>NC_137356.1:19116548-19775714 GCF_965287045.1 Carcharhinus amblyrhynchos
ACCCCGCCAAGTGGAGGATGGTGGCAACAGACTGACATTAACCCTGACACTGCATCAACAACAACTCACACTCAACCCGAGAGCTTTCATCGAACTCCGGGAGGATCCAGGCCGAGACGTCTGGGGATGGGAGCTGAGAATGAACTCAGCTTCCTGGAGGGCAATGGGGACTGGGAAATACACCAGGACAGGCAGCCCAATGTGAACCCGGAGCCAGGCTCAGCACAGGGCCCTGTCACTGTATAACACTGGGGTACAGTACTGGTGGGGACGGGTCTGTCACTGTATAACACTGGGGTACAGTACTGGTGGGGATGGGTCTGTCACTGTATAACACTGGGGTACAGTACTGGTGGGGACGGGTCTGTCACTGTATAACACTGGGGTACAGTACTGGTGGGGACGGGTCTGTCGCTGTATAACACTGGGGTACAGTACTGGTGGGGACGGGTCTGTCGCTGTATAACACTGGGGTACAGTACTGGTGGGGACGGGTCTGTCGCTGTATAACACTGGGGTACAGTACTGGTGGGGACGGGTCTGTCACTGTATAACACTGGGGTACAGTACTGGTGGGGACGGGTCTGTCGCTGTATAACACTGGGGTACAGTACTGGTGGGGACGGGTCTGTCACTGTATAACACTGGGGTACAGTACTGGTGGGGACGGGTCTGTCACTGTATAACACTGGGGTACAGTACTGGTGGGGACGGGTCTGTCACTGTATAACACTGGGGTACAGTACTGGTGGGGACGGGTCTGTCACTGTATAACACTGGGGTACAGTACTGGTGGGGACGGGTCTGTCACTGTATAACACTGGGGTACAGTACTGGTGGGGACGGGTCTGTCTCTGTATAACACTGGGGTACAGTACTGGCGGGGACGGGTCTGTCACTGTATAACACTGGGGTACAGTACTGGTGGGGACGGGTCTGTCGCTGTATAACACTGGGGTACAGTACTGGTGGGGACGGGTCTGTCTCTGTATAACACTGGGGTACAGTACTGGCGGGGACGGGTCTGTCACTGTATAACACTGGGGTACAGTACTGGTGGGGACGGGTCTGTCACTGTATAACACTGGGGTACAGTACTGGTGGGGACGGGTCTGTCTCTGTATAACACTGGGGTACAGTACTGGCGGGGACGGGTCTGTCACTGTATAACACTGGGGTACAGTACTGGTGGGGACGGGTCTGTCTCTGTATAACACTGGGGTACAGTACTGGCGGGGACGGGTCTGTCACTGTTTCACACTGGGGTACAGTACTGGTGGGGACGGGTCTGTCACTGTATAACACTGGGGTACAGTACTGGTGGGGACGGGTCTGTCACTGTATAACACTGGGGTACAGTACTGGTGGGGACGGGTCTGTCACTGTATAACACTGGGGTACAGTACTGGTGGGGACGGGTCTGTCGCTGTATAACACTGGGGTACAGTACTGGTGGGGACGGGTCTGTCGCTGTATAACACTGGGGTACAGTACTGGTGGGGACGGGTCTGTCACTGTATAACACTGGAGTACAGTACTGGTGGGGACGGGTCTGTCTCTGTATAACACTGGGGTACAGTACTGGTGGGGATGGGTCTGTCCCTGTATAACACTGGGGTACAGTACTGGTGGGGACGGGTCTGTCACTGTATAACACTGGGGTACAGTACTGGTGGGGACGGGTCTGTCGCTGTATAACACTGGGGTACAGTACTGGTGGGGACGGGTCTGTCACTGTATAACACTGGGGTACAGTACTGGTGGGGACGGGTCTGTCTCTGTATAACACTGGGGTACAGTACTGGTGGGGATGGGTCTGTCCCTGTATAACACTGGGGTACAGTACTGGTGGGGACGGGTCTGTCACTGTATAACACTGGGGTACAGGGGGACGGGTCTGTCACTGTATAACACTGGGGTACAGTACTGGTGGGGACGGGTCTGTCACTGTATAACACTGGGGTACAGTACTGGTGGGGACGGGTCTGTCACTGTATAACACTGGGGTACAGTACTGGTGGGGATGGGTCTGTCGCTGTATAACACTGGAGTACAGTACTGGTGGGGACGGGTCTGTTGCTGTATAACACTGGGGTACAGTACTGGTGGGGACGGGTCTGTCGCTGTATAACACTGGGGTACAGTACTGGTGGGGACGGGTCTGTCGCTGTATAACACTGGGGTACAGTACTGGCGGGGACGGGTCTGTCGCTGTATAACACTGGGGTACAGTACTGGTGGGGGACGGGTCTGTCGCTGTATAACACTGGGGTACAGTACTGGTGGGGACGGGTCTGTCACTGTATAAACACTGGGGTACAGTACTGGTGGGGACGGGTCTGTCGCTGTATAACACTGGGGTACAGTACTGGTGGGGACGGGTCTGTCACTGTATAACACTGGGGTATAGTACTGGTGGGGACGGTTCTGTCGCTGTATAACACTGGGGTACAGTACTGGTGGGGACAGTTCTGTCGCTGTATAACACTGGGGTACAGTACTGGTGGGGACGGGTCTGTCGCTGTGTAACACTGGGGTACAGTACTGGTGGGGACGGGTCTGTCACTGTATAACACTGGGGTACAGTACTGGTGGGGACGGGTCTGTCTCTGTATAACACTGGGGTACAGTACTGGTGGGGACGGGTCTGTCTCTGTATAACACTGGGGTACAGTACTGGTGGGGACGGGTCTGTCACTGTATAACACTGGGGTACAGTACTGGTGGGGACGGGTCTCTCACTGTATAACACTGGGGTACAGTACTGGGAGGTACAGACTTGGCCTCCTGTAACCCTGGGTGTACGATATTGCGGAGCTGAATCTGTTGATGAACATTAAATGGTGTGAATGGAAGATTTTATTCCTGTGACACACGCTGTTTTCAATGTATTAAAACAATTGGCCCATTTAACCTTTATCCTTCAATCCATTCTTGTATTCTGTCGGACCTGGCACTCCATGTTTACACAGGCTGTGTAACTAGTTCCTGTTACTGATACGTGTGACAGCCTGTTGGGAATGTAATCCGCTCTCTTCCAGCACAGACATTATGTTATTGATATTCATATCGATAATTCAATATCCAAATCTTTCCTCTCTCCAAATCTCCCTTTATTCAAACTTCTACCTTCTTCTTGCTTCTGTATATCATTAACCTGCAGATAGATTTGATTAGTAATTTTAGCCTGATATTAACTCCAATTCACTCTCCGTGGAATATGATGTTCTGCAAAGTCATTACATCCTAGTCTTAACTGTAAAGTCCTGGATTGGTTAACCCCTTCATGCCTCACATAGGGTCAGATGAGGCAGCAATGGGTTAAGAGGGATTGGAACTGTCTCAAAGGGAGAAATTTAACTGCAACCATCCCCAAACCTCACACCACCGCACTCTATAACTGGCAGGAGAGGGGCAGGATTAATGAGTTAAATTCCAAATTCCCCATCCTTAAACTGACACAGACAGACAGACAGACACACACACACGCACAGATGCACACACACGCACAGATGTACACACACACACACTCACACACTCACTCAGACACACGCACACACACACAGACACACACACACACACAGACACACTTACTCAGAGACATTCACACGCACGCGCACACACACACGCACACACTCACTCAGACACGCGCACACACACACACACACACACAGACACGCGCACACACACACACACACACACAGACTCACGCACACACACACACACACATGCACACACACACACTCAGACACGCGCACACACACACACACACACACACTCAGACACGCGCACACACACACACACACACACACTCAGACACGCGCACACACACACACACACACACACTCAGACACGCGCACACACACACACACACTCAGACACGCGCACACACACACACACACGCACAGACTCACGCACACACACACACACACACACATGCACACACACACACTCAGACATGCGCACACACACACACACACACACAGACTCACGCACACACACACACACACACACATGCACACACACACACTCAGACACGCGCACACACACACACACACTCAGACACGCGCACACACACACACACACACACATGCACACACACACACTCAGACACGCGCACACACACACACACACACACTCAGACACGCGCACACACACACACACACACACACTCAGACACGCGCACACACACACACTCAGACACGCGCGCACACACACACACACACACACAGATTCACGCACACACACATGCACACACACTCACTCAGACACGCGCACACACATACACACACACGCACAGATGCACACACACAGACTCACGCACACACACACACACACACATGCACACATACACACACTCAGTCAGACACACACACACACACACATACACACAGACACACACACGCACACAGACACACTTACTCAGACACATGCTCATGCACGCGCACACACACACAGACACACACACGCGCACACAGACACACACACACATACACACACACACACCTGCCTGCTTTTCACTGTGACTTTTGTGGGAGGGGTGTTGTCTATGTTGGGGGGGGAAAGGCAGGTCCAGGCTCCCTCCTGATATTGAGGGTGCGGTTTGAAATGAATGCCCACTACACAGGTTTTCCAGGATTCAGGAAATCCAAAGGGAGATGGGCCTGGATCCAGCTCCTGAGACAGGCGTGAATGGGAAGGCATCTGAAGCCTGAGTTTCCTGGGTAAAGAAGGAGTAAACACAGTAAGAAGTCTCACAACACCAGGTTAAAGTCCAACAGGTTTATTGGGTAACACCGAAACTTCACTCTTAACTCTCCACTCACCTGAGGAAGGAGCAGCGCTCCGAAAGCTCGTGATACCAAATAAACTTGTTGGACTTTAACCTGGTGTTGTGAGACTCCTTACTGTGTCCAACGCCGGCATCTCCACATAAAGAAGGGGTTCCGGAGGAAGGTGAGGCAGGAAGTCGGGGGGGGAGCGGATAAGTGACAGAGAGCGGTTTATTACTGGGAGGGAGAAGCTAGCTGAATTTAAGGACAGTGATAAAGTCACTAAGTGGAGAAACTAATAAGGACGTGTGTTAATATCTTCGGAACGGGCTGATATAGTTCTGAACATCTTTCTAAGCATGATGGGAAATATAGCCAACGCTGTGCCAACCCAACTTCCAATCACAAGTTATAAAACCTAACAACAGCCGGAGGACGGATTTATCTGACCTGCCCTACCCTTCTTGAGGGAACAAGCGTGAGGAAGGTCTATCAACGCTGGAGAGATCATCCTGATTGTTTTCCCGAGGGTCTCTCTCTGATACAAATCCTGCAGCATAAATCTATAGGAAATCTTACTCGGAAAGGTTGAGGGAGCTGGGGATTTTCTCTTTGGAGCGGAGGAGGATGAGAGGTGGGATGCTGGCCTTCATAGCGAGGGGGATTGAATATAAAAGTAGGGAGGTCTTGCTGCAGCTGTATAGGGCATTGGTGAGGCCGCAGCTGGAGTACTGTGTGCAGTTTTGGGCGCCGCACTTACGCAAGGATATTTTGACCTTGGAGGGAGCGCAGAGGAGGTTTACTAGGCTGATACCGGAGTTGAGGGGGTTGAGCTATGAGGAGAGGCTGAATAAACTAGGCTTGTACTCGTTAGAGTTTAGAAGAATGAGGGGAGATCTCATTGAGACGTATAAGATGATGAATGGGATGGATAGGATAGAGGTGGAGAGACTCTTCCCGCTCAGAAAGGACAGTAGGACTAGAGGGCACAGCATCAAGATAAAGGGGGGGCGGTTTAGAACAGAGTTGAGGAGGAACTTCTTCACTCAAAGGGTGGTGAATCTCTGGAATTCTCTGCCCGTTGAAGTGGTGGAGGCTGCCTCGCTAAATATTTTTAAGAAGCGGGTTGATGGGTTTTTGATAAGAGAGGGGATTAAGGGTTATGGGGAGAGGGCGGGAAAGTGGAACTGAGCCACGACAGATCAGCCATGATCTTATTGAATGGCGGGGCAGGCTCGAAGGGCCAGATGGCCTACTCCTGCTCCTATTTCTTATGTTCTTATGTTCTTAGAGGCGACTGAATAGAGGTTTATAAGATGACGAGGGGGATTGATAGAGTGGACGTGCAGAGACTATTTCCTCAGGTGGATGTAGCTGTTACTAGGGGGCATAACTATAAGGTGGGAGATATAGGAGGGATGTCCGAGGTTGATTCTTTACTCAGAGAGTGGTTGGGGTGTGGAATGCACTGCCTGCTGTGATAGTGGAGTCGGACACTTTAGGAACTTTCAAGCGGTTATTGGATAGGCACATGGAGCACTCCAGAATGATAGGGAGTGGGATAGCTCGATCTTGGATTCGGACATAGCTCGGCACAACATCGAGGGCCGAAGGGCCTGTACTGTGCTGTAATGTTCTACATAAGACCTTGAAAAGTCTTATGAGGAAAGGCTGAGGGACTTGAGGTTATTTTCATTAGAGAGAAGAAGGTTAAGAGGTGCCCTAATTGAGGCATACATGATCAGAGGATTGGATAGGGTGGACAGTGAGAGCCTTTTTCCTCGGATGGTGATGGCTAACACGAGGGGACATAGCTTTAAATTAAGGGGTGGTAATTATAGGATGGATGTCAGAGGTAGATTCTTTACTCAGGGTAGTAAGTGTGTGGAATGCCCTGCCTGCAGCAGTTGTGGACTCGCCAACTTTAAGGGCGTTCAAATGGTCAGTGGATAGGCATATGGATAACATTGGAATAGTTTAGGTTAGAACATAGAACATTACAACGCAGAACAGGCCCTTCAGCCCACGATGTTGCGCTGACCAATTAAGAAAAAAGCAATGACCCTCTAACCTAAACCAATCCCTTTCCATCCATAAACCTATCCACAGATCTCTTAAACACCCCCAAACTAGGCGCATCTACAACTGCAGCAGGCAGGGCATTCCAATCCCTCACCACCCTCTGGGTAAAGAACCTACCCCTGACATCTGTCCTGTAACTACCACCCCTTAATTTAAAGCTATGCCCCCTCGTGCTAGCTTTCTCCATCTGGGGAAAAAGGCTATCACTGTCCACCCTATCTAAACCTCTAATCATCTTGTATGTTTCAATAAGGTCTCCTCTTAGCCGCCTTCTTTCTAACGAAAACAACCTCAAATCCCTCAGTCTCTCCTCATAGGACCTCCCCTCCATACCAGGCAACATCCTGGTTAACCTCCTCTGCACCCTCTCCAATGCCTCCACATCCTTCCTATAATGTGGGGACCAGAACTGCACACAATACTCCAAGTGCGGCCGCACCAGAGTTTTGTACAGTTGCAACATGACGTTGCGGCTCCTAAATTCAATCCCCCTACCAATAAACGCCAAGACACCGTATGCCTTCCTAACAACCTTATCGACTTGATTTCCAACTTTCTGGGATCTATGCACATATACACCTAGATCCCTCTGTTCATCAACACTATTCAGAGTCCTACCGTTAGCCCTATACTCTACACATCTGTTGTTCCTGCCAAAGTGAATTACCTCACACTTTTCCGCATTAAACTCCATCCGCCACCTCTCGGCCCAGCTCTGCAACTTGTCCAAGTCTCTCTGTAAACTATGATACCCCTCTTCACTATCTACCACTCCTCCGAGGGTCATTAGATTGGTTCCACTAGTCGGCGCAACATCGAGGGCCGAAGGGCCTGTACTGCGCTGGAATGTTCTATGTTCTACATCACCAGACCTAATGATGAGTGGGGAGCGGGAAATGGGGAGGGGGGAATACTTTGTGTTGGGGATGTTCCCTTGTTGTCTCATCGGGGAGCTGGGAACGTCTCCGGTCTATCATCTCCCAATCTCTCCTCACCACTGTAACATTTGTTCACCTATCCTCTGATCTATGTTCGGATTTATGACGAGAGAGCGAGCGAGAGAAGTGAAGATAAAAAGGAAGAAGTCTGCGTATGACAGACACCAGGTAGAAAATACAAGGGAGATCAGGCTGAATATAGAAGGAGCAGAGGGGATGTGACAAAACTAATCAGAAAGATAAGGAGAGCGTGTGTAACGAGATCGGCAGCTAACATAAAAAGGAATCTAAATGTCTTCTGTGGGCGTATAAGTAATGAAAGGATGGTTAAAGAAAGAACAGAACCAATTGGGGTAGAAAAACAAACTTGCTTTTGTGACATAAACGAGTGATTTGCACCTATCTTCACAGAAAAAGCCAAACGGGCTGAGTTGAGGGAGGAAGTATTTGAAACACTTGACAGTTGAGAAGGAGGAGGTGTTAGAAAGTTTATCTTTACTCCAAATTGATAAGGCACCAAGATCGGATGATCCTGAGGTGGTGGAGGGGGTGTGGGGGGGAGAATTGCAGAGGAACGTTGATAATTTTCCAGTCTTCCATAGAACCATAGAAAATTACAGCTCAGAAACAGGCCTTTTGGCCCTTCTGGTCTGTGCCGAACCATTTTTCTGCCTAGTCCCACTGACCCTGCCCCTGGACCATATCCCTCCACACCCCTCTCATCCATGAACCCGTCCAAGCTTTTCTTAAATGATAAAAGTGAGCCCGCATTTATCCGGCAGCTCATTCCACACTCCCACCACTCTCTGTGTGGAGAATCCCCCCCTAATATTCCATTTAAACTTTTCTCCCTAACCCATGCCCTCTGTTTTTTTTCCTCCCCTAGCCTCAGTGGAAAAAGCCTGCTTGCGTTCACTCTATCTATACCCATCTCACCTTATACACCTCTATCAAATCTCCCCTCATTCTCCAGGGAATAAAGACCTAACCTATTCAATCTCTCTCTGTAACTCAGCTTCGCTGAAGAAAAATATTTATGTAAACTTTAAAATCTTAACAACATGACTTCAAACAATACTCTCTGGTCATTATCATACGCTGCCTTGAGGGACCTTGCTGTACATTCTTATCCGAATATCTACTTTCTCTTTTATTCCACAAACTGGAATTCTGCTGACTGGTCTGTCACGTGGCACTGTATCAAGTGAGAATCCATACACACCACACCTACAACACTGTCTCTTATTAACCTTCTCCGTTACTATGGACCTAAGGGCTAACGGAAGGACTCTTAGTCGTGTTGATGAGCAGAGAGATCTCGGTGTCCATCTGCATAGCTCCCTGAAAGTTGGCCCCCGGGTTGATAAGGTTGTTAAGAAGGCGTACGGTGTGTTAGCAACATTCTTGTGAACTTTCTCTGCACTCTTTCAACCTTATTTACAGTCCTTAGACATGATATGAGGGGGGTGCCAGAGTTCTGGAGAATTGAGAGTGTTACATTTTCGTTCAAAAAACGGGTGTCAGGATAAAACCAGCAACTAATAGACCAGCCAGCTTGAACTCAGTGGTAGGGAATCTTCTGGACGAAATCAATAGTCACTCAGACAAGTGCGGGATAATTCAGGAAAGCCAGCATGGATTTGTGAAGGGAATATCATGTTGAACTCACTTGCTGGAGATTCCTGAGGGATAACATAGAACATTACAGCGCAATACAGGCCCTTCAGCCCTCGATGTTGCGCCGACCAGTGGAACCAATCTAATGACCCTCTAACCTAAACTATTCCAATGTTATCCATATGCCTATCCACTGACCATTTGAACGCCCTTAAAGTTGGCGAGTCCACAACTGCTGCAGGCAGGGCATTCCATGCCCTTACTACCCTCTGAGTAAAGAACCTCCCTCTGACATCCGTCCTATAATTACCACCCCTTAATTTAAAGCTATGTCCCCTCATGTTAGCCATCACCATCCGAGGTAAAAGGCTCTCACTGTCCACCCTATCTAACCCTCTGATCATCTTGTATGCCTCAATCAGGTCACCTCGTAACCTTCTTCTCTCCAATGAAAATAACCTCAAGTCCCTCAGCCTTTCCACATAAGACCTTCCCACCATACCAGGCAACATCCTGGTAAACCTCCTCTGCACCCTTTCCAATGCCTCCACATCTTTCTTATAATGCGGCGACCAGAACTGTACGCAATACTCCAAGTGCAGCCGCACCAGAGTTTTGTACAGTTGTAACATGACCTCACGGCTCTGAAATTCAATCCCTCTACCAATAAAAGCTAACACACCATACGCCTTCTTAACAACCTTATCAACCTGGGTGCCAACTTTCAGGGAGCTATGCACATGTACCCTGAGATCTCTCTGCTCATCAACACTACTAAGAGTCCTTCCGTTAGCCCTTAGCTCCAAAGTAATGGAGAAGGCTAATAAGAGACAGTGTTGTAGGCGTGGTGTGTATGGATTCTCACTTGATACAGTGCCACACGACAGGCTAGTCAGCAGAATTCCAGTTTGTGGAATAAAAGAGAAAGTAGATATTCGGATAAGAATGTACAGCATGGTCCCTCAAGGCAGCGTATGATAATGACCAGAGACTATTGTTTGAAGTCATGTTGTTAAGATTTTAAAGTTTACATAAATACTGTTTTTCAGACTGGGAGAAGGTTCATGATGGAGTTCCCAGGGGTCAGTTTTGGGAGCCTTTCTTTTCCTGATACAGATTAATGATCTGCGCTGTGGTACTCAGGGCATAACGTCAACATTTGCAAATGGTACAAAGATTGGAATCGTAGTCAGCTGTGATGAAGATATTCTTGGGCTTTAAAAGGACAGAGACATGTTGGTGGGTTGGGTAGACAAGTGGTGAGTCATTTTTGGCAGGAAGAATATGGATAGAATAAAGGAAGCAATTCTAAAGGAACAGAGGGACCTCAGTGTATGTAGATAAGTCATTGAAAATGGCAGGGCATATTAAGGGAGCAGTGAATAAATGAGGTTTTATTAATGGGGGCATTGAGTACAAGAGTGAGAAACATAGAACATTACAGCACAGTACAGGCCCTTCGGCCCACGATGTTGCGCCGACCTGTGAAACCAATCTAAAGCCCATCTAACCTACACTATTCCAATATCATCCATATGTTTATCCAATGACCATTTAAATCCCCTTAATGTTGGCGAGTCCACTACTATTGCAGGCAGGGCATTCCACTCCCTTATTACCCTCTGAGTAAAGGATCTACCTCTGACATCCGTCCTATAATTATCACCCCTCAATTTAAAGCTATGTCCCCTCGTGCTAGCCATCTCCATCCAAGGAGAAAGGTCCACACTGTCTACCCTATCCAATCCTCTGATCATCTTATATGCCTCTACTAAAGAACAAAGAACAACACAGCACGGGAAACAGGCCCTTCGGCCCAACGAGCCCACGCCGCCATTTTAACATTAAGTCACCTCTTAATCTTCTTCTCTCTAACGAAAATAGCCTTTCCTCATAAGACCTTCCCACCATACCAGGCAACATCCTGGTAAACGTCCTCTGCACCCTTTCCAATGCCTCCACATCTTTCTTATAATGTGGTGACCAGAACTGTACGCAATACTCCAAGTGCGGCTGCACCAGAGTTTTGTACAGTTGTAACATGACCTCACGGCTCTGAAATTCAATCCCTCTACCAATAAAAGCTAACACACCGTACGCCTTCTTAACAACCTTATCAACCTGGTTGCCAACTTCCAGGGATCTATGCACACGTACCCCGAGATCTCTCTGCTCATCCACACTACCAAGTATCTTACCATTAGCCCAATACTCTGTATTCCTGTTACTCTTACCAAAGTGAATCACCTCACACTTTTCCGTATTAAACTCCATTTGCCACCTCTCGGCCCAGCTCTGTAGCTTATCTATGTCCCTCTGCAAACTGTAACATCCATCCTCACTGTCTACAACTCCTCCAAATTTTGGTGTCGTCAGCAAATTTACTAACCCATCCTTCTACACCCCCATCTAGGTCATTTATAAAAATGACAAACAGCAGTGGCCCCAAAACAGATCCCTGAGGGACACCACTTGTAACTGAACTCCAGGATGAACATTTCCCATCAACCACCACCCTCTCTTCTTACAGCGAGCCAATTCCTTTTGAGGTCGTGTTGAACTTGTACAATACACTGGTTCGGTCTCTTCGAGAGACTGCATCCATTTTTGGGAGCCGGGCTTGAAGGGAGGGTGTGAAGGCATTGGAGAGAGTAGAGAGGAGGTTCACAAGAATAGTTCCTGGGGTAAAGAACTCCAGCTATGAGGATAGATTAGAGAGATTGGGACTGTTTTTCTTGAAGAAAAGAAGACAGAGAGGGTACTTGATAGAGGCAGTGAAGATCCCGAGAGGTAAGGCCAGGGTAAATAGTCAAAGAACTGTTCATAAGCAACAGAAGTTTGAACTAGAGGGTGCAATGTTGGTAAAAGGAGTAGAAGTCATAGAACCCTACAGTACAGAAAGAGGCCCTTCGGCCCATCGAGTCTACACCGACCACAATCTCACCCAGGCCCTACCCCTCATATCCCTACATATTTACCTACTAATCCCTCTAACCTACGCATCCCAGGACACCAAGGGGCAATTTTAGCATGGCCAATCAACCTAACCCGCACATCTTTGGACTGTGGAGGAAACCCACACAGACACGAGGAGAATCATAGAATCATAAATCCCTACAATGCAGAAAGAGGCCATTCAGCCCATCAAGTCTGCATCGACCACAATCCCAGCCAGGCCCTACCCCCATATCTCGACATACTTACCCACTAATCCCTCTAACCTACACATCCCAGGACACTAAGGGGCAATTTCTTAGCACAGCCAATCAACCTAACCCGCACATCTTTGGACTGTGGGTGAAAACCGGAGCACCCGGAGGAAACCCACTCAGACACGAGGAGAATGTGCAAACCCCACACAGACAGTGACCCCGAGCCGGGAATCGACCCCAGGTCCCTGGAGCGGTGAGGAAGCAGTGCTAACCCACTGTGCTACCGTACTGTGAGGCAAACAAATTTAACCCAGAGGGTGTTGGAGTGAGCTTCCAAAGAGGATGAAGGAGGCAAGGTATTTGAAAGGGAATTGGATAGCTATTTGAAAAGGAAGAATGTGCAAAGTTACAGGGATAAGGCAGGAGGGTGGGACTGGGCAGAATGCTCTGTCAGAGAGCCAGTGCCGACTCGATGGGCTGAATGGCCTCTTCCTGCACTGAAATGACTCTGTGATGCTGTGAAAACCTTTGCTTGCTGGAAACTCACAGAGTCAGGTAAATACGAGGAAATAGATTAGCGGCTAACATGACGTGAATCCAAATATCTGCCTTCGGTAATGAGGAGCCTGGGTAGCGTAGAGGTAATGTCATTGGGCTCATAATCCAGAGGCTCAGCTTAACGGCCTGGGAGCATGGGTTCAAATCTCACCAAGGCTGATAGAGTTCAAATTCAGTGAATATATCTGTAATTATATAGCTAGCCTCAGTGACCATTAAACCATCACAGATTGCTGTAAAAACTTATCTGGTTCACTTTAGGAAAGATACACAGGCACTGGAGGCAGTCCAGAGAAGGTTCCCTGGTTTGATCCCAGGTACGGAGCTGAAATCTGGATAACAAGGTGGCTCAGGTTGGTAAAAAGAAGAGAGAGAGAGAGCATGAGGATAAAATGTATACAGAGCATGTGGCGGGGACAGAGACAAGAGGGATTGGAAGTGACCGTGGGCAGCACGGTGGTTAGCACTGCTGCTTCACAGCTCCAGGGTCCTGGGTTCGATTCCCGGCTCAGAACATAAGAAATAGGAGCAGGAGTAGGCCATCTAGCCCTTCAAGCCTGCCCCACCATTCAATAAGATCATGGCTGATCTGAAGTGGGTCAGTTCCACATTCCCGCCCTCTCCCCATAACCCTTAATTCCCCTGTCTATCAGAAACCTATCTACCCGTGACTTAAATATATTTAGCGAGGCAGCCTCCACCACTTCAACGGGCAAAGAATTCCAGAGATTCACCACCCTTTGAGTGAAGAAGTTCCTCCTCAACTCCGTTCTAAACTGCACCCCCCTTACCTTGAGGCTGTGCCCTCTAGTCCTGCTGTCCTTTCTAAGCGGGAAGAATCTCTCTACCCCTACCCTATCCATCCCTTTCATTATCTTATACATCTCTATAAGATCCCCCCTCATCCTTCTAAACTCCAACGAGTACAGATCCAGTCTATTTAGTCTCTCTTCATAGTCCAACCCCCTCATCTCCGGTATCAGCCTAGTGAACCTCCTCTGCACTCCCTCCAAGGCCAAAATATCCTTGTGCAAGTGCGGCGACCAAAACTGCGCACAGTACTCCAGCTGCGGCCTCACCAGTACCCTGTACAGTTGCAGCAAGACCTCCCTGCTTTTATATTCTATCCCCCTCGCTATAAAGGCCAGCATCCCATTCGCCTTCCTGACCACCTGCTGCACCTGCAGACTGGGTTTTTGCGATTCATGCACAAGGACCCCCAGGTCCCTCTGCCCTGTAGCATGCTGTAGCTTTTCGCCCTTTAAATAATAATCCCTCCTACTATTATTTCTGCCAAAGTGGATAACCTCACACTTGCTAACATTATACTCCATCTGCCAGGTCCTTGCCCACTCGCTCAGCCTATCCAGATCCCTCTGCAGACTTTCCACACCCTCCACGCAATTTGCTTTTCCACTCATCTTCGTGTCATCAGCAAATTTCGTCACCCTACACTCAGCCCCCTCCTCCAGATCATCTATATAAATGGTAAATAGCTGAGGCCCCAGCACCGACCCCTGAGGCACTCCACTAGTCACCAACCGCCAATCAGAATAGAACCCATTGATACCAACTCTATGCCTCCTATTAGACAACCAATCCTCTATCAACGCTAACACCTTACCCCCAACTCCATGCCCCCTAACTTCTGAAGCAACCTTTTGTGAGGCACCTTATCAAAGGCCTTTTGAAAATCTAGAAACATCACATCCACCGGTTCCCCTCTGTCTACCACACTAGTCACATCCTCATAGAAATCCAATAAATTCGTCAAACACGAGTTGCCCTAAATGAACCTGTGCTGCGTCTGCTCTATCAAACCATTCCTTTCTAGGTGCCTCGCTATTCCTTCTTTGATGACGGATTCAAGCATTTTTCCAACTACAGACGTTAAACTAACCGGCCTATAATTCCCTGCCTTTTGTCTGCTACCTTTTTTAAACAGCGGGGTAACATTAGCCGTTTTCCAATCTTCCGGCACTTCCCTGGAATCTAGTGAATTTTGGTAAATAATCACTAAGGCATCTACTATCACCTCTGCCATTTCCTTCAGCACCCTGGGATGCATTCCATCCGGTCCTGGGGACTTGTCCACCATCAGTCCCATTAGTCTATCAAGCACTCCCTCTCGAGTGACAGTAATCGCATTCAAGCCCTCAACTCTTACCATCCTTCTATCTTTAATATCCGGCAAACTATGCGTGTCCTCCTCCGTGAAGACCGAGGCAAAAAACTTATTTAAAGCCTTAGACATTTCCTCGTCTCCCACCGCTAAACCCCCACTCTCATCTTCTAAGGGTCCAACATTCACTGTAGCCAGCCTCCTCTTCTTTATATATTTGTAAAAACTCTTACTGTCCTTTTTTATATTTAGTGCTAGTTTAGCTTCATAGTCTATCCTTCCTTTCTCTATCAAATTCTTAGTCAATCTTTGTTGATTTTTAAACCTCTCCCAATCTTCTAATCGCCCACTACTTTTAGTCACTCTGAACGCATCAGCTTTTAATTTAATACTCTCCTTTATTTCCTTCGATAACCACGGCTGGTTATCCCTTCTCCTACGTTCCTTTTCCACCATCGGAATATATTTCTGCTGAGCACCAAGAAAGATCTCCTTAAAGATCCTCCACTGTTCCTCAGCAGTCCTACCGACCAATCTGCGCCCCCAATCTACATTTGCCAATTCCGCTCTCATCCTATCATACTCCCCTCTGTTCAAGCAGAGGACACAGGTTCGGGACCCTATTTTCTCATCCTCCATCTGCATCAAAAACTCAATGATACTATGATCACTCTTCCCAAGAGGATCCTTCACAACAAGATCCCTAATTCTTCCTGCCTCGTTACACAACACCAGATCTAAGATAGCTCACTCCATCGTAGGTTCCGTCACACACTGTTCAAGGAAACTATCCCGACAGCATTCCAAGAACTCTTCCTCAAGCCCACCGAGTCTGACTTGGGTCAACCAATCAATATGCAGATTAAAATCCCCCATAATTACCGCCGTTCCGTTTCTGCACGCATCATTTATTTGCGTGTTTATAGCCCGACCCACCTCCAAGTTATTATTTGGGGGCCTATAGACCACACCCACCAGCGTCTTCCTCCCCTTGCTGTTCCTTATCTCCACCCACAACAATTCCACATTTTGCTCTTTGGAGCCTATATCTTCTCTGACTACAAAGAACAAAGAACAAAAACAGCCCGGGAAACAGGCCCTTCGGCCCAACGAGCCCGCGCCGCCATTTTAACATTACCAGTCCCCCCTCCACCCATGACCCTTATCTATGTTTATGGCATTCCACATAGAGGGAAACTAATTTAGGGACAATTTATTACTGCCAATCAGCCTAAGGGCATCTTTGGGGTGTGGGAGGAAACCGGAGCACCCGGAGAAAACCCACGCAGTCATGGGGAGAATGCGCAAACTCCCACAGACACCGGCCCAAATCCATGTATCTGCACAGCAAACAGTGATAGTCACTGAGCTGTCGTGTTGCCCAGTATCTGGTCCAGTTTAGGCACACACTAACAACATGAAGCACTAGGCCAATCTCAAACAACCAAGAGCAGCCCCAGTACGACCCATCGCGTGTATGCCCCTCGTTGGACAACAAGGCGGACTGCCCTGATATTATCCTTAATCATGATGTGGATGTGCCGGCGTTGGACTGGGGTAAACACAGTAAAAAGTCTGACAACACCAGGTTTTAGTCCAACCAATTTATTTGATAGTAAACTCACAAGCTTTCGAGGTTTCCCTCTTCACCTGACGAAGAGGGAAACCTCGAAAGCTTGTGCGTTTACTATCAAATAAATCGGTTGGACTAAAACCTGGTGTTGTCAGACTTTTTACTGTGATTATCCTTAATCAACAGAGCTACCCTACCCCCTTTTTCCTCCCGCTTATCCTTCCTAAACACTTGATACCCCTGGACATTGAGCTCCCAGTCCCTGTCACCCTGCAGCCACGTCTCTGTAATGGCCACCAGATCATATCCATTTGTGCCGATCTGCGCCACCAGCTCATCCACTTTGTTCCGAATGCTTCGTGCATTCAGGTAAAGTGTCTTCATCCCAGCCTTTATCTGGACCTTATTTGAAGGAACGCTACCAACCTTTCTCATGCCCCCTACTCCCTTTATTATTGGGACATCCTCAACATTTTCCTGTGCCCTTAGCCTCTCTTTTACTTTAGATATTGTAATTTCTCCCACCCCTGCACCCTACTCCCCCAACTAATTAGTTTAAAGCCTAATTAGGGGAGGGGGGGAGGGTGCAGGGGTGGGAGAAATTACAATATCTAAAGTAAAAGAGAGGGCACAGGCACGGGAAAATGTCACTGTCTGTACGGACTTTGCACATTCTCCCCGTGTCTGAGTGGGTTTCCTCCGGTTTCCTCCCACAGTCCAAAGATGTGCGGGTTAGATTGATTGGCCGTGCTAAGAAATTGCCCCTTAATTTCCAGGGATTTAGAGGGATTAGTGGGTATAATATGTAGGGATTTGGGGATAGGGCCCAGGGTGGGTGGGGATTGTGTTCAGTGCAGTCTCAATGGGCCGAATGGCCTCGTTCTGCACTGTAGGGTTTTAGGGAAGATACACTGGCACTGGAGGCAGTCCAGAGCAGGTTCACTGGTTTGATCCCAGGTACGGAGCTGAAATCTGGATAACAAGGTGGCTCAGGTTGGTAAAAAGAAGAGAGAGAGAGAGCTTGAGGATAAAATGTATACAGAGCATGTGGCGGGGACAGAGACAAGAGGGATTGGACGGGACAAAGGAAATCGGCCTCGGAGGTGGAGGATGTGGTCAAGAAGGCGTATGATGTACTGGCCTTCATTAATCGAGGGATTGAGTTTAGGAATCGGGAGGTAATGCCCTTTATAAGACCCTTTATAAGACTTTATAAGACCCTTGTCAGGCCTCATTTGGAGTACTGTGCGCAGTTCTGGTCGCCTCACTATAGGAAGGACATAGAAGCTATTGAAAGGGTACAGAGGAGGTTTACAAGGATGTTGCCTGGATTGGGAGGCATGCCTTATGAAGTTAGGTTGAGGGAGCTGGGACTCTTCTCCCTGGAGAGACGAAGGTTGGGAGGCGACCTGATAGAGGTTTATAAAATGTTGAGAGGAATAGATAGGGTGGATTCTCAGAGGCTATTTCCCAGGGCTGAAATGGTCGCTACGAGAGGACACAGGTTTAAGGTGCTGGGGAGCAAGTACAGATGAGATGTTAGGGGTAAGTTTTTCACTCAGAGGGTGGTGAGTGAATGGAATCGGCTGCTGTCAGTGGTGGTGGAGGCGAACTCGCTGGGGTCTTTTAAAAGACTTCTGGATGAGTATATGGGGTTTTATGGGATTGGGGGTTATAGATAGGTCTATAGATTGGTAGGTGTTGATGTGATCGGCGCAACTCGTGGGCCGAAGGGCCTGTTTGTGCTGTAGTGTTCTATGTTCTATGAAACAATTGTTAGTGGAAGGAACAAGTTGCAGGGAGTGGGACTTGACTGGCTTGCTCATTGGAAGAGCTAGTACCGGACTAGATGGGCCAGATGGCCTCACTGTGTGTGTCCCTGGGCCCTTGCCAAATCCCGCATCACGCTGGGACCAATGCCAAACTGGAAGCCGGAACGCCTGCCCGCCAGGAAGTCGTTGCGACTGCTGAGGGGGTTTGGAGTTTACACTTAAAGCTAATCAAAGCTGAGTGCGGTGCCCACGGGGCAAGAGGGAGCCGGAGTCAAGCTGCGAACGTGCAGGGTTCCGATAGGACCTCTTCCTCAGAAAGACCTTTCCACAAACCGTGTCACTCGGCAGCTCAGAAACAGCCCAGCTTCCTCAGTCATTGTTGCTGTTTTGTGAGTGGACACACCTTCTCCCTGGGCGAAAACACGACTGTAACCCTGGGAGATTTTCCCCAATCTCACACACAATCCTTCCCGTTTGCTCACATCCTCTTCATTGTTTTGCTGCTAGTCTCGCTCCCTAAGCTAACACTGACCAGACGGCAGGGGAGCCTAAAACTAGGGGCTTAAGGTGAGAGAGGAGACACACAAGAGGGTCCAGAGGGGGCAATTCTTTCATGATGTGGATGTGCCGACGTTGGACTGGGGTAAACACAGCAAAAAGTCTGACCACACCAGGTTTTAATCCAACCGATTTATTTGATAGTAAACGCCCAAGCTTTCGAGGTTTCCCTCGAAACCTGGTGTTGTCAGACTTTTTACTGCAATTTTTTCACACAGAGGGTGGTGAGTGTCTGGATCGAGCTGCCAGAGGCAGTAGTAGAGGCGGGTACAATGTTGTCTCTTAAAAAGCATTTAGACACTTACGTGGTAAGATGGGTATCGAGGGATATGGGCCCAACGCGGGCAATTGGGACTAGCTTAGGGGTTTAAAAGAAAAAGGTGGCATAGACAAGTTGGGCCAATGCTATAAATCTCTATAATTCTATGACCACACACGTTACACTTCAACCCTGTACACCAACCCCCCCAGCTCAATGCTCTGTCCCCCTCAATCTACCACCTCCACCTCATCCCCATCACGCCTCCCCCAACCAGCCCCCGCTCCCCCACTCTCTGCCCCCAGACACACACACACACACACACACACACACACACACACACTAAATGAACTGCGAAATCTCCAGCAGAATGAGTGGGAACAGGGGGTGTGGGGGAGCCGGGGTGGCAGGCAGGTTTGAGATGGGAGACTCCGAGATGGGCAGAGGACATGTAAGATTCAGGGCAAGGAGGATAGAGGGAGAGAGAGAGAGAGAGAAAGAGGAGAGAAAGAGAGCCAGAGTCTGGGGTTGGTCGGGGGAAAGGAAGAGAATGAGAGAGATAGAAACAAGGGAAAAGAGGAAGGAGGGAGAGAGAGTGGGAGGGAGACAGAGGGAGGGAGAGAGGAAGAGAAGGAAAGAGAGAAGGACAAGAAAAATGAGAAAGAGAGAAGGAGTGAAAGAAGTTGATGAAAAAGAGAGTAAAACTGGACAGAGCGAGAGGGAAGGAAATAGAGAGCAGGAGAGAGAGATGGGGAGAGAGAGAGAGAGAGGGGGGGAAGGATAAAGAGAATGGGAGAGGGAGAGAGGGAGGGAGAGAGAGCGGGAAGGAAAGAGCGCAGGAGGCAGAGAGAGAGAAAGGGAGAGAGAGGGAGAGAGAGGGAGGGAAGGAGAGAGAGAGGGAAGGAGAGAGGGAAGGAGAGAGAGAGAGAGGGAAGGAGAGAGAGAGAGGGAGGGAAGGAGAGAGAGCAGGAGGGAGAGAGAGGGAGGGAAGGAGAGAGAGAGGGAAGGAGCGAGGGAAGGAGAGAGAGAGAGGGAGGGAAGGAGAGAGAGCAGGAGGGAGAGAGAGGGAGGGAAGGAGAGAGAGAGAGAGGGAGGGAAGGAGAGAGAGAGAGGGAGGGAAGGAGAGAGAGAGAGAGGGAGGGAAGGAGAGAGAGAGAGGGAGGGAAGGAGAGAGAGAGAGAGGGAGGGAAGGAGAGAGAGCAGGAGGGAGAGAGAGGGAGGGAAGGGGAGAGAGAGAGAGAGAGAGGAAAAGAGAGAGGAGAGGGGGAAGGAAAGAGAGGGGAAAGGAAAGACAGCAGAACAGAGAGTGAGGGAGACACTGAGGGGGGGAAGAGAACCGGAGGGAGAGAAAGGAGTGAGGAGGAAAGAAAGGGTAGAAAAAAGGAGAGAGAGAGAGAGAGGGAAGTAGATGAAAGAGAGAACAAAACTGAAGAGAAAGAAAAACAGACAGCTGGAAGGAAAAACGGGAAGAGAGAGAGAGGAGTGAGGGAGAGAGAGAGAAGGAGAGAAAAGGAGATTGAAGAGAAAGAAGGAAAGATCAGGAAAAGGGAGAGAGGTGAGAGCGTGAAGGAAAAAGAAAGAAAGATAAAGAAAATAATGAGAGAGAGAGAAGGTCCACAAATAGTGACCACAGAAGTGATGAGGAGTGTTATAATCAGACAGAGACACTCGACTTACTGTCAGCATTCCTGAACAGCTGTATTTAACAGCTGGGAGATCCAACAAGTTCCTTACTCTGAGAGTTAGTACTTTCTGTTTCCCAGAATACTCAGTGAAACGTCTCCTGATATAGCCAGCTGCAGAGACCGAATCCTGACTGAAGATAAACAGCATTGTTCCGGGCAGGAGAGGGGGCCAGTGTACCCAGATCCCACCCACTGCTCTCACCACATGACGGAGCAGAGGCTGAGCTGTCCATCAGAGGAAGTGGTCAGTCACGGACACAGCTCTTTCCCAAGTGGGTGGGAAAGATCTCACGGCGCTACTGGGAAAGCAGAGATTGGATTTGATTTATTATTGTCGCCTGTATTAACACAGAGTGAAAAGTATTGTTTCTTGCGGGCTACACAGACAAAACATACCGTTCATAGAGAAGGAAAGGAGAGAGTACAGAATGTAGTGTTATAGTCCTAGTTAAGATCTATCTGGTAGGTCCATTCAAAAGTCTGGTGGCAGCTGGGAAGAAGCTGTTCTTGAGCTAGTTGGTACGTGACCTCAGACTTTTGTATCTTTTTCCCGATAGAGAGTATGCGGGGTGCGTGGGGTCCTTAATTACGCTGGCTGCTTTTCCAAGGCAGCGGGAAGTGTAGACAGAGCCGATAGACGGGAGGCTGGTTTGTGTGATGGATTGGGCTACATTCATGACCCTTTGTAGTCTCTTGCATAAGAACATAAGAAATAGGAGCAGGAGTAGGCCATCTAGCCCCTCGAGCCTGCCCCGCCATTCAATAAGATCACGGCTGATCTGTCGTGGCTCAGTTCCACATTCCCGCCCTCTCCCCATAACCCTTAATCCCCTCTCTTATCAAGAACCCATCAACCCGCGTCTTAAATATATTTAGCGAGGCAGCCTCCACCACTTCAACAGGCAGAGAATTCCAGAGATTCACCACCCTTTGAGTGAAGAAGTTCCTCCTCAACTCCGTTCTAAACTGCCCCCCCTTTATCTTGAGGCTGTGCCCCCTAGTCCTACTGTCCTTTCTGAGCGGGAAGAGTCTCTCCACCTCTATCCTATCCATCCCATTCATCATCTTATACGTCTCAATGGGATCTCCCCTCATTCTTCTAAACTCTAACGAGTACAAGCTTAGTTTATTCAGCCTCTCCTCATAGCTCAACCCCCTCAACTCCGGCATCAGCGGTCTTGGGCAGAGCAGGAGCCCATAAAAAACTGTGATACAACCAGAAAGAATGCTTTCTATGATGCATCCGTAAAAATTGGTGAGTCATAGCTGACAAGCCGAATTTCCTTAGCTTCCTGAGAAAAGAGAGACATTGGTGGGTTGTCTTAACTATTGCATCGGTATGGAGAAACCAAGATAAGTTGTTAGTCATCTGGACATCTAGAAACCTGAAGCTCTCGATCTTTTCCACTTCAGCCTTGTTGTAGGCAGGGGAAAATCCTCCAGAACATCTCTTGCGAGTCAATGACAATTTCCTTCCTTACCTGTGGTGTCTTGCCCAATATGGATCCCTCAGCCGGTATCAGTGCTGACTATGTGTCATCATTGTTCATGGGATCTTGCTGTGCATTGATTGGTCATTCTGTATCCAACATGACAATGGTGCTGGGGGAGTAACTGGGCCTACCATCAGGGGCATGAAGTGATGAGGGAGTCAGCATGGACAACTGGAGGGTAGGTGAGGACTAATCGAGTTGAGTGTATTGAGGTCGCTGACAGGGTGATGAGTGGTCGATGGATGTTGTCCATACAGAAACCAGTCTTTCTCTCATCAAAACTGAGATGGCCCAGAATTGGAGGTAACCCTGTTACTTAGGTTGGTGAATGATGGTGCAGTTGTCTTGTCACTGGACCAGTAATCTAGAGGCGGGGGCTAATCCTCTGGGGATACAGGTTCAAATCCCACCTCATAGACAGGATCATAGAACCCTACAGTGCAGAAAGAGGCCCTTCGGCCCATTGAGTCTGTACCAACCACAATCCCACCTAGGCCCTACCCCCATATTATACCCACTAATCCCCTCTAACCTACACATCCCTGGACTCTAAGGGGCAATTTCTTAGCATGGCCAATCAACCTAACCGACATATCTTTGGACTGTGGGAGGAAACCGGAGCACCCGGAGGAAACCCATGCAGACACGAGGAGAATGTGCAAACTCCACACAGACAGTGACCCGAGCCGGGAATCGAACCCAGGACCCTGGAGCTGTGAAGCAGCAGTGCTAACCCACTGTGCTACCGTGCTGCCCGGTGGTATTTGGAATTTAAATCCAAATAATAAATCTGGAATATTAATCTCACTTTACTGTGATGACCGTGAAACTGTCACCAATTGTTGTAAAAACCCATCTGGGTCACTGATATCCGTATAGGGAAGGAAATCTGCTGTCCTTACCCTGTCTGGCCTACATGTGACTCCAGACCCACAGCAATGTGGCTGACTCTCAACTGCCCCTCTGAAATAGCCGAGTGAGACACTCAGGGACAATTAGGGATGGGTAAGAACTACTGACCCAGCCAACGGCACCTACGTCCCACAGAAGAATCAAGAAATTAGCTGACAGGGGAGGGGGTTAGTGCGTATGTACTGACTGCTGGGATGTGGTTGATGGGTTTTTGATAAGCAAGGGGATTAAGGGTTATGGGGAGAGGGCGGGAAAGTGGAACTGAGCCACAACAGATCAGCCATGATCTTATTGAATGGCGGGGCAGGCTCGAAGGGCTAGATGGCCTACTCCTGCTCCTATTTCTTATGTTCTTATGTTCTTATGTGAATAGTTCCTCAGGGTTCAGCACTGTGTATTAGCTTATCACTGTGTGTTATAGAGACACTCAGATGGAGAAATAAAGAGTTGTAGATTGAAGTTTGCAGATCATAGAATCACAGAATCCCTACAGTACAGAAAGAGGCCATTCGGGCCATCGCTCTGCACCAACCACAATCCCACCCAGGCCCTACCCCCCCCCCGTGTCCCTACATATTTTACCCACTAATCCCTCTAACCTCATCCCGCATCCTTGGACACTAAGGGCCAATTTTAGCATGGCCAATCAACCTAACCCGCACACCTTTGGACTGTGGGAGGAAACCGGAGCACCCGGAAGGAAACCCACGCAGACACGGGGAGAATGTGCAAACTCCGCACAGACAGTGACCCGAGCCGGGAGTCGAACCCGGGTCCCTGGAGCTGTGAGGCAGCAGCGCTAACCCACTGTGCCACCGTGCTGCCCGTAAGGCAGTAAATGGCGTTTACTGGGGGAGGACACCACCGAAACAGAATAAAGCAGCTGACAAAACTGCAGTTTGGTGCAGGGGAAGTGAGATCATTTCCTGTGAATCAGAGGAAGTGACTCAGAATATTTTAATAATGGTGAGAATCTGGAAGCCACGTTAAAGCAAGTGTGGCTTTACAGCGCTCAGGGACCACCAGAATGTTAGACGTAACAGAACGTCGGCCCTCATCTAAAGAGGGGCTGGGATGACCCCAAAGTATTGAACTCTGCTCAGAATTCATGTGGGATATTAGCTCAGTTGGTTGGTCAGCTGGTTTGTAACGCAGAGCGATGCCAACAGCATGGGTTCAATTCCCGTACCCACTGAGGCTATTCAACCTTCTCAACCTTGCCCCTTTGCCTGAGGTGTGGTGATCCTCAAATCAAACCCACCCCCAGGCAGCTCTTCCCCTCAAAGACCGATGGTCCCCTGGGACGGGGCGACTTCTCCAGGGCTAAGGGGTTAAATGCAGAGAGCAGGTCGCCCTAACCCAGGGTTTTGAGTGGCCGAGCTGTTGGGGAGTCCAGGATGAGGGGGACGGATTTGATTCCGAGTCTGTGCGATAAACACGGCGTGATACAGAAGGCGGAGTGGGAATCAGAAACTCCCTCCCCCAGGAAATGCTGCAGGATCGGGCCTCAGGAGAACCACTACAAGAGAAAGGGAGGGAGGGTGGAGGGGACAGCGAGGGTGAGAAAGAGAGAGGGGTTAGGCAGAGAAAGGAGGGGAGAAGAGGGGAATGATAGAAACACAGCTGGTGGCTCGCTGTTTATGGTGAATTTGATGTGGAGATGCCGGCTTTGGACTGGGGCAAACCCAATAAGAAATCTCACAACACCAGGTGAAAGTGCAACCAGTTTATTTGATAGTAAAGTCGATCTGAACCTGCCACACACCTGACGGAGGAACAGGGTTTCCGAAAGCTTGTGGGATTTACCATCAAATAAACTGGTTGGACTTTAACCTGGTGTTGTGAGATTTCTTACTGTATGATGTATTTGTCCAGACCCAGGTTCGCAATGAGGTCCTCCTCCTTCCCCACCCCTCTCCGCACCACTGCCCGTCGATCAGGAACCTGGGACTGAAGTACAAATAAAACAGCAGTGAAAGGTTTTTGAGATAATTAAAGAGCGAGTGCAGCCTATCACATTTAACACAGACATGGCCCATGGACTCCGCAAGGTCACAAAAAGTGCGGGAGCTGCTGAACCGCTTACGGAACTGCCGTACGCAGCACCCTCCAGCCCAGATCCCCGAGGTAGTGAGGGAGGATCCCTCCATTGAGGGACCTCCAGTAGGTCCTCCGCCACCAGACCACCCACCACGAGGCCCGCCAAGGTGTGTCTGGGTGACGGGACGGGACGTGGTAGTGGGAGGTGTGCAGCAACGGCCCGTACAGGAAACACCTCAAACGTGGCAAAGGGAATAGGGGGGCATTTCCACGCGGCAGCTCAAGCTGTGGGAGGCAGAAGGATCTGGGCTTCGGGACGATGTGAAATTCCGCCCCAGCAGGGGTACGCTCAGACGGGATCCATCCCACAGCTCTGCCTCCTCAAGACAACATGTGCCCTCGGGTCCGAGCACCATCATCTGGAGGTGATAGATGGCCATGAGTTGAATGTCCAGCGCCGCGCGCTCAGCCTGCCCGTGGGTGCCATCCAGCCCACTCCTCCGCCACCCAGCATGCCACTGACCCCCGTCATCCTGGCATCCACGGCCCTCCTCTCTGCCAGCTGCCGCAAGTTATATGGCTGGAGGAGAGAATTCCTGAGCAGCGGCTCTCCGGCAAAAGCCACTATTCCTGATTGGGGGAGAGCTACAGCACAAGGCCACCGTGTCCCAGACTTTTAAAACTTATTTATCTATTTATTAGTGTCACAGGTAGGCTTACATTAACGCTGCAATGAAGTTATTGTGAAAATCCCCTAATCGCCACACTCCGGCGCCTGTTCGGGTTACACGGAGGGAGAATTTAGCACAGCAATGTACCCTAACCAGCACGTCTTTTAGACTGTGGGAGGAAACCCATGCAGACATGGGGAGAATGTGCAAACTCCACACACAATAAGAAGTCTCACAACACCAGGTTAAAATCCAACAAGTTTATTTGATAGTAAATGCCACTAGCTTTCGGAGCAGACACCTGACGAGGGAACAGTGTTTCCGAAAGCTTGTGGCATTTACTGCCAAATAAACCTGTTGGACTTTAACCTGGTGTTGTGAGAATTCTTACTGTGTTTACCCCAGTCCAATGCTGGCATCTCCACATCAAAACTCCACACGGACAGCGACCCAAGCTGAGAATTGAACCAGGGTCCCTGGCGCTGTGAGACAGCAGTGCTAACCACTGTGCTGCCCTGCAAAAGTCTTAGTAAAAGATGGGCAACATCTGCAGGGAGTTCTGAAGACTCCCCCCCCCCCACGAACAGGAACTGCATGTCATCATTCAGGCTACACACCTGGCAGAAGAAATATGTCGAGGTTACTCGAAAGCTTGTGAGTTTACTATCAAATAAACCAGTTGGAATTAAACCTGGTGTTGTCAGACTTCTTGCTGTGTTTACCCCAGTCCAACGCCGGCATCTCCACATCAGAAGAAACACATCGCCAGGAAGCACCTGGTGGGGAGGGGGCTGAGTGTGAGGGGTATCGCTGCAGGGTGCAATGTCACCATCTGGGTGTGAAGGCACACCAGCACCTGCCCGCCCTCCCTAAGCAGAACATTCAGAACCTCCGCTGCTATCCAGTGCAATCTGTTGTCCCAGAAGAACTGGATCAGAGTTCTCCAGATGTTTTTTTTGGATTTGATTTATTATTGTCACGTGTATTAGTATAAGAACATAAGAACTAGGAGCAGGAGTCGGCCATCTGGCCCCTTGAGCCTGCTCCGCCATTCAGTACGATCGTTGCTGATCTTTTTGTGGACTCAGCTCCACTTACCCCCCCGCTCACCATAACCCTTA
The DNA here is from genome assembly GCF_965287045.1 of Carcharhinus amblyrhynchos. Classification (NCBI taxonomy): domain Eukaryota; kingdom Metazoa; phylum Chordata; class Chondrichthyes; order Carcharhiniformes; family Carcharhinidae; genus Carcharhinus; species Carcharhinus amblyrhynchos. Next base: position 19,143,874 of record NC_137356.1, read on the forward strand.
ATTCCTTTACTGTTCAAAAATTTATCTATCCTTGCCTTAAAAACATTCAATGAGGGAGCCTCAACTGGGCAGGGAATTCCACAGATTCACAACCCTTTGTGTGAAGAAGTTCCTCCTCAACTCAGTCCTAAATCTGCTTCCCCTTATTTTGAGGTCATGCCCCCTAGTTCTAGTTTCACCCGCCAGTGGAAACAACTTCCCTGCTTCTATCTTATCCATTCCCTTCGTAATCTTATATGTTTCTATAAGATCTCCCCTCATTCTTCTGAATTCCAATGAGTATAGCCCCAGTCTACTCAGTCTCTCCTCATAACTATTAACTCCGGAATCACCCTAGTGAATCTCCTCTGCACCCCCTCCAGTGCCAGTATATCCTTTCTCAAGTAAGGAGACCAAAACTGTACACAGTATTCCAGGAGTGGCCTCACCAGCACCGTATACAGCTGCAACATAACCTCACTGTTCTTAAACTCCATCCCTCTCACAATGAAGGACAAAATTCCATTTGCCTTCTTAATTACCTGCTGCACCTACAAACCAACTCCTTGAGATTCCTGCACAAGGACGCCCAGATCCCTCTGCACAGCAGCACGCTGCAATTTTTATCATTTAAATAATAGTCCATTTTGCTGTTATTCCTTCCAAAATGGATGACCTCACATTTACCAACATTGCACTCCATCTGCCAGACCCTTGCCCACTCACTTAGACTATCTATATCCCTTTACAGACTTTCAGCATCCTCTGCACACTTTGCTCTGCCACTCATCTTAGTGTCATCCGCGAATTTTGACACATAACACTTGGCCCCCAACTCCAAATCACTTGTGTAAATCAAACAATTGCAGTCCCAACACTGATCCCTGAGGCACACCACTACTCACTGATCGCCAACCAGAAAAACACCCATTTACCCCCACTCTTTGCTTTCTGTTAGTTAACCAATCCTCTACCCATGCTAATACATTACCTGTAACACTGTGCACCTTTATCTTATGTAGCAGTCTTCGGTGCGGCATCTTGTCAAATCCTTCTGGAAATCCAGATACACCACATCCACAGATTCCCCATTGTCCACTGCACATGTAATGTTCTCAAAGAATTCCACCAAATTAGTCAAACATGATCTTCCTTTCATGAACCCATGTTGCATCTGACCAATGGGACAATTCCAGATGTTTCGCTATTTCTTCCTTGATGAGAGATTCAAGCATTTTCCCTACTACAGAAGTTAAGCTAACCGGCCTATAGTTACCTGCCTTTTGTCTACCTCCTTTTTTAAACAGTGGAGTCACATTTGCTGTTTTCCAATCCACCCCAGAGTCCAGCGAATTTTGGTAAATTACCACTAGTGCATTTGCTATTTCCCCCGCCATCTCTTTTATTACCCTGGGATGCATTCCATCAGGACCAGGAGACTTGTCTACCTTTAGCCTCATTAACCTGCCCAACACTACCTCTTCTGTGATAATGATAGCTTCTAGGTCCTCACCTGCCTTCCTGCCATCAGTTTTTGGCATGTTATTTGTATCTTCCACTGTGAAGACCAACACAAAATACCTGTACAATACAGCCATTTTCTCATTTCCAGTTATTACATCCCCCTTCTCATCCTCTAAAGGACCACTGTAAAGTATACAGTGAAAAGTATTGTTTCTTGCGCACTATGCAGACAAAGCATACCATTCATAGAGAAGGAAATGAAAGAGTGCAGAATGTAGTGTTGGTCATAGACAGGGTGGAGGGAAAGGTTAACTTAATATATGACAGGTCCATTTAAAGTTCTGAGGGCAGCAGGGAAGAAACTGTTCTTGAGGTGGTTGTTATGTGACCTCAGACTTTTGTATCTTTTTCCCAATGGAAGAAGGTGGAAGAGAGAATGTCCGGGGTGTGTGGGGTCCTTAATTACGCTGGCTGCTTTTCCCAAGATAGCAGGAAGTGTAGACAGAGTCAATGGATGGGAGGCTGGTTTGTGTGATGGATTGGGCTACATTCACAACCTTTTGTAGTTCCTGTGGTCTTGGGCAGAGCAGGAGCCCAGACCAAGCTGTGATACAACCAGAAAGAATGCTTTCTATGGTGCATGAAGGGAGAGATTATTGACATCACACCAGTTCATCGAGTTGTCCTGCTGGAACGTTAACTGAAATGCCCACCTTGGAATTGGGATAGGCGCGGTTTACAGAATGGGCTTCTTCATTGGCCTCGGGTGGGATTTCACGAGCCTCACCTGAGCAAAGTCATAAAGTACCAATCTCTATCTCATTCCTGTACTCTGTCTCATCATTGAGATCTGACCCACTATGGTGGAGTCATCAATAAACTTGAACATGGAGTTGGAGGGGAATTTGGCCACACACTGATAGGTGTGTAAGGAGTATATCGGGACAGTCAGCAGCAAATGGAACAGAGCCAAATATCAACTGCTGCTGGAGGGTCACCAACTCACTAAAGGAGGATCTTTGATCCGCCTGGAACTTTGCTGATCTCTCAGTGCAAAGATTTGTCCCTGACTGAGTGCAGACTGGCACATTCCAAGGTCCAGGATGATGTGCTGAGGGACACTCTCGAGCTTGGGGCAGCTCCCGCAAAGGCACAACGGGGAAGGTTACTAACTGAGACCTTTCAACCACATTTACAGTGAATCTTACACGTTTCTGACCCAACTTTCAACCTCCAAATAACTGCAGCATTTATAAGAGCATTGTAAACTGTCTGAAAAAGGATCCTGGACTTTATTGGAACATCTCTGAATGTTACTTAATGTATGTAGAGAGCCGGAATATTATTGCTTTTTGTGGGATGGTCATTTTGGAATGTTTGTAATCTTCTGACAGATTTATGGATAAAGGATATTTTTGGAAGAAACAAGTTAGCAGCTCCTAGAGGAGAGATCGAGGGAAGTCCCCGACCCCGAGTCCCCGACCCCGAGACCCGAGACCCCTGACCCCGAGACCCCCGGCCCCGAGTCCCCCGACCCAGAGACCCCCGGCCCCGATTCCCCCGACCCCGAGTCCCCCGACCCCGAGTCCCCCGACCCCGAGTCCCCCGACCCCGAGTCCCCCATCCCCGAGTCCCCCGACCCCGAGACCCCCGACCCCGAGTCCCCCCGACCCCGAGACCCCCGACCCCGAGACCCCCGACCCCGAGTCCCCCCGACCCCGAGTCCCCCCGACCCCGAGTCCCCCATCCCCGAGTCCCCCATCCCCGAGACCCCCGACCCCGAGTCCCCCCGACCCCGAGACCCCCGACCCCGAGTCCCCCCGACCCCGAGTCCCCCGACCCCGAGTCCCCGACCCCGAGACCCCGAGACCCCCGACCCCGAGACCCCCCGACCCCGAGTCCCCCGACCCCGAGACCCCCGACCCCGAGTCCCCCGACCCCGAGTCCCCCGACCCAGAGTCCCCGACCCCGAGCCCCCCCGACCCCGAGTCCCCCCGACCCCGAGTCCCCCATCCCCGAGACCCCCGACCCCGAGTCCCCCATCCCCGAGACCCCCGAGACCCCCGACCCCGAGTCCCCCCGACCCCGAGTCCCCCGACCCCGAGTCCCCGACCCCCCGAGACCCCCGACCCCGAGTCCCCCGACCCCGAGTCCCCCGACCCCGAGTCCCCCATCCCCGAGACCCCCGACCCCGAGTCCCCCCGAGACCCCCGACCCCGAGTCCCCCCGACCCCGAGTCCCCCGACCCCGAGTCCCCGACCCCCCGAGACCCCCGACCCCGAGTCCCCCGACCCCGAGTCCCCCGACCCCGAGTCCCCCCGACCCCGAGTCCCCCCGACCCCGAGTCCCCCCGACCCCGAGTCCCCGAGACCCCCGACCCCGAGTCCCCCCGACCCCGAGTCCCCCATCCCCGAGACCCCCGACCCCGAGTCCCCCATCCCCGAGACCCCGAGTCCCCCCGAGACCCCCGACCCCGAGTCCCCCCGACCCCGAGTCCCCCGACCCCGAGTCCCCCGACCCCGAGTCCCCGACCCCGAGTCCCCGACCCCCCGAGACCCCCGACCCCGAGTCCCCCGACCCCGAGTCCCCCCGACCCCGAGTCCCCCGACCCCGAGTCCCCCGACCCCGAGACCCCCGACCCCGAGTCCCCCGACCCCGAGACCCCCGACCCCGAGTCCCCCCGACCCCGAGTCCCCCGACCCCGAGTCCCCCCGACCCCGAGTCCCCCGACCCCGAGTCCCCCCGACCCCGAGTCCCCCGACCCCGAGTCCCCCGACCACGAGACCCCCGACCCCGAGTCCCCCGACCCCGAGTCCCCCCGACCCCGAGACCCCCGACCCCGAGTCCCCCCGACCCCGAGTCCCCCGACCCCGAGTCCCCGACCCCGAGACCCCGAGACCCCCGACCCCGAGACTCCCCGACCCCGAGTCCCCCGACCCCGAGACCCCCGACCCCGAGTCCCCCCGACCCCGAGTCCCCCGACCCCGAGTCCCCCGACCCAGAGTCCCCGACCCCGAGTCCCCCCGACCCCGAGTCCCCCATCCCCGAGACCCCCGACCCCGAGTCCCCCATCCCCGAGACCCCCGAGACCCCCGACCCCGAGTCCCCCCGACCCCGAGTCCCCCGACCCCGAGTCCCCGACCCCCCGAGACCCCCGACCCCGAGTCCCCCGACCCCGAGTCCCCCGACCCCGAGTCCCCCCGAGACCCCCGACCCCGAGTCCCCCCGACCCCGAGTCCCCCGACCCCGAGTCCCCGACCCCCCGAGACCCCCGACCCCGAGTCCCCCGACCCCGAGTCCCCCGACCCCGAGTCCCCCGACCCCGAGTCCCCCCGACCCCGAGTCCCCCGACCCCGAGTCCCCGAGACCCCCGACCCCGAGTCCCCCATCCCCGAGACCCCCGACCCCGAGTCCCCCATCCCCGAGACCCCGAGTCCCCCCGAGACCCCCGACCCCGAGTCCCCCCGACCCCGAGTCCCCCGACCCCGAGTCCCCCGACCCCGAGTCCCCGACCCCGAGTCCCCGACCCCCGAGACCCCCGACCCCGAGTCCCCCGACCCCGAGTCCCCCCGACCCCGAGTCCCCCGACCCCGAGTCCCCCGACCCCGAGACCCCCGACCCCGAGTCCCCCGACCCCGAGTCCCCCCGACCCCGAGTCCCCCGACCCCGAGTCCCCCCCGACCCCGAGTCCCCCGACCCCGAGTCCCCCCGACCCCGAGTCCCCCGACCCCGAGTCCCCCGACCACGAGACCCCCGACCCCGAGTCCCCCGACCACGAGACCCCCGACCACGAGACCCCCGACCCAGAGACCCCCGACCCCGATTCCCCCGACCCCGACTCCCCCGACCCCGAGTCCCCCCGACCCCGAGACCCTGACCCCGAGTCCCCCGACCCAGAGACCCCCGACCCCGATTCCCCCGACCCCGATTCCCCCGACCCCGAGACCCCCGACCCCGATTCCCCCGACCCCGAGACCCCGACTCCTCCGACCCCGAGACCCCGACCCCGAGTCCCCCCGACCCCGAGTCCCCCCGACCCCGAGTCCCCCCGACCCCGAGTCCCCCGACCCCGAGTCCCCCGACCCCGAGTGCCCGCTTTACAAAATCAATTTGCATTTCCTTCTGCATCCGGAGAATATTCCCAGTCGGATTTCACCCCCCTCCACCCCGCCCTTCCCCGGATAGTGTTGAACTACCGGACCGATTCGCCCTTATTCGTATCAGCTGAGCTCAGGCAGAGAATATTAACCAGCTCTTCGACTGTGAAGGCATCACACACCGACTGGACGGTGGAGTGTCATTGAGACCGAGAGGCTGTTTCTCAATCCCAGCCCCCACCACCCTCTCCCACCCACAACCACCACCCCCTCGGGCAGGGGGAGTGAGGGGGTGGGGAGGGGGTGTGCGGAGGGGGGTGAGTTAGACTTTCTCCCCTGCAGAGCAGGGATGCAAACTGTCAGAACCATCATCACGGCCAGCCAAAGAGACGGATTTATTATCTTAAGAAAACACAGAAGATAAACACTGAGGAGAGGAAAACTCTCAGGCACTTTGGCAAAGTGCCCTCACTGTCGTTCTAATCTCACTAACACTGTCAGGACTTCCTCACTGGAGCCTTGGGTTTTCCCAGGAATATCGCAGAGCGTTTTCTGATCCGAGTTTCTGGGTCTTTTTACGCGGAGTTACATCATCATACAGTTCCTTCCAAGACATCAGTTTTGGTTCATGGATTGTGGGTGGTGTCGCTGGCTAGACCAGGAATTATCGCCCACTCCCACTTGCCCCCTGAGACGGTGCGGACCCCCCCCTTCCAGGATGGTCCGAGAAAGATCAGGAATCGCGCTGTTTGCTTTTACTGGGATCTTTCCTGCCGGGTACGGGTCCAGTATCTGCCCGGCGCTGCCGAACTACAATCCCGCAAACAGTCCCAAAAAAAAAAGTACAGCGACACCCCACCAATCAGCTCTCCGGATAACAAAAGAGAAAATGCTGGAAAATCTCAGCGGGTCTGGCAGTGTCCGTAAGGAGAGAAAAGAGCTGACGTTTCGAGTCCAGGTGACCCTGTGTCAACGCTAAAAGGATGAGAAAGTTGGAGATATTTATACTGCCGGGGGAGGGAATGAAAGATGAGACATAGCCACAGAAACCGGGAGAAAGGCTGCTAATGGCAGCCCGTAGAGAGAATAGAGAGTGTGAATGGGCAAACGGCAGAGAAACTGAAACCAGGGGGTAAACTGTGACAGATAGAGATGTGAGGGGAAGGGGGAGGATATGGGGGAGAGAGGGAAAATTGAAATAAAAGGGGGGGGAAGGGAAGGAAAAGGGGGGGAGGGAAGGAAAGGGGGGGGGAGGGAAGGAAAAGGGGGGGAGGGAAAGAAAAGGGGGGAAGGGAAGGAAAAGGGGGCAGAATAGGGAGAAAGAGTGGGGGAGAGAAAAAAAAACAATGAAGAACTAAACAGTTAGAAGTGAAATGGAACTAGGGGGGTTGAGGTGGGGTAGAGTGAATGATGTGAAGTTGTTGAGTTTGATGTTGAGATGGGAAGGCTGTGACGTTCCGAGCCGGATGCTCTTCCTCCGGATCACTCTGGAAGACAGCTCTCCAGAGAGCCTCTGATTGGCCGAATCGGAAAGCCGCGACTTTGTTCATTGGTTGAGTCAGGGAGCACGATCCTCATTGGCTGCCCCCCCTCCTCCCCCTCCGGTGTTTCCTATACATCCGACAGACTCATCCCCATGTGCGTCTCCTGGTGTCTGCGCAGGTCCACCTTGCGCTGGAATCCTTTGCCACACACGGGGCAGATGAAAGGTTTGAAGCCGGTGTGTTTCCTGCTGTGAGTGATGAGGTTGGAACTCTGGCTAAATGCTTTCGCACACACCTGGCACTTGTGAGGCTTCTCTCCTGTAACAGAACATCACCGGGAATAAGATATTCATCACCACAGTATCAGTACACACCAATTCAAAACAGGATGAGGCCACTCGGTCCCCTCCAGTCTGCTTTCCCATTCAATATGATCGTAATTGATCTGATTGGAACCTCAACCCCACATCGTCACCGACCCCCGATGGCCTTCCACCCCCGATGGCCTTCCACCCCCGATGGCCTTTCACCCCCGATGGCCTTTCACCCCGATGACCTTCCACCCCAATGACCTTCCACCCCAATGACCTTCCACCCCAATGACCTTCCACCCCCGATGACCTTCCACCCCCGATGACCTTCCACCCCCGATGACCTTCCACCCCCGATGACCTTCCACCCCCGATGACCTTCATCCCCGATGACCTTCCACCCCCGATGACCTTCCACCCCCGATGACCTTCCACCCCCGATGACCTTTCACCCCGGGTGACCTTTCACCCCGGATGACCTTTCAGCCCGATGACCTTTCACCCCACCATTTGACAGGAATCTCTCTCGCTCCACCTTAAAAATATTCAGAATTAAAATTTCAAGAATTAACCCCCCCAGTCTCTGTTGGGATTGAGCTGGAGTCGCTCCCAGTCCCTGTTGGGAATGAGCTGGAGTCGATCCCAGTCCCTGTTGGGATTGAGCTGGAGTCGATCCCAGTCCCTGTTGGGATTGAGTTGGAGTCGATCCCAGTCTCTGTTGGGAATGAGCTGGAGTCGATCCCAGTCCCTGTTGGGAATGAGCTGGAGTCGATCCCAATCCCTGTTGGGATTGAGTTGGAGTTGATCCCAGTCCCTGTTGGGAATGAGCTGGCGTCGTTCCCAGTCCCTGTTGGGATTGAGCTGGAGTCGATCCCAGTCCCTGTTGGGAATGAGCTGGCGTCGTTCCCAGTCCCTGTTGGGATTGAGCTGGAGTCGATCCCAGTCCCTGTTGGGATTGAGCTGGAGTCGATCCCAGTCCCTGTTGGGATTGAGTTGGAGTTGATCCCAGTCCCTGTTGGGATTGAGTTGGAGTTGATCCCAGTCCCTGTTGGGATTGAGCTGGAGTCGATCCCAGTCCCTGTTGGGATTGAGCTGGAGTCGATCCCAGTCCCTGTTGGGATTGAGCTGGAGTCGATCCCAGTCCCTGTTGGGATTGAGCTGGAGTCGATCCCAGTCCCTGTTGGGATTGAGCTGGAGTCGATCCCAGTCCCTGTTGGGATTGAGCTGGAGTCGATCCCAGTCCCTGTTGGGATTGAGCTGGAGTCGATCCCAGTCCCTGTTGGGATTGAGCTGGAGTCGCTCCCAGTCCCTGTTGGGATTGAGCTGGAGTCGCTCCCAGTCCCTGTTGGGATTGAGTTGGAGTTGATCCCAGTCCCTGTTGGGAATGAGCTGGCGTCGTTCCCAGTCCCTGTTGGGATTGAGCTGGATATTTTCCGGTACCTGTATGGATGAAGGTGTGTTTCTTCATGTCGGATTTTTGGTGGAAGCGTTTCCCACAATACTGACAGGGATAAGGCCGAGTATCCGAATGGATCAGCAGGTGTGTGGAAAGCGTCGAGGAGCGTTTGAAAATTTTCCCACAGATTTTACAGGTGAAACTTTTCTCCTGCGGAAAGAGAGAAGGGAATAGAAGTGAGGAATCTTTTCCCTTAATAACTCCTCCCTTTATCAGCAAATTATTGCAACGACACCCAGCCGGCACTCAGTCAGCTCAGAGTGTCAAAAAACAGATTGACAAGGTGGACATCATCACCAAGGGGAGAACAAACCATCTGGAATCCACAAACCTTACGGAGTAACTGCCCTCTACAGACAGTCACCGGGGACAAGATCACCTACATCCCAAAACTGTCCCATATTCTCCCACAGTCTTTCCACAATCCCCAAACTAATCCCACTGCCCCGCTCTCTCCCCATAGCCCTGTATCAATCCCCAAACTAATCCCACTGCCCCCGCTCTCTCCTCATAGCCCTGTATCAATCCCCAAACTCATCCCACTGCCCCTGCTCTCTCCCCATATCCCTGTATCAATCCCCAAACTAATCCCACTGCCCCCGCTCTCCCCCCATAGCCCTGTATCAATCCCCAAACTAATCCCACTGCCCCTCACTCTCTCCATAGCCCTGTATCAATCCCCAAACTAATCCCACTGCCCCGCTCTCTCCCCATAGCCCTGTATCAATCCCCAAATTAATCCCACTGTCGCACTCTCTCCCCATAGCCCTGTATCAATCCCCAAATTAATCCCACTGTCGCACTCTCTCCCAATAGCCCTGTATCAATCCCCAAACTAATCCCACTGCCCCCGCTCTCTCCCCATAGCTCAATCCCCAAACTAATCCCACTGCCCCGCTCTCTCTCCATAGCCCTGTATCAATCCCCAAACTAATCCCACTGCCCCCGCTCTCTCCCCATAGCCCTGTATCAATCCCCAAACTAATCCCACTGCCCCGCTCTCTCCCCATAGCCCTGTATCAATCCCCAAACTAATCCCACTGCCCCGCTCTCTCCCCATAGCCCTGTATCAATCCCCAAACTAATCCCACTGCCCCCGCTCTCTCCCCATAGCCCTGTATCAATCCCCAAACTAATCCCACTGCCTCGCTCTCTCCACATAGCCCTGTATCAATCCCAAACTAATCCCACTGCCCCGCTCTCTCCCCATAGCCCTGTATCAATCCCCAAACTAATCCCACTGCCCCCGCTCTCTCCCCATAGCCCTGTATCAATCCCCAAACTAATCCCACTGCCCCGCTCTCTCCCCATAGCCCTGTATCAATCCCTAAACTAATCCCACTGCCCCGTTCTCTCCCCATAGCCCTGTATCAATCCCCAAACTAATCCCACTGCCCCCGCTCTCTCCCCTTAGCTCTGTATCAATCCCCAAACTAATCCCACTGCCCCCGCTCTCTCCCCATAGCCCTGTATCAATCCCCAAACTAATCCCACTGCCCCCGCTCTCTCCCCTTAGCTCTGTATCAGTCCCCAAACTAATCCCACTGCCCCCGCTCTCTCCCCTTAGCTCTGTATCAATCCCCAAACTAATCCCACTGCCCCCGCTCTCTCCCCATAGCCCTGTATCAATCCCCAAACTAACCCCACTGTCCTGTGCTGATGGGTAGCAGGCTGGCTTCTGTTTTGTAGTGTCTGCTGTGGGATTTTGTCACCACATTCCCCCTTGACTCGGGGCTGGGAGTGCTGTAGCATTGCTGACCCTCATCATCTCCCGGGAATCCAGGTGGGTGATATTCCCCGAGAGTTATAGCCCAGTGAAATTAAACTCGAAGACAGCTCTTCGAGCTCTCCCTTAGAGAGAGACACACAGCAATTTCAGTAGTTTAGAACATCCCTGAATAATTCCACTCTATCCTGGGAATGTCTCCCAATAATTTCCCAAACTGCAGTTAGGATCATAGAACCCTACAGCGTAGAAGGAGGCCATTCAGCCCATCGAGTCTGCACCGATCACAATCCCACCCAGACCCTATCCCCATGCATTTACCCTAGTTAGTCCCCCCAACACTAAGGGGCAATTTAGCACGGCCCATCCACCTAACCTGCGTAACTTCTGGACTGTGGGAGGAAACCGGAGCACCGGGGGGAAACCCACGCAGACATGGGGAGAATGTGCAAACTCCACACAGACAGTGACCCGAGCCGGGAATCGAACCCGGGTCCCTGGAGCTGTGAAGCAGCAGTGCTAACCCACTGCAGGGGGGGTTTTTTGATTGGAGATACAGGAGTCAGTGTGAATACCTGTGCGTTATGAGACTGTTACAGCGGGGTTCAGACCCAGCCTCTCAGCATCTTATCTGAATCTCGTATCGTGTTCTAATCTTTATTTATAGAGTTTTCCACAGTGATGATGTTGTGTTGCATCACCATCTGCTGGTGAGAGACAATATGACACAGAAAGATGGCCCTCTATATCTCGGGGGGAAATTTTACCATTATTTACGTGTGTTAAAGTCAGGCGTAAAGCAAATAGCGCCATTGGCACCAGTTTTTTTGCAGCTGGCGTCATTTTAGGAGAGTCAGATTTTGGGATATGGGTGGGAGGAAGGTTAATAGATAGAAGTTTATCTAAATGCTGTTTTACATCTGCTCAGAAAGCCCGGCACTCAATTGTCTGAACTCCCATCCCACCCCCTCAGCTCCCAGTTCACACTGGACACGTTCCTCATGAACGGGGAGCAGTCGACCTGGACTCACCGGTGGAACCGGAGACCATTGAGGCCCAATGGGAGGCCGAGGGCAAGTGGCGGGGTGGGGTGCTGCCCTTGGGCAATGCCAGACTGGCACCTGGGCAATACCCACTGGGCAATGCCAGGGTGTGGGACCAATGGGGGCAGGGTCAGTTGGGTGCTGTCCGTGGGCGGGACTAATAGGGGAGGGGCTAATGGGGGAGGGGGGTCGTTCCCACTCTGCAGTATCGGTAGGGGGAGAGTGGTGGACCTGCCATCGATGGGGAAGAGGTGATCCACGATCAGACTGGGCAGTGGGGGTGTCAGCCTGCACTAACAGGGATCTGACGGGTTTCTATTTTCTGTCAGGCCCCTGCTGCTGCTGACACGCACGTGCAGCATCCGAGGCCTGCGCATGCACACTACCTCCCTCTACAGGGCTTTTGGGTGTGTTAAGCCCCACCCATAGGCTTCTGCAGCGAGCAACAGGCTTGCTGATATTTTTACAGGCAGAGTGCATATGGGGGGGGCCTGAAAATACACCCAGAAAATGGATCTGAAACATCCCAGTTTCAAATCTGACCAACATTCAGAAACAAAAATGGTAAAATTGCCTCCACAGTGTTCACGGGAATTCTTCTGGGGCACTCAGTGATATTCCAATAGGGAAATTAGTTAATGGTTCAGGGATCGCAATGGATAATCCTACACACGAGGATATAGATGTGTTATACGTTCGATTTTTTAATTTCTCTCTCACATTAACCTATTGGGACTAAACCTCATGTGGAGCCCAGTTCATAGAACCAGAGAATCCACGTAATGCAGAAGAGGCCATTCGATCCATTTAGTCTGCACTGACTTTCTGACAGAGCACCTCACCCACGTCCTGTCCCTGTGACCCCACATGTTTACCATGGCTAATCCATCTAACCTGGACATCTAAGGAAGAATTTAGCATTGCTGATCCACCCCACCGGCATGTCTTTCAGGCTGTGGGAGGAAACCGGAGCACCCGGAGGAAACCCACGCAGACATGGGGAGAACATGCAAACTCCACACAGGCAGTGACCCACGTCGAGAATCAACCCGGGTCCCTGGCACTGCGGGGCAGCAGAGCTAACCCACTGTGCCACGCTGTGGCATTACAAGGACAGAAAGTTTGTACGTGTGTGGAAACTGCACGTCTAGGTGCTGTGTGTGCCAGTGTGTGTGTGTGTATCTGGATGCTACATGTATGTGTGTGCACATGTTCATGAGTGTGTGAGGCTGTGTATGTGTACACTGCATGTGAGGCTGCGCATGCATAGACTGCGTGTCAGGCTGCGCGTGTACACTACATGTGCGTACACTGCGTGTGCGCGTGCAGACACTGCGTGTGGGGACACTGCATGTGTGCCAGTACGCTGCATGTATGTGTGTGTGCGTATGTTGCGCATGTGGGCATGTGTGTGCTGCGTGTTTGCATCTGCGTACACTGCATGTGCATGTACATGTACACTGTGCTTGTATGCGTGCATGTGGACAGTTTGTGTACGAGTGTTTGCACACTTGTATGTGTGCATGTGTATTTGCATGTGTGTGTGCATGTGTACAATGCCAGTGTGACTGTGCACAATGTGTGTATGCATGTGTACAGTGTGTGTGCATGTGTATATGTACATTACATGTGTGTGTGTGTATGTGTACATTGTGTGTATGTATGCATGTGCACATTGCCTGTGTGTATGGACACTATGTGTGTACACATGTATGTGTGCGTAGATGTGTGTACAGACACAATGTTATTATGAAGTGGAGGCTGATTCCTCCCCCCCGCCCCCGACTCCCCACACCACCCCACCCTGTGAACTAACACCGAAACATCCCAAAAGGAGTACCTCGCCCTGTAGCCTGTAACAAGTATGTGTGCAGTGGTGTGACCTGCTCTTCAGCAACTTCTAGCGGTTAAATAAAAATAAATCCCTGACACTCACTCTAAAAATCAACACACAACAATTTATTTATCTAACTAACACTGAGCAAATTAACTGATCTATTAACAAACCAAATAAATCCCCCAATTAACTATTCCTGAATAAAATAAAATTCGAATGATATGCTGTTCAAATAAATACAATTCCCATTCATTAACAAAATAGAATTTAGTTACTCTTTAAATTACAACCAGGTTTTCTGTCTTCCAGAATATTCTGGGCTTTCTAAATTGATTCTTCTGTCTGGCTCTCCTTTCCTCTTTGGTACCTTTGCTGTTGAGAAGCTTTCTCCAAGACACAGATGAAGTTATGAGAGCCAGCGATTCGCGCTGTCTACGGAGAGAGAGGTGTGAGCTGTTAGCTCTGGCAGTAGCAGTTCCTCTCCCTTTTTGTCTGACTGTCCCCCCTCTCTTTTATACCTGTGATGACATATCAGTATTTCCCACAATAGGATTGGTCCTAAGTTGTCAAAACCATCAGATTTAAATTTAATAGGATCTTGGTATCTAAGTGCCTGATTCAAAGTGATTGGTTAAATTCAAAAGCCTGTTGTCTTGGCCTTTCAATATAAATGTTTCAGTCTGAGTACTCTATCTGTACTGGCATTGTTTTTCAACTCTCGTAGCACAGAAAAGGCACCACGTTTTAAACGCACCATGCAATGCTTCCCTCCTGAACATTTTATCAATTGACAAACACTATTCTACAATCACTCCACGCAACCTCACATCATCGGGTGGGATTCTATGGCCTCACTCGAGCGAGACTGGAAATTCCTGCCTGAGGTCAACGGACATTTCCATTGACCGCCCCTCACACACCCAGTCTGTAACAGGTGAGATGATAGAATTCTGGAAAGTGTGTGTGTGTGTGCACATGTGCGTGTGTGTGTACGTGTGCACATGTGCGTGTGTGTGTACGTGTGCACATGTGCGTGTGTGTGTACGTATGAGTGTGTGAACATATATGTGTGTGTATACGTGTGTATGTTTGTACGTGTGTGTACATGTATACATGTCCAAGTGTGCATACGATCGCATGTGTGAACATGTATGTGTGTGTGTATACATGTGTCCGTGTGGGCGTGCATACGTGTGGGCGTGCGTGTGTATACATGTGTGTGTATACATGTGGGTGTGTGTGTGTGTATGTGTGTATGTGTGTGTGAGTGTGCATGTCTGCATACACGTGTGCATGTCTGCAGAGACAGTGTCTTACCTTGGTCTGGGAGTGTGTGGCCTGGTGTTGTTCCAGGCTGGCAGCGTGTCCAAAGGCTTTGCCACAGGCCTCGCAGGTGAAGAGCTGGCTGCCGCTGTGGGATCGGCGCACGTGAACCTCCAGCCCGTGGGAAGTGGAGAACACCTACAAAGGAGGGAAATTCCTGATGAAGGTCGCTCTGTGGGGCTTTGCGGACAGGGTCACGGCTAAAGATATTGCCGTGTCTCAGAGAGCTCTGAGCAGAGCCCGACCCGCAACCCCCCCAACCGCACCCTCCCTCCCACTCCCCCCCCCACCCCCCCGGCAGGCAGCCGCAATCAAAGCAGAGGAGTTTGAATATGTTTTTCTTTGCCTCATTCCGCCACAGGCTAGGCCGAAATTTATTACCCATCCCTAATTACCCCTTAAACTGTGATTCCCTTGGCCATTTCAGAGGGGCAGTTAAGAGTTAACCACGTCACTGTGACTCGGAGTCACATGTAGGCCAGACCGGGTAAGGACGGCAGATTTCCTTCCCTAAAGGGACATTAGTGAACCAGATGGGTTTTTCCGACAATAGTTTCATGGCCACCATCACCGAGACTAGCTTTCTATTCCAGGTTTATTAATTAAATTTAAATTCCGCCTTGGTGGGATTTGAACTCATGTCCCCAGAATGTGAGCCCATCCTCTGGGTCACTAGTCCAGGTTATTTAGCCAATCACAGGCAAATCTGAAAGAAAGCTGTGAGGTGGACACAAAGAGCTCCAGGGTTTGAAGTAGGGATAGGCTGTTTAGCCTCTCAGGCCTATCCGATAAGATCCTGGCAATCAGCCTCTGATCCCAGTTAGTGTTCAGGATCGGACTCTGGGACAGGATCCACCAATAATCAAGAGATCCCAGTGTCTCAGGACGAGGCCTATTTGTAGTTCTCCTTGCACCATACATCAATACGAACATACATGACAACTGGCGACGAGGATGGTTCACAGCCTACACATTCCGCTGGTGACCAGGGGGAGGGGATCGAGCATCGCCCCGGGGACTTCAGCAGAAGGTGCTGGAATGGACCTGGAGAGCGGTGACCCCGTTCTGGGGGAGGTAGGAGCTGCCTGGGAGCAGCCAAAAACCATCACAGGAAGCAACACCAAGGGGACTCGGGCTGCACCTGGGGACAGGGTGTCTGTGCAGGGGGCTGTGTGTCTGGGAGGTTTGTATGTCTGAGGGGGTGTTTTGTGAGTGTGTGTGTGTTGGCAGGTGTGTCTAGGGGTGTGGGGGGTACTGGGGAGATGTGTCAGGGGGGTGGGGTCTGTGGGGGGGAAATCAGGTGTGTCAGGGGATGTGTGCATCAGGGGGTTTTGGGGTTGTGTGTGCCTGACGGGGAGGGGTATCTCAGGGGGTGTGTGTGTGTGTGTGAGGCGGTGTGTGTCAGGGTGTGTGTGTGTCGGGGGTGTATGTCAGGGTGTGTGTGTGTGTGTCAGGGTGTGTGTGTCAGGGTGTGTGTGTCGGGGTGTGTGTGTCGGGGGTGTGTGTGTGTCAGGGTGTATATGTCAGGGTGTGTGTGTGTGTGTCAGGGTGTATATGTCAGGGTGTGTGTGTGTGTCAGGGTGTGTGTGTGTCGGGGGATGTGTGTGTGTCAGGGTGTGTGTGTGTGTGTGTGTCAGGGTGTGTGTGTCAGGGTGTGTGTGTCAGGGTGTGTGTGTCGGGGGTGTGTGTGTCAGGGTGTATATGTCAGGGTGTGTGTCCTCACCTTGTGACACTTGGCGCAGTTATAGGGAGCTTTGTGCAGAGCTCTGGGAGTGTAGACAATGTTCTCTTCGATATTCCTCGCAGCAGCCGGACTCTGTAGCCTCCTCCGAGTGTCTAACATCGGGGACAGGTAATCCTCCACCAGATGTTTGAGTCCAGCTGTGGAGTATCCGGTCCAGGCGTACGGACTGAACTGTAAACCCAGGCTGCTGCTCCGCTCCGCAGACAGGAACACACTATCTGAAATAGAATCATTGGGATTTAACCGGAATCTCCTCCTGGATACAGACTCCTCCTCCTGGATACAAGCTCCTCCTCCCAGATACAAGCTCCTCCTCCCAGATACAGACTCCTCCTCCCAGATACAGACTCCTCCTCCCAGATACAAGCTCCTCCTCCCAGATACAGGCTCCTCCTCCCAGATACAGACTCCTCCTCCTGGATACAAGCTCCTCCTCCCAGATACAGGCTCCTCCTCCCAGATACAGACTCCTCCTCCCAGATACAAGCTCCTCCTCCCAGATACAGGCTCCTCCTCCTGGATACAAGCTCCTCCTCCCAGATACAAACTCCTCCTCCCAGATACAGACTCCTCCTCCTGGATACAAGCTCCTCCTCCCAGATACAGACTCCTCCTCCTGGATACAAGCTCCTCCTCCCAGGTACAGACTCCTCCTCCCAGATACAAGCTCCTCCTCCCAGATACAGACTCCTCCTCCCAGATACAAGCTCCTCCTCCCAGATACAAGCTCCTCCTCCCAGATACAGACTCCTCCTCCCAGATACAAGCTCCTCCTCCCAGGTACAGACTCCTCCTCCCAGATACAGGCTCCTCCTCCCAGATACAAGCTCCTCCTCCCAGATACAGACTCCTCCTCCCAGATACAGGCTCCTCCTCCTGGATACAGACTCCTCCTCCCAGATACAGACTCCTCCTCCCAGATACAAGCTCCTCCCCCCAGATACAAACTCCTCCTCCTGGATACAAACTCCTCCTCCTGGATACAAACTCCTCCTCCCGGATACAAACTCCTCCTCCCGGATACAAGCTCCTCCTCTTGGATACAAACTCCTCCTCCCAGATACAAACTCCTCCTCCTGGATATAAGCTCCTCCTCCCAGATACAAACTCCTCCTCCCAGATACAAGCTCCTCCTCCTGGATACAAACTCCTCCTCCCAGATACAAACTCCTCCTCCTAGATACAAGCTCCTCCTCCCGGACACAAGCTCCTCCTCCTGGATACAAACTCCTCCTCCTGATACAAGCTCCTCCTCCCTCATATTGAAGCATTTCACTCCCACTTTTAGACAAAGAAGCAGAAGGAGGCCACTCAGCCCATCCACTCTGTTCCACCATTCAATGGCCTGATGTGCTAATTCTCACCTTCACTTTCCCGCTTTATCCCCGTCACCCTCAATTCCCTCACTGATTAAAAATCTCTGTCTCAGCCTGGGAAATACTTAATGACCCAGTCTCTACAGCCCTCTGCGAGACAGAATTCGACCGAGTTCCATTATCCTCTCACCCATCAGCCAACATCCCCACTCCTGACTTTATGACGGAGAGAAGGTCATTGGTGAAGCAGCTGAAGATGACTGGGCCGAGGACACTAACCCTGAGGGTCTCCTGCAGTGATGTCCTGGAGCTGAGATAGCTGACCCTCCACAGCCACCTTCCTTTGTACCAGCTATGACTCCAGCCAGGGGGAGAGTTGCCCCCTGATTCCCACCAATCCCAGTTTCGTTGGGGCTCCTGGATGCCACACTCAGTCAAATGCGGCCTTGACGTCAAGGGCTCTCACTCTCACCTCTGGAATTCGGCTCTCTATCCATGTTTGAACAATGAGGTCAGGAGCGGAGTGACCCTGGCAAACTGGGCATCACTCAGCAGGTTATAGCTGAGCGGGTGCTGCTCGGTGGCACTGTCGATGACCCCTTCCATCACTTTACTGATGATCGAGGGTAGAGTGATGGGGCAGTAATTGGCCGGGTTGGATTTGTCCTGTTTCTTGTGTACGGGACACACCTGGAAAGTTTTCCACGTTGCCGGGTAGATGCCAGTGTTGTAGCTGTAGGGGAACAGCTGCCTCCGTTCCTGTTTCGGTGAGGAATGGTGTTTAACTCCTGGGGATCTGTTCACCCTCCAGTGTCACCTCTCCTCAGTTGGGGAAGTTGTGTTTGTCCCATTGCCAATGTTAAACTCAAACACTAAACACTGGGAGAAAGGTGACTTACTGAGGCTGGGTCCCAGAAAAGCTCCAAGGACCATGGTTATTGATTAAACCGTCTCAAGTTCTTCGAGGGAAGTGTGAGACGGAAGGTTTACAGTAAATGTGATTTTCCAAAGTTTTTCATAAAATATCAACGACATTGTGTATTCACATCAAGCCTCTCACACACACACAGCCTCGGGAATAGATAATAACTGGGATTCTCTGACCTCGCCCGGGGCTGGGATTCTCCAGCCTCGCCCGGGGCTGGGATTCTCCAGGCTCGCCCGGGACCGGGATTCTCCAGGCTCACCCGGGGCTGGGATTCTCCAGGCTCACCCAGGGCTGGGATTCTCCAGCCTCGCCCAGGGCTGGGATTCTCCAGGCTCGCCCGGGGCTGGGATTCTCCAGGCTCGCCCAGGGCTGGGATTCTCCAGCCTCGCCCAGGGCTGGGATTCTCCATCTTCACTCCCGGCCGGGATTCATCAGCCTGTCCGCAACTGGGATTCTCTGATCTCCCTTCACCCAGGATTCTCCGATCTCCCCACACCCAGGATTCTCCGATCTCCCCTCACCCAGGATTCTCCGATCTCCCCTCACCCAGGATTCTCCGATCTCCCCACACCCAGGATTCTCCGATCTCCCCTCACCCAGGATTCTCCGATCTCCCCACACCCAGGATTCTCCGATCTCCCCACACCCAGGATTCTCCGATCTCCCCACACCCAGGATTCTCCGATCTCCCCACACCCAGGATTCTCCGATCTCCCCACACCCAGGATTCTCCGATCTCCCCACACCCAGGATTCTCCGATCTCCCCTCACCCAGGATTCTCCGATCTCCCCACACCCAGGATTCTCCGATCTCCCCACACCCAGGATTCTCCGATCTCCCCACACCCAGGATTCTCCGATCTCCCCACACCCAGGATTCTCCGATCTCCCCTCACCCAGGATTCTCCGATCTCCCCACACCCAGGATTCTCCGATCTCCCCACACCCAGGATTCTCCGATCTCCCCTCACCCAGGATTCTCCGATCTCCCCACACCCAGGATTCTCCGATCTCCCCTCACCCAGGATTCTCCGATCTCCCCTCACCCAGGATTCTCCGATCTCCCCACACCCAGGATTCTCCGATCTCCCCACACCCAGGATTCTCCGATCTCCCCTCACCCAGGATTCTCCGATCTCCCCACACCCAGGATTCTCCGATCTCCCCACACCCAGGATTCTCCGATCTCCCCTCACCCAGGATTCTCCGATCTCCCCTCACCCAGGATTCTCCGAACTCCCCACACCCAGGATTCTCCGATCTCCCCACACCCAGGATTCTCCGATCTCCCCTCACCCAGGATTCTCCGATCTCCCCACACCCAGGATTCTCCGATCTCCCCTCACCCAGGATTCTCCGATCTCCCCTCACCCAGGATTCTCCGATCTCCCCTCACCCAGGATTCTCCGATCTCCCCACACCCAGGATTCTCCGATCTCCCCACACCCAGGATTCTCCGATCTCCCCACACCCAGGATTCTCCGATCTCCCCTCACCCAGGATTCTCCGATCTCCCCACACCCAGGATTCTCCGATCTCCCCTCACCCAGGATTCTCCGATCTCCCCACACCCAGGATTCTCCGATCTCCCCTCACCCAGGATTCTCCGATCTCCCCACACCCAGGATTCTCCGATCTCCTCACACCCGGGATTCCCCGACCTCACCCATGACTGGGATTCTCCCATTTTCCTGCAGTGTATCCAATCCCATTCTCGCACTCTACTCCCGCTGTAGTTCTGTAAGTTTTTGTCCCCCTAAGGGCCCATCCAACTTCCTTTAGGAATCATTGCTTGCCTCCTGTTTCTACCCCACACTGGGCAGCCAGTCCCAGCGTATAGCCACTCGCTGTGTAAAAGTGTCCTTTCACACACCCCAGAATTTTAAATCTGTATCCCCCAGTCCTGGTGCCATTGGCTAACAGGAGCTGGTCTCTTTTATATGTAAACCTGTCACAGCTTTGTTCACATCCGTTACGTCTCCCCAGCAATCTCCTTACTTTGAGGAGAATTACCATCGTGTCTCCCTCTGAGCTGCCTCATTCTGGGAAACCTCCTCACACCCTCCCTCGTGCGTGTTCGAAGGGGTCTCCGTTGACTCGCCCCAAGGCCACATTTCCAGGGACTCACCGGGTGAAGTGAGTGGCCTCCACAGGTTCTCGGTCTGACTCGCGCACGTTTCGCCCTCTCTGCTGCGATGGTTTGCCAAGGTCTCCCGGGCCCTGATGGATCCGGTCAGGGTTCGTGGGCCTCTCCAGCAGCCTGACTCTGAGCCCTGCTCCGAGACCTTGGTCGCTCCCTCATCGACGCCTCGCGGAGGCTCCTGGGTTGTAACTGAAACCTCCGGCGCTCCCTGGGACACAGCCTCCTCCCGGCAGGCACCTCCTGTGGTTAAGGGCAGACAGAGAGTCAACGCTGGAACACTGAGTTCGGGGGACAGTGCGATCACCCAGTAGCAGGGAGTGAGAGGGTGCAGAGTTAGTGCTAACCCGGGCTGCCCCAGTTACCCAGGTACGCTGCCCACACAAAGAACACAGCCCGGGAAACAGGCCCTTTGGCCCAACAAGCCCACGCCGCCATTTTAACATTATGAGTCCCCTCTCCACCTATGACCCTTATCTATGCTTATGGCCATCCACATTGAGGGAAAACTAATTTAGGGACAATTTGTTACACCAATCAGCCTAACAGAACATCTTTGGGGTGTGGGAGGAAACCGGAGCACCCGGAGAAAACCCACGCAAGCACGGGGAGAATGCGCAAACTCCCACAGACACCGGCCCAAATCCATGTGTCTGCACAGCAAACAGTGATAGTCACTGAGCTGTCGTGTTGCCCAGTATCTGGTCCAGTTTAAGCACACACTAACGACATGAAGCACTAGGCAACTCTCGAAACAACCAAGAGCAGCCCCAGTACGACCCATCGCGTGTATGCCCCTCGTTGGACAACAAGGCGGACCGAACCACCTGTGGATTAAAAGAGGAAAACATCAATAACATGCACATCCTTATACAAACACTCAAGGGAATCCCCAAGTGAAACAAGTGAGCCAAAAATATGTTGGAAGGTCCATAGGGATCCATTGATTCCCAGAGACGTCCCAAGGCTCCTGAACCTTATTTAACACACGTGCCACCCAGTCCCGCCACACAGATCCGCCACTCAGACCCTCCACCCAGAAAGCCTTGCTGGGGTCTGAGACAAAGAACAGAGAAAATTACAGCACAGGAACAGGCCCTTCGGCCCTCCAAGCCTGTACCGACCATGCTGCTCATCTGAACTAAAACCCCCTACACTTCCGGGGACCATATCCCTCTATTCCCATCCTATTCATGTACTTGTCCAGATGCTCCTTAAAACTGCTTCCCCTACCCCAAATAGAACATAGAACATAGAACATTACAGCGCAGAACAGGCCCTTCGGCCCACGATGTTGCGCCGACCAGTTTTTTTAAAAAAAAACACTGACCCACTAATCTAAACCAATCCCTTTTCGTCCATAAACCTATCCACAGATCTCTTAAACGCCCCCAAACTAGGCGCATCTACAACTGCAGCAGGCAGGGCATTCCAATCCCTCACCACCCTCTGGGTAAAGAACCTACCCCTGACATCCGTCCTATAACTACCCCCCCTTAATTTAAAGCCATGCCCCCTCGTGCTAGCTTTCTCCATCCGAGGAAAAAGGCTATCACTATCCACCCTATCTAAACCTCTAATCATCTTGTATGTTTCAATAAGATCCCCTCTTAGCCGCCTTCTTTCCAGTGAAAACAACCCCAAATCCCTCAGTCTCTCCTCATATGACCTCCCCTCCATACCAGGCAACATCCTGGTAAACCTCCTCTGCACCCTCTCCAAAGCCTCCACATCCTTCCTGTAATGTGGGGACCAGAACTGCACACAGTAGACCTCGGGGTCCTTGTGCATGAGTCGCAAAAACCCAGCTTGCAGGTGCAGCAGGTGGTCAGGAAGGCGAATGGGATGCTGGCCTTCATAGCGAGGGGGATTGAATATAAAAGTAGGGAGGTCTTGCTGCAGCTGTATAGGGCATTGGTGAGGCCGCAGCTGGAGTACTGTGTGCAGTTTCGGTCGCCGCACCTGCACAAGGATATTTTGGCCCTGGAGGGAGTGCAGAGGAGGTTTACTAGGCTGATACCGGAGTTGAGGGTATTGAGCTATGAGGAGAGGCTGAATAAACTAGGCTTGTACTCGTTAGAGTTTAGAAGAATGAGGGGAGATCTCATTGAGACGTATAAGATGATGAATGGGATGGATAGGATAGAGGTGGAGAGACTCTTCCCGCTCAAAAAAGACAGTAGGACTAGGGGGCACAGCCTCAAGATAAAGGGGAGGCGGTTTAGAACGGAGTTGAGGAGGAACTTCTTCACTCAAAGGGTGGTGAATCTCTGGAATTCTCTGCCCGTTGAAGTGGTGGAGGCTACCTCGCTAAATATTTTTAAGACGTGGGTTGATGGGTTTTTGATAAGAAAGGGGATTAAGGGTTATGGGGAGAGGGCGGGAAAGTGGAACTGAGCCACAACAGATCAGCCATGATCTTATTGAATGGCGGGGCAGGCTCGAAGGGCTAGATGGCCTACTCCTGCTCCTATTTCTTATGTTCTTATGTTCTTATGTTCTTAAGTGACAAATGACACTAGGGAACCAGACTAGAACCAAACACATTCTCTGTTTCACATAAATATGAGGAAAGGATACATCTCTCTGGGAGGATTCCACTGACAAGTTAGATATCTTTTATAATAAACCAAACATTATTAAATAACACAGTTTAACTATAACTCTAACAAACTGAAACAGTTAGACAATTAATAATCGAACAACTTTAAATTTGAACGTATCAGGGTAAGGATCAGAAACCCCAAGATGCGGGGCAAGACGACAGCTCAGTGACTATCATTGATTGCTGTGCAGACACATGGATTTGGGTCGGTGTCTGTGGGAGTTTGCGCATTCTCCCCGTGCTTGCGTGGGTTTTCTCCGGGTGCTCCGGTTTCCTCCCACGCCCCAAAGATGTGCTCTTAGGCTGATTGGTGTAACAAATTGTCCCTAAGTTAGTTCTCCCTCAATGTGGAATGCCATAAGCATAGATAAGGGTCATGGGTGGAGGGGGGGACTGGTAATGTTAAAATGGTGGCGCGGGCTCGTTGGGCCGAAGGGCCTGTTTCCCGGGCTGTTTTTGTTCTTTGTTCTTTGTTCTTTGTATGTTATCAAGTCAGACTAGAACCCAAAATTCGTTCCTTTGGCATTAATTTGAGGTTAGGATACTTCACTCCAGGCGTGAACAGTGCTGACACACAGAGAGGTTTTTATCAAAACAAACTTTACTTAACAACAATTTAGCTAGAACAGATGAATTAGCTTAACATTTAACATTTAAACAATAATTAAACATGACAGGTTACAACTTGGAGTACCCCACTTGGAGTACTGTGCGCAGTTCTGGTCGCCTCACTACAGGAAGGATGTGGAAGCTATTGAGAGGGTGCAGAGGAGATTTACAAGGATGTTGCCTGGATTGGGAGGCATGCCTTATGAAGATAGGTTGAGGGAGCTCGGGCTCTTCTCCCTGGAGAGACGAAGGTTGAGAGGCGACCTGATAGAGGTTTATAAAATGTTGAGAGGAATAGATAGGGTGGATTCTCGGAGGCTATTTCCCAGGGCTGAAATGGTCACTACGAGAGGACACAGGTTTAAGGCGCTGGGGAGCAGGTACAGAGGAGATGTCAG
This sequence comes from Carcharhinus amblyrhynchos, assembly GCF_965287045.1. Taxonomy (NCBI): domain Eukaryota; kingdom Metazoa; phylum Chordata; class Chondrichthyes; order Carcharhiniformes; family Carcharhinidae; genus Carcharhinus; species Carcharhinus amblyrhynchos. The sequence goes on from NC_137356.1 coordinate 19,168,334, forward strand.
GGGTAAGTTTTTCACTCAGAGGGTGGTGGGTGAGTGGAATCGGTGGTGATGGTGGAGGCGAACTCGCTGGGGTCTTTTAAGAGACTTCTGGATGAGTATATGGGATTTAATGGGATTGAGGGTTATAGATAGGCCTGGTAGGTAGGGATATGGTCAGCACAACTTGTGGGCCGAAGGGCCTGTTTGTGCTGTAGTGTTCTATGTTCTATGTAACTCTTAACTGCTAACCTATCTCTTCGAGTTCCAATTCAAGCAATATTCATCTTACAGACTGAAAACCCCTTTTCAAAGTCAGTTAGCAAACCCTATGCTTGTAATTAGATTGTGTGCCCGAGGGTTCGTCAGAGTTCTTTTGGAGTCAGACAGACAGAGAGATACACTTGGGCTTCTTTCAGAAACTGACTGTTTTCAAACAATGGGGCTGATTCTCCCTGCCTGCTGTGCTGCTCTAACAAAGGCTGCAGAGCAGGCTTCCCGCTGCCCACCATGGCCTCCACGCTTCTCTGGGACCCGAATTTCCAGCATCATCGGCTCCACACCAGAAATTGGTGCAGAACAGAATAAGTTGTTCAAATTGTCATTTGCTTATCATTAGCCTGTCCCCTAGGCCAGGAGTGTTTCAAATCCAGTGGGGTTTACAATAGCTCCATGCTAATGGAGAGCTGGCAGTTCATCCCTGTTGGAGTGAAGGGGGGCCATGGAGGCCCCCCCAGCAGGTCCGGGATAAAGGAGAGTGCCTCTGGCAGTGCCAGCCTGGCACCCTGGCACTGCTTAATGGGCAAATTTGGCAATGCCCATGGTGCACTGGAGTGAGGTGGGGTGGGGTGGGGCGGGGGGGGAGAAAGGTCGGGCCTGTAGGGCCTAGAGCCTGAGGCCACACACCCTGTAAATGAGGGAGGGGTTGATTGTGGGCTTGCTGCCCCCATTTGAAAGGTTGTGTTTGCTTCAGGAAGAGGGAGAGGTTTACAATTGCTTATCTGATGTGTTGAGACGGCGGGGAGGTGAGTTGAGAACTTTACGGACTTGTAGTCAGGCCCCTCCTGGGCTGGAAGACCCCAAATCCCCCCACACACTGACTGAGAGAGACCTTGCCAATCACCCCCTCCTCCCCCATCCGACCTACACTTCCTATCCCCCCTCCTCTGCCTCCAACTCATTCCTCCGTCCCTTCTTGCTAAACAAGAAAATAATAAAGTTAATATCCGGGAACGTGTGCTCCTTTACTAACTTATTCTGCTCCCAAAATAGAAAGGGTGGGGGGGGGGAGGGAGGAGAATCCTCCACCTCCCCCACAGAAACATACCCCCCTCGTATATCCCCTGTGGCTATCCCCTATGGATATCCTCACCCCCTACAGATACCCACCCCCTGAATACAGCCCCCCCCTCCAAGAATCACCCCGCAGATAACCCTATCCCCTGAGTGTACCCCCACCCCCAGCAGATAACCCCACCACCTGTGGATACCCCCTCACAGATAACCCTACCCCCCGAGGATATTCTCTCACGCATGCAACTCGCCACAGATGCACTCCGGCCCCCCCCCCCGCCCACCAACACAGATACACTCCTTCCCGCGCAGATACACCCCTTCCCGCGCAGATACACTCCTTCCCGCGCAGATACACTCCTTCCCGCGCAGATACACCCCTTCCCGCGCAGATACACTCCTTCCCGCGCAGATACACTCCTTCCCGCGCAGATACACCCCTTCCCGCGCAGATACACTCCTTCCCGCGCAGATACACTCCTTCCCGCGCAGATACACCCCTTCCCACGCAGATACACTCCTTCCCACGCAGATACACTCCTTCCCGCGCAGATACACCCCTTCCCACGCAGATACACTCCTTCCCGCGCAGATACACTCCTTCCCGCGCAGATACACTCCTTCCCGCGCAGATACACCCCTTCCCGCGCAGATACACCCCTTCCCGCGCAGATACACTCCTTCCCGCGCAGATACACCCCTTCCCGCGCAGATACACTCCTTCCCGCGCAGATACACCCCTTCCCGCGCAGATACACCCCTTCCCGCGCAGATACACTCCTTCCCGCGCAGATACACCCCTTCCCGCACAGATACACCCCTTCCCACGCAGATACACCCCTTCCCGCGCAGATACACCCCTTCCCGCGCAGATACACTCCTTCCCGCGCAGATACACCCCTTCCCGCGCAGATACACTCCTTCCCACGCAGATACACCCCTTCCCGCGCAGATACACTCCTTCCCGCGTAGACACACCCCTTCCCGCGCAGACACACCCCTTCCCGCACAGATACACTCCGTCCCGCGCAGACACACCCCTTCCCGCGCAGACACACCCCTTCCCGCGCAGACACACCCCTTCCCGCGCAGACACACCCCTTCCCGCACAGATACATCCCTTCCCACGTAGATACGCCCCTTCCCACGCAGATACACCCCTTCCCGCGCAGATATACCCCTTCCCGCGCAGATATACCCCTTCCCACGCAGGTACACTCCTTCCCACGCAGATACACTCCTTCCCGCGCAGATACACCCCTTCCCACGCAGATACACCCCTTCCAATGCAGATACACCCCTTCCCACGCAGATACACCCCTTCCCACACAGATACACTCCTTCCCTGCAAATACACCCTCCCCAGGGATACCCCCTCACTCTGTGTAGACATGAAGTTCACATCTCACTCTGCTTGCCTGTGTTAGTACCTTTCCCCTGGGTAAGGTGCAGATGGTAAACGTACATCACTCCCACTCGGAATTCAGCTCCTTACCTAGACTGAAATCCGGTGGGAATGTTTGCAGGACATTCTCATCATCTCCGTAGCGCTTCTCCTGGTAACTGCTACCTCGCTTTGACCTGACGAGGAAAGAGCGAGGCATCCTGAACGTCTCTGAGCTGCAATGTTACCCCACACCCTGAAAATAGAAAAGATTTAGGAGTTAATGTGAGCTGGAACTGCTTAATGAGAATGAAACACCCAGCACTAATAACCAGCATCAAGCACCCAGCACCCAGCACCAAGCATCAAGCACTTGGCGTCAAGCACCCAGCGCCCAGCGCCAAACACCAAGCACCCATCACCCAGCGCCAAGCACCAAGCACCCAGCACCCAGCGCCAAGCACCAAGCACCCATCACCCAGCGCCAAGCACCAAGCACCCATCACCCAGCGCCAAGCACCAAGCACCCATCACCCAGCGCCAAGCACCAAGCACCCAGCACCCAGCGCCAAGCACCAAGCACCCAGCACCCAGCACCCAGCGCCAAGCACCAAACACCAAGCACCCAGCACCCAGCGCCAAGCACCAAGCACCCAGCGCCAAGCACCAAACACCCAGCGCCAAGCACCAAACACCCAGCGCCAAGCACCAAGCACCCAGCACCCAGCGCCAAGCACCAAGCACCAAGCACCCAGCACCCAGAGCCAAGCACCCAGTGCCCAGCGTCAAGCACCCAGCACCCAGCGCCAAGCACCCAGCGCCAAGCACCCAGCACCCAGCACCAAGCATCAAGCACTTGGCGTCAAGCACCCAGCGCACAGCACCAAACACCCAGCACCCAGCGCCCAGCACCAAGCACCAAGCACCCAGCACCTAGCACCAAGCACCCAGTGCCAAACACCAAGCACCCAGCACCAAGCACCCAGCACCCAGTGCCAAGCACTCAGCACCAAGCACCCAACACAAAGCGTACATTGCCCAGAACCAAATGCCCAGCGCTTAACATCCAACACCAGGCACCCAGCAGCAAACAGCTGGGTCAAATGCAGTGAAGGGGAAGGAGGGAGTGGGAGAAGTTGGGGGGGGTGGAAAGAGGGGCTAATGACATGCTAATATATGGAGATATACTTAAATCAGATTCCTACCCATTGTGGCCGTGAATCTGATTAATTCGCTGGGGTGCGGGAAAGACGAGGTGGTGGAAATATCAATCCCACGAGAAGATCCATGACTTCTCCATTTCACCAGATCCCGAGCCCCCGACGCTATACCCACAGATAGAAACCGTGAGCCCCCGTTCACTCCCCACGCCCACCACCAACCGCCCGTCATTGTATTTAATATTCAAACTGACCGTGTTACTGTTTTCTGTTGTTATATCTCAGAGGGAAGTTAAAGGACTTTTACACCTTCCAAACACTTCATTAATATCCCAGCAATTATATTTGATTGGACCCAAAATTGGGGGCAATGAGAGGTTTTTAGTCTGCTGGAAAAGTTCCATTTCAAAGAGAGATTGAGGACATTGAAATCAGAGGCAAAAAGACGACTCAATGAGGGAGTCTGGTTATGTAAGGCCTCCTGCAATTGGTCGTCTGAGAAAGCCTGGCTGGTGAGAGCTCTGGACTAGAAGAGATTTTGTTTTTAAATCAGACACCCAGTTAAGTATGAAAAGGCTGCAAAAAGTAGTCTGGTGTTTCCACAGCAGAGTGGGAGCGAGATAGAAGCTCTGTGATATACCTTTGCTACAGCAAGACTTGATCATAGAATCCCTACAGTGAAGGAGGCCACTTAGCCCATCGAGTCTGCACTGACCACAATCCCACCCAAGCCCTATCCCCATAACCCCACACATTTACTCTAGCTTGTTCCCCTGACACTAGGATCAATTTAACACAGCCAATCCATCTAACCTGTACATCACTGTGGTGTGGGAGGAAACTGGAGCACCCAGAGGAAAGCCACACAGATATAGAACATAAGAACATACGAAATAGGAGCAGGAGTAGGCCATCTAGCCCTTCGAGCCTGCCCCGCCATTCAATAAGATCATGGCTGATCTGTCGTGGCTCAGTTCCACTTTCCCGCCCTCTCCCCATAACCCTTAATCCCCTTGCCTACCAAAAAGTAATTTAACATTACTTTATCTACAAGTACCTTTTGAAATGGTCAGAAAGCAAAAATACCATTGTTCAAACTAAATAACTACTGAGTATTGCTCAAGATTCAACGGGGGGTGGGGGTGGAGGGGCGCATTCAAGGAGGTAACGCAGTGGGTAGCACTGCCGCCCCAGTGCCAGGGACCAGGGCTCGATTGCTGGCTTGGGTCACTGTATGTGTAGAGTTTGCACGTTCTCCCCACGCCTGCGCGGGCCCCCTCCGGATGATCCGGTCTCCTCCCATTGTCTGAAAGATGTGCTGGTTAGCTGCATTGATCTAAACAGGCACTGGAGTGGAGCGACTAGGGAAATTTCATAGTAACTTCATTGCAGTGTTAATGTAAGCCTTACTTGTGACTAATAAAAAAACCTTTAAAAAGGTTCCCAATGCCAACTCAGGTGTGTTGAAAGATAATTTGTAGACTTACCTAAGACACATATATGTGTACATGAACTTGTGCTGACCTCCCAGTCTCAGAAATCTTTGATAGTTTGAATACATAAGAACATAAGAAATAGGAGCAGGAGTAGGCCATCTAGCCCCTCGAGCCTGCCCCGCCATTCAATAAGATCATGGCTGATCTGTCGTGGCTCAGTTCCACATTCCCGCCCTCTCCCCATAACCCTTAATCCCCTCGCTTATCAAAAACCCATCAACCCGCGTCTTAAATATATTTAGCGAGGTAGCCTCCACCACTTCAACGGGCAGAGAATTCCAGAGATTCACCACCCTTTGAGTGAAGAAGTTCCTCCTCAACTCCGTTCTAAACCGCCCCCCCTTTATCTTGAGGCTGTGCCCCCTAGTCCTACTGTCCTTTCTGAGCAGGAAGAGTCTCTCCACCTCTATCCTATCCATCCCATTCATCATCTTATACGTCTCAATGAGATCTCCCCTCATTCTTCTAAACTCTAACGAGTACAAGCCTAGTTTATTCAGCCTCTCCTCATAGCTCAATCCCCTCAACTCCGGTATCAGCCTAGTAAACCTCCTCTGCACTCCCTCCAAGGCCAAAATATCCTTGCATAAGTACAACGCCCAAAACTGCACACAGTACTCCAGCTGCGGCCTCACCAATGCCCTATACAGCTGCAGCAAGACCTCCCTACTTTTATATTCAATCCCCCTCCCTATGAAGGCCAGCATCCCATTCGCCTTCCTGACCACCTGCTGCACCTGCAAGCTGGGTTTTTGCGACTTATGCACAAGGACCCCCAGGTCCCTCTGCACCGTCGCCTGCTGCAGTTTTTCGCCACGTAAGTAATAGTCCTTCCTACCATTATTCCTACCAAAGTGGACCACCTCGCACTTGCCAACATTAAATTCCATTTGCCATTTCCTGGCCCATTCGCCCAGCCTATCTAGATCCTTCTGCAGACTCTCCACACCCTCCGCGCAGTCTCAGAATCAGTCTCAGAAACCTTTGATAGTTTGAATACAGTTGGCAACCAACTATGCTGAAGTCAGATACAGCGATTAATAAAATTATCTGAATAGATGTTTGTGGCCATCCCCAAATAAAAAGATCTTAAAGAAGTCATGGAAATCTAGTACGCTTTCAAGTTTGTTCTTTGTGGTTTCGACTCGGTAGCAAACAGATACTTACGATAAAAAAACTTATTGGAAATGGGGTAAAAATTCTGCTTTAGTACCCAACACATGTATACACTGTGGAACACTGACCCATTAAAATGAACGAATGGAAACTCATGGGCAGCAGCTAATGCATACAGAGCAAAAAAGAGACCTGTACTTCCCCGGCATGTATTAGGATGATGTATTACAATGTGTATGTATTACATGTATTACAATGTGAGTGGAAGGAGCACTGATCACAGGTTAAAGAGATGTGTATTGTCTCCAGACAGTACAGTAAGTGAGGTTTTGCAAACCCAGGCAAGTCACGGGGGTTACAGATAGTGCGACATGAACATGAACATAAACCTGGTGTTGTCAGACTTCATAATGAGTTGAATCTGCCAGGGTTTTGTTTTTTTTTTGAAGTAAATTGAGCTGTGTCTGCCTGATCTGTAAGAGTGGTCATTTACATTTGCTGTCAATTTCAGTGGTAATATTTACATTTTAGGATAAGGAATTTAATTGCTTCAGCACTAGACGCATAATTGCATGATTTTACCTCCAACATTACTCAGATGTAGTCTAAGATCAGTCATTTGCCCAGCTGAGCATTTATGAGGGAATCTTAAACATTTGCCTTTCTAAGCATCTGATCTCTAAACAGTATAGATTAAGAGGAAAAACAAAAGTCAAAACCTTCACAAAACAGTTTTAAATCATGATTTTATCTTGTCAGTAGCACAGTTAATGCTGCAGGTACAGTTTACAAATGGTACCAATTTTCAGAGTGGTGCAAACAGGCAGTGAGTAATTTTTCCAGTTAACATAAGAACATAAGAACATAAGAAATAGGAGCAGGAGTAGGCCATCTAGCCCTTCGAGCCTGCCCCGCCATTCAATAAGATCATGGCTGATCTGTCGTGGCTCAGTTCCACTTTCCCACCCTCTCCCCATAACCCTTAATCCCCTCTCTTATCAAGAACCCATCAACCCGCGTCTTAAAAATATTTAGCATAGGCAGGATCTGCTTATCAATAATACGTGAATAAACAACTGACACTCCGACTGGAGTAAGAATAAAAACACACAAAGATGGACCCCTAAAGTTATTATTAACGTGGCAGCCAATGCAAAACGAAACTTGGTCTCAATCTCCCAACCTGCTCCTTATTAGAACAAAGAAAGAGCGAGTGAATCTTAATTAATGACCCACCAACAAAAATGCTAAGAATATTGTTGCAAGACATGATGAAGAAACATTTTTTTTTTCAGCTTTTTTTTTGATCAGCAGACAAATCCTGGTCAATCCCCCTTTTCCTTCAGCTTCTTCATGTAACGAGCACGGACACTCTGGTTCACCTTCTTGGTCTGATTCATGATCATAGAGACTGGAAATAGAGATGTCATAGTCCAACCCATTGGCCACAATGGAAGGACGTGGAGACTCTGGAGAGAGTGCAGAGGAGGTTTACCAGGATGTTGCCTGGTATGGAAGGACTGGGGTATGAGGAAAGATTGAAGAAATTGGGGCTCTTTTCCCTTGAAAGGCGGCGACTGAGGGGGGATCTAATAGAGGTATATAAGATTATGAAGGGTTTAGATAGAGTAAACAGAGGTGAGCTATTTCCTATGGTAGAGACACACAGTACGAGGGGCCATGGACTTAAGGTGAGGGAGGAGAGGTATAACACAGGTATTAGAGGGAGGTTTTTCACACAGAGGGTAGTGGGGGTATGGAATGCTCTGCCAAGTAAGGTGGTGGAGGCAAACACACTGGAGTTGTTTAAGAGTAACTTAGACAGGCACATGAGTGGGTTGGAGATGGGTGGATATAGGAGATTGTTTTAAATAAGGGTCATTAGCATTGGGGCGTCCCTGGTAAGGTAAATGGGTATAGTATGATAATAATGTTTTTTCTCTTTTAATTCACAGGTTTTAAGTCGGTCCGCCTTGTTGCCCAACGAGGGGCATTCACGCGATGGGTCGTACTTGGGCTGCTCTTGGTTGTTCGAGATTGGCCTTGTGCTTCACGTCGTTAGTGTGTGCCTAAACTGGACCAGATACTGGGCAACACGACAGCTCAGTGACTATCACTGATTGCTGTGCAGACACATGGATTTGGGCCGGTGTCTGTGGGAGTTTGCGCATTCTCCCCGTGCTTGCGTGGGTTTTCCCCGGGTGCTCCGGTTTCCTCCCACACCCCAAAGATGTGCTGTTAGGCTGATTGGCAGGAATAAATTGTCCCTAAATTAGTTTCCATCAATGTGGATGGCCATAAAACAATAGATAGGGGTCATGGGTGGAGGGGGGTACTGGTGGGGTTAAGATGGTGGCGCGGGCTTGTTGGTCCGAACTGCCTGTTTCCCGGGCTGATTTGTTCTTTGTTCTTTGTTCTAGAACATAGAACAGTACAGGCCCTTCGGCCCTCAACGTTGTGCCGAGCTGTGTCCGAACCCAAGATCAAGCTATCCCACTCCCTATCATTCTGGTGTGCTCCATGTGCCTATTCAATAACCGCTTGAAAGTTCCTAAAGTGTCCGACTCCACTATCACAGCAGGCAGTGCATTCCACACCCCAACCACTCTCTGAGTGAAGAATCTACCTCGGACATCCCTCCTATATCTCCCACCTTATAGTTGTGCCCCCTAGTAACAGCTACATCCACCCGAGGAAATAATCTCTGAATGTCCACTCTATCAATCCCCCTCATCATCTTATAAACCTCTATTAAGTCACCTCTCATCCTCCTCTGCTCTAAAGAGAAAAGCCCCAGCTCCCTCAACCTTTCCTCATAAGACCTACCCTCCAAACCAGGCAGCATCCTGGTAAATCTCCTCTGCACTCTCTCCAATGCTTCCACATCCTTCTTATAGTGAGGTGACCAGAACTGCACACAATATTCCAAATGTGGCCTCACCAAGGTCCGGTATAGTTGCAGCATAACCCCACGGCTCTTAAACTCAAACCCTCTGTCAATAAACACTAACACACTATAACCTTCTTCACGGCTCTATCCACTGGAGTGGCCACCTTCAGAGATCTGAGGATATGAACCCCAAGACCTCTCTGTTCTTCCACATTCCTCAGAACCCTGCTGTTGACCCTGTAATCCACATTCATGTTTGTCCTACCAAAATGAATCACCTCGCACTTAAGAACATAAGAACATAAGAAATAGGAGCAGGAGTAGGCCATCTGGCCCTTCGAGCCTGCCCCGCCATTCAATAAGATCATGGCTGATCTGTCGTGGCTCAGTTCCACATTCCCGCCCTCTCCCCATAACCCTTAATCCCCTCTCTTATCAAAAACCCATCAACCCTCTTCTTAAATATATTTAGCAAGGCAGCCTCCACCACTTCAACAGGCAGAGAATTCCAGAGATTCACTACCCTTTGAGTGAAGAAGTTCTTCCTCAACTCTGTTCTAAACCACCCCCCCTTTATCTTGAGGCTGTGCCCCCTAGTCCGACTGTCCTTTCTGAGCGGGAAGAGTCTCTCCACCTCTATCCTATCCATCCCATTCATCATCTTATACGTCTCAATGAGATCTCCCCTCATTCTTCTAAACTCTAACGAGTACAAGCCTAGTTTATTCAGCCTCTCCTCGTAGCTCAACCCCCTCAACTCCGGCATCAGCCTAGTAAACCTCCTCTGCACTCCCTCCAAGGCCAAAATATCCTTGCGCAAGTACGGCGCCCAAAACTGCACACAGTACTCCAGCTGCAGCCTCACCAATGCCCTATACAGCTGCAGCAAGACCTCCCTACTTTTATATTCAATCCCCCTCGCTATGAAGGCCAGCATCCCATTCGCCTTCCTGACCACCTGCTGCACCTGCAGGCTGGGTTTTTGCGACTCATGCACAAGGACCCCGAGGTCCCTCTCCACCGTCGCCTGCTGCAGTTTTTCTCCACATAAGTAATAATCCTTCCTACCATTATTCCTACCAAAGTGGACCACCTCGCACTTGCCAACATTAAATTCCATTTGCCATTTCCTGGCCCATTCGCCCAGCCTATCTAGATCCTTCTGCAGATTCTCCACACCCTCCGCACAATTTGCCTTTCCACCAATCTTGGTGTGATCAGCAAACTTCGACACCATACACTCGGTTCCCTCCTCCAGATCATCTATATAAATGGTAAATAGCTGAGGCCCCAGCACCGACCCCTGAGGCACTCCACTAGTCACCAACCACCAATCCGAATAGCACCCATTGACCCCCACTCTCTGCCTCCTATTTGACAACCAATCCTCTATCCACGCTGACACCCTACCCCCAACTCCATGTCCCCTGACCTTCTGCAATAACCTCTTGTGAGGCATCTTGTCAAACGCCTTCTGAAAATCAAGAAAGACCACATCCACCGGCTCTCCTCTATCCACCGCCCTAGACACATCCTCATAGAACTCCAGTAAATTTGTCAGACATGACTTCCCCTTAACGAAACTGTGCTGCGTCACTTATCAGGGTTAAACTCCATCTGCCACTTTTCTGCCCAGCTCTGCATCCTATCAATGTCTCTTTGCAGCCTACAAGAGCCCTCCACCTCATCCAGTACTCCACCAATCTTGGTGTCATCAGCAAATTTACTAACCCAACCTTAACCCCCCTTTTCCAAGTCATTGATAAAAATCACAAATAGCAGAGGACCCAGCACTGACCCCTGTGGTACACCGCTGGTAACTGGCCTCCAGTCTGAAAATTTTCCCTCCACCACCACCCTCTGTCTTCTATGAGACACAGTAAGAAGTCTCATAACACCAGGTTAGAGTCCAACCAGTTTATTTGACAGTAAACCCACAAGCTTTCGGAAACGGTGTTCCTTCATCAGGTGTGTGGAAGGTTCTATGATACAGCCAGATACTTATCCAATCGGCCAAATTTCCCTGTATCCCTCACCTCCTTACTTTCTTCATGAGCCTGCCATGGGGAACCTTATCAAACGCCTTACTAAAATCCATGTATATGACATCAACTGCTCTACCTTCGTCTACACACTTAGTTACCTCACAGAGAATGTACAGACTCCACACAGACAGTCACCTGAGGCCGGAACTGAACCCAGGTCCCTCGCACTGTGAGGCAGCGATGCTAACCACTGTGCCACCGTGATGCCCGTCCTGCCACCATGCTGCCCTGTGGGGTGGGTTGCCTTGTGGTATTACTGAAATTTCAATATTTAGAATAATTACTAGGGGGCACAGGTTTAAGTTGCGAAGGGTAAGGTTTAAAGGAGATGTACTAGGTGAAGTAGTGAGTGCCTGGAACTCGTTGCTGGGGGAGGCAATGGGAGTGGATAGGGTAGTGACTTATCAGGCTTGACAAATACGTGAAGAGGATGGGAATAGGGGGATATGGTCCCTGGAAGGGTAGGGGGTTTTAGTTCAGTTGGACAGCGTGGTCGGTGCAGGCTTGGAGGGGCGAAGGGCCTGTTCCTGTGCTGGAATTTTCTTTGTTCTAAACTTCTTTAAGTGATGGTCGCCAAAAAGGGAGTTTATTTGTGAGTCTGACCAAGTGGAAAGTCTTTATGGGAGAATGTCTTCCTAAATTTAACAGTGGAAACGTAATCTTAGTGTGGCTAATATTTTTTTTTTCTTTTTGTTCATAGATATTTTATGTTGAAAATCCCAAAAGTGTGACTGGAATTTGTGGCCTTTGAACCCAGTAAATGCATCTTATCTTTAAAAAATACCAAAAAAAAGGTTGTGATGCAGAGGCCAAGTTTCCCTTTGGGTTTGTGGGCAATTAACGTCTGCTGGGTTAAAACGGATGATGTAGAATAAAGAAACTGGTGTGTAGAAAATGTGTACAGGGACAGGATTGCGTACAGAGACCATGTTGTATACAATGCTGTATACATTATGCTGTGACCATGCTGTATTCAGAGGCCATGCTCTATACTGACTGTGTTAAATACTGCGTGGTGTTGAGACCATGTTGTGTACAGAGACCGTACTGTGTGTAGATTGTATGCAGAGACTGCACTGTGTACACCGGCTATGCTGTGTAGAGACTGTTTTATACACAGGCTGTGCTGTATGTAGGGAGGCCGTGCTGTAAACACCGAATAACTGTGTCGAAAGGAGCCCCTTCAGTGGGGAGGGGGGGGGTGATTTTAAGTTGACCAGTGAGTGAGTTGTAAATCTCAGGCAGAAAGCAGCTGGAACTGTTGTGTCTCCAGAGGGGCTGCAGTGTGGCCATCCTGGCCCTAGAGGGGGAACTGTGGCCATTCGGTGGAGTAAAGTTTCAGTGTTTATATCAAAAAGCACAATATTCAATAATCGTTCCAACAATCAGAAGCTCAGTGTGGCGAGGGATTGCATTCTCCAGGTTCAGGCCCCTCGCAGCTTTAAGTAAGGGTGGATTGGATGTCCCCAGTGCCAGTGGCGGCCCCAGTGCCAGTGGCAGCCCCAGTACCAGTGGCAGCCCCAGTGCCAGTGGCATTTGGAGTTCCCAGAGCCAATGGAGATCCCCATGCATGCCAGTGGAGGTCCCCAGTGCCAGTGGAGGTCCCCAGTGCCGGTGGAGGTCCGAGTGCCAGTGCAGGTCCGAATGCCAGTGGAGGCTCCGGTGTCAGTGGAGGCCCCAGTGCCAGTGGAGGCCCCAGTGCCAGTGCCAATGCCAAGTGGCAGTGGCGGCCAAGGGTTATCCAGTGGCAGTGCAGGCCCCAATGGCAGTGCAGGCCCCAGTGGCAGTGCAGGCCCCAGGCTCTCCTGCAGAGAGAAAATTTCATCCAACTGGGCTTCATAACTAATGGAGGTTTTTATTTAGTTTATTTATAGGACGTGGGCATCGCTGACTAGGCCAATATTTATTGCCCATCTTTAGCTGTCCTTGTAAAGGTGCTGGTGAGCTGCTTTCTTGAACCACTACAGTCCATGTGGTGTAGGTACACCCACAGTGCTGTGAGAAAGGGAATTCCAGGATTTTGACTCAGTGACAGTGAAGGAATCCAAGTTAGGGTGGTGCTACCTTGCTATACTTTGTGTTTAAGGTGGGATTGTTTTTAAGAGGTAATGTCCTGTTACAGGAATCATTTGTCGAACTTGTAGAATTAATGGGCCTTTTGTTTATTTAGGTTCTCCGGGGGGGGGTTTCAGACCAGGGGTACAGACAGAGTCATGTGGTTAATGGGAGGAGCTAGGGTTGCAGAGAAAATTTTCATTTTAAAATACAACTGTTTGTAGCTGTCTCACGCGTGCTCTCTATCTCTCTGAAAGCTTCAGGGGTGGTAACCTAAGACCCAACATGTATGCCCATGTTTTCATAGCTTATTTTAAAGAGGGGGTTTAAGTCTATAAGAGGAATATTACTTGAATGGGAACTCTTGGTGACAGAATAGCAATTAACAATTGAATTTTGTCATGTTTAAGAATTGTTCAAATGTTAAGCAAATTAATTTGTTATAATTAAACCTTGTTAAATACTCTGGCATGTTGACATTCCATTTCTTATCAATGTTTTCCACACTGTTATTAGATTTTGATGGGTTTAAACTGTTGCCTGTCCCCATGCAGGGACAGGGTTATACTGGACTGTGGTATCATGATAGTTAAATATACTGCCTCAAGTGAACATTGCAGCCAGGAACTGGAGAATATTCAGAGTATGTTGGAATTCTTAGACCCATGAGAGAAGGTGTGTGAGTGAGGAGGCCAGTGGGAGTCGGTGCCTATGTTGTGTGGCTGCCCACAGTGGCTAGAACTGCTGTCTATAGTGCCACGGTAAATTCATGGAGTTAGGAGTTACGGCGGGGCCATAGTGGGGAGCTGGTGGCCCCGGGTGGGATTCTTCCTGGAGAATCAGTGCAAACTCAATGAGCTGAATGGCCGCCCCCTGCACTGCAGGGAGTAAGTGTGTGTTTTCTGTACCCCAGTGAGAGTCAGTGTGTGTGGGACCCGTACCCCAGTGAGAGTCAGTGTGTGTGGGACCCGTACCCCAGTGAGAGTCAGTGTGTGTGGGACCCGTACCCCAGTGAGAGTCAGTGTGTGTGGGACCCGTACCCCAGTGAGAGTCAGTGTGTGTGGGACCCGTACCCCAGTGAGAGTCAGTGTGTGTGGGACCCGTACCCCAGTGAGAGTCAGTGTGTGTGGGACCCGTACCCCAGTGAGGGTCAGTGTGTGTGGGACCCGTACCCCAGTGAGAGTCAGTGTGTGTGGGACCCGTACCCCAGTGAGAGTCAGTGTGTGTGGGACCCGTACCCCAGTGAGAGTCAGTGTGTGTGGGACCCGTACCCCAGTGAGAGTCAGTGTGTGTGGGACCCGTACCCCAGTGAGAGTCAGTGTGTGTGGGACCCGTACCCCAGTGAGAGTCAGTGTGTGTGGGACACGTACCCCAGTGAGAGTCAGTGTGTGTGGGACACGTACCCCAGTGAGAGTCAGTGTGTGTGGGACCCGTAGCCCAGTGAGAGTCAGTGTGTGTGGGACCCGTACCCCAGTGAGAGTCAGTGTGTGTGGGAGCCGTACCCCAGTGAGAGTCAGTGTGTGTGGGACCAGTACCCCAGTGAGAGTCAGTGTGTGTGGGACCAGTACCCCAGTGAGAGTCAGTGTGTGTGGGACCCGTACCCCAGTGAGAGTTAGTGTGTGTTTTCTGTACCCCAGTGAGAGTCAGTGTGTGTGGGACCCGTACCCCAGTGAGAGTCAGTGTGTGTGGGACCAGTACCCCAGTGAGAGTCAGTGTGTGTGGGACCCGTACCCCAGTGAGAGTTAGTGTGTGTTTTCTGTACCCCAGTGAGAGTCAGTGTGTGTGGGACCCGTACCCCAGTGAGAGTCAGTGTGTGTTTTCTGTACCCCAGTGAGAGTCAGTGTGTGTGGGACCCGTACCCCAGTGAGAGTCAGTGTGTGTGGAACCCGTACCCCAGTGAGAGTCAGTGTGTGTGGGACCCGTACCCCAGTGAGAGTCAGTGTGTGTGGGACCCGTACCCCAGTGAGAGTTAGTGTGTGTTTTCTGTACCCCAGTGAGAGTCAGTGTGTGTGGGACCCGTACCCCAGTGAGAGTCAGTGTGTGTGGAACCCGTACCCCAGTGAGAGTCAGTGTGTGTGGGACCCGTACCCCAGTGAGAGTCAGTGTGTGTGTGGGACCCGTACCCCAGTGAGAGTCAGTGTGTGTGGGACCCGTACCCCAGTGAGAGTCAGTGTGTGTGGGACCCGTACCCCAGTGAGAGTCAGTGTGTGTGGGACCCGTACCCCAGTGAGAGTCAGTGTGTGTGTGGGACCCGTACCCCAGTGAGAGTCAGTGTGTGTGGGACCCGTACCCCAGTGAGAGTCAGTGTGTGTGGGACCCGTACCCCAGTGAGAGTCAGTGTGTGTGGGGCCCGTACCCCAGTGAGAGTCAGTGTGTGTGGGACCCGTACCCCAGTGAGAGTCAGTGTGTGTGGGACCCATACCCCCGTGAGAGTCAGTGTGTGTGGGGCCCGTACCCCAGTGAGAGTCAGTGTGTGTGGGACCCGTAGCCCAGTGAGAGTCAGTGTGTGTGGGACCCGTACCCCAGTGAGAGTCAGTGTGTGTGGGACCCGTACCCCAGTGAGAGTCAGTGTGTGTGGGACCCGTACCCCAGTGAGAGTCAGTGTGTGTGGGACCCGTACCCCAGTGAGAGTCAGTGTGTGTGGGACCCGTACCCCAGTGAGAGTCAGTGTGTGTGGGACCCGTACCCCAGTGAGAGTCAGTGTGTGTGGGACCCGTACCCCAGTGAGAGTCAGTGTGTGTGGGACCCGTACCCCAGTGAGAGTCAGTGTGTGTGGGAGCCGTACCCCAGTGAGAGTCAGTGTGTGTGGGACCTGTACCCCAGTGAGAGTCAGTGTGTGTGGGACCCGTACCCCAGTGAGAGTCAGTGTGTGTGGGACCTGTACCCCAGTGAGAGTCGGTGTGTGTGGGACCTGTACCCCAGTGAGAGTCGGTGTGTGTGGGACCCGTACCCCAGTGAGAGTCGGTGTGTGTGGGACCCGTACCCCAGTGAGAGTCAGTGTGTGTGGGACCCGTACCCCAGTGAGAGTCAGTGTGTGTGGGACCCGTACCCCAGTGAGAGTCAGTGTGTGTGGGACCTGTACCCCAGTGAGAGTCGGTGTGTGTGCGACCTGTACCCCAGTGAGAGTCGGTGTGTGTGGGACCCGTACCCCAGTGAGAGTCAGTGTGTGTGGGACCCGTACCCCAGTGAGAGTCAGTGTGTGTGGGACCCGTACCCCAGTGAGAGTCAGTGTGTGTGGGACCCGTACCCCAGTGAGAGTCAGTCTGTGTGTGGGACCCGTACCCCAGTGAGAGTCGGTGTGTGTGGGACCTGTACCCCAGTGAGAGTCGGTGTGTGTGGGACCCGTACCCCAGTGAGAGTCAGTGTGTGTGGGACCCGTACCCCAGTGAGAGTCAGTGTGTGTTTTCTGTACCCCAGTGAGAGTCAGTGTGTGTTTTCTGTACCCCAGTGAGAGTCAGTGTGTGTGGGACCCGTACCCCAGTGAGAGTCAGTGTGTGTTTTCTGTACCCCAGTGAGAGTTAGTGTGTGTTTTCTGTACCCCAGTGAGAGTCAGTGTGTGTGGGACCCGTACCCCAGTGAGAGTCAGTGTGTGTGGGACCCGTACCCCAGTGAGAGTCAGTGTGTGTGGGACCCGTACCCCAGTGAGAGTCAGTGTGTGTGGGACCCGTACCCCAGTGAGAGTCGGTGTGTGTGGGACTCGTACCCCAGTGAGAGTCAGTGTGTGTTTTCTGTACCCCAGTGAGAGTTAGTGTGTGTTTTCTGTACCCCAGTGAGAGTCAGTGTGTGTGGGACCCGTACCCCAGTGAGAGTCAGTGTGTGTGGGACCCGTACCCCAGTGAGAGTCAGTGTGTGTGGGACCCGTACCCCAGTGAGAGTCAGTGTGTGTGGGACCCGTACCCCAGTGAGAGTCAGTGTGTGTGGGACCCGTACCCCAGTGAGAGTCAGTGTGTGTGGGACCCGTACCCCAGTGAGAGTCAGTGTGTGTGGGACCCGTACCCCAGTGAGAGTCAGTGTGTGTGGGACCCGTACCCCAGTGAGAGTCAGTGTGTGTGGGACCCGTACCCCAGTGAGAGTCAGTGTGTGTGGGACCCGTACCCCAGTGTGAGTCAGTGTGTGTGGGACCCGTACCCCAGTGAGAGTCAGTGTGTGTGGGACCCGTACCCCAGTGAGAGTCAGTGTGTGTGGGACCCGTACCCCAGTGAGAGTCAGTGTGTGTGGGACCCGTACCCCAGTGAGAGTCAGTGTGTGTGGGACACGTACCCCAGTGAGAGTCAGTGTGTGTGGGACCCGTATCCCAGTGAGAGTCAGTGTGAACAATGTAAAAACACAAAGAAAATTACAGCACAGGAACAGGCCATTCGGCCCTCCTGCACCGACCATGCTGCTCGACTGATCTAAAACCCTCTATCCTTCCGGGGACCATATCCCTCTATTCCCATCCTATTCGTGGATTTGTCAAGACTGCCCTTAAAAGTCACTGTCGTTTCGGCTTCCACTCCCTCCCCTGGCAACGAGTTCCAGGCACCCACCACCCTCTGTGTAAAAAATCTGCCTCGTACATCTCCTTTAAACCTTGCCCCTCGCACCTTAAACATCTATCCCCTAGTAATTGATTCTTCCACCCTGGGAAAAAGCTTCTGACTATCCACTCTGTCTGAGCCTCTCATAACCTTGTAGACTTCTATCAGCTCACCCCTCAACCTTCATTGTTCCAGTGAGAACAAACCAAGTTTCTCCAATCTCACCTGATAGCTGGTGCCCTCCATACCAGGCAACATCCTGGTAAATCTTTTCTGTAGAAGCTTAGAGGTTTACAGCATGGAAATAGGCCCTTCGGCCCAAATGGTCCATACTGTCTTTTTTTAAAATCCCTAAGCTAATCCCAATTGCCCGCATTTGGCTCATGTCCCTCTATACCCATCTTACCCATTTAACTATCTCGATATTTTTTAAAATACAACATTGTACCCATCTGTACTACTACCTCTGGCAGCTTGTTCCAGACACTCACCATCCTCTGTGTGAAAAAATTGCCCCTCTGGACACTTTTGTATCTCTACCCTCTCATCTTAAACCTCTAGTTTTAGACTCCCCTACCTTTGTAAAAGATATTGACTATCTAGCTAATCTGTGCCCCTCATTATTTTATAGACTTCTATAAGATCACCCCTCAGCCTCCTACACTCCAGAGGAAAAAGGTCCCAGTCTATCCAGCTTCTCCTTATAACTCAAACCATCAAGTCCCAGTAGCATCCTAGTAAATCTTTTCTGTACTCTTTCTGGTTTAATAATATTCTTTCTATAATAGGGTGACCAGAACCGCACACAGTTTTCCAAGTGTGGCCTTACCAATGCCTTGTACAACTTCAACAAGACGTCCCAACTCCTGTATTCAATGTTCTGACCGATGACACCAAGCATGCTGAATGCCTTCTTCACCACTCTGTCCACCTGTGACTCCACTTCCAAGGAGCTATGAACGTGTACCCCTAGATCTCTTTGTTCTGTAACTCTCCCCAGTGCCCTACCATTAACTGAATAAGTCTTGTTCAATCTACCAAAATGCATTTGTCTAAATTAAACTCCATCTGCCATTCGTCAGCCCACTGGCCCAATTGATCAAGATCCCGTTTCTATCGGAGATAACTTTCTTCACTGTCCACTATGCCACCAATCTTGGTGTCTTCTGCAAACTTACTAACCATGCCCCCTATATTCTCCTCCAAATCATTAATAGAAATGACAAATAACAGTGGACCCAGCACTGATCCCTGAGGCACACCGCTGGTCACAGGCTTCCAGTTTGAAAAACAGCCCTCTACAACCACCCTCTGGCTTCTGCCAAGAAGCCAATTTTGTACCAGTTACCTACTTCATCCTGGATCCCGTGAGATTTAACCTTATGCAACAACCTGCCATGCGGTACCTTGTCAAAGGCCTCGCTAAAGTCCATGTAGACAACATCAACTGCACCGTCCTCATCTACCTTCTTGGTTACCCCTTCAAAAAACTCAATCAAATTTGTGAGACATGATTTTCCACTCACAAAGCCATGCTGACTGTCCCTAATCAGTCCTTGTGTCTCTAAATGCCTGTAGATCCTGTCTCTCAAAATACCTTCCAACAATTTACCCACCACGGATGTGAGGCTCACTGGCCTGTAGTTCCCAGGCTTTTCCCTGCAGCCCTTTTTAAACAAAGGCACAACATTTGCCACCCTCCAATCTTCAGGCACCTCACCCGTGACTATCGATGATTCAAATATCTCGGCTAGGGGATCCGCAATTTCCTCCCAAGCCTCCCACAAAGTCCTGGGATTCACTTCATCAGGTCCCAAGGATTTATCTATCTTGATGCACTTTAAGACTTCCAGCACCTCCTTCTCTGTAATATGTACACTCCTCAAAACATCACTATTTATTTCCCCAAGTTCTCTAACATCCATGCTTTTCTCAACAGTAAATACTGATGAGAAATATTCATTTAGGATCTCGCCCATCTCTTGTGAATCCACACATAGATGACCTTGTTGATCCTTGAGAGTCCCTACTCTCTCCCTTGTTACTCTTTTGCTCTTTATGTATTTGTAGAAGCTCTTTGGATTCTCCTTTGCCTTATCTGCCAAAACAATCTCGTGTCCTCTTTTTACCTGCCTGAGTTCTCTGTACTCTCTCCAAAGCCTCCACATCCTTCTGGTAGTGTGGTGCCCAGAATTGAACTCTATATTCCAAGTGCGGCCTCACTAAGGTTCTATAAAGCTGCAACATGACTTGCCAATTTTTAAACTCAATGCCCCAGCTGATGAAGGCAAGCATGCCGTATGCCTTCTTGACTACCTTCTCCACCTGCATTGCTACTTTCAGTGACCTGTGTATCTGCACACCCAGATCCCTCTGCCTATCAATACTCTTAAGGGTTCTGCCATTTACTGTGTATTTCCGATCTGTGTTAGAACTTCCAAAATGCATTACCTCACATTTGTCTGGATTAAACTCCATCTGCCATCTCTCCGCTCAAGTCTCCAACTGATCTATATCCTGCTGTATCCTCTGATGGTCCTCATCGCTATCCGCAAATCCACCAACCGTTGCGTCGTCCACAAACTTACTCATCAATCCAGTTACATTTTCCTCATATATATTACAAACAGCAAATGTCCCAGCACTGATCCCTGAGGAACGCCACTTGTCGCAGCCCTCCATTCAGAAACGCACCCTTCCTCTGCTACCCTCTGTCTTCTTTGACCGAGCCAGTTTTGTATCCACCTTACCAGCTCACCTCTGATCCCACGCAACTTCACCTTCTACACCAGTCTGCCATGAAGGACCTTGCCAAAGGCCTTGTTGAAGTCCATATAGACAACATCCACTGCTCTACCCTCAATCATCTTCATCACTCCCTCGAAAAATTCAGTCAAGTTCGTGAGATACAACCTCCCCTTCACAAAACCATGTTGCCTCTCACTAATACATCCACTTATTTCCAAGCGGGAATAAATCCTGTCTCGAAGAATCCTCTCCAATAATTTCCCTACCATTGATGTAAGGCTCACCGGCCTGTAATTACCTGGATTACTCTTGTTACCCTTCTTGAACAAAGGAACAACATTGGTTATTCTCCAATCCTCTGGGACCTCCCCTGCAGTCATGATGTGGAGATGCCGGCGTTGGACTGAGGTAAACACAGTAAGAAGTCTCACACCACCAGGTTAAAGTCCAACGGACCCACTCACCTGACGAAGGAACAGCGTTCCAAAACCTAGTGACATTTGCTACCAAATAAACCTGTTGGACTTTAACCTAGTGTTGTGAGACTTCTTACTGTGTTTACCTCCCCTGTAGCCAGTGAGGATACAAAGATTTCTCTCAAGGCCCCAGCAATTTCCTCTCTTGCCTCTCTCAGTATTCTGGGGTATATCCCATCAGGCCCTGGGGACTTGTCTACCTTAATGTTTCTCAAGAACCCCAATACCTCCTCCTTTTTGATCTCAACATGACTCAAACTATCCACATATCCTTTCCCAGACTCATCATTCACCAAGTCCTTCTCTTTGGTGAATACTGACGCAAAGTATTCATTTAATACCTCGTCCATTTCCTCTGGTTCCACGCATAGATTCCCTCCCTTGTCCTTGAGTGGGCCAACCCTCTCCCTGGCTACCCTCCTGCTCTTCATATATGTATAAAAAGCCTTGGGATTTTCCTTAGTCCTGCTGGCCAATGCTATTTTGTGATCCCTTTTAGCCCTTCTTACTCCTTGCTTAAGTTTCTTTCTACTTTCTTTGTATTCCACACTTGCTTCGTGTGTTCCCAGCCTCCTAGCTTTGACAAATGCTTCCTTTCTCTCTTTGACCAGGCTCACAATATCTCAAGGTTCCCAAAACTTGCCATACTTATCCTTCATCCTTACAGGAATGTGCCAGTTCTGGATCTCTATCAACTTACACTTCAAAGCCTCCCACATGCCAGATGTTGATTTACCCTCAAACATCTGCCCCCAATCTCCATTCTTCAGTTCCTGCCTCATATTGTTGTAATTAACCTCCCCCCAGTTTAGCACCTTAACTTGAGGACTGCATTTATCTTTATCCATTAGTACCTTAAAGCTTACTGAATTGTGGTCACTGTTCCCGAACTGCTCCCCTACCGAGACATTGACCACCTGGCCGGACTCATTCCCCAACACCAGGTCCCATATGGCCCCTTCCCTAGTTGGATTATCTACATATTTTTTCATGAAGCCCTCCTGGACGCTCCTTACAAACTCGCACTTACGCAAGGATATTTTGGCCTTGGAGGGAGTGCAGAGGAGGTTTACTAAGCTGATACCAGAGTTGAGGGGGTTGAGCTATGAGGAGAGGCTGAATAAACTAGGCTTGTACTCGTTAGAGTTTAGAAGAATGAGGGGAGATCTCATTGAGACGTATAAGGTGATGAATGGGATGGATAGGATAGAGGTGGAGAGACTCTTCCCGCTCAGAAAGGACAGTAGGACTAGGGGGCACAGCCTCAAGATAAAGGGGGGGCGGTTTAGTACGGAGTTGAGGAGGAACTTCTTCACTCAAAGGGTGGTGAATCTCTGGAATTCTCTACCCGTTGAGGTGGTGGAGGCTGCCTCGCTAAGTATTTTTAAGACGCGGGTTGATGGGTTTTTGATAAGCGAGGGGATTAAGGGTTATGGGGAGAGGGCGGGAATGTGGAACTGAGACACGACAGATCAGCCATGATCTTATTGAATGGCGGGGCAGGCTCGAGGGGCTAGATGGCCTACTCCTGCTCCTATTTCTTATGTTCTTACGTTCACTCCCCCAGCACTAAGTGAGTCCGAGTCAATATAGAGGAAATTAAAATCTCCCGCCACAAAAACCCTGTAACCTTTACACCTTGCCAAAATCTGCCACATATCTGTTCCTCTATCTCCTACTTGCAGTTGGGTGGTCTATAGTAAACCCCCAATGTTGTGACTACACCCTCCCTATCCCTGAGCTCTCCCTATATTGCCTCATTGTATTAGCCCTCCGAGGTGTCCTCCCGGATTACAGCTGGGATATTCTCCTTAACCAGTAATGTAACTCCCCCACCCCTTTGACATCACCCCCGATCCTGCCTGAAACATTTGTATCCTGGAGTGTTAAACTGCCAATCCTGTCCTTCCCTTAACCAGGTCTCTGTAATGGCAACAACATCATAGTTCCAAGTACTAATCCAAGCTCTAAGTTCATCTGCCTTACCTGTTACACTTCTCACATTGAAAAAAATGGACTTCAGTCCACCAGACCCTTTCCGATTAGTAACCAGGTGGTCAGGAAGGCGAATGGGATGCTGGCCTTCATAGCGAGGGGGATTGAATATAAAAGTAGGGAGGTCTTGCTGCGGCTGTATAGGGCATTGGTGAGGCCGCAGCTGGAGTACTGTGTGCAGTTTTGGGCGCCGCACTTACGAAAGGATATTTTGGCCTTGGAGGGAGTGCAGAGGAGGTTCACTAGGTTGATACCGGAGTTGAGGGGGTTGAGCTATGAGGAGAGGCTGAATAGACTGGGCTTGTACTCGTTAGAGTTTAGAAGAATAAGGGGAGATCTCATTGAGACGTATAAGATGATGAATGGGATGGATAGGATAGAGGTGGAGAGACTCTTCCCGCTCAGAAAGGACAGTAGGACTAGAGGGCACAGCCTCAAGATAAAGGGGAGGCGGTTTAGAACGGAGTTGAGGAGGAACTTCTTCACTCAAAGGGTGGTGAATCTCTGGAATTCTCTGCCCATTAAAGTGGTGGAGGCTGCCTCGCTAAATATTTTTAAGACGCGGGTGGATAGGTTTCTGATAGACAGGGGAATTAAGGGTTATGGGGAGAAAGCGGGAAAGTGGAACTGATCCACTTCAGATCAGCCATGATCTTATTGAATGGCGGGGCAGGCTCGAAAGGCTAGATGGCCTACTCCTGCTCCTATTCCTTATGTTCTTATGTCATCAGTAGATTCTTAATTCCAGACATTTTTCATTGAATTCAAGTTCCACTATCTGCCGTGGTGGGATTCGAACCTGGGTGTGAGGAACCGGAGATGAGGGGGTTGGACTATAAAGAGAGACTAAATAGACTGGGTCTGTACTCATTGGAGTTTAGAAGGATGAGGGGGGGATCTCATAGAAACATATAAGATAATGAATGGGATGGATAGGGTAGAGGTAGAGAGATTCTTCCCGCTTAGAAAGGATAGCAGGGCTAGAGGGCACAGCCTCAAGATAAAGGGGAGGCGGTTTAGAACGGAGTTGAGGAGGAACTTCTTCACTCAAAGGGTGGTGAATCTCTGGAATTCTCTGCCCGTTGAAGTGGTGGAGGCTGCCTCGCTAAATATTTTTAAGACGCGGGTTGATGGGTTTTTGATAAGCGAGGGGATTAAGGGTTATGGGGAGAGGGCGGGAAAGTGGAACTGAGACACGACAGATCAGCCATGATCTTATTGAATGGCGGGGCAGGCTCGAAGGGCTAGATGGCCTACTCCTGCTCCTATTTCTTACGTTCTAATCCCACCCTACCTGCTGTTTCGCTGAATCTTACTGGTCCTACTCTCTGGTTCCCCTTCAGCTAATTCACCTTTGCTTTGGTTCCCACCCCCCTGCCAAACTAGTTTCATTCCTCCTGTGTGACGCTAGCAAACTTCCTGGCCAGAATATTTGTGCCCTTTCACTTTCGATGCAACCCATCCTCCTTCTACAGGTTCTACCTGCCCCAGAATAGACCTCAATGGTCCAACTATCTGAACCCTCCCTCCTACAAGCAGGGATTGTTTAGCCATGTGTTGAGCTGCACCATCTGCCTATTCCTAGCCTCCCTGGCACGTGGCACAGGGAGTAATCCTCAGATTACAGCCTGAGAGGTCCTGCTTGTAACTTTCTATCTAACTCCCTAAACTGCTGCTGCAGGACACCATCACTCTTCCTGCCTATGTCATTAGTACCAGCATGTGCCACGACCTCTGACTGTTCACTCTCTCCCTTCAGAATGCTTTCTACCCGTTAAGAGACATTCTGGTACCAGGGAGGCAATATACCCTCCTAGGTTCTCCTTCACATCCACAGAAGCGCTCATCTGTACCCCTAATTACAGAGTCCCATGTAATTATTGTTCTAGCCCTCTTTGTCCCTTCCTGCTATACAACAGAGCATGTATCAACTGTATCACTGAGAATCAGTGTGTGTGGGACCTGTGCCCCAGTGAGAGTCAGTGTGTGTGGGACCCGTACCCCAGTGAGAGTCAGTGTGTGTGTGGGACCCGTAACCCCAGTGAGAGTCAATGTGTGTGGGACCTGTACTCCAGTGAGAGTCAGTGTGTGTGAGACCTACAACCCAGTGAGAGTCAGTGTGTGTGGGACCCGTACCCCAGTGAGAGTCAGTGTGTGTGGGACCCGTACCCCAGTGAGAGTCAGTGTGTGTGGAACCTATAATCCAGGGAGAGTCAGTGAGTGTGGGACCCGTACCCCAGTGAGAGTCAGTGTGTGTGGGACCCGTAACCCAGTGAGAGTCAGTGTGTGTGGGACCCGTACCCAAGTGAGAGTCAGTGTGTGTGGGACCCGTACCCCAGTGAGAGTCAGTGCGTGTGGGACCCGTACCCCAGTGAGATTCAGTGTGTGTGGGACCCGTACCCCAGTGAGAGTCAGCGTGGGTGGGACCCGTACCCCAGTTAGAGTCAGTGTGTGTGGGACCTGTACCCCAGTGAGAGTCAGTGTGTGTGGGACCCGTACCCCAGTGAGAGTCAGTGTGTGTGGGACCTATAACCCAGTGAGAGTCAGTGTGTGTGGGACCCGTACCCCAGTGAGAGTCAGTGTGTGTGGGACCCGTACCCCAGTGAGAGTCAGTGTGTGTGGAACCTATAATCCAGTGAGAGTCAGTGAGTGTGGGACCCGTACCCCAGTGAGAGTCAGTGTGTGTGGGACCCGTACCCCATTGAGAGTCAATGTGTGTGGGATCCATACCCCAGTGAGAGTCAGTGTGTGTGGGACCCGTACCCCAGTGAGAGTCAGTGTGTGTGGGACCCGTACCCCAGTGAGAGTCAGTGTGTGTGGAACCTATAATCCAGTGAGAGTCAGTGAGTGTGGGACCCGTACCCCAGTGAGAGTCAGTGTGTGTGGGACCCGTACCCCAGTGAGAGTCAGTGTGTGTGGGACCCATACCCCAGTGAGAGTCAGTGTGTCTGGGACCCATACCCCAGTGAGAGTCAGTGTGTGTGGGACCTGTACCCCAGTGAGAGTCAGCATGGGTGGGACCCGTACCCCAGTGAGAGTCATTGTGTGTGGGACCCGTACCCCAGTGAGAGTCAGTGTGTGTGGGACCCGTACCCCAGTGAGAGTCAGTGTGTGTGAGACCTACAACCCAGTGAGAGTCAGTGTGTGTGGGATCCATACCCCAGTGAGAGTCAGTGTGTGTGGAACCTATAACCCAGTGAGGGTCAGTGCGTGTGGGAGCCGTACCCCAGTGAGAGTCAGTGTGTGTGGAACCTATAACCCAGGGAGGGTCAGTGTGTGTGAGACCCGTACCCCAGTGAGAGTCAGTGTGTGTGGGACCCGTACCCCAGTGAGAGTCAGTGTGTGTGGGACCCGTACCCCAGTGAGAGTCAGTGTGTGTGGGACCCGTACCCCAGTGAGAGTCAGTGTGTGTGGGACCCGTACCCCAGTGAGAGTCAGTGTGTGTGGGACCCGTACCCCAGTGAGAGTCAGTGTGTGTGGGACCCGTACCCCAGTGAGAGTCAGTGTGTGTGGAACCCGTACCCCAGTGAGAGTCAATGTGTGTGGGATCCATACCCCAGTGAGAGTCAGTGTGTGTGGAACCTATAACCCAGTGAGGGTCAGTGTGTGTGAGACCCGTACCCCAGTGAGAGTCAGTGTGTGTGGGACCCGTACCCCAGTGAGAGTCAGTGTGTATGGGACCCGTACCCCAGTGAGAGTCAGTGTGTGTGGGACCCGTACCCCAGTGAGAGTCAGCGTGGGTGGGACCCGTGCCCCAGTTAGAGTCAGTGAGTGTGGGACCTGTACTCCAGTGAGAGTCAGTGTGTGTGAGACCTGTACCCCAGTGAGAGTCAGTGTGTGTGGAACCCGTACCCCAGTGAGAGTCAGTGTGTGTGGGACCCGTACCCCAGTGAGGGTCAGTGTGTGTGAGACCCGTACCTCAGTGAGAGTCAGCATGGGTGGGACCCGTACGCCAGTTAGAGTCAGTGAGTGTGGGACCCGTACCCCAGTGAGAGTCAGTGTGTTTGGGACCCGTACCCCAGTGAGAGTCAGTGTGTGTGGGACCCGTACCCCAGTGAGAGTCAGTGTGTGTGGGACCCGTACCCCAGTGAGAGTCAGTGTGTGTGGGACCCGTACCCCAGTGAGAGTCAGTGTGTGTGGGACCCGTACCCCAGTGAGAGTCAGTGTGTGTGGGACCCGTACCCCAGTGAGAGTCAGTGTGTGTGGAACCCATACCCCAGTGAGAGTCAGTGTGTGTGGGACCCGTACCCCAGTGAGAGTCAGTGTGTGTGGGACCCATACCCCAGTGAGAGTCAGTGTGTCTGGGACCCATACCCCAGTGAGAGTCAGTGTGTGTGGGACCTGTACCCCAGTGAGAGTCAGCATGGGTGGGACCCGTACCCCAGTGAGAGTCAGTGTGTGTGGGACCCGTACCCCAGTGAGAGTCAGTGTGTGTGAGACCTACAACCCAGTGAGAGTCAGTGTGTGTGGGATCCATACCCCAGTGAGAGTCAGTGTGTGTGGAACCTATAACCCAGTGAGGGTCAGTGCGTGTGGGACCCGTACGCCAGTGAGAGTCAGTGCGTGTGGGACCCGTACCCCAGTGAGAGTCAGTGCGTGTGGGACCCGTACCCCAGTGAGAGTCAGTGCGTGTGGGACCCGTACCCCAGTGAGAGTCAGTGTGTGTGGGACCCGTACCCCAGTGAGAGTCAGTGTGTGTGGGAGCCGTACCCCAGTGAGAGTCAGTGTGTGTGAGACCTGTACCCCAGTGAGAGTCAGTGTGTGTGAGACCTGTACCCCAGTGAGAGTCAGTGTGTGATGGTTCTACGCTATATTCTGGCAGTGAGCCCATTGTTAAACACACGGCGTTTCCATGCTGTGGAGCTGGATTTCCAGAAACACTTTCGGTCTATAAATACCGCACACCGTGATCTCTGCTTGGTAACTGTTCAAACGTGTTGTCAGCATCAGGTTTTTCATAAATATCTACTCACCTTGTAAAGGAACCTCCTTCTCCCTGAGCGAGCTGGATTCCTGCTGGGCAATGCAGATCGTGGCGATAGAAATCCGAATCGATCGATGGACGGGGCCAAACTCGGTGAGGGTGAGATCCAGCGCTCCTCCACACTGCGTCTGAGGGAGATCAGAATGGCTGTTACCTATAACAGCCGGCCCAGACTCAAACCACAGCTTCCCTTCTCAACCAGAAGCCTTACAATTCATTCGGGGAGGGGCTTTTTACACAGGAAGACTCAATCTCCCCCTCCAAGAAATGAACAAACTCTGCGACCATCAACAGAGGCCCCACGTTTGGAAGAATTCAAGTGAATAAACTTGTCCAAGAGTGAGGGTTGTTTCTGGGGAGCTGTTTGTGAGCAGTTACTGACCCTGGCAGCATGAGGGTGCTAAACTAACACAAAGCGACACCCCTAGGCATGGCAGTGGAGAAAATCAGAGAATATTGTTCAGTTCCTGTCCACGCTGTCACCCTGAATCTCAGGATTGGAGATTCTGATATATTTTTATTCACTCAGAGGACGTGGGTGTCACCGGCCAGGTACCCAGCGTTCATCGCCCATCCCTGATTACCCCTTGAGAAGGTGGTGAATGATAAGGTGCCACCTTGGACCCGCTGCAGTCCCCGAGGCGTAGCTACACCCACAATGCTATTAGGGAGGGGCTCCCAGATTTAGACCCAGAGATAGTGAAGGAACGGCTGATAGGTTTCCAATGGTTTGGAAATCTATTGCTTGGAGGGGAAACTTCAGGTGGTGGTCCTCCTGTGTGTCTGCTGCCCTGGTCTTGCTAGATGGCGGTGGTGTTATTCAGTTTGGAAGGAAGGACATGGCGAGGCAGTATAAGATAAAGCTCTGAAGAGGCTGCAGAAGCAGAGAGGCCTGGTGTATGAGTGTAGAGATCACTGACGGTGGACAGACAGTTGACTCTGCATCCTGCACCTTGCTGTCCAACGAGGGGCATACACGCGATGGGTCGTACTTGGGCTGCTCTTGAATGTTCGAGAGTAGCCTAGTGCTTCATGTCGTTAATGTACGCTTAAACTGGACCAGATACTGGGCAAGACGACAGCTCAGTGACTATCACTGTTTGCTGTGCAGATACATGGATTTGGGTTGGTGTCTGTGGGAGTTTGCACATTCTCCCTGTGCTTGCGTGGGTTTTCTCCGGGTGCTCCAGTTTCCTCCCACACCCCAAAGATGTGCTGTTAGGCTGATTGGAGGTAATAAATTGTCCCTAAATTAGTCTCCCCTCAATGTGGAATGCCATAAGCATAGATAAGGGTCATGGGTGGAGGGGGGGACTGGTAATGTTAAAATGACAGCGTGGGCTTGTTGGGCCGAAGGGCCTGTTTCCCGGGCTGTTTTTGTTCTTTGGGCTTTAACAATGTGGGTACCTAATAAATGAACCAGGATTTTTTTTGAGCTTCTGCTGGCGTATTGTGTCCAATTCTGGGCATCGCGGCACGGTAGCACAGTGGGTTAGCACTGCTGCTTCACAGCTCCAGGGACCTGGGTTCGATTCCCGGCTCAGGTCACTGTCTGTGTGGAGTTTGCACATTCTCCTTGTGTCTGCGTGGGTTTCCTCCGGGTGCTCTGGTTTCCTCCCACAGTCCAAAGATGTGCGGGTTAGTTTAATTGGTCATGCTAAGAAATTGCCCCTTAGTGTCCAGGGATGCGTAGGTTAGAGGGATTAGTGGGTATAATATGTAGGGATATGGGGGTAGGGACTGGGTGGGATTGTGTTCGGTGCAGACTCGATGGGCTGAAGGGCCTCTTTCTGCACTGTGGGGGGAAAAAAAGAAAGAATGTGAAGGTGTTAGAGTGCAGGACACGTTCCCCTTGCTACCAGTAACCTCTTCCTTCTGAGATATCTTCCATCCTCAAAGTCTGGCTTCGAATCCGTACAGTGCAGAAAGAGGCCCTTCGGCCCATCGAGTCTGCGCAATCACAATCCCACCGAGGCCCTACCCCATATCCCTACACATTTACCCACTAATCCCTCTAACCTACACACCCCAAGACACTAAGGGGCAATTTTTAGCATGGCCAATTAACCTAACCCACACATCTTTGGACCGTGGGAGGAAACCGGAGCACCCGGAGGAAACCCACGCAGATACAGGAAGAATGTGCAAACTCCACACAGACAGTGACCCGAGCCAGGAATCAAACCCAGGACCCTGGAGCTGTGAAGCAGCAGTGCTAACCCACTGTGCTACTGTGCCGCCCATGGCCATGACCTCTTTAACCGCTCCACCAACAGTGTCTGTGCCTGTCCATGCCCCAGGGTCCTGTATTTCCTCTCTGTACCTCTCCAGCTGTCCACTTTTGGGACACTCCATCAACCCAAACTCTTTAAACAAACCCTTGTCAACTGGCCCAATATCTCCTTACGTAGTTTCAAAGTGTTTGTCTTGATGTTGCTGTCAGAAACCTTATGTTTCAGTGTTAAAAATGCTGCAGAAAGCATGATAACAAATTTAAAACGAGGAATCCCTACACACTGTGCAGAAAGAGGCCATTCAGTCCATCGAGCCTGCACCGACTCCCTGACAGAGCATCTTACTCAGGCTCGCCTCCTGCCCTCTTCCATAACCCTATGCCTTTACCATGGCCAATCACTCTAACCTACATATGTTGTGACACTAAGGGGATATTTATCGTGGCCAATCCACCCAATCTGAACATCTTTGGGCCAGGATTAGTCAAATGGTGGGGGGCATGTGACTGAATTGGATATGAGATTTGAGAGAGAGAGAAGGTTAGGATGAAGCAAGGTTTAAAATTGAGGTGAGGAAGTAGAACTTGGCCCTTATAGATTGGGCAGAACTGCCGCTGGATAAAACAGTGAGAGGTTTTCAATAAAGCATTCACGATCAAACAAACCCTTGTCACTAAATCTTTATGTGGGTATGCCGGCGTTGGACTGGCGTAAACACAGTAAAAAGTCTGACAACACCAGGTTTTAGTCCAACCTATTTATTTGATAATAGACTCACAAGCTTTCGGGGTTAGCCCCTTCGTCAGGTGAGTGGAGAGTTCTGGCCCATTCACCTGACGAAGGGGCTAACCCCGAAAGCTTGTGAGCCTATTATCAAATAAATAGGTTGGACTAAATCTTTATTCAGACAAACAAAAGAAGTGAGGCTTATTGGTCCAAATCTTACAAACAGGGAAGCTAATTCCAGGAACAGGGACACAGTTACCTGTGAGTGTGGGTGAAGGATGGGTCTGTGATACTCGCTAACCCCCCCACCCTGGAGCGTCCAGGCACCAGGCCAGTGCGCAGGACAAGCGCTATCCCAATTCCCAGCACGAGCTGCCACATGTCCCAGGTTTTGTGCTAATTTTGTTCCTTCCAGGCCTGACCCTCAGCTGAAAATGTAAAGGTTCGATGGCGACATGTTATTAATTGTCCCAGGACCGAGACAGGGAGAAACTCCGGGTTACAGTTTGTGTGGAGCTGTCAAAACCCAGAGAACACGATCGCCTCGGCTCACTGACAGAATAAATACCCCCCCGGAACATGTCCATCACCCCCTACACCGACAGTGCTCACAACCCCCTCGCACCCCCCCCAACAGTGCTGCCCCCCCTCCCCCCCACCACCCAAAACTGCCTACAGTGCTGCCCCCGGAAAGGGGGATGTGAGGGTGAGCACTAGTGGGATGGGGGGGTTGGGGTAGAGTCGCTGTGAGGTGTTGGTGGGAAGGCAGGCGGCCGGGGGCCAGTTCAAAACCACATTCCATTCCCAGCGAGTGCTGTGTATTTGCATTGCAAACTCCGAGAGGGAGAGAGCAACAACACCAACAACAACAAAAACAACAACAACAACTCAAACACTGACCCCCCCACACACCAACAACAACTCAAACACTGACCCCCCCCACACCAACAACAACTCAAACACTGACCCCCCCCCACACCAACAACTCAAACACTGACCCCCCCCACACCAACAACTCAAACACTGACCCCCCCCCCACACCAACAACAGCTCAAACACTGACCCCCCCCCCACACGAACAACTCAAACACTGACCCCCCCCACACCAACAACTCAAACACTGACCCCCCCACACCAACAACAACTCAAACACTGACCCCCCCCCACACCAACAACTCAAACACTGACCCCCCCCCACACCAACAAGAACTCAAACACTGACCCCCCCCACACCAACAACTCAAACACTGACCCCCCCACACCAACAACTCAAACACTGACCCCCCCCACACCAACAACAACTCAAACACTGACCCCCCCCCACACCAACAACAACTCAAACACTGACCCCCCCCCCACACCAACAACAACTCAAACACTAACCCCCCCCCACACCAACAAGAACTCAAACACTGACCCCCCCACACCAACAAGAACTCAAACACTGACCCCCCCCCACACCAACAACTCAAACACTGACCCCCCCCACACCAACAACAACTCAAACACTGACCCCCCCCCACACCAACAAGAACTCAAACACTGACCCCCCCCCACACCAACAACATCTCAAACACTGACCCCCCCCCCACACCAACAACAACTCAAACACTGACCCCCCCCACACCAACAACAACTCAAACACTGACCCCCCCCACACCAACAACAACTCAAACACTGACCCCCCCCACACCAACAACTCAAACACTGACCCCCCCACACCAACAACTCAAACACTGACCCCCCCCACACCAACAAGAACTCAAACACTGACCCCCCCCACACCAACAACAACTCAAACACTGACCCCCCCACACCAACAACAACTCAAACACTGACCCCCCCACACACCAACAACTCAAACACTGACCCCCCCCCACACCAACAACTCAAACACTGACCCCCCCCACACCAACAACTCAAACACTGACCCCCCCCCACACCAACAACTCAAACACTGACCCCCCCCACACCAACAACAACTCAAACACTGACCCCCCCCACACCAACAACAACTCAAACACTGACCCCCCCCACACCAACAACTCAAACACTGACCCCCCCACACCAACAACAACTCAAACACTGACCCCCCCACACCAACAACAACTCAAACACTGACCCCCCCCACACCAACAACAACAACTCAAACACTGACCCCCCCCACACCAACAACTCAAACACTGACCCCCCCCACACCAACAACAACTCAAACACTGACCCCCCCCACACCAACAACTCAAACACTGACCCCCCCCACACCAACAACAACTCAAACACTGACCCCCCCCACACCAACAACTCAAACACTGACCCCCCCCACACCAACAACAACTCAAACACTGACCCCCCCCACACCAACAACTCAAACACTGACCCCCCCCACACCAACAACAACTCAAACACTGACCCCCCCACACACCAACAACAACTCAAACACTGACCCCCCCCCACACCAACAACAACTCAAACACTGACCCCCCCCACACCAACAACAACTCAAACACTGACCCCCCCTCCACACCAACAACATCTCAAACACTGACCCCCCCCACACCAACAACATCTCAAACACTGACCCCCCCCCACACCAACAACAACTCAAACACTGACCCCCCCGACACCAACAACAGCTCAAACACTGACCCCCCCCCACACCAACAACAACTCAAACACTGACCCCCCCCACACCAACAACAACTCAAACACTGACCCCCCCCACACCAACAACAACTCAAACACTGACCCCCCCCCACACCAACAACAACTCAAACACTGACCCCCCCCCACACCAACAACAACTCAAACACTGACCCCCCCCACACCAACAACAACTCAAACACTGACCCCCCCCCCACACCAACAACAACTCAAACACTGACCCCCCCCCAGACCAACAACAACTCAAACACTGACCCCCCCCCACACCAACAACAACTCAAACACTGACCCCCCCCCACACCAACAACAACTCAAACACTGACCCCCCCCCCCACACCAACAACTCAAACACTGACCCCCCCCCACACCAACAACTCAAACACTGACCCCCCCCCCACACCAACAACTCAAACACTGACCCCCCCCACACCAACAACAACTCAAACACTGACCCCCCCCCCACACCAACAACAACTCAAACACTGACCCCCCCCCCACACCAACAACAACTCAAACACTGACCCCCCCCACACCAACAACAACTCAAACACTGACCCCCCCCCACACCAACAACAACTCAAACACTGACCCCCCCCCACACCAACAACAACTCAAACACTGACCCCCCCCCCACACCAACAGCTCAAACACTGACCCCCCCCCACACCAACAACAACTCAAACACTGACCCCCCCCCACACCAACAACTCAAACACTGACCCCCCCCCACACCAACAACTCAAACACTGACCCCCCCCCACACCAACAACAACTCAAACACTGACCCCCCCCACACCAACAACTCAAACACTGACCCCCCCACACCAACAACAACTCAAACACTGACCCCCCCCACACCAACAACAACTCAAACACTGACCCCCCCCCACACCAACAACAACTCAAACACTGACCCCCCCCACACCAACAACTCAAACACTGACCCCCCCCACACCAACAACAACTCAAACACTGACCCCCCCACACACCAACAACAACTCAAACACTGACCCCCCCCCACACCAACAACAACTCAAACACTGACCCCCCCCACACCAACAACAACTCAAACACTGACCCCCCCCTCCACACCAACAACATCTCAAACACTGACCCCCCCCCACACCAACAACATCTCAAACACTGACCCCCCCCCACACCAACAACAACTCAAACACTGACCCCCCCCGACACCAACAACAGCTCAAACACTGACCCCCCCCACACCAACAACAACTCAAACACTGACCCCCCCCACACCAACAACAACTCAAACACTGACCCCCCCCACACCAACAACAACTCAAACACTGACCCCCCCACCAACAACAACTCAAACACTGACCCCCCCCACACCAACAACAACTCAAACACTGACCCCCCCCACACCAACAACAACTCAAACACTGACCCCCCCCCACACCAACAACAACTCAAACACTGACCCCCCCAGACCAACAACAACTCAAACACTGACCCCCCCCACACCAACAACAACTCAAACACTGACCCCCCCCCACACCAACAACAACTCAAACACTGACCCCCCCCCCACACCAACAACTCAAACACTGACCCCCCCCACACCAACAACTCAAACACTGACCCCCCCCCACACCAACAACTCAAACACTGACCCCCCCCCACACCAACAACAACTCAAACACTGACCCCCCCCCCACACCAACAACAACTCAAACACTGACCCCCCCCCACACCAACAACAACTCAAACACTGACCCCCCCACACCAACAACAACTCAAACACTGACCCCCCCCCACACCAACAACAACTCAAACACTGACCCCCCCCACACCAACAACTCAAACACTGACCCCCCCCACACCAACAACAACTCAAACACTGACCCCCCCACACCAACAACTCAAACACTGACCCCCCCCCACACCAACAACTCAAACACTGACCCCCCCCACACCAACAGACAACCACACCAACAACAACTCAAACACTGACCCCCCCCCACACCAACAACAACTCAAACACTGACCCCCCCCCCACACCAACAACAACTCAAACACTGACCCCCCCCCCACACCAACAACAACTCAAACACTGACCCCCCCCACACCAACAACAACTCAAACACTGACCCCCCCCACACCAACAACTCAAACACTGACCCCCCCCACACCAACAACAACTCAAACACTGACCCCCCCCCACACCAACAACAACTCAAACACTGACCCCCCCCACACCAACAACAACTCAAACACTGAACCCCCCCCCACACCAACAACAACTCAAACACTGACCCCCCCCCACACCAACAACAACTCAAACACTGAACCCCCACCCCCCCCGCACTAACAACAGCAACTCAAGCACAGGTTAGTATAGAGTAGTTCTCTCTGTGGTTCTGGAGTCACATGTCAGTGAGACCAGGTAGGGACAGTAGATTTCCTTCCTCAAGGGACATTTGGGAACCAGATGGGTGTTTGCAACATTTCAGAATGATTCTATGGTCATCAGTAAATTCTTAATTCCAGATTTTTATCACCTCTAAATTTCACCCTCTGCTGTGGTGGGATTGGAAACCGGGTCCCCCAGAACATTACCCTGGGTGTCTGGGTGATTTTCCCAGTGACAATCCCACTGTGACGCTGCCATCCCAGAATTCTTGTGAATTTGTCCCATTTCATTGCAGTTCCTCGGAGCTGTGTGAGAGTCACTCAGTATATCAGTGTACTTGTTCATGAAATCCATGGCCTGTTCCGATCCGATGTGGAGATGCCGGCATTGGACTGGGGTAAACACAGTAAGAAGTCTCACAACACCAGGTTAAAGTCCAACAAGTTTATTTGTTAGCAAAAGCCACTAGCTTTCGGGGCTCAGCTCCTTCATCAGGTGAGTGGGAGTTCTGTTCACAAACAGGGCATATAAAAACACAAACTCAATTTACAAAATAATGGTTAGAATGCGAGTCTTTACAGGTAATCAAGTCTTAAAGGTACAGAGAATGTGAGTGGAGAGAGGGTTAAGCACAGGTTAAAGAGATGTGTATTGTCTCCAGACAGGACAGTTAGTGAGATCTTGCAAACCCAGGCAAGTCACGGGGGTTACAGATAGTGCGACATGAACCCAAGATCCCGGTTGAGGCCGTCCTCATGTGTGCGGAACTTGGCTATCAGTCTCTGTTCAGCGACTCTGCGCTGTCGTGTGTCGTGAAGGCCGCCTTGGAGAATGCTTACCCGAAGGTCAGAGGCTGAATGCCCGTGACCACTGAAGTGTTCGCCAACAGGAAGGGAACAGTCTTGCCTGGTGATTGTCAAGCGGTGTTCATTCATCCATTGTCGTAATGTCTGCCTCAGGACATCCTTTCCTGCAGCGTATCAGGTAGACAATGTTGGCCGAGTTGCAAGAGTATTTACCGTGTACCTGGTGGATGGTGTTCTCATGTGAGATGATGGCATCCGTGTCAATGACATCTGTTTTGTTCTGATATACCAGCCAAATGCCAATTTAAACCAGATCTGATTAACTCAATGTTGTGTGACAGCTGGTTATTAGCATGTACACAGGTACAGTTTCACAGATTGCAACAATCCCTGCTCTGCGATAGAATTATAATTGATTTAACATTTGCAGCTCACTGACATTGTGAAACTTTGAATCTGAACTGAGTTTCATTCCCACATCCTCACCATCATCGAGACCATTTCATTCTAACTCTGTGTTACATCCGGCCTGGTTTCTAATTATCTGCAAATTCACCCATTACAAATCCTGGCCCCTTTCCAACCTCCCAGAAACTTCTGCCGGTCACAATCTCACCGCGTCCTCCCGCCCTCTTCCTCCTGCTGGTTCCTGCTCCCAAAGTGTGAAATCCAAGGATCTCCGTGGAAGATTTCCCATGACCTGGTTCCATACTATTTCTGTAATCTCCTTCTACCCTGACCCCAACACACAAATGCTCCGAGGGCCTCCTTCCTCTCCCTTCACAGCCCTCGCGCTGGGCTAACCTTACTCTCTGTCTGTCCATTCTAAGAAGTTCTCGCAACACCAGGTTACTGTGTTTACCCCAGTCCAACGCCGGCATCACCACATCTTTCCCCACTACTGTCACTGTTTTCAGTAATTTAAAATTCTATTTGTATCTGTTGGACAAAAGCAATTGCTTTAAGTTTAAGCTTAATTTATTTGTCTGCAGTTGTGCACTGAGGAAAGTTTACTTTCATTTTTAAAGATGCCTGCATCTTAATGACGTTCTTAATGAGCTCACATACCAACCGACTCAAGAACAGCTTCTTCCCTGCTGCTGTCAGACTTTTGAATGGACTTACCTTGTATTAAGTTGATCTTTCTCTACACCCTCGCTATGAGTGTAACACTACATTCTGCACTCTCTCATTTCCTTTGCTGTGCTTTGTCTGTATAGTGCGCAAGAAACAATACTTTTCACTGTACCCCAATACATGTGACAGTAATAAATCAAATCAAATCAAAGGTTTTTGTGACTCTGAAGCAAACACAGGGTATAAAAAATCTGGCTGTTTCCATCAGCACAGGGTCCACAGAGGCAGCAAAGCAATTAATTCAGGTAGAAGCAGGATCTCCGCGGAAACCACCAGGACAATTCCCAAAGCAATTCCCAAGACTGAAGATGATGAGCAGGAAACGCGACAGAAAAGTTTCCAGGAAGACTGGGACGTCACGGAACAAGGGCAGGGGTCAAAAACAGACCTTGTTCAGAGGCAAAAGTGTGGAGTTGATGAATAGACTCTGGGTGAAGGAGATGGAGCAGCTGGAAGCAGGCTTAACGCAGAGAATGATTTCCAGAAGCCAGAGGCTTGTGAGACCCAAAGGTTGGTGACTCCTTAGTATGAAGCTGAGAAGCAGTGCTGAGTGTTAGGGACCAGAGCAGAAACTTTACGGTGTATTATAAAGTTAGCCTAGACCCTAACCTTTCCTTTGGATTTTGGCTACAGGGTGAGCGATAACACATCTCACTCCAGGTATGATTCTGTTAATCCACTGTGGAAGCTTCGATATGAACAAAACTTAGTTAAAACAGTTAGAATATAACAAAATTAATTAGCATAACTTTTACCAATTAAAATACCTAATCAGAACAAAGTATAATTCTTGCCTTGGAGGGAGTGCAGAGGAGGTTTACTAGGCTGATACCGGAGTTGAGGGGGTTGAACTATGAGGAGAGGCTGAATAAACTAGGGTTGTACTCGTTAGAGTTTAGAAGAATGAGGGGAGATCTCATTGAGACATATAAGATGATGAATGGGATGGATAGGATAGAGGTGGAGAGGCTCTTCCCGCTCAGAAAGGATAGCAGGACTAGGGGGCACAGCCTCAAGATAAAGGGGGGGCGGTTTAGAACGGAGTTGAGGAGGAATTTCTTCACTCAAAGGGTGGTGAATCTCTGGAATTCTCTGCCCGTTGAAGTGGTGGAGGCTGCCTCGCTAAATATTTTTAAGACGCGAGTTGATGGGTTTTTGATAAGAGAGGGGATTAAGGGTTATGGGGAGAGGGTGGGAATGTGGAACTGAGCCACGACAGATCAGCCATGATCTTATTGAATGGCGGGGCAGGCTCGAAGGGCTAGATGGCCTACTCCTGCTCCTATTTCTTATGTTCTTATGTTCTTAACAGCTAGCTCTATAGTTCCAATGTAAGCAATATCCTTATAGACATACACCTTTCTTCAGAACCAGTTAGCACCAAAGATAGATACGCTCAGGTGGATGTTAGATTTCCAGCCTTTTAATGTCTCTGATTAAACAGACGGACACCTGGTTTCTGACTGTCCATGAGAGATACATCCTCAAACAGCAGAACTTCAGAGAAAAAGCCTCTTGACAGATTCCAGTTTTCAGAGACACGGAGAGCTATTTCTGCTTGTTTCAGGTTCAAAACAGCAGCTCAGCTGGTCTTCTCTCGATGAGCCAAGTTCCATCCAGTACCTCGTATTACTGTCAATCAAATCATTCTCTGCAAAATCCCAAAGGAAGTCACTAAAATCATCAGAACAGCGTTAGTTCAGATTAAAACAAATGGTCTAACAATTAGAAGCAATTATGATGCTGCAGGAACAATAGAGGGTGCCAGTTATAGATGGTAGAACAGGCTATTAAAAAAAATCAATTCCACACAAGACCACGACAAACACATTTCCAAAACATACATTATCATCTCACTGGGTGCCTGAGAAACTGTGGAAAAGCTTGAATGCATGGGGTGATCCAGAACAGAGAAATACCCAAAGCAGGTTGAAATCCTGGAGGTGGATCCTTGGTAAAGCCATCCAAGGGAGAGCTTTGTTTGGTAGAAGATTCATAGAACATAGAACATTACAGTGCAGTACAGGCCCTTCGGCCCTCGATGTTGTGCCGACCAGTGGAACCAATCTAATGACCCTCTAATCTAAACTATTCCAATGTTAACCATATGCCTATCCACTGACCATTCGAACACCCTTAAAGTTGGCAAGTCCACAACTGCTGCAGGCAGGGCATTCCACGCCCTTACTACCCTCTGAGTAAAGAACCTACCTCTGACATCCATCCTATAATTACCACACATAATTTAAAGCTATGTCCCCTCGTGTTAGCCATCACCATCCGAGGAAAAAGGCTCTCACTGTCCACCCTATCCAATCCTCTGATCCTCTTGTATGCCTCAATTAGGTCACCTCGTAACCTTCTTCTCTCTAATGAAAATAACCTCAAGTCCCTCAGCCTTTCCTCATAAGACCTTCCCACCATACCAGGCAACATCCTGGTAAACCTCCTCTGCACCCTTTCCAATGCCTCCACATCTTTCTTATAATGTGGTGACCAGAACTGTACGCAATACTCCAAGTGCGGCCGCACCAGAGTTTTGTACAGTTGCAACATGACCTCACAGCTCCGAGATTCAATCCCTCTACCAATCAAAGCTAACACACTGTACGCCTTCTTAACAACCTTATCAACCTGGGTGCCAACTTTCAGGGAGCTATGCACCTGTACCCCGAGATCTCTCTGCTCGTCAACACTACTAAGAGTCCTTCCATTAGCCCTATATTCTGTACTCCTGTTACTCTTACCAAAGTGAATCACCTCACACTTTTCTGCATTAAACTCCATTTGCCACCTCTCGGCCCAGCTCTGCGGCTTATCTCTGTCCCTCTGCAAACTGTAACATCCATCCTCACTGTCTACAACTCCTCCAACTTTGGTGTCATCAGCAAATTTACTAATCCATCCTTCTACACCCTCATCTAGGTCATTTATAAAAATGACAAACAGCAGTGGCCCCAAAACAGATCCTTGAGGTACACCACTTGTAACTGATCTCCAGGTTGAATATTTCCCATCAACCACCACCCCCTGTCTTCTATCAGCTCGCCAATTCCTGATCCAAACTGCTAAATCACCCTCAATCCCATGCATCTGCATTTTCTGCAGTGGCCTACCATGGGGAACCTTATCAAACGCTTTGCTAAAATCCATATACACCATGTCAACTGCCTTACCCTTATCCACCTCTTTG
Organism: Carcharhinus amblyrhynchos; assembly: GCF_965287045.1. Classification (NCBI taxonomy): domain Eukaryota; kingdom Metazoa; phylum Chordata; class Chondrichthyes; order Carcharhiniformes; family Carcharhinidae; genus Carcharhinus; species Carcharhinus amblyrhynchos. The sequence goes on from NC_137356.1 coordinate 19,209,606, forward strand.
GTCACCTTTTCAAAAAGCTCGATAAGGTTTGTGAGGCACGACCTACCCTTCACAAAACCGTGTTGACTATCCCTAATCAATTTATTTCCCTCTCGATGATTATAAATCCTATCCCTTATTATTCTTTTCAAAACTTTGCCGACAACAGAAGTAAGGCTCACTGGTCTATAATTCCCAGGATGGTCTCTACTCCCCTTCTCGAACAAGGGGACAGCATTTGTTATCCTCCTGTCTTCCGGCACTATACCTGAAGCCAATGATGACATGAAGATCAAAGCCAAAGGCTCTGCAATCTCCTCCCTAGCCTCCCAGAGAATCCTAGGGTAAATCCCATCCAGCCCAGGGGACTAATCTACTTTCACACTCTCAAGAATTGCTAACACCTCCTCCTTATGTACCTCAGTCCTGTCGAGTCTAAAAGACTGTATCGCAGTATTCTCCTCGACTACATTGACTTTTTCCTGCGTGAATACTGACAAAAAATATCCATTCAGTGCCTCTCCTATCTCTTCAGGCTCCACGCACAACTTCCCACTGCTGTCTCTGACTGGCCCTAATCTTGTCCGAATCAATCTCTTATCCTTGACATACCTGTAGAAAGCTTTAGGATTTTCCTTGACCCTATCCGCCAAAGTCTCCTCATGTCCTCTTCTAGCTCTTAACACTCTCCTTAGCTCCTTCCTGGCTAATTTATAACCCTCCAGTGCCCTAACTGAGCCTTCACGTCTCATCTTTACAGAAGCCTCCTTCTTCCAGAGGGTGGGCTTTGAGTTGGTCAGTTAGTGACTGAAGACTGGGCATTGATTGGTCAGTTAGTGGCTGGAGGGTGGGCATTGATTGGTCAGTTAGTGGCTGGAGGGTGGGCATTGATTGGTCAGTTAGTGGCTGGAGGGTGGGCATTGATTGGTCAGTTAGTGGCTGGAGGGTGGGCGTTGATTGGTCAGTTAGTGGCTGGAGGGTGGGCTTTGATTGGTCAGTTAGTGGCTGGAGGGTGGGCATTGATTGGTCAGTTAGTGGCTGGAGACTAGGCTTTGATTGGTCAGTTAGTGGCTGGAGGGTGGGCATTGATTGGTCAGTTAGTGGCTGGAGGGTGGGCGTTGATTGGTCAGTTAGTGGCTGGAGGGTGGGCATTGATTGGTCAGTTGGTGGCTGGAGGGTGGGCTTTGATTGGTCAGTTATTGGGCATTTTTTCTGTTGCACAGATTCAAGGGCCTGACACTGATTTATTAAGATTAGAAAGAGGTGATTAAGATCGGTGAGATCCGTACGTAGTCATGCCTCCCAGTGCTGTCACAAACCGTTTGATCTGTTCAGATAGAACTGTGGTAAGGATGTAGGCAGACTGAGAACCTTCTGTGGTACATCATGACCACAACAGATGAAACGTAGTGAAGTTCGGCAGCCATCATTCTTTCCCTGCACTTCAGTCACGTCACCTCAGCTTCTTCCTGTCTTTAAAATTCATTGTGGTTTCAACTACTTGAGAGTGAGATTGATTCACCCGACCTTTAACGTAGACAAGGGCTAAATCTCTTCACTTTTGAGTCAGTGAGGTTTACAGCATGGAAACAGGTCCTGCAATCCAACCTGTCCACGCTGCACTTTTTAACCACTAAGCTCAACCCGATTGCCCACGTTTGGCCCATATCTCTCTGTACCCATCTCACCCATGTAACTGTCTCAACGTTTCTTAAAAGACAAAATTGTAACTGCCTCTACTACTGCCTCTGGCAGCTTGTTCCAGACACTCACCACCTTCTGTGTGAAAGAAATTGCCCTTCTGAACACTTTTATATCTCTCCTCTCTCACATTAAATCTATGCCGTCTAGCTTTGGAAAAGATATTGACTATCTAGCTGATCTGTGCCCCTCATTATTTTATAGACCTCTATAAGATCACCCCTCAGCCTTCTACACTCCAGAGAAAAAAGTCCCAGTCTATCCAACCTCTCCTTACAACTCAATCCATCAAGTCCCAATAGCATCCTAGTAAACCTTTTCTGTACTCTTTCTAGTTTAATAGTCTCCTCTCTATAATAGGGTGACCAGAATTGCACACAGTATTCCAAGGGTGGCCTTACCAATGTCTTGTACAACTTCAACAAGACGTCCCAACTCCTGTATTCAATGTTCTGACCGATGAAACCAAGCATGCCGAATGCCTTCTTCAGCACTCTGCCCACCTGTGACTCCACTTTCAAGGAGCTATGAACATGTACCCATAAATCGCTTTGTTCTGTAACTCTCCCCAACGCCCTACCATTAACTGAGTAAATCCTGCCCTGGTTCGATCGACCAAAATGCATCAACTCGCATTTATCCAAATTAAACTGCATCTGCCACTCGTCAGCCCACTGGCCCAACTGATCGAGATCCCATTGCAATCTGAGATAACTTGCTTCACTGCAAACTATGCCACCAATCGCGGTGTCATCTGCAAAGTTGCTAATTTATTTATCAGGTTCGTGGGATGTGGGTGTTAATAAGAACATAAGAACTAAGAGCAGGAAAAGAGGCGTCAGTGAACCAGGTGGGTTTTATTTTTGCAACAATCGATGATAGTTTCACGGTTCCAATTGCAGGCTGTATTAATTAGAATCATTTAATCCCTACAGAGCAGGAGGAGGCCATTTGTCTGCACCAAGCACAATCCCACCCAGGCCCTGTCCCCACATATTTATCCTGATAGTGTCAGGGGCCATTTAGCCTGGCCAATCAACCTAACCCGCACATCGTTGGAGCGTGGGAGGGAACCGGAGCACCCGCAGGAAACCCACGCAGACACGGGGAGAATGTGCAAACTCCACACAAACAGTGACCCAAGGCTGGTACTGAACCCTGGGTCCCTGGCGCTGTGGGGCAGCAGTGCCCACCACCGTGCTACCCAAAAATTGAATTTCAATTCCACCAAGTGCCGTGGTGGGGATTGAACCAGTTTCCCCCAGGCCAGGAGGGGACAGTGGTCTTGGGATAATGTGACTGGCATTGAGGCGGCCAGCCTCTGGATTAATAGTCCAGTGCCATGATGATGGGGGTGTGGGGGTGCATTGATGGGTGAGGGGTGGAGGAGGGGTTGAGTTGGGGAAATGTGCACTTGGACAGCTCCCCATTCCTATCGCGGGGGGAGTTATCCAGGGGGCCACATGGGGATATACCCAACTCCATAGGGGTAACCTCCCTGGAGGGCGAGGGGGAGGGTGGGCTGGGGAGCAGTGGGATTTCCAATCAGATCTCAGAAGCTGCCTCTCCCAAAGAGGACGGGGAGAATTGTGACCATCTTGGAGGGGCCTCTTCTTCTACTCTGCGACACCCATCGCATTTCCCCACCCCCCACACAACCATAAACAAGCTTGATAGGGTGTTCGGAGGCGCCTCAGTAACGCCCACCTCCGGCCCCCCAACTCTCCCGGAGGTGCTGCCGAGGCTTCAGAGCTGCTGGCCCTGTGATTGGTCAGCCATCTTTAATGAGGCAGCCAATGAGAAGACTCCCTCTTTCCGTGTCGTGTTAAGTGGGGGTTCAGGGCCTCCCCGTTTCACCCCGACTCTTCACACCTACCCCCAACTGGGGATTACCCCCCAGATCCAGACTGGTATCTGGGAATTTAGCACTGTAGGAACAGCACGAGACCATTCAGCCACTCAAACCATTCCTAACCTGTATCACAACCCAATCCACCCATCATCATTCCATATCCTTTAATGATCCAGCCAGTTTGAAACTTTTAATTGCTCCCCCCCCACCATGACCCTTTGTAATTTATGTGGTGGTAGTAATGAAATTGATATGAGTTTATATTTTTTATGTGTAAGTGTCTGTGTAAGTTTGTGTGTACGTATATGTATAAAATTCAGCTTTGTTCTGCAGGCAGTCAGTGTGTTTGGAAAACAGTTAACTTAGATGTTGTACAGCAGGAAAATTACTCCTTGCAATGAGGAATCTGTTACTTTGATAGAGCTAATGGACTTCTGTTCACACAAGAGGTTTTTTGGAAAGTTAATAGGCAGCGCTGGGTCTGCAGCAGAGAGAAGAAACTTCTACAGTTTAGAGGTCGTGTTCTAGCTGGGACTTGTTTGAATTCAGAGGTTTCTAGCTGCTCTGAAACTTATTTTCCCTCTGAAAACTTCAACATTATCTACACACATCATACTAAGTATATTTATGGTTACTAACAGTATTTAAATGTTTTTTTAAGTCTGTGAGAGGAAGGTTGCTAATTTGGAACTGAAACAGCGATGAGTTAGAAATTAGAGTTGTTTAAATATTGTTCAACTGGTAAGAGTTAAGCTGCTTCATTTGTTAGAGTTATGTTTAAATTGTGTTATTAAATAAAGTTTGTTTTACTATAAAAGATCCCTAATTTGTCAGTGGAATTATTCCTGGAGTGAAACAACCTATCCTCACACTGATACCAAAAATAGTAACTTTACTGGGGTTTAGTCTGACCTCACACCATAGCTTCATGTTCAGCTCCAGCACTCTAATACTTGCTCCCATTGACATTGCTTAACAAATCCTCAGGTTGTCAACCACCACCCCCCCCAGGATTGGCCTGGAGTCTCCAAGAATTAAGGAACAATCCCCAGGACACTACAGTTGCCATTCTGGAGAAAAATCATTGAGGTATAAAGAAGGATTGTGTTTTTTATTCCTTCTTTGAGGAATTTTCATTGCCAGATTATTAGAATGTTGAAAGTGGGGGGGGGGGGGGGGGGTGGAAGAGAGAGAGAGAGATAGAGAGAGAGAGGGAGAGGGAGAGGGAGAGGGAAGGGGGGGTGGAGAGGGGGAGGCGGGGAGGGAAAGAGGGAGCGAGGATGAAAGGCAGGGAGAGTTGGAGGGGTAGGGGAGGGAGGGAGGCAGGGAAGAGAGGGAGGCAGGGATGGAGAGACTGAGGGAGAGGGGCAGGGAGAATTAGAAGAAGGCAGGAAACGAGAGAGGGAGAGAGGCAGGGAGGCAGAAAAGGTTGATGAGAGGATAGGAAGGAAGCGGGGAGGGAAGGGAAGGAGGCCGTATGTCACAGGGATTCACGTCTTCACTGATTGGCTGCACACCGATGGCTGGAATGCTGGGAATTTCTTTAATCGGAATTGGTACAAACTAAGTTTGTATCATCAGCAAACTTGGATTCTCACACTCGATTGGTACATTCAAATCATTAGAAAAGTCAAAGGCCCAGGATTGACCCCTGGGGAAACATAATGACTCATCTTCAGCTTGAATATGTCATAAGAACATAAGAAATAAGAAATAGGAGCAGGAGTAGGCCATCTAGCCCTTCGAGCCTGCCCCGCCATTCAATAAGATCATGGCTGATCTGTCGCTGCTCAGTTCCACTTTCCCGCCCTCTCCCCATAACCCTTAATCCCCTTGCTTATCAAAAACCCATCAACCCGCGTCTTAAAAATATTTAGCGAGGCAGCCTCCACCACTTCAATGGGCAGAGAATTCCAGAGATTCACCACCCTTTGAGTGAAGAAGTTCCTCCTCAACTCCATTCTAAACCGCCCCCCCTTTATCTTGAGGCTGTGCCCCCTAGTCCTACTGTCTTTTTTGAGCGGGAAGAGTCTCTCCACCTCTATCCTATCCATCCCATTCATCATCTTATACGTCTCAATGAGATCTCCCCTCATTCTTCTAAACTCTAACGAGTACAAGCCTAGTTTATTCAACCTCTCCTCATAGCTCAATCCCCTCAACTCCGGTATCAGCCTAGTAAACCTCCTCTGCACTCCCTCCAAGGCCAAAATATCTTTGCGCAGGTGCGGCGCCCAAAACTGCACACAGTACTCCATGACAACTCCTAACTGAGTCCTACATCTCATAGCCAATAGGTTTTGTTTTATTCATTTGTGGGTGATGAGTGTCACTGCCTGGGCAGCATTTATACCCATCCCTTACTGCCCACAGGCAGTTGAGAGTCACCCACATTGCTGTGTCTCTGGAGTCACATGTAGGCCAGACTGGGTAAGGATGGCAGATTTCCTTCCCTAAAGGTCGTTCACGAACCAGTTGGGTTTTTCCGATAATGGGTCATCAGTAGATTCTTAATTCCAGGCTTTTTTTTAATTGAATTCAAATTCCACCAGCTGCCGTGACGGGGTTCGAACCCGGGTCCCCAGAACATTCGCTGAGTTTCTGGATCACCTCCTGCCTGTACTCCCTGTATTGTCAGTGTTATCTCACCTCTGTGTATCCAAAGTTGGTGAGGACAAGCTGATAAAGTGGATTGGTTTGGATTATAACAAGTTGTTGGCAGCTTCCTCCCATCTATACTTGGGTACAAGAGTGAGGAGATCATGCTGAACTTGTATAAAACACCGGTTAGCCCTCACGTGGAGGCTGCGTCCATTTCTAGGAGCCAGGCTTGAGGAAGGATGTGAAGATATTGGAGAGGAGATTCACAAGGATGGTTCCTGGGATAAGGAACTATGAGGATAGATTGGAGAGATTGGGTCTGTTTTCCTCAGTGAAAAGAAGTTTGAGAGGAGAGTAGATCGAGGTATTTAAGTTCCTGAGGGTTATGGACTGAGGGATATAGTTCCAAGTCAGGGTGGTGAGTGACTTGGAGGGGACCCTCCGGGTGGTGGTGGTGTTCCATGTGTCTGCTGCTCTTGTCCTTCTGGACGCTGGAGGTTGAGAGTTTGGAAGGTTCTGTCGAAGGAACCTTGGTGAATGTAGATGATACACACACTGTGTCAGAGGTGGAAGGAGTGAAAGTTTGTGGATGAGGCAGCAAACATGGGCTGCTTTCTCCAATCACAGAAACCCACAGAAATCATAGAATCCCTACAGTGCTGAAGGAGGCCATTCAGCCCATTGAGTCTGCACCAACAATCCCACCCAGGCCCTATGCCCGTAATCCCACATATTTATCCTGGAACACTAAAGGGCAATTTAGCACGGCCAATGCACCCTAACCCGCACATCTTTGGACTGTGGGAGGAAACCAGAGCACCCAGAGGAAACCCACGCAGACACGAGGAGAATGTGCAAACTCCACACAGACAGTGACCCGAGCCGGGAATTGAACCCTGGACCCTGGAGCTGAGAGGCAGCAGAGCTAACCCACTGTGCTATCATGCCACATAGATAGTGTCGAGCTCCTTGAGTGTTGCTGGAGCTACGCTCATCCAGGCAAGTGGAGAATTCCATTATTTCACAAAACTCATCTCCAGACTCCATGGCCTGGGCCTCAGCTCCTCTCATCTATGACTAGATCTTAACTCTCAGACCACAATCAGTAAGAATAGGTAACAACACCTCCTCCACGATCATCCTCAACACCGGTGCACCACAAGGCTGTATTCTCAGCCCCCTACTATACTCCTTATACACTTATGACTGTGCGGCCAAATTCCCCTCCGATTCGATTTTCAAGTTTGCCGATGACACCACTGTAGTGGGTCGGATCTCACAATGACAAAAGAGTACAGGAATGAGATCGAGAATCTGGTGAACTGGTGCGGTGACAATAATCTCCCCCTTAATGTCAACAAAACAAAGGAGATTGTCATCGACTTCAGAAAGCGTAAAGGTGAACATATCCCTGTCTACATCAACGGGGATAAAGTAGAAAGGGTCGAGAGCTTCAAGTTTTTAGGTGTCCAGATCACCAACAACCTGTCCTGGTTCCCCCCCCATGCTGACACTATAGTTAAGGAAGCCCCACCAATGCCTCTACTTTCTCAGAAGACTAAGGAAATTTCATATGTCAGCTACGACTCTCACCAGCTTTTACAGATGCCCCATAGAAAGCATTCTTTCTGGTTGTATCACAGCTTGGTATGGGCTCCTGCTCTGCCCAAGACCATAAGGAACTACAAAAGGCTGTGAATGTACTGAACCAGCCTCCCATCCATTAACTCCATCTATACTTCCTGCTACCTTGGCACAGCAACCAGCATAATTAAGGACCCCACACATTCTCTCTTCCACCTTCTAGCTCCAGAGAAAAGGTACAAAGTCTGAGGTCACGTACCGACCGACTCAAGAACAGCTTCTTCCCTGCTGCTGTCAGACTTTTGAATGGACCTACCTTGCACTAAGTTGATCTTTCTCTACACCCTCGCTATGACTGTAACACCACATTCTACACTCTCTTGTTTCCTTCTCTATGAATGGTATGCTTTGGCTGTAGAGTGCCCAAGAAACAATACTTTTCACTGAATGCTAATACATGTGACAATAATAAATCAAATCAAAGCCAAAAGTATTCCATCACACTCCTGACTTGTGCCTTGTAGACAGTCTTTGGGGAGTCAGGAGGTGAGTTACTTTCCTGGCAATGTGCAGAATCCCAGCCTGTGACCTACTCCTGTAAACATTATATTTATATGGCTAGTCCAGTGCATTGAGCAAATGGTATACATGGCTGCCTTGGAGATGGAAGGAGTGAATGATTGTGGAAGGTAGCCCCCAGGATGTTGATAGTGGGGGATTCAGTGATAGTCAATGGTAGCCCTCAGGATGTTGATAATGGGGGGGGGGGGGAGTTCAGTGATGGTCAATGGTAACCCCCAGGATGTTGACAGTGGGGGATTCAGCGATGGTAACCCCCAGAATGTTGACAGTGGGGGATTCAGTGATGGTCAATGGTAACCCTCAGGATGTTGATAATGGGGGGGGATTCAGTGATGGTCAATGGTAACCCCCAGGATGTTGATAATGGGGGGGATTCAGTGATGGTCAATGGTAACCCCCAGGATGTTGATAGTGGGGGATTCAGCAATGGTCAATAGTAGCCCTCAGGATGTTGATAGTGGGGGATTCAGTGATGGTCAATGGTAACCCCCAGGATGTTGATAGTGGGGGATTCAGCAATGGTCAATAGTAGCCCTCAGGACGTTGATAGTGGGGGGGATTCAGTGATGGTAACCCCCAGGATGTTGACAGTGGGGGATTCAGTGATGGTCAATGGTAGGCCCCAGGATGTTGATAGTGGGGGATTCAGTGATGGTCAATAGTAGCCCTCAGGACGTTGATAGTGGGGGGGATTCAGTGATGGTCAATGGTAACCCCCAGGATGTTGACAGTGGGGGATTCAGCGATGGTAACCCCCAGGATGTTGACAGTGGGGGATTTAGCGATGGTAACCCCCAGGATGTTGATAGTGGGAGATTCAGTGATGGTCAATGGTAGGCCCCAGGATGTTGACAGTGGGGGATTCAGCGATGGTAACCCCCAGGATGTTGACAGTGGGGGATTCAGTGATGGTAACCCCCAGGATGTTGACAGTGGGGGATTCAGTGATGGTAACCCCCAGGATGTTGATAGTGGGAGATTCAGTGATGGTCAATGGTAGGCCCCAAGCTATTGATGGGTGAGGGGGGCGGAATTCAGCCATGGTCAATGCCATTGATTGTCAAGGGGAGATGGTTAGATTCTCTCTTGTTGGAGATGGTTATTATCTGGTACTTGTGTGGCTTGAATGTGACGTGGTGATTGGAGTGATATTGATAGATTGCCCCAATCCATCAGGAAAGTCCTGGATTCTGAAGATTATGACTACAATATCCAATTATGGAATTTTCAGGATCAGGGACTCAGTGTAGAAACAGGCCCTTCGGCCCGCCATGTGTATGCTGACCATCAAATACCAATCTAAACTAATCCTATTTACCAGACTTGGTCCCTGGCCTGCTATGTCTTGGTTATGACAGAGCTCATCCAGATGTTTCTTAAATGTTGTGAGTTCCTGCCTCCACCTTCCTCTCAGGCAGGATATTCCATTACCCGTAACACCGTGCAGCTTTATCTTATGTAGCAGTCTTTGGTGCGGCACCTTGTCAAATCCTTCTGGAAATCCAGACACCCCACATCCACAGGTTCCCCATTGTCCACTGCACATGTAATGTTCTCAAAGAATTCCACCAAGTTAGTTAAACATGACCTGCCCTTCATGAACCCCACGCTGCGTCTTCCCAACAGCAAAAGGAAACCCAGCCTATCCCGACTCTCCTCAAAGCTGAAACTTCTCATCCCAGACAGCATCCTGGTGAATCCCCTCTGCACCCTCCCCAATGCAATCACATCTTTCTGATATTGTGGTGGCCAGAACTGCATATAATATTCCATCTGTGGCCTAAACAATATTAGTATTAAGACCTCCCTGCCCCTATAGTGTGTGCCGGGGCTACTGAAGGCAAGCATTCCGTGTGCCTTCTTCACCACCCTACCCACCTGTGCTGCCACCTTCAGGGATCTATGGATTTGTACCCCAAGGTCCATTTGTTTCTCAATATTCATTAGGGACCTACCGTTCATTATACAGATCCTACCCCTATTGGACCCCCCCAAAATGCATCACCTCACACTTATCAGGATGAAATCCCATCTGCCGTTGCTCTGCCCAATGTACCAGCCGATCGATATCAGTGTATGGCCTCAGACTATCCTCCTTTCAACAATACCACTGATTTTCATGTCATCTGCAAACTTACTAATTATACCCCTACATTCACATACAAGTCATTAATTTATGTAACAGCAAGGCTCTCAGCACCGATCCCTGTGGTACACCGCTAGTCACAGGCATCCAATCACAAAAGCAGCCCTCCACCATCAGCCTCCTATTAACAAACCAATTTTGGATCCAATATTCAAGTTGTCTCTGGAGTACTGTGTGCAGTTTTGGTCGCCGCACTTACACAAGGATATTTTGGCCTTGGAGGGAGTGCAGAGGAGGTTTACTAGGCTGATACCGGAGTTGAGGGAGTTGAGCTATGAGGAGAGGCTGAATAAACTGGGCTTGTACTCGTTAGAGTTTAGAAGAATGAGGGGAGATCTCATTGAGAAGTATAAGATGATGAATGGGATGGATAGGATAGAGGTGGAGAGGCTCTTCCCGCTCAGAAAGGACAGTAGGACTAGGGGGCACAGCCTCAAGATAAAGGGGGTGCGGTTTAGAACGGAGTTGAGGAGGAACTTCTACACTCAAAGGGTGGTGAATCTCTGGAATTCTCTGCCCGTTGATGTGGTGGAGGCTGCCTCGCTAAATATTTTTAAGACGCGGGTTGATGGGTTTTTGATAAGAAAGGGAATTAAGGGTTATGGGGAGAGGGCTGGAATGTGGAACTGAACCACGGCAGATCAGGCAGAATGGCGGGGCAGGCTCGAAGGGCTAGATGGCCTACTCCTGCTCCTATTTCTTATGTTCTTATGTTCTTGTCTTGGGTCATCGGGGCTCCAAACATTTGGACTAGTCTTCCATATGGGACCTTGTCAAAGGCCTTACTGAAATCATAGAATCATAGAACCCTACAGTGCAGAAAGAGGCCCTTCGGCCCATCAAGTCTGCACTGAACACAATCCTACCCAGGCCCTACCCCCATATCCCGACATATTTTACCCACTAATCCATCTAACCTAAGCATTTCAGGACACTAAGGGGCAATTTTAGCATGGCCACTCACCCTAACCCGCACATCTTTGGACTGTGGGAGGAAACCGGAGCACTTGGAAGAAACCCACGCAGACACAAGGAGAATGTGCAAACTCCACACAGACAGTGACCCGAGCCGGGAATCGAACCCGGGTCCCTGGAGCTGTGAAGCAGCAGTGCTAACCCACTGTGCCACCGTGCTGCCCAAAATCCACATAAACCACATCAACTGCATTACCTTCATCAATATATTTAGTTACCTCTTGAAAAAAACTCAGTTAAATTAGTTAAACAGGATCTCCCACCAACAAATCCCTGCTGAATATCCCTGATCAATCCCTATCTTTCCAAGTGTTGATTAATCTTGTCCCTCTGGATTTTTTCCAATAATTTCCCTGTCATTGACATTAGACTAACTGGCCTGTAATTAGTGACTGTGCCATCCTGACTTGGAAATATATCAGCGTTCCTTCACTGTCACTGGAATTCCCTCTCTGTGGGTGTACAAGGCAGCAGCTCACCAGCACCTTCTCAAGAGGAAATTCAGGGATGGTTGACAAATGCTGGTCATTCCAGCAGCTCCCATCAAAGAAAGAATGAAAAGCTTCCAAGAAGAATCAACAATGGCTTCTCTTCCTGCTCCTGCACTTTTGCCTCTGGAGAGATCGATAATCTATCCTTAGGCCACTCCTATTTTTTCTACGTTCTGTCTAATGGTGACATCATCTGAAAACACAGCATCAGATTGCACCCATATACCAGCGACATCCAGCTCCACATCGTGCCTTCCTCCCAGATCCTCTCCTCCTTCTCAGAATTTCCTGGTTGTTTTGAATCAGGAGAAATTTAATCAAAATGTCAAGAAAAATCAAAGCCAGCGGGAGGGGAAGGGGGGATGGGGGGGTTGGGGAGAGGGGGAATTTGGAATGGGAAAATAACTTTGGGTTGGAACCAAATATTTGATCACCTGTCTGAATATCGCACATGATGTGATATTTTATTTGTAGAATTGTTATATATTTAAAAAGATTGCAAGTTGCTTCAAGGGCTGATCAAATGATTTGCTGGCGATGTCATTAGGGTGCTTGCAGAGGCTGCTGTTGTACTTTTGGTTTTGACTCTGCGCAGCACTGGGGACATCTTTCAACAAACCTCGTTGTTAGTTTGATTGTACATCTGCAAACCAGACGGGCGATCAAATATTTGGTTCCAACCCAAAGTTATTTTCTTCAAATTTCCCCATTCCAAATTCCCCCTTCCATCCCCCAACAACAGAATGGGAAGATTTCACCCCCCCCTTCCGCTGCCTTTGATTTTTCTTGAAATTTCTCCTGATTCAAAACAACCAGGAGATTCTGAGATGATGGTGAGGTCGGGGAGGTAGAGAGGGTCTTTTTGTTTGAAACCCACAACCCCTAACACAGTGAGGAGATTACACTCAGATAAAACTGGCGACGAGTCAGGATTTTGTTTCAACACGGAGAGATCCTCGGTGGGAAAAATAATTTTGGGTCCTCACGCTTTGAATTTTGGAAGGCTGAGGAGAAGCAACAGCAGATTAAAGACTGAAATACTTGTGAAGGAAGGCCAAGAAAAGGAAAAAGGCTGTGTGGTTTTAAAAGACGGGGTTTTACCGATTAGAGAAGGGTGGGATTCCGGGCAGCATCTGGCATATTTAAAACAAAGAGATGCTTTGTTGTACGGCTGGAGCCATTTGATAAAAAAATACATCATCAACAGTCTCCAGGGTAAAAAGGGGAGTCGTAGGAAGACAATAAAAATATATACTGAGTTTGCTAGTGAATGCAAGAGAAATGGTGAGTCAATTAGGATCCAGGGATATGTTCAGTGAATCATAGAATTACTGTACAGAGCATTCCCCGTACTTTTATAAAGCAAATAAAGTTGCGAGCTGCTCGTACCAGTTTTTCTCAGTACAATATGAAGTAAAACCTACAATTTGCTCTGGAGCTTAGTTCATTCAGTAAAACCAGGAACCAAAACTTGTGATGACGTGACAAGGATCCTTGAAGAGCGTTACTCACCAAAGCCACTGACCACCCAGGAACAGTTCAGATCCCACTGAAGGAATCAAGAAGAAGGTGAAAGCATTGTTCAGTTTGTAGCAACCTTAAAACGGCTGGCACCTCATTATGACTGTGATGAGTCATTAGAAGGGACTCTTTTGAGATCATCTAGTTTGTGAGCTGCAAAATGAGGCTATCCAAAGAACTTGCAGAATATATTTTGACTTTAAAGACAGCAGTAGAAATCTGAGTATCGATTGAACTAAAGAGGCTTCACAATTTGGTGCAGGAATGAAGATCCGGAAGTTGGGAGCTGCCCATAAGAAGTCAAAACAGCTACACATCTGTCACAGATGTGCCACTTGGGCCATTCAGCCGGTGAATGCTGGAACAAAGATCATCAATGCAAGAACTATGGCAAAATGGGTCACACTGCAAAAACTTGTTAGGCTCAACCACTTCCTCTGGCCTAGCCCAAGAAGAATCTGGGTTTCTTCAAGAAGAACAAGTTACATTCTACAAAAATAATTCACTATCATAGAATTCTACAGTGCAGAAGGAGGCCATGAGTTGATCGAGCCCATCCCGACCATCTCACCCAGGCTCTGTTCCCACAAATCCACACATTTACCCTAGCTAATTCCCCCTGACACTAGAGTCAATTTATCATGGCCAATCCATCTAACCTGCTCACCTTTGGAGTGAGATGGGAAACCAGAGCACCAGGAGGAAACCCACGCAGATATGGAGAAAATGTGCAAACTCCACACCGACAGTGACCCAAGGTTGGAATTGAACCTGGGACCCGAGTGCTGTGAGGCAGCAACATGGAAGGAAAAGATATGCCCATGAAGAGAATTTCCAGAACTATGAGGATGATCTCCAACTGAATGCCTTCTCCATACAGGGTGAAGTTGGGTGATTGCAAAGTTAAGTGGACAACCTATTAGGATGGGGGTTGATACTGGTGCTGTTCTATATTTAATTCCTGAGAATACGTACTAACAAAAGCTGAAGCATCTTCCTTTAAAACCAGCTGAGGTGATTTTCAGGTCATACAGAGGAGAGATTAAGTCATTGAAAGGTGACATTGTGGTCAATGTTGAGTGGACAAACAGCAGAGTCACTTCTCCATGTGGTCCATGGTAATTTTCCAGCTCTGTTTGGGGGATCACGGTTAGAGAAGAAAAAGTTTATCCAGAATGCTGTCAACAGATTGGTCAATGCCTAAACAGGCCGACAGCACCTTCTGGATAAATACGAGGGTGTATTTGAACGGAAACTAGGCTCAATGAGGAGCTCAAGAAACTCAAGATTACAGTAAGCATATCCAAAGATCAAAGAAAATTACAGCACAGGAACAGGCCCTTCGGCCCTCCAAGCCTGCACCGACCATGCTGTCCAACTGAACTAAAACCCTCTACTCTTCTGGGGACCGTATCCCTCTATTCCCATCCGATTCATGTATTTGTCAAGAAGCCTCTTAGAAGTCACTACTGTATCTTCTTCCACCAGCAGCAAGTTCCAGGTACCCACCACCCTCTGTAAAAATAAAATGCCTCGTACATCCGATATCTAATAAAGCCTAATGGTCAACCAAAAAGTCTCAGAGCAATAGTGATGCCATTCATCCACATAGTTATTTACTTACATGGGTAAGATGGGTTTAGAGGGATATGGGAAAAATGTGGGCAATTGGGTCTAGCTTATTGATTTAAAAAAATAGTGGCATGGACATGTTGGGCCGAATGGCCTGTTTCCATGCTGTAAACCTCTATGACTCTATATGTAATTTGTCCATAAGGTCAAAGAATTAGTATGACTTGTTAACACTGGTGTGACAGAGCTGGTTACAATGAGTGGGCTGGGCTACCCCTGTAGTACCAGTCATGAAACCAGATGGTTCAGTTTGTATTTGTGGTGATTTTAAAACAACATCAATCCAATGTTACGTGCTGATCGATATCCTTGTCCTTTAATGGAAGATTTATTCGCTGGGTTATCAGGTTGGCAGGAATTTAGTAAGATTGATTTTTCACAAGCACATTTACAGATTAACGTACCCACTTAATTGCAACTAGTGCTCACTATCTTTACTCACAGATGTCTTTTTCCTGATAAAAGATTGCCTTTTGGAATAACATCTGCACTAGCCCTATTTCAATGAATAGTGTGTCAGAATCTAAGTGGCATCTCTGGTGTACAATGTTACCTGATGATCGTGATTAACACTGCTGCCTCACAGCGCCAGAGACCCATGATCAATGCCGGCCTCAGGTGACTGTGTGGAGTTTGCATGCTCGTCCCATGTCTGTGTGGATTTCCTCCGGGTGCTCCGGTTTCCTCCCACACTCCAAAGATGTGGGGGTTAGGTTGATTGGCCATACTAAATTGACTCAGTGTCAGGGGGCCTTAGCAGGGTAAATATGTGGGGTTAATGGGATTAGGATCTGGGTGGGATTGTGGTTGGTCGATGGACTGAATGGCCTCCATCTGTACTGTAGGAATTCTATGATATTTTAATGATAGGATCCGGTGGATAGGATAACAACATTGGAATGTCTTTAAGCACCTGGTCTGCAGGTCAAGAAAAAAAAGAGATGTCAGTCCAGTAATTGGGTCATGTTATTTCGAGTAAAGGTTAACATAAAACATCTAAAAGGATGGAAACTCTCTCAGAATAACCACATCTGACAAATGTAACGCATGAGGTCCTTTCTAAAATTATTACTACGGCAAATGTGTTCCTAATTTAGCAACAATATTGAAGCTATTGCATAATTTACTATACGCAAAACACCCATGGGACTGGACAACAGAACGGGAGAAAGTTTACAAGGATGTCAAAGGTGCTTTGCAGAAGTCTAAAGTATTGGTTTGTTTTAATCCAAAGCTAGTTTACTCGTGACACTGCATCTAATGGATTAAGGACAGTAAATTCACATATTCTGCCTTTGGGAGAGGAATGACCTTTTGCTTTGTCTGCTCTGACTAATGCTGACTCGAATTCTGCTCAGCTAAAAAAAAAGCAGCGAATATAATTTTTGGCAAAAAGTTTCATTATGATTTATATGGTCACCATTTCACATCAACCTTTAACAACTATTTTTGGGCCATTATAGAATCTCTACAGTGCAGGAGGCGGCCATTTGGCCCATTGAGTCTGCACCAATCACAATCCCACCCAGCTTCTAGCCCTCTAACCCCACATATTTACCCCTAGTTAGGCCCCTGACACTAAATGGCAATTTAGCACGGCCAATCCATCTAATATGCACATCTTTCGGACTGTGGGAGGAAACCCATGCAGACACGAGGAGAATGTGCAGACTCCACACAGTCAGTGAATCAGGCCGGAATCGAACCCAGGTCCCTGGCGCAGTGAGGCAGCAATGCTAACCACTGTGCCATCATGTCACCCCAGGCATGATTAGCTGCTAGTAGATTGCAAAAGGTGGCAGTGATCCTATCTCACGTTCCTATGATATAAAGTATCTGAGTACCATGCTAACAATGATACATCATCATGCTTACCTTTACCTAGTGAACAGATGCCACCAGCTATTTTTGCTAACATTTTTTTTCCACTAAGTAGATAATTTATCTGTTACAGCTTCTTAAGTTCAGAGGCCTACCAGAAATGATCCCATGATGGGGAAGGTGTTGGATATAATATTGAAACGAACAATAGCTGGGACACTTTGTCCACATCCTGATTTGAAACCAGATGTGTCAAAATAACTTGATTTGACCGTCTAAGGTGGGTTTCTATTTGGGGAATCTGGTTGATCTGTTTGAAAGAGTTCTTGTGCATCTATATGAAGGACATCCTGATATAATCCAGATGAAGGAATCAACATACAGTTATTTTTGGTAGCCAGATTTGGAAACTCAGATTGAAGAAAAGAATGGGACAGTGCCAATCCTGTGCACAAATAAAAAAAATACACCATTTTTGTCTCCTTTACACTGTTGGGAGTGGCCTAAAATGCCATGGCAACAATTGTATGTAAATTTTCCTGGTCAGTTTGAGGGTTGTATTGCTCTTGGTCATAATTGATGCACACTCAAAGTGGCCACAAGTTATTATTAGACCATTGAAATTAGACCATTGAAAAATTTGATGACATCTTTGCCAGGCTTTGTAAACCAGAACAGATTGTTGGTGATAACGTTTCTATTTACTTCACAGGAGTTTGAGGATTATCTCAAAGCAAATGGTACTCAGCATGTAAAATCTATCTTTAATCAACCAATGGATTAGCTGAGTCATACAATCCTTTTAAAGCTTCAAGAGAGCAAGGTTCATTATCACATTGGGTGAATAGCTTTTTAGCATCTTATAGAAACACGAATCATATTACTACCCAAAACTCACCCACATTACTAATCCTAAAGAGAAAGTTTTGAAATACGTTTGATTTGTTATTACCTCCAGAAGCTTCAGCGATACTAGAGTGTCAACAAAAGTCTCACATTGATAGAAGTGAGGGCACTTCTGGGAATAGACTGGGTCTGTACTCGTTGTAGTTTAGAAGGATGAGGGGGGATCTTATAGAGAAGTATAAGATAATGAAAGGGATGGATAGGGTAGAGGTAGAGAGATTCTTCCTGCTCAGAAAGGACAGCAGGACTAGAGGGCACAGCCTCAAGATAAGGGGGGGGAGCAGTTTAGAACGGAGTTGAGGAGGAACTTCTTCACTCAAAGGGTGGTGAATCTCTGGAATTCTCTGCCTGTTGATGTGGTAGAGGCTACCTTGCTAAATATATTTAAGACGCGGGTGGATAGGTTTCTGATAGACAAGGGGATTAAGGGTTACGGGGAGAAAGCAGGAAAGTGGAACTGAGCCACTTCAGATCAGCCATGATCTTATTGAATGGCGGGGCAGGCTCGAAGGGCTAGATGGCCTACTCCTGCTCCTATTTCTTATGTTCCCATGAGGGTAAGACCATGCTTATTTCAACAAGGAGATCGAGTGTCACTGAGTAATTATGCCTCAAGTGAGAAATGGTACCAGCCACGGTTTTAGCAAACACAGATTTCCCACAATATTCAGACTGAAGGTGAACTAGTTTGGCGACATCATGCTGACCTATTGCGGTGATCTGAAAATGATTTCTCTGAATCATCTCCAGAAATCCCAAATTCCTTAGTCCCTCACGTTGTGAATACGACTATGAAAGCCTCAGTTGAATTTGAGTTACCTGATGATTGTGTATCTGCTACTAGAAGACCTGAGAATGGTGACATATTGATTACACAAATCACCGAGAAAGGGCACTCAGTGCATTTTGCAGGTAGCTTCATTTGAAGGAGTGATCCCAGTAATCCCAATTTCTTGCTGCTTCTCTGTGAGAAGGAAATCGAAACAGTTAAGTTTTTATTCAATTCCCTTTGGAAAGTAACCATTGAACCTGTTTCCAACACTTTCAGACAATGTCTTTTGGATGATTTAAAATTTACTGAGTGAAAAACATTCCCCTCTCCGTCCGTCCCTCCGCCCAGGTTTTGCCACTGAGCTGACTTTTGCGAGTTCTGATCCGCTGGCCTGTGGAAGTCATTTCTATTTCTTCACTCAGTCAAAGCCCTCCATTATCAGCACCTCCTCCCTCACCTTCCTTGCTGTAAGGACAACAAGCCCAGATTCTCTTTGGTTTGCCCCAGTACACACCCCTCCTCTCCCCACACAGGGCTCTCTCTCACTTGTTCTTTAGTTTTACTTTCACTGAAGTTCTGTTATTGTACCTTTAGCAGGACTTTCCAGCCATAGGAAGTTTACAGCATGGGAACAGGCCCTTCAGCCTAACTTGCGCCACGCAGTTTTTTTTTTAACCATTAAGCCAGTCCCAATTGCCTGCATTTGCCCCGTATCCCTCTATACCTACCTTACCCATGTAACTGTCTAAATGCTTTCTAAAAGAGAAAATTGTAGCTTCCTTTATTCTACCTCTAGCAGCTCATTGCAGACATTCACCAGTGTGTGAGAAAAGAAATTGCCTCTCTGGACCCTCTTGTATCTCTCAATGAGTCCTTAATGCTGCCATTAACACTCCTTTTGTGTTGTGCCCACAATGCCTTTATCAATCTCTCTTCAACGCCAATTTATCCCTAACCTTCTATGTTGTCCTACCTCCCTTTTCAACTATATAATTCATCATATTTCTGTCCTTCAGGCTCATATGGACTTGAAACATTAGCTCTGTTTCTGTCTCTAGAGATGCTGCCAGACCTGTTGAATCGAACCAGCATTTTCTGTTCTTATTGCAGATTCTCCAGTCTCTCCCCTGTTATCTTTTCCATGGTATTCCAGTAAATAATTCTCCTCTGAGCCTTTGTGAGGTGTGGATTTAAACCAATACTCTAGTCACCATACACAAAATACATGTTAACAGTTATACATTAGGGTATTATCTTTAAAGAGCTAGGATTTAATTGGTTAGAACCTAACGTGTTGTGTGTAAGTGCTCCACATTTCACAGTTAGACTAGAGACTTGCGTGAAGTATAACAGGACCTGATCACTCCAGTCCTTCTATTGCACAAAGCAGCTTGGCAAAAATCAAAATATTTTGAGCCAAAAGTGTGATTATCAAAAGACAACAAGAACATATAACACAGGTACTAATTTATTGCTCACATTTAGGGCCGGTTATCTGTCTGCTGCTGGAAATCCAAACCCAGAAAGTGCTCATGAGTTGTTCAGATTGCAATTGAGGGAATGATCTCTCTATTCTGAATCACTTCCTCCCCACATAAACTGGTTGGTTTGTGTATATCACCTTTTTTTGGGCCAACATTTCCCATTACAAATATCACAGTCTGCGTTCATCAGGGGGTTTCCTGTGTAAACACGTCACTGCGATGGTGCAACCTGGTTATTGGGTTTGCCCGAAATGCTTACTGATTAGATCTCACCGTCTTCAGTAACTGAAATTGCTTCAGTCTAATCTAACCAACTCCACATTCAAAAGCATTACTATTGCTGAATCCCCCAATACCAACATACCATTGACCAGAAACTGAACCAGCCATAGAAATACTGTTCTACCAGAACAAGTCAAAGACTGGGAATGCTGCAGTAACTCATCTCCTGACACCCCAGAGCCTGTCCACATCTACAAGACACAAATCAGGTGAGATGGAATACTCCTCACTTGCCTGGTTGGCTGCAGCTCCAACAATACTCAAGAAGCTCGACAACATCCAGGACAAATCAGCCCCACCTGATGGTTTGAGGAAAGAGAGCCATTCACTCCCTCCATCACCAACACAGCCACAGCAGTGTGCACCATCTACAAGATGCACTGCAACAACTCACCAAGGTTCCTTAGGAAGCACCTTTCAAGCCTTCACATCTTTCTGGTAGTGTGGTGATCAGAAATGGATAGAGTTTGGGCGATTCTCCCAAAAAAAGTTCCAAGTGTTGAAGTTGTGGGAAAACTGATGTAAATCACGATTGTTTTTCTCAGTGGGAGCTCAGACTCGAATCTCCCACGCTGTACAATGCAGAGGTCACAATCGCGAAATCATAGAAACTCTACAGTACAGGAAGAGGCCATTCAGCCCATCAATTCTGCACCGACTACAATCCCACCCAGGCCCTATCCCCATATCCCTACATATTTTACCCGCTAATCCCTCTAACCTATGCATCTCAGGACACTAAGAGCAAGTTTAGCACAGCCAATCAACCTAACCCGCACATCTCTGGACCGTGAGAGGAAACCAGAGTACCTGGAGGAAACCCACGCAGACACGAGGAGAATGTGCAAACTCCACACAGTGACCCGAGCCGGGAATCGAACCCAGGACCCTGGAGCTGTGAAGCAGCAGCACTAACCCACTGTGCTACCGTGCCACGAATATTAAAAGCTCAGGAGCAGGGCTTATTCGCGCCAGAGCCTTGACAGCTCTGGAACTCTGCGCACGCGTAGTGGCCCCACACTGTCAGTCTGCAGGTCAGCTCGACCGCTGGCCAGATCAGGGCCCCCGTATTGCTGCCTCCAGCCCCCATGGCCCGATCGCACCTCCACAAATATTCCCGGGCCAATCCCGAACTCCCCCACATCCTGGACCCATAGTCCCGCCCCAATCTCCAGCCTCCCACTCCCCCCCAGCAGACACCTTTCCACAGGAGGCAGAACCCCCTAATGACTACCAACCCCCACGCCAGGCTCTCTCGATTGCTGGCCTCCCTCCAGTCCCGACCAATCACCATGCAGAATCGCAGTGGAACCCCCCCCCCCCCCCCCCCCACGGATCACCTTTAGGTCCCACCCCAGCTGGCTCCACCCACAGTAAGCCCCACCCCCTTATTGATGCCCATTGGGCAATGCCAAGGTGCCCTCTGGGTATGGGCACTTTGCCCCTTGTGCAGTACCAGCAGTACAGGCTGGCACTGCCAGGGTGCCCATGCCCAGGGGGCAACACTCCCACCACTCGACCTCCTGAGGGGCTCCGATTGCCCCCACTTCAGCCCTCCAGGGTCTCCTGCTGGTTTGCTGAAAGTGGGGGAGGGGGCGCTAGTCTGAACATGGCTGAAGTGATATTGTACTGGTGGGAAATTCTATTGGTGGGGGTGGGGGGACGCTAGCGGGCTCAGAGACTTCAGCCCTGGGCCTGCTAATCATATTAAAGTAACATGAAAATCAGATTTAAATCACTTACCTGCTGGTTTAGTGTGGTCCTGACCAAGTTCGATATCTGGTACTTGGAGATGCAGCGAAAATACACGTGCTAATCCTGCAAATTGGCTCTCACAAATAAATTAGCACGGTGGGACGGGAGAGTCACCCCCAGTATTGTAAATGTGGCCTAACCAACTTTTAATGTAACTGTAACAATTCGCCAACTTTTATACTCGATGCCCCATCCAATGAAGTATGCCATATGCTTTCTTCACCTTTTTTCCACCTGTGCTAAAACTTTTATGGATCTGCACTCCCAGATCTCTGTGTATCTATGCTCCTGCTATTTATTTTATAGCTCCCACCTGTACTGGATTTACCAAATGCATCGCCTCACATTTATCCGGATTTAATTCCATTTCTCCGCCCAATTTTCCAGCCTATCTATATCCTACTGTATTCTCTGACAATCTTCACTACTCGCAACTCCAGCCATCTTAGTATCACCCGCAAACTTACTAATCAGGCCAGCTACTTTTTCTTTTACAACAGAGGTCCCAGCACTGATCCCTGAGGAACACCAGATCTCCATTCAGAAAAAAACACCCGTCCACTGCTACCCTCCATCTTCTATGGTCAAGATGTGGAGATGCCAGCGTTGGACTGGGGTGGGCACAGTAAGAAGTCTTACAACACCAGGTTGAAGTCCAACAGGTTTATTTGATAGCACAAGCTAACTGTCCTGGCTTAAGACAATGTACACCTCTTCAACCTGTGTTTAACCATCTCTCCACTTGCATTGTCTGTACCTGTAAAGACTCGCATTCCAACAGTTATCTTGTTAATTGAGTCTGTGCCTATGTATGCCCTGTTTGTTAACACAACTATTCATTCACCTGAAGAAGGAACAACACTCCAAAAGCTTGTGCTACCAAATAAACCTGTTGGACTTTAACCAGGTGTTGTTCTATGGCTAAACCAGTTCTGAATCCATCTAGCTAGTTCACTCCTAATCCCGCGAAATGTCTTTGCACCAGCCTGCAATGAGGGATCTTGTCAAATGCTTTACTAAACTCCACGTGGACAACATCCGCATGCCTTCCCTCGTCAATCATTTTTGTCGCCTCCTCAAAAAAAAAACTCAACACAAAATACAGGGTAACAGTTTTGGAGTGAGATGAAGACAAATTTCTTCACCCAGAGAGTGGTCAGCCTGCAGAATTCGCCATCACAGAAAGCGATTGAGGCTGGGGTAGAGGGGGTAATTTACAGCTTGGAATTGATGCTCAGGTTTGAGGTGAGTGAGTGAGAGTGTAATTCAGCCAGCAATTGGCACTGCTTATTGAACTTCACTTCCTCAGACCTCATTCACTCAGAGGGTGGTGAGTGAGTGGAATTGGCTGCCATCGGTGGTGGTAGAGGCGAACTCGCTGGGGTCTTTTAAAAGACTTCTGGATGAGTACATGGGATTTAATGGGATTGAGAGTTGTAGATAGTTCTATGGCCTGGTAGGTATAGATGTGATCAGCGCAACTTGTGGGCCGAAGGGCCTGTTTGTGTAGTGTTTTATGTTCTACAAATCAGTAAATACCAATATCTGAGATTCTGCTGCACAGAATGAGAGGCAGAGGAAAAGATCCATAACTTCCTGGTTTAATATCTCTGTATCAATAAACATTCATTGCTTTATCAGGATACCCTTCATTACACAGTACACAACAAAAGCATGTGGTCTTTGTGTGAAAATACAATTACAGTTCAGTGTGCACTTGCTGTCCATATTTACACAGCCAGCAGCTACAAATAGTCATGATTAAAGCACATACCAACTTTACAAAATGCACTGGCAATCTGAATGTGGCAACACAGACACTTCTCAAAAAACCAATATAGAATACTCACAGAAAAAGTCAATATAAACTGTATACTACATCGTTTTGGCAATACACAATGGCGGAATATATACAGTTCTGTAACAGCCCTGGCATTGTGCCAAAGATAGCCTCGCAATCGCTACTCACTGGTCACGTGAGCAGTCTCACTCAGACATCATGTGACAGGAAACCTTCATTTGCTGATGTCACAGGTCATGGAACACATGAGGGTAACACGTTTCATATAACTGAGTGAGCTGTGACTCTCCCTATGGATTGAGGTGTGACACCAACTAGAACAAGCAACACGACACACTGAGCGAGCTCAGGGCAGACTAACAGACGGGGAGCGCCCGGCACACACACACACACCGGACACCCCGGGGAGCGCCCGGCACACACACACCGGACACCCCGGGGAGCGCCCGGCACACACACACACCGGACACCCCGGGGAGCACCCGGCACACACACACACCGGACACCCCGGGGAGCGCCCGGCACACACACACACACCGGACACCCCGGGGAGTGCCCGGCACACACACACACACACCGGACACCCCGGGGAGCGCCCGGCACACACACACACCGGACACCCCGGGGAGCGCCCGACACACACACACACACCGGACACCCCGGGGAGCGCCCGACACACACACACACCGGACACCCCGGGGAGCGCCCGACACACACACACAGGACGCCCCGGGGAGCGCCCAGCACACACACACCGTACACTCAGGGAGGGTCCAGCACACACACTGTACACCCATCCGGAATCTTGCTGAGATCGTTATTGCACATACAAATCATTACCCAGCTGTACCGGGGACCTATACACCATCCACTTCTAAACAGTGAACCCTTCTTTCAGAAGAATACATCAGGCAGATCTCGCCGACATCTGATTTCAATGACAACTGCACATTACCCGTGAATTTCAGAGAGCGCTCGCATTGTTAACAGGTCACCTTTAAACTCATCAATCCTCTCCCTGTTCACAGAATCCCAAACTTCAGTCAATTCCCACCCCCCACAAGGAAAGGCCGATGCAGCTTCTAGAACACACACACATTCTAGAACACTTCGAGAACACATACACAGGGCAGAGGCCTCACTCACAGAGCAGCAATTCTCCATGTCAGTGACTGCCTGCTGCAGGTTGCTAACCAGCCATTTCCAGGTTCAGATGCTGCACGGGGTGAGGTGGTAGTGACTCTCAAACTGGCACGCTTGCACACGACCAGGATTTACTCCCAATGCATAGTGTTTCCATGTCCAGGGCAAAGCTAATGCTGAAGTAATATCAGCCCCCAACGGCAACGTGGAGTTTGTAAGCAGGTCGATAGAGAAATTTGCATCTACTTGTAGCAATACCCTAGAGGAGATCATTAAAAATATACCCGCTGCATAAAATGGTACAGGGTCACCCAGGCATGTTTAGTACACAGCAGATGAAACCTGCTAACTCAGTGTCATCGTGGAGGGGGGGGTGGTGGTGGTGGTGGTATCTGAACTGCGGGAGTTAGAAAATGGACCTCTCAGTTGATGCTGGGGAGGTCTCGAGTGAGTGACAACGCATCAAGCATTGGTCTTGCATTCGAGATAAGAACTACAGCAACAAGGCTGGTGCCCATCTCTAAATCTGTGTCCCCACGCTGTCTCTCTCTCCCCCCACCTCGCCCCCGCCCCCCCACCCCCTAGCAGATGTGGTCCATGGCAGCTTGGCCCTGGTCCCAGGCCTGTGAACCAATAGGCACAGCCTCACTCAAGGCAGAGTGTTCCTGGGGACAGGCAACTTGATGTTGGCAGTGACAATTCTGTGAGCTGACTCGGGGGGGGGAGGGGGGGGGGTGTGCGGGCATAGACATATCGGAAAGACTTAAAGTGGCCACTTACATCACCAGGCTCTGATTTCAAGTCCAGATGTGGGTTTACACAGATCGAGAGTCGCTGGGCAAAAACTTAGCTCAACTTTCTAATCCACCTAGCACCCTATCTTACACGAATATGGGTAACACCAAATGTAACATTGTGTACAGACAACTCCCACCCGTTGGTCAATTCATTAGGGGGGTTTACGGAAAAGGGAGGAAGGTCTGTGGGGAAGGGCACGTGGCAATAGGATAGAGGCCCAGGCAGGGTAGCTGACTGCTCCTGATGGTTACTGTTCAGTGTCAGTGCCTGACTATAACACTGATGTCAGTGAGACTGATCGTGCACTGTGGGCACAGAGCCCCGTCACAGAACACCACGAGGGTCTCCCTCAGTGGGAACGCAGGATTTAGGAGGTACTCTTCTGTATGTCCTCTGTACACAAGGATGAAAAATAGCTCAGCGGGGAAAGAGTCCTTTTTGTTCAGGATCTGATTGACACAACCTTGAAGTGGTGTGTGCGCGCTGGCTGATGAGGGGTTGGCTTCTGTTGATACAACAGGGAACAAATGTCAAGAGAAGCAAGATGAGATGACAGAGGGTTGGCACACTGTCCCCGCACACTCCAGTTATAAACCACACACACACACACACTCGGAAACACCAACCCTCTCCACGAGGGAACGCTTCGCTCTGGCTTTTCAAATCTCATGGGCACATTCTAAGCACTGTCCAATGTCGTACATACTAAGGGTTCGCAGTTCTCCAGGCTGGCTCCCTCCCCACTCCTCTTGAGTAAGTAATGCTAGCTCCTGTAGATTGGGGGAGTGGGGAGACAGACTGGGAATGCTGCAGATTGCGGTGTTACAGGCTGTACGCACGCACGCAGCAAAGTGGAAGCAACTGATAGTAACAGACAAAAGGCCAGCCTCTTCCTCCAGTCACACTGTGTCTAAATTCACCAGCTTTACTTCAGCAGAGTGAGTGACTGGTTTGGGACTACCTCCCCCTCTGACAGAAGCACATGTGAATGCTTTCTGAGGCTGTGCAGGGGGACTGACTGGAGTGTTACAGGTGAAAAGGTGATGATTCTGGGGAGTTTGGTTGGACAATGCTGTCTAGTGAAATCCCAACTCCTGCACCTGGGGGTGGGGGGGTGGGGTGGCTACACTGCAAAGGCCATTCACTCAAATCCTTAAATAACAAGAAACTTACATCACTAATCAGCACCTGAAAAATGGACAAAGCACTTCCACAGGGAAGGGTCCAGATATCTTGTTCCTCAGTGAGACTGACCAACCTGTCCCACAGGGGCTCAGAGGGGGTGACCAACCTGTCCCACAGGGGCTCCGAGGGGGTGACCAACCTGTCCCACAGGGGCTCTGAGGGGGTGACCAACCCGTCCCACAGGGGCTCCGAGGGGGTGACCAGCCTGTCCCACAGGGGCTCCGAGGGGGTGACCAGCCTGTCCCACAGGGGCTCCAAGGGGCTGACCAACCTGCCCCACAGGGGCTCCAGGGAGGTGACCAGCGAATTCCTTGAATGAAATTATCTGGATGTAGATTGGGAATCTGTTCACAATCCCTGGATGCAATTGGAGTGATACACATTGCTGGAGGGCTGGAATATTTGGGAATGACTGGTGTACTTCTCTGCCCCTGTAGATGGGCTGTTCCAGCACAAAGTCTGATTAAACACCAATATTTAAAAATAAAAATAATCTTAAAAGAAAAAAGTGCTCCGAGTCAGGTAAAATTAAATAAAATATTTTAAATAAGTTCAAAGAAAATGTGAATACTGCAGCACAGGATTTGATGAGGATCTTGATTACAAAGAAAGGGAATACATTCCTAGTTTAATATTTTCCTGCCTTAAGGAAGTAGTGAGGGGATTGGAAAAGTCAGCAAGACCGTTCAGGAAGAGGGAGTTTTCTATTGCTGCGAGTTGGTAAAGGATGGGGGGGGGGTGAAACCTCAGCTACAAGAGGATCACCAGGCAGTCAGCGGGGCAATGAGAAACCGTCAAGACATTTAGCACATCACCCAGACGCTGCAATGTACGAGTGTCGGGCTCACGGTGGGGTCTGCCACACGCGAGTTAGTGAGTCAGACCCCACCACAGTCAGAACAGCACATTACCCCCCCCGCCCCTCCAACCTCCATGCGACAGTCCACCTCTGCGACTATCCAAACGCTCGCCCACACAATAGTCAGGACTCCCCACCACCTCTGTGACAGTCAGAACCACTACCCCCCCCCCCTCACCCCCTGCGACAATCAGCCACCATACCGGTGCATCAGTCCTCTAATACATTAGTCATCACGTCAGTCAGATATTGCATCAGTTGGCACAGCATCCAGTCGCCATCAGATTGAGTCAGGTGGCTACCTTGTAGGGTTTGTTTTTTTTTCTATCACCTAAAGAAATCTACAAAAGTCACCTAGTTATCCACAAAATATATAACTGCTGCACTGTACTGTCCTTTCCTGTGTTCAGTCTCCAAGGTATAGGGAATGAGAATGGTCCAAAGTGTTAATCATCAGCGACAGGTTAGTGGAGACCCTGTTCCCATACGTCACCGGCCTGATGAGGGTCTACAATGGACATGAGATGGGAGGTCCCACCAGCACCAGCTTCCTATCATCGATTTCCAAACGCTGCCATCATCCTCTGTGCCCCACGAGTAGCACACGGAAAGAAAACAGGAGGTCACTCGGCACTGGTCAAGCACCAGGGTGGAGTGGAATATTTTAACCACCAGGTTACCAGGAACATCAGCAATACCGGAGAAACGCAACGCTTGTAAAGATCCCTCAACTCCATTTCGTATTTCAATGGAAAATAGTCCGATGCTGTGGCCGATTTACTCACTCCCCTGCCAAGGTCATTTCTCGTTGGTAAATATGAATGGAATTTAATATTAGACCAAACTCAGAGGGAAGGAAGGAACAGTTCAGGACGGTCTCATACACAGGCAGTGGGGAGAGGTGGTTTCCACGTTACACTGTGGTAGAGATGGAGGGTGTCTTGTTTGGACTCTCGTTACACATTATATGATTTGCCATCTCCGCTTCAAGCTCTAGTGCGGAATTGCGATCTTCCTGATCGCTGTCGGTGCTCCCGTCACTGTCCTTTCCCGAGATCTCCAGCCCTCTGAGGAAATGGCTGTTCCCGTGCGGAATGGGGTACAGCGCCTCTTGCAGGCCGCTCACCACCATGGGGCTGGGTAAGAGGTCCTCATCGGACGAGTGAATGGACTCATCATCTGCCACCATGTGATTGACGATGTGAATCCCGTCGAAACTCATCGGAGTCTGAAAGGACCCCTGGCCTTTGAAAAGCCGGATCTGTGTTTTGGAGAAAATAAGCGTACGTTAATCCAAATTAGTAAGCGTGCTTATTATAGCCAAGAATCTAAATAATCCATAACATATCTACCCTCCAATCCATTTCGCTGAGGTCCACAGGTTCGATACTCAATAGTCTACTTTGGGAGACTCGCGTGCATCACCCTCACTTCATGTCCACACAGGAAAGTTTCTTTAAACTTTATTTTATTTGCATCACAAGCAGGCCTACATTAACACTGCAAGGAAGTTACTGTGAAAACCCCCTAGTTGCCACACTCGAGCGCTTGTTCAGGTACACTGAGGGAGAATTTAGCATGTCTTTCAGACTGTGGGAAGTAACCGGAGCACCTGGAGGAAACCCACACTGACATGGGGAGAACATGCAGACACTGCACAGACAGTGACCCAAGCCGGGAGTCGAAACTGGGTTCTCTGGCACTGTGAGGCAGCAGTGCTCACCACCGGGCCACTGTATCACTCATAAAATGTACACTGTAGGGGTCACTGCATTGAGGCTACAAATGGGAACCATCAATTTTTTTAAAAGATTCATCAACCATTTTTGCCACAGTGACGATTTGATAAGCGCTCAGATCAAATGTGGGGTCTTAGAGAATCATAGAATGGTTATAGCCACAGAAGGTGACCCTGTGGCCCAGTCACTCTACGTCTGTGCCAACAATTTGCCTATTCCTACTTCTACAGCTCTGCAGCTGTTCTCAGTTAATGCTCCAATTCTCTATTGGATCTGTCTCCATCTTGCTCTCAAGGTTGTACATTTCAGACCCTAAGCACTTGCTGAGTTCATTAATGCATAAGATATAGGAGTAGAATTAGGCCATTCAGCCCATCAAGTCCGCTCCGCCATTCGATCATGACTGATATGCTCCTCATTCCCATTTTCCTGCCTTCTCTTCATAACCCATTAAAAAATCTATCTCACTCCTCCTTAAATTTACTCATTGTCCCAGCATCCACCTTACTTTGAGGTAGCAAATTCCACAGATTTATAACCCTTAGGGAGAAGTAGCTTCTCCTCAACTCAATTTTAAATTTGTTACCATTTATCTAAGACTATGGCCTATCGTCCTAGAATGTCCCACAAGAGGAAGCATCTACTCCATATCTACTTTATCCATACCTTTTATCACAATATTATCTCCCCTCATTCTTCTAAATTCCAGACAGTATCGGCCTAAACTGCTCAATCTGTCTTCATACGACAAACCCCTCATCTCATCTCTGGGATCAACTGAGTGAACTTCCTCTGAACTGCCTCCAGTACATCTTTCCTCAAGTAAGGGGACCAAAACTGTGCACAACACTCGTGGTGTGCCTCACCAATGCTTTGTGTAGTTGCAACAATACTTCCTTCCCTTTATATTCTACTCCTTTAGCTATAAATGCCAACAATCTATTAGCTTTCTTTATTCTCTGTTGTACCTGCATGCTAATTTTCTGTGACACATGAACAAGGACATCCAGATCCCTCTGCACTGGAGCACACCGAACTCTCTCCCTGTTTAGATATTAAGTCTCTTTCCCATTTTTCAGACTAAAATGCATGGGCTCACACTTATCCACGTTAAACTCCATCTTCCACATTCTGGCCTACTTTCCTAACCTATCTATACCTATTTTTAAGGTCCTTATTTCCTCATTGCAATTTACTGTCCCGCCTATTTTTGTGTCATCTACAAATTTGGCTACGGAATCACACAAACATTTCTGCCACTTGTCACTATTGCTTCAATGACCTCAAATGGGTGAACTTGCCCCCAACCTTTCCACCATCAGGGGTGGTCGCTCCCTATCCAATGCTTTCCATTCTCACAGGCAAAGCTTTGTGAACTTTGAGTTGAAAAAGAGTGAATCTCCCCCCAGACTGTCAATGATGAGCTAGGAGTTGGACTGTCTCTATCGTTGATGACAAGTTTTCTCTAGGTTAAATCAATGCCAATTCCCTCATTACAATCAGAGACAGAAAAGAAATGGTTAGACTGAGAATAAATTCAAAATCTTTGCTTTTAAAGTACTTCAAAAATGTCCAATCACAGCCAAACTCACCACATTCCAAAGGTGGCATAATGAAGCCCCTTCCCATTCACTCACCTCCTCCCCGATATCCTCATCCAGACCCACTCGCACACCCAACCCCACCTTCACCCCATCCCAAACCCCCTCCCTCACCCAGATCACACTCACCCCCTCCCCACCCAGACCCACCCAACCCCCACCTAGATCCACACTCACCCCTCCCTCACCCAGGCCCACTCGTTCACCCCACCCTCACCTAAATCCACATTCACGCCCTCCCCACCCAGACCCACCCGTTCACCTCACCCCAACTTCCCTCCCCTCACCCAGATCCACACTCTACACCTCCCCACCCAGACCCACCCGTTCACCCCACCCCAACTCCCCGTCCCTCACCCAGATCCACACTCTACACCTCCCCACCCAGACCCACCCGTTCACCTCACCCCAACTCCCCGTCCCTCACCCAGATCCACACTCTACACCTCCCCACCCAGACCCACCCGTTCACCCCACCCCAACTCCCCCTCCCTCACCCAGATCCACACTCACCCCCTCCCCACCCAGACCCACTCGCACACCCAACCCCCACCTAGATCCACACACCCCTCCCTACCCAGGCCCACTCGTTCACCCCACCCTCACCTAGATCCACACTCACCCCCTCCCCACCCAGACCCACACTCACCCCCTCCCCACCCAGACCCACACTCACCCCCTCCCCACCCAGACCCACACTCACCCCCTCCCCACCCAGACCCACACTCACCCCCTCCCCACCCAGACCCACCTGTTCACCCCACCCCAACTTCCCTTCCCTCACCCAGACCCACAATCTACACCTCCCCACCCAGACCCACTTGCTCACCCCAACCCCACATTCACCCCCTCCCCCACCTCAGTAAGACCCATTTGCTCACCCCCTCCCCCAGCTCCCCCTCCCTCACCCAGGCTTGTTCACTCACCCCTCCTCTCCCTCGCCGCCCAGGTTCACTCGCAGTTACAATGGGGGAGATTGAAGCAGGCATTAGAGCGAAGGAGTGTGGAAAGCTTTGTGGAAGACGAGATGAGGCTGAATAGTTACTGATCAACTGGTAAACGCAATGGACAAAGTGGATTCCCAACGTGCATTACATTCCTGAGATTCTACAACAGCGATTCTGTATCCCACGTCTGTACTTCCAGTGATCCTGTATCCTGGGTTCATGGGGATCCAGTGATTCTGTATTCCAGGTTCATGAGGCTCCCAGGACACAGGATCACTGGATCACTAAAGACCCAGAATATTGGATTGCCATTGTATCTTTGGAAAGTGGGCAAATAACTCGGTCCCAGACAAAGAGTGCACCAAGGTGAAAAGAAAACCAAGGAAGGAAATAGTGGAGGATCAGACCATCATTTCCCAATCCATTTTTGACTATAGGTTTTGGAGAACCTGCAGTGCTTGAAAAAGTATGGACTGAGTAATGACAGAACAGTCAGTCTAACCTCAGTGGTGGGCAAATCACTGGGAATAAGTCTGACAGTATAAATCATCATTTAGAGAGGCAGAGATTAGTCAAGGTCAGTCATAATGGGACTTTCTTGTAATATTATCTCACATCAACTCAACTGAAAGTTTTGAAGTGGCAACAAGGAGGGTCATGTGTTTGATGTGATCATGTGGATTTTAGCACGATCTTTGATAAGTTCCCACATGGAAAACTGGTGAGATAGTTAAAAGCCGATGGAATTGATGGAAAAATGGATTTAAAATTGATTCAGTGGCTGAGGCAGCAGGCAATGGTCAACAGATGTTTTGGTGACTGGAGTCACGAAAAGTAGCTAATGGGGTTCTGTAGGGCTCAGTGCTGAGTCTCTTTCTGCTCCTGCTATACACCAACCAGATACACTGCAATGCAGCACACAGGATTAAAAAGTTTGCATGTGAAACGGAAAGCAGCTGTGGTGAAGAAAGCTATAAGCTGCTGGAAGATATCAATGCACTGACCAAGTTCTCTCTGTGTCTGCATGAGTTTCTTCCTACAGTCCAAAGATGTGCAGGTTAGGTGCACTGATTGTACTAAATTGCCCCTTCGTATCCCAGGATGTATAGGTTAGAAAGATTGGTGGGATTGTATGGATCCAGTGGTCCTGCATCACGGATCAGTAGGGATCCAGTGATCATGTACCAGGGGTCTGCGGAGATCCAGTCACCCTGCATCCCAGGCCTGCAGGGATCCAGTGACCCCACATCCCAGGCCCAGAGGGATCCAGTGATCCCATATATGGGTCTGTGGGGATCCGGTGATCCCAAATCTGGGGTCTGGATGGATCCAGTGATCATGTGTCCTGGGTCAGTGGGAATCCAGTGATCCCGTATCCCCAGTCCAAAGGGATCGGGTAATCTGTTATCTCAGGTCCACAGGGGTCCTCTGATCCTGTATCCTGGATCTACAGGGATACAGTGATCCTGTATCCTTGATCCCCTGGGATCCAGTGATTGTGTATCTTAGGTCTGCAGGGATCCAGTGATCATGTATCACAGGTCCATAGGGATCCAGTGATCCTGTTTCCCAGGCCCATAGAGATAGTGATTTTGTATCTCAGGATCGTAGAGATCAAGGGACTACATATCCTGGGTCCACAGGGATCCAGTGATGCTATGTCCTGGGTCCACAGGGATCCAGTGACCTTGTATCGTGGGTGCATAGGGGTCCAGTGACCCTGCATCCTTGGTCCATATTGATCCAGTGACCTGCACCCTGAGTCCATGGGATCCAGTGGCCCTGCATCCTGGGCCCATAGGGATCCAGTGATCCTATATCTGTAGGGATCCAGTGATCCTGTATCATGGGTCCATGGAGATCCAGTGATGCTGTATCCTGGGTCCATAGGTGTCCAGTGATCCTGTATCCCAGTCCGTAAGGATCCAGTCATCTTGTATCCCAGTTGCAGGGATCCAGTGATCTTATAAGAAAGAGTCATAGGAGAACCCTACAGTGCAGAAAGAGGCCCTTCAGCCCATCGAGTCTGCACTGAACATAATCCCACCCAGGCCCTGCCCCACATCCCTACATATTATACCCACTAATCCCTCTAACCTACACATCCCTGGATACTAAGGGGCAATTTTAGCATGGCCAATCAACCTAACCCGCACATCTTTGGACTGTGGGAGGAAACTGGAACACCCAGAGGAAACCCACTCAGACACGAGGAGAATGTGCAAACTCCACACAGACAGTAACCCGAGCCGGGAATCGAACCCAGGACCTTGGAGCTGTGAGGCAGCAGTGCTAACCCACTGTGATATCTTGTATCGCAGTCCATAGGGATCCAGTGATCTTGTATCCCCACCCTGCCATCACTTTTCCCACCACAAGTAATCCCCCACCCCCAATAAGATAATTCCATGCTCCACCCAGTGAAATCCTTACACCCGCACCCCAATAATACCCGCACCCCAGTAATAACCCAATAATAATATTAATGGGATTGAGAGTTATAGATTGGTCTGGTTGGTATGGATATGATCGGCGCAACTTGTGAGCTGAAGGGCCTGTTTGTGCTGTAGTGTTCTATGTTCTAATACTCCACCCCCCTCTTCAGTATTCCTCCCATCCCACCCCCTATTACTCGTCCCACTTCACTCATCACCCACGCTGCAACTCTACTTCAACCCACCAGTGAGTTCTGTCTGAAGCAGTCAGGTTGTTCTGAGGACATGGGTTAAGGGTGAAAGGAGAAAAGTTTAAAGGAAATATTAGTGCGGGGGGGGGGCGGCTTCTTCACGCAGAGTGTGGTGGGAGTGTGGAACGAGCTGCCGGATAAATGCGGGGTCACTTTTAACATTTAAGAAAAGCTTGGACGGGTTCATGGATGAGGGGGGTGTGGAGGGATATGGTCCAAGTGCGGGACTAGGCAAAAAATGGTTCGGCACAGACAAGAAGGGCCAAAAGGCCTGTTTCTGAGCTGTAATTTTCTATGGTTCTACTCTGAGCACAAAGCAGGGGAGGGATTATACAGCCTGGGTTGATCAGTCCTTTCGAACTCAGTGACAGAGGGAGTAACTGTGACCTTCCATTGCTGCTGGGCTGCGAAGCGAGGCTTGGCTACCAAACCATTGTGCCACCCCCCGATAGCACGTGACCCAAGGCCTGGGTGCATGGTTGGGGGCGGGGGTGCGGTATTTAAGTGATTAGAACCTGGGAGCTCACAGAAGGAAGGCTGCTGCTGCTTGCTTGACTGGGATAGCGAGCTGCACATTCATCGCATTCGGTTACCGTACAGTTTAGGCTACAAGGTGTAGTTGCCAGGGTTTGCTTTGATGGTAACAGCGATGAGATTTCGCAGACTGCACCTCTCCCTGTGAGCTCAGTGTAGAAACCTCACAAGCACAAGTCAACGCTATCTTGACACACCACACACTCCCACACTTCACCACAACCACTCGAAATCTGAATGCCCCAAAGCAAACTCTCAGTCTGAATAAAATTGAGGTCTTCAACATTGCGTGCAGAAGTGGTGGATGGGTGGGGGGAGGGTAAAAGAGAACGTGTCTTGGTTTGGGGTGGTGGGGGGGGAAGGGGAATGAAGAGGGGGGGACGTAGGGACCCTGTTAGCTCTATGAGACAAATCTCATTCAAATAGAACTTACACACTGTGATGATTGGGTAAAGGTCTCTGCTCCATGCAGTCCCTCCCACACGATTGAGATACTTTGTCCATTCAAAGCATATACACTCCCCACCCATCCTAAAACCTAGTCCCAAGGAAGAAAAGCAGGTCAGAACCCAGGCCAATTTTGTTTTTTATTCATTTGTGGGACATGGGCATCGCTGGCTGGGCCAGCATTTATTGCCCATCCCTAGTTGCCCTTGAGAAGGTGGTGGTGAGCTGCCTTCTTGAATCCCTGTCCTGTGGGTTGACCCACAATGCCGTTAGGGAGGGAATTCCAGGATTTTGACCCAGTGACAGTGAAGTAATGGCGATATATTTCCAAGTCATGAGGGGAGAGGAACTCCCACGTATCTGCTGCCCTTGTCCTTCTAGGTGGTCATGGGTTTGGAAGGTGCCGTCTGAGTATTTTTGACGAATTGCTGCAGTGCATCTTGTAGATAGTACACACTGCTGCTACAGAGCGTCAGTGGTGGAGGGATTGAATGTGTGTGGATGTGGTGCCAATCAAGCGGGGCTGCTTTGTCCTGGATGGTGTCAAGTTTCTTGAGTGTTGTTCGAACTGCACCCATCCAGGCAAGTTATTCCATCACACTCCTGACTTGTGCCTTGTAGATGGTGGATACATTTTGGGGTGTCAGGAGGTGAGTTACTTCCCCCCACCCCACTCAGAATCCCAGCGTGACCTGCTCTTGTAGCCACAGTATTTATATGGCTAGCCCAGTGCATCTTGTAGGTGGTACACACAGCTGCGTCGGAGATGGAAGGAGCAAACATTTGTGGAATGTAGCTCCTAGGATGTTGATATTGGGCGATTCAGTGATGGGTAACATTGGCCCTAGCAGAAACAGGTCCAGCTCACTCTTGGAACAATTTAATGGATTGGAGTCGCCCACACAAGTTTGCAAACTATTTCCAGAAAGGAACGTCCTCCTCATACCTGACCAAGATCTGGTCTTGCACTGCATAAAGTAGTAACCGCACCATCCCCTTTCTAAACTATTTAATTGCATTGATATAGCACCTTTAGTGCACTAAAGCAATTCACCAGGATTTTATCAAGCAAATTCGGACACCGGATCATTGATGGAGAGACTGCACTGGTTTAAGATAGGTTTTTGATAGACAAGGGAATTAAGGGTTATGGGGAGAAAGCGGGAAAGTAGAACTGATCCACTTCAGATCAGCCATGATCTTATTGAATGGCGGGGCAGGCTCGAAGGGCTGGATGGCCTACTCCTGCTCCTATTTCTTCTGTTCTCATGCACTGGAGGAGGTGGTTCAAAGTTGGGTCAAAGAGCGTCTCAAAGGAGCAGAGCTGCTGATACAGAGAGATTCAGGGAATTCCAGAGTTAGGGCTTAGATAGCTGAAGGATTGAGTGCTAACGGTGGATAGGTCTTTAACATCTCCCCCTCTTCCCCCCCCACCCCCCGACCCTTCCATCACTTTACTGATGATGGAGAGTAGACCGATGGGGCAGTAATTGGCCGGTTGGAGTTGTCCTGTTTCTTGTATATAGGACATATCAGGGCAATTTTTCACATTGCCGGACAGATGCCAGAGTTGTAACTGTACTGGAACAGCTTGGCTAAGGGAAGCAGCAAGTTCTAGAGTGCGAGTCTTCAGGACTATTGTTGGAGGGTATTGTTAACCTTTGCAGTACCCACTGCCTTCAGCTGTTTCTTGATATCACATGGGGTGAATCGAATTGGCTGAAGACTGGCATCCGTGATGCTGGGGACCTCTGGAGGAGGCCGAGATGGATCATCCACTCAGCCCTTCTGGCTGAAGCTTGCTGTGAACGCTTCAACCTTATCTTTTGAACTGATGTGCTGGGCTCTTCCGTCATTGAGGATGGAGACCAAAAGAGAAAACGTTGGAAAATCTCAGTGGGTCTGGCAGCATCTGTAAGGAGAGAAAAGAGCTGACGTTTCGAGTCCAGATGAACTTTTGTCAAAGCTGATCATCTGGACTCGAAACATCAGCTCTTTCCTCTCCTTACAGATGCTGTCAGACCTGCTGAGGTTTTCCAGCATTCTCTCTTCTGGTTTCAGATTCCAGCATTTGTTGTAATTTGTTTTTATTGAGGATGGAGATGTTTATGGAGCCTCCTTGTCCAGGGGACTATTTAATTACTAACCATCATTCACAATTGGATCTGGGAGGACTACTGAGCTTGGATCACAATCACCGGTTGGGAAATTGCTTAGCCCTGTGCATTATCTGCTGCTCAGCACACAAATAGTCCGTGTTGCAGCTTTGCCAGATTGACACCTCATTTTTAGGTGCTGCCCTTGGCCTGCCCTCCTGTTCTCTTAGAATCATAACATCTACAGCATGGAGACAGGCCCTTCGGCCCAAACTGCTCCATGTTGACCAAAATGCCCATCCAAGCTCACCCCATTTGCTGCATTTGGTCCAAATCCCTCTAAACCTTTCCTATCCATGTATCTCTCCAAATGCCTTTTAAATGCTGCCAATGTCCCTGCCTCAACCACTTCCTTCAGCTGCTCATTCCACACACCTACTGCCCTCTGTGTGAAAAAGTTGCTCCTCAGTTTCCTATTAACTCTTACCCCTTTTTAACTTAAACCTATGCCCTCTAATTCTCAATTCCCCACGCCTGGGAAAAAGACTGAATGCATTCACCCTATCCATGTCTCTGATGATCTTAGACACTTTTGGAAGATCACACCTCAGTCTCCTATGCTCCAAAGAAGAAAGTCCTAGCTTGTCCAATCTCTCCGATAACTCAGTCCCTTGAGTTCTGGCAACATCCTTATAAATCTCTTCTGCACTGTCTCCAGTTTGATAACATCTTTCCGATAGAAGGCAACCAAAACTGAACACAATACTCCGGGTGTGGCCTCACCAACGTCCCAGCTTCTATGCTCAATGCTCTAACTGATGAAGCCAGCATGCCAAAAGCCTTCTTCACTGCCCTATCTACCTGTGACTCCATCTTTAGGAGGACCGTGCACCTGAACTCCAAGGTCCCTCTGTTCCACGATACTCCCCAAGGTCCTACCAATCACCGTGAAAGTCCTACCTTGATTTGATTTTCCACAATGCAACACCTCAGACTTATCTGTATTGAACACCATTTGC
Source organism: Carcharhinus amblyrhynchos (assembly GCF_965287045.1). Lineage (NCBI taxonomy): Eukaryota > Metazoa > Chordata > Chondrichthyes > Carcharhiniformes > Carcharhinidae > Carcharhinus > Carcharhinus amblyrhynchos. Next base: position 19,248,545 of record NC_137356.1, read on the forward strand.
CATTTCTTGGCTCACTTCCCAAGCTGATCAAGATCCTGCTGCAATTTTTGATAAACTTCCTCACCATCTACAACTACATCTGTTTTAGTGTCATCGGCGAACTTACTGATCATGCCTTGTAGGTTCACAACCAAATCATTGATATAGATAACAAACAGCAATGGGCCCAGCACGGACCCACTACTCAGTCTTTATTGAACCATTCTGCCTTGACGTCAAGTTAAGTGTATTTATTAGTGTCACAAGTAAGCTGACATTAACACTGCAATGAAGTTACTGTGAAAATCCCATAGTCACTACACTCTGGTGCCTGTTCGGGTATATTGAGGGAGAATTCAGCATGTCCAACGCACCCTACCAGCATGCCTTTGGATTGAGGGAGGAAACCGAAGCATCCAAAGGAAACCCACGCAGACATGGGGAGGACGTCCAGACTCTGCACAGTGACCCAAGCCGGGAATCCAAACTGGGCCCCTGGCGCTGCGAGGCAGCAGTGCTAACCCACTGTGCCACCATGCCATTTTAGGGCAGTCACACTTTGCTGTTTTGTTTGTGTTTGGACTGAGGCTGTCATGAGGTCTGGAGCCAGATTAGGACCACAGATCCATAGAAAGGTTATAGCACAGGAGAGAGGCCATACGGCCCATCTTGTCCATGCCGGCCCGAGGACACAGTAAAAAGTCTGACAACACCAGGTTTTAGTCCAAGCTATTTATTTGATAATATACTCACAAGCTTTCGGGGTTAGCCCCTTCGTCAGGTGAATGGAGAGTTCTGGCCTCAGACAGAGCATATAAAGCACAGACAGTTTAGAGATTACTGATTAGAATGCGAATCCTTACACCTAACCTGCTGTTCAAGACCTGAAGTGGCTGATAATGTGAGTGGAAGGAGCACTGATCACAGTTTAAAGAGATGTGTATTGTCTCCAGACAGTACAGTAAGTGAGGTTTTGCAAACCCAGGCAAGTCACGGGGGTTACAGATAGTGCGACATGAACCCAAGATCCCTGTTGAGACCGTCCTCATGTGTGCGGAACTTGGCTATCAGTCTCTGTTCAGCGACTCTGCGCTGTCGTGTGTCGTGAAGGCCGTCTTGGAGAATGCTTACCCGAAGGTCAGAGGCTGAATGCCCGTGACCACTGAAGGGTTCGCCAACAGGAAGGGAACAGTCTTGCCTGGTGACTGTCGAGCCAAAGGCATTATTATCAAATAAATAGGTTGGACTAAAACCTGGTGTTGTCAGACTTTTTACTGTGTTTACGCCAGTCCAACGCTGGCATACCCACATCATGGCCCGAGGACATACAGGCGCTCTTTCGCACATTCCTGCACTGATGGAAACCAAACTGAACATTGATGATCAGGTAATGGCTGCTGAGTGCCACGCTCTCAATAAGCCCTTCAGTGACTGTTTCAGGTATGCTGAGAAGATGGGGATTGCTCTGACTGGGTTGGTCCTGCTGTCTGTGCTGGACACATCACTGGCCAGAATGGCAGCGATTCCTCCCCTCAGCAGTGTTGCAACAACAATTTGTGTTTGTAAAACATCGTTGAGAAAAATGCCTCAAGCCATTTTAAAGAACTGTAATATATCCCAAACATAGCCCAAAAAAGGGAGATATTTTAAAAATGGAGACATTTTAGGAGACATAAGCAGAGTTAGCAAGATATAGTAGAGAAAATTCAAAGTGTTGATGGTCAATGACTGAATGAGATAGAGAATCTGGTGAACTGGTGCAATGACAATAACCTCTCCCTCAGTAACAAAAAACAAAGGAGATAGCCATCCACTTCAGGAGGCCTGGATGAGAACATGCCCCTGCCTACATCAACGGGGATGAAGTAGAAATGGTCGATAGCTTCAAGTTCTTAAGTGTCCGGATCACCAACAACCTGTCCTGGGTCCCCCCCATGCTGACACTATAGTTAAGAAAGCCCACCAACGTCTCTACTTTCTCAGAAAGACTAAGGAAATTTGGCATGTCAGCCACGACTCTCACCAACTTTTACAGACGCACCATAGAAAGCATTCTTTCTGATTGTATCACAGCTTGGTATGGCTCGCAAGGAACTACAAAAGGTTGTGAATGTAGCCCAATCCAAAATGCAAACCATCCTCCAATCCATTGAACATAAGAACACAAGAACACAAGAAATAGGAGCAGGAGTAGGCCATCTAGCCCTTCGAGCTTGCCCCGCCATTCAATAAGATCATGGCTGAAGTGAATCAGTTCCACTTTCCTGTTTTCTCCCCATAATCCTTAATTCCCCTGTCTATCAGAAACCTATCTACCCGTGACTTAAATATATTCAATGAGGTAGCCTCCATCACTTCAATGGGCAGAGAATTCCAGAGATTCACCACCCTTTGAGTGAAGAAGTTCCTCCTCAACCCCGATCTAAACTGCAGCCCCCCCCCCCCCCCCCCCCCCCCCCCCCTTATTTTCAGGCTGTGCCCTCTAGTTCCGCTATCCTTTCTAAGCGGGAAGAATCTCTCTATCTCTACCCTATCTAACCCCTTCATTATCTTGTAAGTCTCTATAAGATCCGCCCTCAGCCTTCTAAACTCTAATAAGTACAGACCCAGTCTATTCAATCTCTCTTCATAAGCTAACCCCCTCATCTTGGGTATCAGCCTGGTGAAATTTTAGGAGTCTGTCTATACTTCCCACTGTCTCTGTAAAACAGCCAGCATAATTAAAGACCCCACACAATCCAGACATTGTCTCTTCCACCTTCTTCTCATTATCCTTCAATTTCCTTGTAGATCAAAAATCTGTCCAGCGCAGCCTGGAATGTATTCAATGAGCCAACACCCCCACTGCTGTCTTGGGCAGTCTTAACGGGGACTTTGAGGGAGTAAAGGTTTCATTGTCTGCCGTCAAGATCACAAAGGTGGCAAGGTTCAGGGGACTGGGACGAATTTGGGCCGCAGAGTTTGTGGAGGGAAGGGTGAAGGGGAGGTGGGAGGTAGATGAATTCTGAGGGAAAGGTAAGGTGACCTGGGAGACATGACGAAAACCAGAGAATGAGGATTCACTCTGCGCAGGAGCTCAGGAAGGGAGCTAGAGTATCACCGGGAGGGGTGGCGGGAAGCAGTGGACAATGAGGAATTTAAAGAGGAGGAAAGAGGTTCCAAAACAAGGAAATGTTCCTCAAAACAAAATAAGATGCTGCAGGAAGCAATAAGGGAAAGAGACCAAACTGCTACTTGGGAACGAGCGCTTTGCCGATGGTGGAAATATAGCAGGCTTCAATAATAAACAAGGTGTCATCACCGAACAGCTATATTTCAATCAGAGCCAGAACGTTAATGCAATCGCTGAACTTCTTCACAGGGCTACTTAAAGGTTAGTTTCTTTAGTTGGCACTTTGCATGTTGGTTGTTTTCACTGGGTGGTGGCTGATAGTAATTAAGTGACGGTAGCACAGATCAGCCCTTGGTGATCAGATGGAAGAATGAGCCTGCACTGATACAGCCCATCTCTGAACAAGTCTAAGATGTTCTACATCCAATTAGCTGCTTTGAAGTCTTGTCACTGTTACTAGAGTGAATGTAGTAAGAATTCTCACAACACCAGGTTAAAGTCCAACCAATTTACTTGATAGTAAAAATATCGGGGTTTGCCCCTTTGTCACCTGACGAAGGGGCAAACCCTGAAAGCTTGTGGGTTTACTATCAAATAAATTGGCTGGACTTTAACTTGGTGTTGAGAGACTTCTTACTGTGCTTACCCCAGTCCAACACCAGCATGTCCACATCATGACAAGAGTGAATGTGGCAGCATTTTCTGCAGTGAAGAAAGATTGTGCAAAGAACAATAACCAGTTTAACTGTTTCTGGTGATGTTGGCTGGGGAAAGGCTTGTGGCTAAGAGATCAAGAGAACACTCTGCTCCTCCAATCATGCCACGGGATCATGCCAACAATCACCAGGATCGCTACTTAACCTCATCCAACGAGCATCACATCCAACAATGGAGCAAAAACACTCGATGGTGAAAACGACCAACAATATTTATGGAAATATCCCAATCAGCATTTGCATCAAAACAAACAGGAGGGACAAGACTCCTGCTTTACTATTCTTCACCCGAGGGATGGACACGACCCCCAAAAGGCCACATGCAGCCACCAGTAGATTATATCATGAACATTCTGGAATAAATGTGGGTGCTGGGGGTACATAAACATTCAGTTTCCACAATTCTCATAATCCGACGATCAGGTGGCTTCCTGCCACATGAAAGAGAGAAGCCCACACACAACTCGCACATCGCAGAACAACACTGCTGGAGGTTATCATCTTCAGAACTTGTTTCACAACAGATAGCATCCACACTGGTAGACAAGGTGCTTGACACCACTACAAACTGCACATGCTTCAGTCTGATCTAACAACTATTGCCAAACACTTTCCTAGAAGTTGAGCAAACAGATCTCACGTTGCTGCTCATTGACTTGAGTCTGTTGAGTTTTACACCACTCAGCTTCTGGAGTAGCAGCGAGAATATGAACAAGTTAAACTCCCAATCACTACGCCTAACTGTGGCAGAGTAGATTTCTGACCAGTACAGGGTTCATTCTCTAATGGTTACACAGTTACGGACAATGAGGCACTGGAGGCCATACAGTCAGTAAATCAGTTCTTTTGGGCAATCCACTCAATCCTCCTCCCCAGCTCTATCTCCGTAACAAGTCTGTTATTGCCTCTAAGGGTCCATTCAATTACCTCGAAATGACTGACCCTTTCTGCTTGGCCTCTCAGAGTTCCAGATTGTTACCACTCACAGTGCAAAATAGTCAATTCTCACATCCCTCCTGTATGTCTTGCCCAAAACTTTCAATCTGCCCCCCCCTCACCCCCCAGTCCTTATACCATCAGCAAACAGGGGAATCTTTTCTTTGCCTATCTTTTCTAAGTCAGTTATTATTTTGTTCACTTCTTTCAAAATCAATCCCCTACGCTCCAAGAACCCCCCTGACTGAACCTTGCAGCTCAAATCCCTCATCCCTGGAATCATTCTGGGAACTCTCCTCTGTACCTTCTCAAGGACATTCACATCCTTCCTCAAACCAGAGCCGAAGACAAACTCTAGTTGTTGCGGCCTAACAAGAGCTATCTACAGGTTCAGGGTAACTTCCCTCTTTTTGAAGTCAATATTTTTGAATTCATGTACTTTGCTAACTGTTGTCTCAAATTTCCTGCCACTTGCAAGAACCTTTCTAAGCAGGAAGAATCTCTCTACCTCTACCCTATCCACCCCTTTCATTATCTTATACATCTCTATAAGATCCCCCCTCAGCCTTCTAAACTCTAACGAGTACAGACCCAGTCTATTCAGTCTCTCTTCATAGGCTAGCCCCCTCATCTCCAGTTTTGGCTGCTCTCATAAACATAACGTACAGGCACAATGAGACAAATGGAGTGTGCTGCTGACTTCTCTGGTCCCCAAGGTAAATAGTCTTAGCTGTGGCTAGAAAGCTTGTTAAGACTCTGCAAGCAAAATCACAGTGCTCAGCTGAATGGTGTGAATGTGTTTGGATCATACTCTGCAACAGGGCTGGATTATCACAGGCTCATAAAGTCACCTCACTAACTTCAAGATGATACCGGTGGCAGCCGCTGCTGCTGTTAAACTGTATGCCTCATTAAGAGCATTTACGCTGTGAAGTGTGTTTGGACCACACCACCTGGGGGTGAGAAGGTCTCTGGAGCAGTGATTTACTCTGATTAATCAGCGATCTTGGAATCTTTACCGTTAAATGTGACTGGAGGTGGAAAACAGCAGGTGGAGGTGTACAAAAGTAAACTCCCCCCACCCCCGTCCCATCCTTCACAAGCTGTCTACAGTCTTTGACAAAATTTGACCACACTATACCCCTCCAACACCTCATTCAGCTGGATATGACTGCTCTAGAACACAAGAACATGAGAAATAGGAGCAGGAGTAGGCTATCTGGCCCCTCGAGCCTGCTCCGCCATTCAATAAGATCATGGCTAATCTGATAGTGGTTCAGTTCCATTTACCCGCCTGCTTCCGCCTCCTTCCGTGGATAGGTTTATGGACGAAAAGGGATTGGTTTAGGTTAGTGGGTCATTGTTTTTTAACTGGTCGGCGCAACATCGTGGGCCGAAGGGCCTGTTCTGCGCTGTAATGTTCCATGTTCTATGTTCTATGCTCCCCATAACCCTTAATTCCCTTACTAGTCAAAAATCTATCTACCCGTGACTTAAACATATTTAACCAGATAGCCTCCACTGCTTGAATGGGCAGAGAATTCCAAAGATTCACCACCCTTTGGGAGAAGTTGTTCCTCTGTTCTAAATTGACTCCCCCTTAGTTTGAGGCTGTGCCCTCTAGTTCTTGTTTCCATTCTAAGCGGAAATAATCTCGCTGCTTCTACCCTGTCAAGCCCCTTCATTATGTTATATGTCTCAGCTGGTTCTATTCTTATCTATTTAGATGTGGCCAGATCATAACAGGCAATGGGCTTCTCTTCCTGCTCCTGCCTCCCCCCCGAATTTCTCATGTACTTGCTGTCCTCTGGCCACATCATCTGAAAGTTCAGTCTTAGTTTTCACACATACACTGGTTACACCCAACTCAACCTCATTTATATTTATGATTTGGATGAGAATATAGGAGGCATGGTCAGTAAGTTTGCAGATGACACTAAGATTGGTGGCACAGTGGACAGTGAAGAAAGTTATCTCGGATTGCAACGGGATCTTGATCAATTGGGCCAGTGGGCTGATGAATGGCAGATGGAGTTTAATTTGGACAAATGCGAGTTGATGCATTTTGGTAGACTGAACCAGGGCAGGACTTACTCAGTTAATGGTAGGGCATTGGGGAGAGTTACAGAACAAAGATCTAGGGGTATATGTTCATGGTTCCTTGAAAGTGGAGTCACAGGTGGACAGAGTGGTGAAGGCGGCATTCGGCATGCTTGGTTTCATCGGTCAGAACACTGAATATAGAAATTGGGATGTCTTGTTGAAGTTGTACAAGACGTTGGTAAGGCCACACTTGGAACACTGTGTGCAATTCTGTCACCTTATTATAAAGAAAGAATATTATTAAACTGGAAAGATTTACTAAGTGCTACCGGGACTTGGGTTTTTAGGAGAGGCTGGATAGACTGGGACCTTTTCTCTAGAGCATAGGAGGCTGAGGGGTGACCTTATAGAGGCCTATAAAATAATGAGAGGCAAAGATCAGCTAGATAGTCAATATGTTTTCCCAAAAGTAGGGGAGTCTAAAACTAGAGGGCATAGGTTTAAGGCGAGAGATACAAAAGTACCCAGAGAGGCAATTTTTTTCACACAAAGGGTGGTAAGTGTCTGGGACAAACTGCCAGAGGTAGTAGAAGAGATGGGTATTTTAAAAAGCATTTAGATAGTTGCATGGTTAAGATGGGTATAGAGGGATATGAGCTAAATGCGGGCAATTGGGATTAGATTAGGGGGTTTAAAAAAAAAAGAGCGGCATGGACAAGTTGGGCTGAAGGGCCTGTTTCCATGCTGTAAACCTCTATGATATCATCAGACACTCCTTTCTGGCACCACTGTTTGATATATTCTTCTCTTTGCTGCTGTTATCTGCCTCCCTCTTCTACAGAGGGTAAGCTTACAGAAAGCTGCTCAATCTTGTTTGCCTGAGATCCAAGACAAAGGAGCCCCAAGTCCTCATCAGTGAGTTGCTGCCATTGCCGCACGAACATTCCCCACTGAGTAAAACCTTCAGTAGCAAATGGACAGAATCTCTCTCAAACTGGTGAAGAATTTGGTTTGACTGTCAATATCAGGAAGACAAATGTCATGGCCCAGGATGTTGTTATAACGCTATCTGTCAGCATTGACAACGTGAGGCTGGAAGCTGTTGATAGCTTCACATATCTACTCTCCATCACCACCAACAATCTATCACTTAATGTCAAAATTGACATGCATCTCAAAAGCTGCGGTTGAGTGAGGGAGTGTAGAAGAACAGTGACCTGAGACAGAACACCAAACTAAGTGCCTACCAAGCCCATGCATTCCTCTGCAGTGGTGAGACATAGAAAACATAGAAGCTGGGAGCAGGAGTGAGCTATTTGGCCCTTCGAGCCTGCAATGCCATTCAATACGATCATGGCTGATCCTTTATCTCAACACCATATTCCCGCTTTCTCCCCATACCACTTGATACTGTTAAAATCTGACAAAAAAATCTCTCTTTCTGAAATACATTCAATGACTTGGTCTCCAAAGCCTTCTGGAGAATGTCACGGGTTCACTACCCTTTGAGTGAAAAGCTGGACCCTCTATGTGCTAACCTATATGCTAGGCAGGAGAAAAGGCTGAACAGTTTCCACCTTCCCGGTCTCAGACACCTGTGGGCTGGACAAGGTCATCAACTCAGATATCCTGCAAACCCGATCATTGCTAAGCCAACAATGTCTGCCATATATCCAAGACCTTCTGTATGGTGAAATGGCCACTGGGGTCATGACTTAGAATCATAGGAACCCTACAGAGCAGAACTTGGCTCATCGAGTCTGCACCAACAACAATCCTTCTCAGCCCCGATCCCTGTAATTCCACATATTTACCCTGCTAATCCCCCTAACCTATATATCCCAGGACATTAAGGGGCAATTTAGCATGGCCAATCAACACAACCCACACATCTTTGGGCTGCGGGAAGAAACCGGAGCATCCTGAGGAAACCCATGCAGATACAGGGAGAACGTGCAAACTCCACACAGATAGTGACCCAAACCGGGAATCGAATCTGGGTCCCTGGAATTGTGAGGCAGCACTGTGCCTCCTGGACATCCATTCCTTAGCTTCAAGGGCACCTATAAGCGAGATGTGAAGATGGTGGACATTGACATTGACAATTGGGAGAGGTCACTGACAGCTGTGACCTCTGGAGGCTGACTGTTTGGGAGGGATGCTGGGAGAGGTGAACAGAGATGCAGCTGGTGGAAGAGAGGGCTCAGATAAAACAGAGGCCAGAGAATCATGCATCTTCTCAGCACATTAAGTTCCTTTGCAGCAAGTGTGGCAGAGACAGCCAGGCCGGAATGGGGGTTCCTGAGCCACACCTGACCACCACAGGCCAAACCACCGCCATACAAGATGGAAAGCTGCCACCAGCATCAGACACACAGCAGTAGATGAGCAGCAACTTGCTCCAATTAAATATTGTGAAGAATGATGCCATCATCTTTGGTCCCTAATCCACACCCTATTCCCTAGCTAACATCTCCATTTCTCTCCCAGGAAATTGAGGCTGCTTGCAACTTTGGTGTCATACTTAGCCCCAAGATGGGCTTCTGGAACCACATCTAGGGCATCAGTAAGACCACCTATCATTCATTTCGATGTTCATAGTAACACCCAACTTAACCCCTGCCTCAGTTCATCTGCTGCTGAAATTTAATTGATGCCTAATTCATTATTCCAAAGCATGTCTGGCCAGTCTCTCTCGTTCTACTCTCTGTAAATAACGTCATAGAAAATTCTGTCCCTCTTCCACTCCACACCAAGTCCCAGGCCCCTATCACCCACTTTAGTCACCGGTGCATTTGGTGAGCAATGAAGCAATGCCTGAGCTTCCAAATTCTCATCCTAGTTTTCCCTCCTTCATTTCCTCCAGATCCAAAACACCAACCCTCGTTCACTTGATAATAGCAAGCCCCCTTCAATGGGAGTGGAAAACTCCAAAAACAGTGCAGTCTTAGGAAAACAACAACATTAACCTTTAGTACCAAAGCCTGGAAGATGGACGGACAGGACATGCAGATCTTAAAATCAAGTGTGTGTGTGTGTGTGTGTGCGCGCGCACGTGCACACGCGTGTATGTGTCTCTGTGCATCTCTGAGAGAGAGACAGGGACAGAATGAAGTTGATCAATGAATGGAAAGGAGGTGGGTTAAAAACATGCCTGGAACAGTGGGGTATCTACAGGCTGCATCCTGTCCTGGTCCCCCCCATGCAGGCACCATCTTAGAAAGCCTCTACTTTCTCAGCAGACTAAGGAAATTTGGCATATCAGCTACAATTCTCACCAATTTCTACAGATGCACCATAGAAAGCATTCTTTTGGGTTGTATCACAGCTTGGTATGGCTCCTGCTCTGCCCAAGACCGCAAGAAACTATAAAAAGTCACGGATGTAGCCCAGTCCATCATGCAAACCAGCCTCCCATCCACTGACTCTGTCTACACTTCCCACTGCCTAAGAAAAGCAGCCAGCATAATTAAGGACTCTACGCACCCCGGACATTCTCTCTTCCACCTTCTTCCGTCGGGAAATAGATACAAAAGTCTGAGGTCATGTACCCCGACCGACTCAAGAACAGCTTCTTCCCTGCTGCCATCAGACTTATGAATGGAGCTATCTTGCATTAAGTTGATCTTTCTCTACACCTTAGCTATGACTATATCACTACATTCTGCACTTCTTTCCTTCTGTATGAACGGTATGCTTTGTCTGTGTAGCTTGCAAGAAACAATACCTTTCACCATATGCTAATACATGTGACAATAATAAAACAAGTCAAAATCCAGAGGTGTGAAAAATTGACCCAAATCTTCAGAGCAGCGACAGTCCTGTCAGATGTCCTCTGCTCCACAGAGCTTACACTCTGCTCTGACCAGGTTTCCTGACATGGAGATGCCAGCGTTAGACTGGGGTGAAACAGAAAGGAATCTCACAACACCAGCTTAAAGTCCAACAGGTGAGAGATTTCTTTCAGGTTTCCTGACTCCACCTTCTTCAGAAACGTACAGTGGTCACCCATCATTCTGCCTCCTTGTAGCACTGGAGAGTGGGATGAGGGTTGGGGAAATAGCAGCCATGTCCCCTTTTATCACAGTAGCCACCGTTAGTGTTAAATATTCACTAAGACATTGAAAAGCTTTGCAGTATTTAAACAGCCTTGGAACGGCTGGGGTGGGAGAGCAAATGTGCCAGTGGCATGGGTTGGGTGGGTCATTTCTAGGTCAGATGGTCAGTGGGTAGTTAGGTCTGGTTGGGACAGGGAGGAGGAGTCCAGTGGTGTGGGATAGTGAGGTCAGGTCATGAGGATGTTGTTGGGGGGGGAGGTGGCAAAAATCGAGGAATGATCATGGGTCAGTAAGTGATTAGGTGTCAGTTGTTGTATAGTTAGATGAGAATATTTCCGTCTAATGTTTCTGGGGTAACCACTAAAGGATGTACTGGCACTGGAGAGGGTGCAGAGGAGATTCGCTAGGGTGATTCCGGAGTTGAGAGGCTTGGTTTATGAAGAGAGACTGAGTCGACTGGGGTTATACTCACTGGAATTCAGAAGAATGAGGGGAGGTCTTATGGAAACATATAAAATTATGGAGGGAAGAGATTGATGCAGGGAAGTTGTTTCCACTGGCGGGTGAAACTAGAACTCGGGGGCATGGCCTCAAAATAAGGAGAAGCAGATTTAGGACTGAGTTGAGGAGGAACTTCTTCACACAAAGGGTTGTGAATCTGTGGAATTCCCTGCCCAGTGAAGCAGTTGAGGCTACCTCATTGAATGTTTTTAAAGCAAGGATAGACAAATTTTTAAGCAGTAAAGGAATTAAGGGCTATGGTCAGCAGGCGGGTAAGTGGAGCTGAGTCCACAAAAAGATCAGCCATGATCTTACTGAATGGCGGAGCAGACTCGAGGGGCCAGATGGCCCACTCCTGCTCCTAGTCCTTATGTTACTAAGTTGGAACTGTTTCAAGTCTCTGTCACTAAGAGCTGGAGTCTGATTTGGAGGGTCCTGGGAAATGAGGAGCTTCCTGGGTAATTTCCAGGGAGTCATTGTGTTGAATCCTCTTTGGGACCCCAAAACATATTCTTTGGCGGGGGGGGGCACATCCCATCTCTGGCAATCCAGGGATTGGGCGATCTGAGCCATTGTTAACAAATGAAGCAATATCAATGGACTCAAGAAATAGGAATGGTAATTGTATTCCGATCTCCAGTCATGTGGAGAATGTACATTCTGAATGGGGTGAATGGCTGGTAATCCAGAGGCCCTAACAAAGTCCTTTCTTCACACGGAGGATACTGTGATGATACTGTGCCTTTAAGAAATGTATTCTTGTGATGGACATGTGTTTAAACGGTGCCGCTTTGTCTGCTCCGGGAAGTCCAGCTGCTGAGAATGCAGAAGAGTAATTCCTCCAAAGTACTGGGGTGTTTATTTTGATCTGAGTTCCTGCAGTTTTGTTTTTTTTTGGGGTTTCAGAGTAGCGTTTAATTAGGCTGATTGACAAGAGCACATCATGCACCAATGGGAGGAACTAGGCTTACAAGGGAAAAGCAGGCAGTTTCTGTTTGGATTTGCAAAGAGCAGCAGCTGGTTTCTTCCCTCTCTCTGGAGATTGAAGTCTGAAACCTGCTAAAAAAAGATAACTCTAGAGAGGGCGCAGAGGAGATTCACCAGGATATTTCCAGGGATGGAATGTTTAAGTTATTAGGAGAGGTTGGTTAGACTTGGGTTGTTTTCTCTGGACCAGAGAAGACTGAGGGGTGACTGATAGAGGTGTACAAGATTTTGAAGGGCATGGGCAGGGTGGATAGGGAGCAGCTGTTCTCATTAATTTAAGGGACAGTTATGAGGGGAAACAAGTTAAGAAGTGAGAGGTGAGAGGTTTAGGGGGGATTTGAGGGAAACCTTTTTTTATCTAGAGGGCGGCGACGGACTGGAACGCGCTGTCTGGGAGGGAGGTAGATACCTTACAGTCTTTAAAAAAATACCTGGATGAATACTTGGCACGTCATAACAAGCATGCTATGGGCCATGCTGGGATTAAGCAGGCAGGTCACATCCTTTCAGCTCAAGTTGGGCCGAAGGGCCTGTTTCCATGCTGTAAACCTGTATGACCCTATGACTCTTTCATGTGTCGGTGCAGACTCGATAGGCCGAAGGGCTTCTTCTGCACTGTAGGATTCTGTGATCTCAGGTATAAATAGGTATTCAGTGGTGTTCTGGAGGTTTCAGGCCTAGCAGCCCATGTACCAGCACATAAGCCTGTTTGCTAAGTGATTTGAAGGGGAGTTTACATCTATGAGGAATATTGCTTAAATTGGAACTAATAGAGATAGGCTTACATTGCATCATGATTATATATTTCAATTGGTAAAAATTACATTAATTCTTTTTGTTATTGTTAAACTGTGTCCAAGATAAGGTTAAAGCATTCACAGCAATCTTCAGGCTGATGAGCAGACTGCATGATCCACCTCCGCCTCCTCCCACCAAGTGGCATCACAGAAACCACTCTTCAGCCAACTTCCCTTCATTCCAAACTGAGAAACAGTTAAGGATTCTGAATATAGCAAAGACTACGTACAGGCCCTGACAACAACTTTCTGGCAGTGGTACTAATAAATATGACTCATTTTCCAGAACAGGAAGCACAGTGGTTAGCACTGCTGCTGCATAACGCCAGGCACCCGGGTTCAATTCCCGGCTTGGGTCACTGTCTGTGTGGAGTTTGCACATTCTCCCCATGTCTGCGTGGGTTTCGTCCGGTGCTCCGGTTTCCTCCCACAGTCCAAATGTGTGCTGGTTAAGTGGACTGGCCATGCTAAATTGCCCCTTAGTGTCGGGGGAACTAGCTGGGGTAAATATATGGGGCTACGGGGATGGGGCCTGGATAGGATAGTGGTCAGTGCAGTCTCGATGGGCCGAATAGCCTCCTTCTGCATTGCAGTAGTCTATGAATTTGCCACGCCCTTAGCCATGGGGTCAGAATCTTGCAACTCCCTCCCTAACAGCACTGTGGGTGTTCCTATACCCCTTAGACTATAGCGGGTTCAAGATGACAGCTCACCACCATCTTCTCAAGGGGCAATTAGGGGTGGGCAATAAAAGGCTAGTCAAGCTAGCAATACTCACTCCCCAAGAAAAAAAAACACCAGAAAACATAACAGAACAGGAGCTGGACTGACTGACACATTATTTTGGGAGAAGCAGCTTAAAATCAAATGTAAAGAAAATTTTGTAATTTCTAAGAGTTTATTGACCTTTCACACACCAGCAACGAGAAAAACCTTTGGAGTAAGATGGAGCTGTCTTGCAATAGCTTCTATTTAGAGATGGTGCGGACATCATAAAAACGTCTTAGGCACTTTGCAGGAGTTTTCTGGTATAACACAAGGCACGTAAGGAGCTCCAGGGCAGATAACCAATAGATTGGTCAGAGAGATATTGGTTTTAACGAGTGTCTTGCTTACAGACAGCTGGCAAAGACTCGATGGGCAGAACGGCCTCATTCAGTGCCATAAATCTAAATTATCCTAAGACTCAAAGAAGGTTAGAGAGCAAGAATCCCAAAGCTCCGGCTTTTACCAGCTGAGAAACTGGTGACCCAGAGGGGTGCAGTTAAACAAAGGGATATGCAAGCGGCTGGAATTAGAGGACATCTGGGGAGGTCGTGGGGCTGTAACAGGAGATAAAGATGAGAAGGGCAAGGCTATAAGGGATCAGCCAGCAAAGACACAGGATTCAAATTCAAGGCCTGCTTTGTTAAAGCCTTTCACCATTTGTATTTTCATGTGTCAAGCCCTGAATTCAGATAAATGCAAATATCCAGCAGCAGACTGGGTGCTATAAAAACACCACTGACTGAATCCTTCCTCAGAATTGCCTCTGTATTCACTGCCTTTTTTTAAAAATCATTCATGGGACATGGGCATCACTGGCTGGGCCAGCATTTATTGCCCATCCCCAGTTGCCCTTGAGAACATGAGAACATAAGAACATAAGAAATAGGAGCAGGAGTAGGCCATCTAGCCCTTTGAGCCTGCCCCACCATTCAATAAGATCATGGCTGATCTGTCGTGGCTCAGTTCCACTTTCCCGCCCTTTCCCCATAACCCTTAATCCCCTCGCTTATCAAAAACCCATCAACCCGCGTCTTAAAAATATTTAGCGAGGTAGCCTCCACCACTTCAACGGGCAGAGAATTCCAGAGATTCACCACCCTTTGAGTGAAGAAGTTCCTCCTCAACTCCGTTCTAAACCGCCCCCCCTTTATCTTGAGGCTGTGCCCCCTAGTCCTACTGTCCTTTCTGAGCGGGAAGAGTCTCTCCACTTCTATCCTATCCATCCCATTCATCATCTTATACGTCTCAATGAGATCTCCCCTCATTCTTCTAAACTCTAACGAGTACAAGCCTAGTTTATTCAGCCTCTCCTCATAGCTCAACCCCCTCAACTCCAGTATCAGCCTAGTAAACCTCCTCTGCACTCCCTCCAAGGCCAAAATATCCTTGTGTAAGTGCGGCGCCCAAGAATGCACACAGTACTCCAGCTGCGGTCTCACCAATGCCCTATACAGCTGCAGCAAGACCTCCCTACTTTTATATTCAATCCCCCTCGCTATGAAGGCCAGCATCCCATTCGCCTTCCTGACCACCTGCTGCACCTGCAGGCTGGGTTTTTGCGACTCATGCACAAGGACCCCGAGGTCCCTCTGCACCGTTGCCTGCTGCAGTTTTTTGCCATGTAAGTAATAGTCCTTCCTACCATTATTCCTACCAAAGTGGACCACCTCGCACTTGCCAACATTAAATTCCATTTGCCAGTTCCTGGCCCATTCGCCCAGCCTACCTAGATCCTTCTGCAGACTCTGCACACCCTCCGCACAATTTGCCGTTCCACCAATCTTGGTGTCATCAGCAAATTTCGACACCATACACTCGGTTCCCTCCTCCAGATCATCTATATAAATGGTAAATAGCTGAGGCCCCAGCACCGACCCCTGGGGCACTCCACTAGTCACCAACCGCCAATCCGAATAGCACCCATTAACCCCCAATCTCTGCCTCCTATTTGACAACCAATCCTCCATCCACGCTAACACCCTACCCCCAACTCCATGCCCCCTTACCTTCTGCAATAACCTCTTGTGAGGTACCTTGTCAAATGCCTTCTGAAAATCAAGACCGACCACATCCACCGGCTCTCCTCTATCCACCGCCCTAGACACATCCTCATAGAACTCCAATAAATTTGTCAGACACGACTTCCCCTTAACGAAACCGTGCTGCATCTGCTCTATCAAGCAATTCCCCTCAAGATGCCTCGCTATTTCCTCCTTGATGACGGATTCTAACATTTTACCTACAAAAGACGTTAAACTAACCGGCCTTTAATTCCCTGCCTTTTGCCTGCCACCCTTCTTAAACAACGGCGTAACAGTAGCCGTTTTCCAATCTTCCGGCACTTCCCCGGAATCCAGCAACGTTTGGAAAATAACCACCAAGGCATCCACTATCACCTCCGCCATTTCTTTCAGAACCCTCGGATGCATTCCATCCAGTCCTGGGGACTTGTCCACAATCAGTCCCTCCAGTCTGCCGAGCACCGCCTCTCTAGTAACAATAATGTCATTGAGACTCTCCAGTCCTACCACCTTTCCATCGCTAACACCCGGCAAATTATTCACGTCCTCCTCCGTGAAGACCGAAACAAAAAAGTTACTCAAGACCTCAGCCATTTCCTCATCCCCTACCACTAAGTCCCCCCTCTCATCCTCTAAGGGTCCAACGTTCACCCTAGCCAGCCTCTTCCTTTTTATATATTTATAAAAACTCTTGCTATCCTTTTTTATATTAAGCGCTAGCCCAGCTTCATAGTTTCTCCTGCCCTTCTTTATCAACTTCTTTGTCAATCTTTAGGTGGTGGTGAGCTGCCTTCTTGAATCACTGCTGTCCATGTTCTGTGGGTTGACCAACAATGCCGTTAGGGAGGGAATTCCAGGATTTTGAGACTGTGAAGGAACGGCCGCTATATTCCCAAGTCAGGGTGGTGAGTGGCCTGGAGGGAAACCTCCAAGTGGTGGTGTTCCCATGTATCTGCTGCCCTTGTCCTTCTCGATGGAAGTGGTCGTGGGTTTAGAAGATGCTGTCTAAGGATCTTTGACGAATTGCTGCAGTGCATCTTGTACTTCTGATACTGAGTGTTATTGGTGGGAGTGAATGTTTGTGGATGTGGCGCCAATCAAGCAGGGCTGCTTTGTCCTGGGTGGTATCGAGCTTCTTGAGTGTTGTTGGACCTGCACCCAGGCAGGCAAGTGGGGAGTATTCTGTCACACTGCTGACTTGTGCATTGTAGATGGTGGACAGGCTCTGGGGAGTCAGGAGATGAGTTACTCGCTGCAGGATTCCTAGCCTCTGACCTACTCTTGTAGATACTGTAACACTTTGTAATAGCGTTATTGTTGAATGTGCTGATATTCACAAGTGAGCAGCTGATCACTCACCATTACACTCAGAACGCTACCTACTGTGGCCTTTCATGCTTGCGTGACTTCAGATTCACCAGCACACCTCCCCCTCGCTGTCTGTGTGGTGAGTGACTCAACTGAGTACCTGATTATCACCCGAGCTGAAATCACTGATCTAGAAACAGTTTGCATGCTCTGATTAGACAAATGTTTCCACTTTAACACTGATTTCTACACTTCCCTCAGGGCCCCAAAACCCCGCAGCTCCCAGGGATGGGACTGCTTCAATTCCTGACAACTGCAGCTTCCCAACTTGAAAAAGTCAATGGACTGCTTTACTATTATGTACATGTACATCACAGACAGCAAGCAGAAAGCAGAGCAGTAGTTTCAGTATAAATATGGGCGGCGCGGTAGCACAGTGGTTAGCACTGCTGCTTCACGGCTCCAGGGTCCTGGGTTCGATTCCCGGCTCGGGTCACTGTCTGTGTGGAGTTTGCACATTCTCCTCGTGTCTGCGTGGGTTTCCTCCCACAGTCCAAAGATGTGCGGGTTAGGTTGATTGGCCATGCTAAGAAATTGCCCCTTTGTGTCCAGGGATAAATAGGTTAGTGGGATTAGTGGATATAATATGTAGGGATATGGGGGTACGGCCTGGGTGGGATTGTGTTTGGTGCAGACTCGATGGGCCGAAGGGCCTCTTTCTGCACTGTAGAGTTTCTATGATTCTATTTCCCCTTGTGGGGCAATCCAGAACAAGAGGTCACAAATAGTCACGAGGCAGTAGATTATTAATGATTACTAAGGATATTATTAAACTAGAAACAGCACAGAAAAGATTTACTACTGGGACATGATGGTTTGAGTTATGAGAAGATGGATAGACCGGGGCATTTTCCCCTGGAGCACAGGAGGCTTAGGGGTGATCTTATAGAGGTCTACAAAATAACGAGGTGCACAAATAAGGTAGATAGTCAACATCTTTTCCCAAAGGTAGGGGAGTCAAAAGCTAGAGGGGATAGGTTTAAGGTGAGAGGGGAGAGATACAAAAATGTCCAGAGCGGCAATTTTTTCACAAGAGGGTGATGAGTGTCTGGAATGAGTTGCCAGAGGTAATAGTAGAGGTGGGTACAATTTTGTCTTTTGAAAAGCGTTTAGACAGTTACATGGATGAGATGAGTATAGAGGAATCTGGGCCGAATGTAGGCAATTGGGAATAGCCTAGTGGTAAAAACCGGGCAGCATGGACAAGTTGGGCTGAAGGGCCTGTTTCCATGCTGTGAATCTCTATGACTATTTAAAACTGAGTTGAGGAGGAGCTACTTCTCGCAGAGGGTGGTGAATTTGTGGAACTCGCTGCGGTGGAGTCTGAATCGCTAAATAGTTTCAAGGAGATAGATATATTTCTGAAAAAAGCTGGTTAAATGGATACAGGGAACAGGTGGGGAGGTGGCTTTGAGACCAGGAAGAGGTCAAAAGAGGTCATGATCTTAAAAGTAAAGCTTATTTATTAGTCACAAGCGCGCCTACATTCAAACTGCAATAAAGCTAGGGGGGGGGGAAATCCCCTAGTCGCCTCACTCCTGTTCAAGCACACTGAGGGAGAAGTTAGCATGGTTAATACACCTAACCAGCACGTCTTTCGGAGTGTGGGAAGAAACCGGAGTACCCGAAGGAAACCCACACACACACACACACACACACACACACACACACACAGACACAAGGAGAATGTGCAAACTCCACACAGACAGCGACCCGAGCCGGGAATCGAGCCGGGTCCCTAGCACTGAGAGGCAGCAGTGCTAATGACTGTGCCACCATGTCGCCCCCTGATCTGACCGAATGGCAGAGGAGGCTTGAAGGGTTAAATTGTCTACTTCAGCTCCTAGTTCCAATGTTCTAGGTAAAATGGCCTCTACCCCCATCCATATATAATTTTTTAAAAAACTACTCACAATGCTGCAGTGAACTATGTAGAGTTGCCGGAACTGAACACCGTGGTTCTCTGGGGAGGATTTCCTCAACATCCTAACACTTCTGTGATTTATGGTCTGAGGCAGAAAGTTTACATTTATTCCAGACTACAGCATCAAATATAGAGCAGAATGTCAGCATTGAGGGAACACCGCAGTTCGGGATGTTCTGCCTTTCAGACACAAACCGAGACGCCCCCATCTCACCTCTCAAGCCCCCTGGCACAAGCAGAAGAGTAGCTGGGGATTTCACGTCATGTCCTGACTAATATTTTACCCGTAATCCAACATCTAACGCACAGATGATCTGCTCATTTACTGTCTGTGCAAATTGGCTGCAGCTTTACAAAGGCTCCAACCCTTCACTGACTGTAAAACACAAAGTCTCACAACACCAGGTTAAAGTCCAACAGGTTTATTTGGTAACAAACACCACTAGCTTTCAGAGCGCTGCCCCTTTGTCAGATGAGTGGGGAGTTCTGATCATAAACAGGGCATATAAAGACAGACCGAATTTATAGAATACTGATTAAAATGTGAGTCTTTACAGCTAATCAAGTCTTAAAGGTGCAGACAATGTGAGTGGAGAGAGCATTAAGCACAGGTTAAAGAGATGTGTACTGGCTCCGGACAGGACAGTATTTCCTGTCTGGAAACAATACAGTCCTTCACAATACACGACAGCGCAGAGTCACTGAGCAGAGACTGATAGCCAAGTTCCGCACACGAGGACGGCCTCAACTGGGATCTTGGGTTCACGTCACACTATCTGTAACCCACATGACTTGCCTGGGCTTGCAACATCTCACTTATTGTCCTGTCTGGAGAAAATACACATCTCTTTAACCTATGCTTAACGCTCTCTCCACTCACATTGTCTGCACCTTTAAGGCTTGATTAGCTGTAAAGACTCACATTTTAATCAGCATTCTGTAAACTGAGTGTGTGCCTTTATACGCTCCGTTTGTGATCAGAACACCCCACTCACCTGACGAAGGGGCAAACCCTGAAAGCTAGTGGTGTTTGCTACCAAATAAACCTGTTGGACTTTAACCTGCTGTGAGACTTCTTACTGCGTTTACCCCAGTCCAAAGCCGGCATTTCCACATCACGTAAAGCACAAACGCCAGGACATTGTGGAAGGTGCTATGCAAGTATAAGTTTCTCCCTGGGACTTGTTAGTTACTCTGCAGTAAATCAATCTGAAGATGAGACTCAGACTTAAGTCAATTGTTTTTTTTAAGAAGCAGCTGCTTCTATTTCATGGTTTTTTAATTCATCCACGAGACATGGGTGTCGTTGGCTGGCCAGCATTTATTGCCCATCCCTAGTTATTGTCCATCCCTTGAGAAGGTAGTGGAATCGCTGTAAACCCACGTGCCGCTGGTTGTCCCACAATGTCATTAGGGAGGGAGTTTCAAGATTTTGACCCAGCGGCTGCGAAGGAACGGTGATATATTTCCAGGTTGGTGGCTTGGAGGGGAACTTGCAGTTGGTGGTGTTCCCATGTATCTTTAAAGGAAGGTACAGTAAGAAGTCTGACAACGCCAGGTTGTCAATTTATTTGATAGTAAACTCACAAGCTCTCAGGGTTTGCTCCTTCGTCAGGTGAATGGAGAGTTCTGGCCTCAGACAGAGCACAACACACGACAGCACAGAGTCGCTGAGCAGAAGCTGATAGCCAAGTTCCGCACACACGAGGACGGCCTCAACTGGGGCTCTGTCTGAGGCCAGGACTCTCCACTCACCTGACGAAGGGGCAAACCTCGAAAGCTTGCGAGTTTACTATCAAATAATTGGTTTGACTTAAACCTGGTATTCTCAGACTTCTTACTGTGTTTACCGCAGTCCAACGCCGGCGTCTCCACATCTTTAAAGGAAGGTACCAGTGTTGCTGCTTCACTTTATATCGGATAGCTGTCCTGCTTGTTCAAAGCTGGGGCTGTGGAGTATGGGTAGAGGTCACCTATGCGTGAGGACAGCATTCTCCACACCATCATCTTGGAGTACAGTGCTGCACTAATAATCTAGAAGCTACATTCCCACTCTCATTTCTAACTGAATGAAGGTGTATTAGGCTGGAAAAAAAGGAAAAAAAATGCCCCCCAGATCTGCTGAGATTGTCATTCAAATCCACTAATGCGATTGACTCTTATTCTGTTCAATAGTGCAGCAAGCCACTCGCTTACAAAAACCCTCGGAGGCTCTCCACTATCGTCTCCTGGTAATGGACAATAACAGAGGTTTTGCCAGCAAAAGCCACCTCTTGATAGCAAATGAAAGGCTCCACAATGCCTGTAAAGGGTGAGCTGTACTGTAAATGTCTGATTCACGAGTGTTTATACTCTAAACGAGTGTTTATACTTCATAGCGAGGGGGATTGAATATAAAAGTAGGGAGGTCTTGCTGCAGCTGTATAGGGCATTGGTGAGGCCGCAGCTGGAGTACTGTGTGCAGTTTTGGGCGCCGCACCTGCGCAAAGATATTTTGGCCTTGGAGGGAGTGCAGAGGAGGTTTACTAGGCTGATACCGGAGTTGAGGGGGTTGAGCTATGAGGAGAGGCTGAATAAACTAGGATTGTACTCGTTAGAGTTTAGAAGAATGAGGGGAGATCTCACTGAGACGTATAAGATGATGAAAGGGATGGATAGGATAGAGGTGGAGAGACTCTTCCCACTCAAAAAAGACAGTAGGACTAGGGGGCACAGCCTCAAGATAAAGGGGGGGCGGTTTAGAACGGAGTTGAGGAGGAACTTCTTCACTCAAAGGGTGGTGAATCTCTGGAATTCTCTGCCCGTTGAAGTGGTGGAGGCTGCCTCGCTAAATATTTTTAAGAAGCGGGTTGATGGGTTTTTGATAAGAGAGGGGATTAAGGGTTATGGGGAGAGGGCGGGAAAGTGAAACTGAGCCACGACAGATCAGCCATGATCTTATTGAATGGTGGGGCAGGCTTGAAGGGCTAGATGGCCTACTCCTGCTCCTATTTCTTATGTTCTTATGTAAACAATGACGAGGGACCCTTGAAGCAGTACAATGTGCTGCGGTATATCCCAGACAGCAGGTTAAATGTTTGCTTGTTCAGGTCACATGACAGCATTGGAGCCATCACATGATAGAGTCAGAGAGTTGTACAGCACAAGTGGCTGCCTTTTGGCCCTTCCAGCCTATACTGGCTCTTGTACGGCACTGGAAAGATCACATGATAGCAAAGGGAATGTGGGACGTTCTCCTGGCCAATACATCTCCCCGGACTGACAACCGAACTGGATCACTCATCCAAACCCATAGCTCAACACCAAACCACCGTGTGTGTAAACTGACAGCTGCAAAAACAACTATGATCAACTATACTTCGCTGGACACCAAAGCTCTTTGGGAAATCCCAAGAATGTGACAGGGTTTACCGAACTGCCAGTTCTTTATAAAAAGGACAGGGACTGAGTGGATCACACTTCCAGAGGGCTAGTATGATGTGTCAAATGGCCTCCTCCTGTTCTGTGAAGTTTTACGATTCCATGGGGTACAAGAGCAGAATATGAAGATTACACTCAGGATTTGCCCTTGATGGAGTGAGAGACAGAGACACACGATGCAGAAAAGCTCTGCAGAAGAACAATATGGACTCGAAACTCTCCACAGACCTGCTGAGCTCTTCCAGCATCTTCGGTCTTTATTCGAGGACCCTGGTCTGAATAGAGTTAGCTGAGCCCTGCTTGTGGGGATGCTACAATGGGTCTTAATACTGGGGAGGGGACATTGACCAGAGCTCCCTGGGCGAGGTTCAGAGGGGAGTAAAGCCACCAATCCTTTCCTGAGTGCTGCAATTCACTTCACCTTAATTCTGATTCTTTTTATACTAATACCAGCTTTTTATGTCAGTGTTTTGCTCATTTGACGCTTACACAGCCATGAGTAAAGATGTTCTGATCATCAGTCTGGAGATAAATTGACACCCACAATGGGAACATTGCGTTTAGAGGTGAAAGGTGGCTTTTCCAACTAAACGAGACAGGGGTGTGAGCTGTAATTGCTTCAACTGATATGAATCATTCCACGTAGTCACAAGGCCTTAGTGAGATGCAAAAGTTCAGAAAATCATCACTGCGAGGCAGCTTTTCAAAAGATGACTGAGAAAATCCCTGTGCTTAATGCATTATAAACAGTTCAGAAGGTTGTGGGACTATAGATGTTATAGATAACAGAAGGCCATTCACTCCATCACACCAGAGCTTTACACTCCAACCGTATTGCCAGTATACTTAAACATTTCATTTACAAACACTTGTCCATAAGACATAGGAGCAGAATAAGGCCACTCGGCCCATTGAATGGCAGAGCAGACTCAATCATGGCTGATATTATTCTCGTCCCCATTCTCCTGCCTTTTCCCCATAACTCCTGATCCCCTTTTTAATCAAGATCTTATCTACTCCTGCCTTAAAGACACTCAATGACCTGGCCTCCACAGCCTTCTGAGGCCAAGTGTTACCGTGATCTGGCACTGCCCCATGAAAAGATGAAACGACAATCTTTAAGGCAGCAGCAGACTGCATGCTTGCTGAGTTCTGCAGTGCTGGTCACACCTCAGATACACCACTGCCACATACTGCAGTTCTAAGTCAACATGATATAGTGAGAGAGAGCGTGAGGGGTTTGTAAAAGACTTCATTTCACTTATCTGGTAATTGAATTTTTAAGCACCGCGTTCTCCATCCTGCTCAGTTCATCAACTGTTTCAGGCTTATCGGGAAAAGGCATACACAAAAATTCTAAACTGCAGTTCCTGCAAGTGCC
This sequence comes from Carcharhinus amblyrhynchos, assembly GCF_965287045.1. Classification (NCBI taxonomy): domain Eukaryota; kingdom Metazoa; phylum Chordata; class Chondrichthyes; order Carcharhiniformes; family Carcharhinidae; genus Carcharhinus; species Carcharhinus amblyrhynchos. Next base: position 19,272,556 of record NC_137356.1, read on the forward strand.
AAGGTAGTGATTTCTATTCACACACCGCACCACCACACTTCTCTACTCAAAGTGTAAGGCCCTTCAATGAAGCAGTGCTCACCTGTCCCTGGAGGGGTGGGGAGCTGGGGGAATGGAGGGGGGGCGGGGGGGGGCGGAGGACCAGAGAGGGTAGAGGGAGGCAGGGGACCTGAGGGGCTGACCAAAGAGGGTTGTGAGAGAGAGGGTGGGGTAGTTTTTCAGCCCTGGTTTACAAACCAACAGGAATAAATGCAGGGTGATTTCTCAGTGACCCACACCTTGCCCCTGCAGGCCCTACAAGTCCTTCAGTCACCAACTAGCGTTTTGGGTGCACTTTATAGAAAAAAGGTAAAAATACTTTTGAGAGCAGAATCATTTAAAAAAAAAATGAACTGCGGCAGACACTGTGCTTTGGATACAATCACAACACAAACGGCTGCTGTCACATCCTCGTTGGGGGGGTGGGGGGGGCGTGGTGGTGGTTTCTGCAACCCTTGAAATGTTCAACTCCTTTCTCACCAATCAAGTGAACTCATTTCATCTCTCACTTTCCTCCATGGCCTCCAATCATTCTCAATGATACGGAACAAAGGTGAGAAAAAGAATCCTGTGGAAACTCTCACCGCGACGGGCACAGGCCCAATAATCCACTCCGAGATCCGATTTTACTCACTTCCACTGCCAACTCGGAGCAGGCGTAAAGCTAACGTTCCGGAGATCACATCAGTGGGAATCTAAACCAGGATTTGAATCGGGGATCGGAGAATTTCAAACCAACACATCTCATCACAATCCAGAAACAATTCTGTTCATCAAAAATTCTTCAGGTGACTTGTTTTTCTGGATTATATTGCAGGCTATGGCACAAATTGAAGGACATTGAGAAATCCTGAAAATCATCAGAATTAGTCTTTGGAAACATAGAAGGTAGGAAACAGCTATTTGGCCCTTCGAGCCTGCTCCACCATTTATTATGATCCTGGCTTATCGTCCAACTCAACAGCCTAGTCCCTCTTTCTCTCCATAACCTTTGATCCCATTCACCCCGAGTGATGTATCCAGCAGACTCTTGAATACATTCAATGTTTTGGCATCAACTACTTTCTGTAGTAAAGAATTCCACAGGCTCACCACTCTTTGGGCAAAGAAACGCCTCATCTCCATCTTAAATGGTCCACCCTGTATCCTCAGACTGTGACCCCTGGTTCTGGGCTCCCCTGATGTGGAGATGCCAGCGTTGGGCTGGGCTAGGCACAGTAAGGAGTCTCACAACATCAGGTTAAAGTCCAACAGATTTATTTGGTAACACAAGCTTTCGGAGCACTGCTCCTTCCTCATGTGAGTCACTCACCTGAAGAAGGAGCGAGATTCCGAAAGCTTGTGCGACCAAAGCCTGTTGGACTTTATTCTAGTGTTGTGAGACTTCTTTCTGGACTCTCCCCACCATAGGGAACATCCTCCCTGCATCTATCCTGTCTAGTCCTGTTAGAATTTTAAGTCTCTATGAGGCACCCCTTTATTCACCTACACAATGGTTTTCCAATCCTAAATCAGCCTTAAGTTCTCAAGATAGACCCAAACTCCAAATTGAGTAAGGGTTCAATTATTCACAGATACTCGGCAAGATTTTCCATCCTCCGTGTATTTTCCATCAGCCTGTCATTATTGGCAGCAGGATCGTCCAGTCTTGCCGATATCTATAGGGTTTCCTCTGCTATTCGCCACGCAGATGGGTTTAGGGGTGGGGGGGGTGGGCAGGGAGGGTTGTGCCTGGGATGACCATCAGTGAGAGACTGGAAGATTTCAGCCACTGCTGGGAAGTACGAGTCTCCATGCTCCCAGGGCAGGTACAGAAGATCTCTCACAGAGTAAAGCTCCCTCTTCAATACTCCAATCATTCCTAGGGGCATTATTCTCAATTGTTTCAGCTGAAATGGCTGGAAGTACTTACGTTTGTGGTTTCCACAGTCACAGGTCCCGGGGAGTTGGGCAGTGCCTGGGGGGGGGTTACAGGCCCCAAGGCTTGGGGGAGGTGGGGGCGACAGGCTCCCTGGGGGGTGGCACCAGATGGCAGGTACTTGTGGGCAGACTTTAGGTGTGCTTTCATTTCAACAAAGAAATTTAATTTCCTAAAAAGCTGATGAACGCGCACCAATAGAACGAGGAAATGGTTCCGTTTCATCAAGATCATTTTCACAGGTTACCTGCTGGAGGATTACCCAGCTGCGTTAAAAACGTTCATTTTTAATGAGAAATCCATCCCATCTTAATAAAAATACACCAGGTTGCCACAAATCAGGAAAATGAATCGAAATTCCACGGCACACCGCTGCCTCTCAGTAAATTTTGCTTTTGTGATTAAGCCAATGGATTTCAGCAGAAACTCGATTTACAAAGTGCAGGGAAGCAGCTATCCTCTGAAGTTTATTTTGTCACAGCACATACCCGGCACTCAGCAGCGACAGGGCATTTACCTCTGTTTTCAACTCTGTGATCTGGTCCTTTAACTCACGAATGATCTGATTGGAGTCTGAGTTGTTGAGTTGACCCTGGATCCTTCCCTCTTCTCTCTTTGAAGCACAAAGCAAACAAACAACAAGTTAAAGGTTTTCATTCACGTAAATATTTTAGGCTCTGTAATTTCAACAAATCCGGCCACTCTGCCGCAGACACGGGCATTGTCTGTCCAAACTGGCTAACCTCCCCAACTTACACTTCTGCTTTAAGTCACTGATTACTAGAACTCTTGCTGTTATCCATTAGAATTATTAGTGGGTGGCACAGTGGTCAGCATTGCTGCTTCACAGCGCCAGGGGCCCGGGTTCGATCGCTGCCAGTGCGGAGTCTGCTCGTTTCCCCCGTGCCTGCGTGGGTTTCCTCCAGTTTCCTCCCACATTCTGAAAGACCTGCTGGTACATTGATCTGAACAGACGCCGGAGTGTGGCGACTAGGGGATTTTCACAGTGACTTCGTTGCAGTGTTAATGTAAGCCTACTTGTGACTAATAAATAAACTTTAACTTCAGTTTTCCAATTAAAATCTGAATTGAAGGTAGCTTCATTGCAGCGTTAATGAGAGCCTACTTGCCACACTATAAGCATAGAATCATAGAACCCGACAGTGCAGAAAGAGACCCTTCGGCCCATCACGTCTGCACCGACCACAATCCCACCCAGGCCCCATCCCCATATCCCTACACATTTACCCACTAATCCCTCTAACCTATGCATTTCAGGACACTAAGGGGCAATTTTAGCACGGCCAATCAACCTAACCCGCACATCTTTGGACTGTGGGAGGAAACTGGAGTACCTGGAGGAAACCCACGCAGACACAAGGAGAATGTGCAAACTCCACACAGACAGTGACCCGAGCCGGGAATCGAACCCAGGTCCCTGGAGCTGTGAAGCAGCAGTGCTAACCCACTGTGCTACCGTGCCGCCCCAATAAACTTTAAATTGGAAACAGCAATAAAAGCTGGGAAATCTGGTTGTTCTTGGACTAGACCATGGTTAGTCGTCACCCCTGATCTCAGCAAGGCCAATAAATTAAAAACAAAATATTGCAGATGCTGGAAATCTGAAACGAGAAAAGAGGAAATGCTGGATAAACTCAGCAGGTCTGGCAGCATCTGTGGAGAGACGAACAGAGTTAACGTTTCTACTTCACATGACCCTTCCGCAGAACAGTTCTGTAAATCGACTCGGGGAATTTCACAGTAACTTCACTGCAGTGTTAATGTAAACCTCACTTATGACTAATAAATAAACTTTAACTCAGATACAGGCTCAGAATGTTAGCTCTGTCTCACGCTGCACAGATGCTGCCAGATTGATGCACCATTTCCTCTTTTGTTCAGCAAAAATTTAAATGGAAGGATGCTGCAGATTCTGCCTCAGCAGTAGCGAAGCACTAGATAAAAGCAAATTACGGCAGACGCTGGACTCGAAACCAGAAGAGAAAATGCTGGAAAATCTCAGCAGGTCTGGCAGCATTCACCTGACGAAGGGGCTAACCCGAAAGCTAGTGATTTTACTATCAAATAAATCGGTTGGACCGAAACCTGGTGTTGTCAGACTTTTTACAGCATCTGTAAGGAGAGAAAAGAGCCAATGTTTCGAGTCTAGACGACCCTTTGTCAAAGCATAGTGTTGAAATTACCCTTAAACTTCAACCTTCATTCTCCAAAATGACCCTTGTTAATGATTCCAGTGGGAACAATTTCTCACTGATTATTGTCACGTGTTAAGTTTCACCATGTTGGCCAACAGATATTCATTTTGAACCTAATTCATGTAGGTGAATCTTCACTTCCTTGTTCTCCCCCTAACACAGTACCCAGAACTGTGTGCAACACTCTAACTGTGGCCTAACCATGTTTTCCACGAAATACAATAGGGGACAGCAGTTGAATGTTCGTTTCAGAGCCTGTGCTGTAACTGGTGTTAAAACCTCCTTTACAATACCACAGCAGCTGCAGTACGGATTGCTATGACGTGCTGCAGCTTCTCTCTCATTCTCACTGGCGGTACTTTGGAAAAGAGTAACCTCATTCCATCAAATTAATATTAAAGTCAGAATCCTCTCTTAAAACCTCGTCACACACTGTCCATATTGATAGAATTATAGGATCATACCGTGAAGAGGCCTATCGCGTCTGCAATGGCACATTAGAAGAACCTGAACTCTCACAGCGGCACTGTAGTTAGCACTGTTGCCTCCCAGCGCCCGAGACCCCAGGTTCAATTCAGGGCTGGGGTCACTGACTGTGCGGAGTCTGCATGGTTCCCCCCTATGCTGACGTGGGTTTCCTCCGGGTGCTCTGGTTTCCTCCCACACTAAGAAGTTTTACAGCACCAGGTTAAAGTCCAACAGGTTTATGTGGTAGTAAACGCCACTAGCTTTCGGAGCGCTGCCCCTTCCACACCTGACGAAGGAACAGTGCTCCAAAAGCTAGTGGCATTTGCTACCGAATAAACCTGTTGAACTTTAACCTGGTGTTGAGAGACTTCTTACCGTGTTTACCCCAGTCCAACGCCGGCATCGCCACATCATTCCTCCCACAGTCCAAAGATGTGCTAGTTTGGTGCATTGGCCATGCTAAATTCTCCGTGTACCTGAACAGGCGCTGGAATATCGCGACTTGGGGATTTTCACAGTACCTTCATTGCAGTGTTAATGTAAGTCTCCTTGTGACACTACCAAATAAACTTAAAACTTAAGAAAACTTAATCCCATTTGGCAGTTCTTGGCCCATAACCCTGAATGTTATGATGTGCCAAGTGATCATCCAGGCATTTTTTTTTAAAAGGATGTGAGGCAACCCACCTCCGCCACCCTCTCAGGCAGCACATTCCAGACTGTCACCGCCCTCTGGGTAAAAAAGGTTTTTCCTCTCATCTCCTGAAACCTCTTGCCCCTCGCCTTGAAGCTATGTCCCCTGTGACTGATCCTTCAACTAAGAGGAACAGCTGCTCCTTATCCACTCTGTGGGCTGATTTGGGCTCAGAAACTTTACTCACCAACGAGAAGATAAAGAGTTGATCTGTCACGAAGGGTTGCAATTCTCCCCAGTGACCCAGAAGACAGTGTGGCCTTCCTAGCTGGACAGCCAGAGCATAGATGACCAATGCTGTGTGCTGGTAAATTACACAATTTTGGTTGGTTACACTCCAGTCGTAGCTTTCGTAACTGCACCAACACTAGGCTAACCAAACAATCTGTGGCTTTAAGGTCAGGATGCTTCTTCTCCTGTGTATTTAACTACCTAACACTGTGCGAACTCCACTTCAGGTTAACGTTAACTTCCTGATGAGATGGAATACCCCCACACAATCCACTTTCCTTTCTCAACTTTTCTCTCACCAATGCTTTTTAAAAATGGTTACCTTGAATTAATCAGAATTGGATCGTGTCTCAAAAGGAGATTTAGGAGATTTACAAGGATGTTGCCTGGATTGGGAGGCATGCCTTATGAGGATAGGTTGAGGGAGCTAGGTCTGTTCTCCCTGGAGAGATGAAGGTTGAGAGGCGACCTGATAGAAGTTTATAAAATGTTGAGAGGAATAGATAGGGTGGATTCTCGGAGGCTATTTCCCAGGGCTGAAATGGTCGCTACGAGAGGACACAGGTTTAAGGTGCTGGGGAGCAAGTACAGAGGAGATGTTCAGGGTAAGTTTTTCACTTAGAGGGTGCTGAGTGAGTGGAATCGGCTGCTGTCGGTGGTGGTAGAGGCGAACTCCCTGGGGTCTTTTAAAAGACTTCTGGATGAGTACATGGGATTTAATGGGATTGGGGGTTATAGATAGTTCTATGGCCTGGTAGGTATGGATATGATTGGCGCAACTTGTGGGCCGAAGGGCCTGTTTGTGCTGTAGTGTTCTATGTTCTACAAAATGGCAAGCAATGGGAAATCAGGGTCCTGACTGCACAAACACCGAAGGTGCTCAGCAAAGCCATCACCCAGTCTACGCTTGGTCTCTCGGATACACAGGAGACCAAACGTATCCAGCCCATGTCTGCCCTTGGCCTGCTGCAACGTTCCAGTGAAACTCAACACAAGCTGAAAGAACAGCCTGTCATCTTCCAACTCATCACTTTACAGCCTTCCCGTCTCAACATCAAATTCAACAACTTCAGACGATTAGCTCCACCCTTTTGTTTTCACTTCCTTTTTAACTGTTCCCTACTTTACATTTGAATTCAACCACATTTGTGTGGGCCTGGAGTCACATGTAGTCCAGACCAGGGATTAAAAAGTACATTTCCTTCCCTAAACGACATTAATGAACCAAATGGGTGTTTTTGACCAATGACAATGGTTTCATGGTCATCAGTAGATTCTTAATTACAGATATTTTTATGGGCGGCACGGTAGCTCAGTGGTTAGCATTGCTGTCTCACAGCTCCAGGGACCTGGGTTTGATTCCCAGCTCCGGTCACTGTCTGTGTGGAGTTTGCACATTCTCCTCGTGACTGCATGGGTTTCCTCCCACAGTCCAAAGATGTGCGGGTTAGGTTGATTGGCCATGCTAAAAATTGGCCCTTAAAGACACGAGATGCGTAGGTTAGAGGGATTAGTGGGTAAAATATGTAGGGAAATGGGGGTAGGATTATGGTCGGTGCAGACTTGATGGGTCAAATGGCCTCTTTCTGCACCGTTTCTATGATGAGATATTTCTTTGTCTTTATTTTTCGTCCCCCCTACTCTTCCCCCTATTTTATCTCTGCTTTCTTTACCTTTTCTCCCTCTTTCCCCTGATTTTATCACTCCCCCCACATCTTCCTGTCACGGTTTACCCTCTGGTTTCAATTTCTCTGCCGTTTGACCATTCACACCTTCTATTCTCTCTATGGGCTGCCATTAGCAACCTTTCCCCTGGTTTCTGTGGCTATGACTCATCTTTCATTCCCTCACCCTGCAGTATAAATATCTCCCACTTTCTCAGCCTTTTAGCTTTGACAAAGGGTCACCTGGACTCGAAACGTCAGCTCTTTTTTCCCTCCTTACAGATGCTGCCAGACCTGCTGAGATTTTCCAGCATTTTCTCTTTTGGTTTCAGATTCCAGCACCCGCAGTAATTTGTATTTATATAATTTGAACAGAAGGTGTGAACCACCAAATGGCAGGGAGACTGAAATCAGAGGGTAAGCTGTGACAGATGAAGATTTGTAGGGGCGGGGGGGGGCACGAGGGGAGGGAGGCGAATGTAAAATTGATAAAAGAGGGAAGGGGAAATAAAGGGGTAGAAAATGTAAGGAAGGGGGGATAAGATAGGGGAAAGAAAAAAAGACAATAAAGTATAAAAAAGAGAACAATTAAAAATGAAACAAAATGAAAACAAAGGGGTTGAGGTGAGATAGAACTAATCAGTAATTTGCTTGTATCAATCTGGTGAATCTTTTACTGCACTCCCTCCCCCCTTATATCCTTAGGTAAGGAGACCAAAACCGCACACACTGTTTCAGGTATACAAAGAACAAAGAAAATTCCAGCACAGGAACAGGCCCTTCGGCCCTCCAAGCCTGCACTGACCATGCTGCCCGACTGAACTGAAACCCCCTACCCTTCCGGGGACCATATCCCTCTATTCCCATCCTGTTCATCTATTTGTCAAGAACTCTTTGAAAGTCACTACCGTATCTGCTTCCACTACCACCTCCACCAACAAGTTCCAGGCACCCACTCTGTGCAAAAAAAATCTGCCTTGTACATCTCCTTTAAACCTTGCTCCTCACACTTTAAACCTGTATCCCCCAGTAGTTGACTCTTCCACCCTGGGAAAAAGCTCCTGACTATCCACTCTGTCCATGCTTCTCAATCTTGTAGACCTCTATTAGGTCACCCCTCAACCTCCGTCGCTCCTGTGAGAACAAACCAAGTTTCTCCAATCTTTCCTCATAGCTCATATCCTCCATACCAGGCAACATCCTGGTAAATCTTTTCTGCACCCTCTCCAAAGCCTCCACATCCTTCTGCTGGTTGGCGACCAGAATTGAACACTATATCCCAAATGCAGCCGGACCAAGCTTCTATGAAGCCGCAATACGACTTGCCAATTTTTAAACTCAATGCCCCAGCTGATGAAGGCAAACATGCCTTCTTGACTACTTTCTCCACCTGCGTTGCCACTTTCAGTGACCTGCGTACCTGCACACCCAGATCCCTCTGCCTATCAATACTCTTAAGGGTTCCGCCATTTACTGTATTTGTCCTATCTGTACTAACCCTTCCAAAATGCATTAACTCATTTGTCCGGATTAAACTCCATCTGCCATCTCTCCACTCAAATCTCCAACTGATCTATATCCTGCTGTATCCTCTGATGGTCCTCATCGCTATCCGCAAATCCACCAATCTTTGTGTCGTCCGCAAACTTACTCATCAATCCAGCTACATTTTCCTCCAAATCATTTATATATATTACAAACAGCAAAGGTCCCAGCACTGATCCCTGAGGAACGCCACTTGTCGCAGCCCTCCATTCAGAAACACATCCTTCCATTGCTACTCTGTCTTCTTTGACCAAGCCAGTTTTGTATCCACCTTACCAGCTCACCTCTGGTCCCACGCGACTTCACCTTCTGCACCAGTCTGCCATGAGGGACATTGTCAAAGGCCTTACTGAAGTCCACGTAGACAACATCCACTGCCCTACCCTCATCAATCATCTTCGTCACTTTCTCGAAAAGCTTGATCAAATTCGTGAGACATGACCTCCCTTCACAAAACCACGTTGCCTCTCACTAATACCTCCACTTATTTCCAAGTGGGAATAAATCCTGTCTCGAAGAATCCTCTCCAATAATTTCCCTACCACTGATCTAAGTCTCACCAGCCTGTAATTACTTGGATTACTCTTGCTACCCTTCTTAAATAAAGGAATGACATTGGCTATTCTCCAATCCTCTGGGGCCTCCCCCATGAGGATATAAAGATTTCTCTTAAGGCCCCAGCAATTTTGTCCCTTGCCTTTCTCAGTATTCTGGGATATATCCCATCAGACCTGACAGAGAGAGACACACACACATGACAGAGAGAGAGAGAGAGAGAGAGACACACACACATGACAGAGAGAGAGAGAGAGAGAGAGACACACACACATGACAGAGAGAGAGAGAGAGAGAGAGACACACACACATGACAGAGAGAGAGAGAGAGAGAGAGACATACACATGACAGAGAGAGAGAGACATACACATGACAGAGAGAGAGAGACATACACATGACAGAGAGAGAGAGACATACACATGACAGAGAGAGAGAGACATACACATGACAGAGAGAGAGAGACATACACATGACAGAGAGAGAGAGACATACACATGACAGAGAGAGAGAGACATACACATGACAGAGAGAGAGAGACATACACATGACAGAGAGAGAGAGACATACACATGACAGAGAGAGAGAGACATACACATGACAGAGAGAGAGAGACATACACATGACAGAGAGAGAGAGACATACACATGACAGAGAGAGAGAGACATACACATGACAGAGAGAGAGAGACATACACATGACAGAGAGAGAGAGACATACACATGACAGAGAGAGAGAGACATACACATGACAGAGAGAGAGACATACACATGACAGAGAGAGAGAGAGACACACACACACAGAGACATACATGACAGAGACAGAGACATGGTGCAATGGTTGGCTCGCAGCACCAGGGACACACGTTTGATCCTTGGCTTGGGTCACTGTCTGTGTGGTGTCTGCATGTTCCTCCCATGTCTGCGTGAGTTTCCTCCAGGTGCTCCAGCTTCCTCCCACAGTTTGAGAGGCGCGCTGGTTAGGTGCACTGACTGTGCTAAATTCTCCCTCAGGTGTATCCAAACAGGCACCAGACTGTGATGACTAGGGGATTTGCACAGTAACTTCATTGCAGTGTTAATATAAGCCTTACTTGTGACACTAATAAATAAGCTTTACACAGAAGAGAGCAGGGAGAGAGAGACACAGTAGAGGTGAGAGAGAGAGAGAGAGACAGCAGAAAGAGGAGAACCACAGAATCCTTACAGTGCAGAAGGAGGCCATTCAGCCCATTGAGTCTGTACCAACCCTCCAAAAGAGCATCCCAACCAGGCCCACCCTCCCCACCCTGTTCCCGTAGCCCTGCACATTTATCAAAGCCAGTCCATCTAACCTGCACATCTTTAAACTATGGGAAGAAATCGGAGCACCCGGAGGAAACCCACGCAAGCACGGGGAGAACATGCAAACTCCACACAGACAGTGACCCAAGCCGGGAATCGAACCCGGGTCCCTGGCGCTGTGAGGCAGAAGTGCTAACCACTGTCACCCCATGCCACCCAAACACACAATCCTCTTTAACTAGAATTGAATATAGTTTGTAGATTTCCCCTAGTTCAGAGAGCTGAAATATAAATGTGGTTTCTTTAAATAGGTTTTATATATAAAAATGTCTATACATGAGAAATACCAACAGAAATGAGCACTGGTAATGCAGCATCACAACCACAGCAAGCTTTACTGACTTCCAAAACTCAGTGCCCCCCCTTCTCTCAGAACCAGCCAGGAAGGCAGAATGGGTGTGCCTGCTTAGAGTCATAGAGGCTTACAGTATGGAAACTGCCCCTTGGACCCAACTTGTCCATGCTGCCCTTTATTTAAGCCCTAAGCTAATCCCAATTGCCCGCAATTGGCCCATATCCCTCTATACCCATCGTACCCATTTAACTGTCTAAATGCCTTTAAAAGACAAAATTGTACCCACTCCTACTACTACCTCTGGCAGCTTGTTTCAGACACTCACCACCCTCTGTGTGAAAAGACTGCCCCTCTGGACACTTGTATCTCTCCCCTCTCACCTTAAACCTATGCCCTCTAGTTTTAGCCCCCCCTATCTGTGGGAAAAGACACTGACTATCTCGCTGATCTACACCCCTCATTATTTTATAGATCTAAGATCACCCCTCAGCCTCCTACGCTCCAGAGGAAACAAGTCCCAGTCTATCCAGCCTCTCCTTATAACTCAAACCATCAAGTCCCGGTAGCATCATAGTAAATCTTTTCTGTACTCTTTCTAGTTTAATAATATTCTTTCTATAATAGGGTGACCAGAACTGTACACAGTATTCCAAGTGTGACCTTACCAATGTCTTGTGCAACTTCAACAAAACGTCCCAACTCCTGTATTCAATGTTCTGACCGATGAAACCAAGCACGCCGAATGCCTTCTTCAACACACTGTCCACCTGTGACTCCACTGTCTAGAAGCTATGAACACGTACGCCTAGATCTCTTTGTTCTGCAACTCTCTCCAATGCCCTACCATTAACTGAGTAAGTCCTGCCCTGGGTCAATCTACTAAAATGCATCACCTCGCATTTGTCTAAATTAAACTCCATCTGCCTTTTGTCAGCCCACTGGCCCAACTGATCAAGATCCCGTTGAGAAGTGAAGAAAGTTCTCTCCAATTGCAATGATCAGGACTCAATTCAATATTTAAGCCCTCCTTGCCCCTTTACAAGTCTCCTGCCAGCAGTAACCAGTAACTGCAGGTCGATTTGGCAGTGTGTGTGCTGCACTCAACTCACCTCAATCCCGTCTCCCCCCCCGCCCCTACTCAACTCAATCCCCTCCCCCACCTCAACTCACCTCAATCCCCCCCAGCCCCAACTCACCTCAATTCCACCCCCCCCCCCCCCTCAGCATCCTCAGTGCCTACCCCAACCCCCAGTGAGTCAGCCAGCTCACTCCGTACTGCACACACCAATCCCCACATTCTGGCTGGCAGTATGAAACATAGAAGATAGGAACAGGAGGCGGCCATTTGGCCCTTCGACTGTTCTACCATTTATTACCATCATGGCTGATATTCCAACTCAATAATCCTGCTTTTTCCCCATAACTTTGATCCCATCCACCCCAAGTGCTGTCTCTAGCCACCTCTTGAATACGAGCAAAGTTTTGGCATCAACTACTTCCTGCGGTAATGAAATCCACAGGCTCATCACGCTTTGGGTGAAGAAATGTCTCCTAATCTCCATCCTAAATGGTCTACCCCGAATTCTCTGACTATGACCCCTGATTCTAAGACCTAATTGACTACCAGAACAGGTTCAGGAGGTAACTGCCCTGGCCTCACACCAACTCTTGTATTCTGCTGTTAAAAAACACTCTGCATAGTCCCTGAAATAAACTACTCTCCATTGATTTCCTGTATTATTAATACTTAATGCGAAACCCCCCAATAAGTGCTGATATTCACAAGTGAGCAGCTGATCACTCACCATTACACTCAGAACGCTACCTACTGTGGCCTTTCATGCTTGCGTGACTTCAGATTCACCAGCACACCTCCCCCTCGCTGTCTGTGTGGTGAGTGACTCAACTGAGTGTCTCTGATTATCACCCGAGCTGAAATCACTGATCTAGAAACAGTTTGCATGCTCTGATTAGACAAATGTTTCCACTTTAACACTGATTTCTACACTTCCCTCAGGGCCCCAAAACCCCGCAGCTCCCAGGGATGGGACTGCTTCAATTCCTGACAACTGCAGCTTCTGGCAGAGTCAGAGTCAATGGGCTGCCTTACTACGACAACGCGGAGATGCCGGCATTGGACTGGGGTGGGCACAGTAAGAAGTTTCACAACACCAGGTTAAAGTTCAACAAGTTTATTTGGTAGCACAAACTTTCAGAGCGTTGCTCCTGACAGCAAAGCTCTGAAAACTTGGAGTTACTTGCAGGGGAAGGGGAGACGGAGAAAACGGAGCACTAATTCCAGTGTATTACAAAGCTAGGTGCAGTGAACCACAAGGGAGGCAATGGCCTAGTGGAATTATCACTAGACAATTAATCCAGAAACTCAGCTAATGCTCTGGGGATCCGGGTTCAAATCCGGCGACGGCAGATGATAGAATTGGAGTTCAATGAAAAAATCTGGAATTAATAATCTACTGATGACCGTGAAACCGTTGTCAATTGTCGGAAAAACCCACCTGGTTCACTGAGGTCCTTTGGGGAAGGAAATCTGCCGTCCTTACCTGGTCTGGCCTACATGTGACTCCAGAGCCACAGTAATGTGGTTGACTCTCAACTGTCCTAGGGCAACTAGGGGTGGGCAATAAATGCCCAGTGATGCCCCTATCCTATGAATTAATAATAAAATTGAACAGTTGTCATGCTGGGTAAGTCTTGGGTGAAATAAAAAAATGCCTTACTCCACATCAGGTGTAACATCGGCCACAATGTTTTGGCAGCATCTCTCTTAGACTCAGCAAGTTATGGGTTCACTACTCATTCCACAGTCTGATGCATAAGCTCCGGTGCAACGCTTAAGCAGCACAGCAGTGCCGGAGGAACCGTCCCACGATGAGATGTCAAATTGAGACTGTGCCTGAGAGAAACCACACTCCCTGCAGAGTGAACAGGACAGCTCTCTCCCTGGCTAACGTTTATCAGGGAATAAAAGACTGATAGTTTGGTCAGTTATCTCATTGTTTAATGTGGGAGCTTGCTGTGTGAACATTAGCTGCTGAACTGGCGATGGCGACTACACGTCAGAAAAGTATTTCGCTGGCTGCAGAGTGGAATGTGCACTGCACTGTGAAACACGCCAGGGCTGGACTCGTCCCAGGATCCAGCCACTGAGGAGTTCTATTACGTGGAGAGCAGCAGCAGCCCGTTTGCATAATTGAATGGCCCGTGAGCCTCCAGAGGTGGCACAGTGGTTAGCACTGCTGTCTCACAGCACCACGGGCCTGGGTTCGATTCCCGGCCTTGGGTCACTGAATGTGCAGAGTTTGCATGTTCTCCCCGTGTCTGCATGGGTTTCCTCCGGGTGCTCCGGTTTCCTCCCACAGTCTGAAAGACGTGCTGGTTAAGTGCTTTGATCCAAACAGGCAACGTAGTGTGGCAACTAGGGGAATTTTACAGTAACTTCATTGCAGTGTTAATGTAAGCCTTACTTGTGACTAAAAAGTTTTTTTACCATACTTTTCGGTTAACAGTGCCATTGGAATTTTTCCGACAGCACAGAGACCTCCTGCTACGTGGCAGGGCTGCCAGCTCAACTACCAGTAATGGCCCATCTGGAACTCACTCACCAGCCGAACATGACAGCGAAGGGGAGCACCCGGGCCTAAGAACCTGTCTGCAGGGTTTCTCCTCCCACCCTCCGTTCCGTGAATCTGAACATTTCTTCAGCTGCCTGTTGTACTCCCGAGGTTTTCCTGTGGGCCTCGGAGAGTGAGCGTCCTCCCCCCAGGGCTGCTGCTGGCCCTGTGATTGCGTGGGCGGTCATGGCGAGGCTGACCGCTGAACTCACCGGACGGTCAGCCAGCCAGCCAGCCAGCTGTGGTTAAAACAGTCAAGTGGATCGATCCCACTGCTGGCTAGTGCGGGCCCAGCAGTCACTGTTAACCCAGTCTCGGAGTTCAAAGCCCCTCAGAACATCCAGCCCTGTGTAAATAGGCAGACTTGGTGCAGAGATGCTTCCCATTGATGGGAGGTTTAGAAAAAGGGGTCACAGTCTCAAACCATGGGGAGGATAATTCAGATGTTGGTGAAGCTGTGGCATTAGAAACATACAAACTAGGAGGAGTAGGCCATTTGGCCCTTCTAGACTGTTCCACCATTCATTTATGATCATGGCTGATTATCTAACTCAATGACCCGATTTGAAAGCATTCAAATGTTTTGGCATTAACTGCTTTCTATGCAGTGAGTTCCACAGCCTGACCATTCCCTGGTTGAAGAAATTTCTCCTCGCTTAGTTTATCCTGTTTCCTCAGACTGTGACCCCCCTAGTTCTGGGCACCCCCACCATCGTGAACATCCCTCCTGCATCCACTCTGTCCAGTCCTGCTAGAATTAGATTGGTCTCGATGAGCCCGCCCCCCGCCCCCCTCTTCAGAACTCCAGCAAATACAATCCTAACCAACTCAACCTCTCATATGTCAGTCTCGCCATCACAGGAATCGGTCTGGCAAACCTTCTCTACACTCCCTCTATAGCAAAGGACATTCTTCCTCAGATAAGGAGACCAAAATTACACACCGTATTCTAGGTATGGCTTCACCAAGACCCTGTATAATTGCAACAACACATCCCTGCTCCTGCACTCAAATCCTCTGACTGTGAAGGCCAACATACCATTTGCCTTCTTTACCGCCTGCTCCACCTGCATGTTTACCTTCAGCGACTGGTGCACAATGACACCCAGGTTTCATTGCAAACCACCTCCCCCCCCACCCCCCACCCCCCCCACTCTCAATCCATAGATATTCAGATAACAATCTGCCTTCCTGTTTTTGCTACCAAAGTGGATAACCTCATTTATCCACAAAAGAGGAATTTCATACGAACTTCATTGCAGTGTTAATATAAGCCTTACTTGTGACTAATAAATGAACTTTAATTTTACTGCATCTGCCAATCAATTGCTCACTCACTCAGCCTGTCTAAATCGCACTGAAACATCTCTGCATCCTCCTTACAGCTCATCCTCCCACTCAGCTTTCTGTCATCTACAAATTTGGAGGTATTACACTTAGTTCCTTCATCTAAATCATTAACATATATCGCGATTGGCTGGAGTCCTGACACTGATCCCTGTGGCACCCCACTAATCACTGCCTGCCATTCGGACCAGTTTTCCATCCATTTCAATACACTGCCCCCAATCTCACGCGCTTTAATTTTACACGCTAACCTCTTATGTGGGACTTTGTTGAAAGCCCAAATAAACCACATCTACTGGCTCTTCCTCATCAACTCTACTGGTTACATCCTCAAAGAATTGCAGCAGATTCATCAAGCATGGCTTCCCTTTCATAAATCCATGCTGACTCTGCCTGATGCTGCCACTATTTTCCAAATGCTCTGCTATAAAATCTTTGATAATGGACTCTTCAATTTCCTCCATTTCTGATGACTGGTCTATAATTCCCTGTTTCCTCACTAACTCCCTTTTGAGATAGCAGGCTCCATTAGCTACTCTTCAATCTGTAGAAATTGGTCCAGAGACTATCACATCTTGGAAGATAATCACTAATGCATCCATTATTTCTAGGGCCAGATGAGTATTATGGGATGTAGATTATCAGGCCCTGGGGATTTATCGACTTTCAATCCCAATTTCCCAAACACCATTCCTGTACTGATTTCTTTCTGTTCCTCCCTCTCATTAATTCCCCAACATTTCTGGTATGTTATTTGTATCCTCCTTTGTGAATACAGAAGTGAAGTATGTATTTAGTTGGTCAGCCATTTTGTTGTTCCCCATTACAAATTTCCCTGCTTCTGGACTGTAAAGGACCTACATTGTCTACACCAGTCTTTTGTTCTTCACCTACCTGTGGAAACTTTTGCTGTCACCTTTTACGTTCCCTGCAAGCTTACTCCCGCATTCTATTTTGCCATTCTCAAATCAATCCCTTTGTCCTCTGCTGAATTCTAAACTGCTTCCTATCCTCAGGTCTGTTGGTTTTTTTCCCTGGCCAATTAGTATTCCCTCTTACTTGGATGTATTACAATCTAATTTCCCTTGTAAGCCACGGTTTGGCCATCTTTCCCATTTCACTTTTTCACCAGATGGGAATAGTTACTGCAGTTCATCCATGCACTCTTTCAATGTTTGCCATTGCCTATCCATGGTCATCCTTTAAGTAACGTTTCTCAGTCCATCACAGCCAACTCCTGCCTCATACCATCCTTTATTAAGATTCAGGACTCTCGTCTCAGAATTTTCTACCACAGAAGGCCGAAGTGGTTAGAGGGAAAATTGGTCCTCTTAGGGACAAAGGAGGGGAGTTATGTATTGAGTCGGAGGGAATGGGGGAGATCCTGAATGAATACTTTGCGTCGGTATTCACGAAGGAGAGGGGTTCGGTGTCGTGCAGTGTCTTGGAGGGAGCTGTAGATCAGTGGCAGGAAATATCCATTACGAGGGAGGAAGTGCTAAGGCTTTTAGGTAGTGTAAAGACGGATAAAGCTCCGGGGCCTGATGGTATTTATCCCAGGCTGCTTAAGGAGGTGAAAGATGAAATTGCTGGGCCTCTGACGCAAATCTTTGTCTCTTCTTTGGACACAGGTGAGGTCCCAGAAGACTGGAGGGTAGCTAATGTTGTACCGCTGTTTAAAAAAAAGGTAGTAGGGATAACCCTGGAAATTATAGACCAGTGAGTCTGACTTCGGTGGTAGGAAAATTAATGGAAAAAATACTTAGGGGTAGGATGTATGAGCATTTGGAGCGTTGCGATCTGATTAGGGATACGCAACATGGCTTTGTTAGGGGGAGGTCTTGCCTTACGAATCTGGTAGAATTCTTTGAGGAGGTGACAAAAACGGTTGACAATGGGCGAGCCGTTGATGGCATCTATATGGATTTCAGTAAGGTGTTTGACAAAGTCCCTCATGGTAGGCTGGTAGAAAAGGTTAAGGCACATGGGATACAAGGGCAGGTAGCTAGGTGGATTGAGAACTGGCTGGGCAATAGGAGACAGAGGGTAGTTGTTGAGGGGACCTTTTCGGGCTGGAGGCCAGTGACCAGTGGTGTGCCGCAGGGCTCAGTACTGGGACCTCTCCTCTTTGTAGTATACATAAACGACTTGGAAGAGAGTGTACGTGGTGTGATCAGCAAGTTTGCGGATGACACCAAGATGGCAGGATTGGCAGATACTGAGGTGGAATATCAGGTGATACAGCAGGATATAGATAGGTTGGTACATTGGGCAGATAGGTGGCAGATGGAATTTAATCCTGACAAATGCGAGGTGATGCATTTTGGAAGGAATAATGCAGAGAGGAGCTACGTGATAAAAGGTAGACCGATTAGGAGTGTAGAAATACAGAGGGACCTGGGAGTGCAGGTTCACAAATCCATGAAGGTTGTGACACAAGTAGAGAAGGTTGTGAGGAAAACTTATGGAATGCTAGCCTTTATAGGAAGGGGTATAGAGTATAGGAGCTGCCGTCTAATGCTTCAGTTGTACATAACGTTGGTTAGACCGCATTTGGAGTACTGCGTCCAGTTCTGGTCACCTTACTACCGGAAGGACATGGAGACCCTGGAGAGGGTGCAGAGGAGGTTTACCAGGATGTTGCCTGGCATGGAAGGACTGAGTTACGAGGAAAGGTTGGAGAAACTGGGACTTTTCTCCTTGGAAAGACGGAGATTAAGGGGAGACATGATAGAGGTATATAAGATACTGAAGGGAATAGATAGAGTTAATAGTGATAGGCTGCTCCCTAGATCGGGTACAATTACGAGAGGTCATGATCCAAGGGTGAGGGGGGGAGAAGTATAATTTGGATATGAGAGGAAGTTCTTCACGCAGAGGGTCGTGGGGGTATGGAACGCGCTACCGAGTAGGGCGGTGGAGGCAGGCACGTTGGACTTGTTTAAGGTTTACTCAGATAGACACATGAGTGAAACAAGGATGGAGGGTTATAGTAGGGGGTATTAAATAGGGTCAGGGCCTCGGGAGGCACCGGAAATGCAGACTTACATGTTAACGTTTTTGTCTTTTTATTCCGCAGGTGGTGGTCCACCTTGTTGTCAAACGAGGGGCATGCACACGGTGGGTCGTGCGTGGGCTGCTCTTGGAGGTTCCGGGAGTGGCCTAGTACTTCGTGTCGGTGTGTGTGCTTGATCCTGGACTGGTAGACGGGCGCCGCAACAGCTCGGTGACTAGCACTGCTAGCTGTGCAGATACATGGATTTGGGCCTGTGTCTGTGGGAGTTTGCGCATTCTCCCTGTGGTTGCGTGGGTTTCCTCCGGGCGCTCCGGTTTCCTCCCACACCCCAAAGATGTGCTCTTAGGCTGATTGGTGTAACAAATTGTCCCTACACTATTCTCCCCTGAATCTGGCTACGTTAGGGGTTCCACTCGCATACACACAGGGCAGGGTCGGTGTAGGGAGGATGCGGCGGCGCGGGCTCGTTAGGCCGAAGGGCCTGTTTCCCGTGCTGGGTTGTTCTTTGAATCATTGTATATACTTAGGAAATGGATTTCTGGACACTAAATGCATCAAGGGGTACGGTGAGAGTGCAGGAATGTGGTGTTGAGATAGAGGAAACATATGAACAATGGGACAGCCTTGAAGGGCCGAAAGATCTAATCCTACTTTCTACGCTTCTAGATGCAAATTCCGCCTCTTTCATTCTGCTGCTCAAAAGTCAAGGTGAGATGATGCAAGCAATCTGGATTCAGTAACCTCGGAGTTCAGTGGGGCTGTTAGGTGCTGGGAAAGGATTGGTCTCTTCCTGCATCCTTCGCCATTCCACTGTTTTGTTCAGGAAGTCATTGTGTGCGCGAGTCAAAATGGTATGTATAGTTCAGATAACTTTAGATTAAAATTTTTATATTTACCAACACTCAGAATAGGTTCTCAAATCTTTTGTGATATGTTGGAAATGACTACACAGCTTATTCATTTGGTCCTCTCTGAGCTAGTGGGCTCCATAACGGAGCAGTGGAATGAGTGAGGCTCGATTTCTCAATTGTGCAGGGCATGCAATGTGTGGTTACAAGAACAAGCCTGTGTACTAAACATAGGAATGTAGCAAGTGACTCATCAGCTCTGACTTGAGTCAGACATCGCACAGATTCTCAGATTAAACAGCGATATAACACAAAGCCTTCCTGTTCCACCCATGAGCATTTCAGACTTGCTTTACAGACTCTCTCCAAAATCCAACTGATTCCTTCTGCAACTCTACAAATCTTTCACATTTCTCAACTTTTAAACTGCACTGCATCTCTTCAACTAAAATGGTCAAAACTGCTTTGTTGAAATATTATGTACCAATGAGATTTCTCCCATTTCTCATAGACAGGCAACACCATTTGAAAATAATGACATTGACCACATGTATGTTGATAACACCCGACACTGTAGCATCATCATGTCTCTTGACCCAGGCAACATCTCCCACACCCAATTCTACTCTGGCTGAAATTACATCCTATTTAATATTGAGAAAACTGAAGCCATTGACTTCAGCGTCCACTACAAACTCCATTCTCTATCCACCAATACCAACCCCCAGCCTGTCATCTGACTGAGGTTCAGTGTCACAGGACGTTCAGTGGTAGGAGGAAATCAGATAAAATATATTCAAAATTGTGAACACTTTTAAGGAGGAAAAAAACCACTTTGACTCAATGAGCCAGTAACTAGTGCAATGACACACTGCCTTTAAGGAATGTATTTATCATGGTTTTTTATAAGGGGTATGTTTGATATTCAGCTCTGTTTCACATGGTGCCAATTTGTCCGGGCAACAGGCAATGCAATGTTGAGAATGCAGGATTATGATTGAGTTTCACCAATGGTGTGTTTGTCCAAACAGAGTTAATGCATTTTTGTTTACATAGGTTTCCATTGGGATTTCAGAGTAGGGTTTTTAAACAGGTTGACTGGCAGTCACGTGATTAAAGGGAGGAGTTAAGCTTGCAGGAAAGACAGTGTTTCAGTTTCACTTTTTATTGGAGAAGTTGTGACTGGAACTATTTAAAAGAGTTGGCTCGCTCTCTCCCTAAAAAAAAATTCTCTCTCTCCAGAGGTGTTCAAAAAGCTCTAGGACTGTTAACAAGATAGAATCCCTACAGTGCAGCTTATCGAGTCTGCACTCTCTCTCTGACTGGCTTACCCAGGGTCTAGCCCTGTAATGCCACATATTTACTCTGCTAATCCTCCTAACCTACACACCTTGGGGCACTGAGGGAGAATTTAGCATGGCCAATCCAACTCACCTGTGCATCTATTAGGACTGTGGGAGGAAATTGGAGCACAGAGGAAATGCACACAGATATGGGGAGAACATCCAAATTCCAGTGACCCAAGTTGGGAACTGAACCCAGGGTGAGGTGAGGCAGCAGTGCCAACTGCTGTACCACCATACTGCCTGATGTTCCTCCATGTGTTGTTTGCCATCTGATTTTGAGGAGGCGATTTAAGTCTATGAGGCGCCCTTATGCCACTCTGTCTCCTTGTTCCACAGGCTTTGTCAGATCCTTCACATTATTCAAACCCAAAGTGTAACTGTCCATCTGACATCAGTATGGCATTCCATACAGTGGTTAGCACTGTTGCCTCACAGCGACAGGACCCAGGTTCGATTCCTGGCTTAGGTGACTGTGTAGACTTTGCACATTCTCCCCAAGCCTGTGTGGGTTTCTTCCGGGCGCTCTGGTTTCCTCCCACAGTCCAAGGATGTGCAAGCAAGCTGGTTGCAAGGTGACAGGGACTGGGAGCTGAATGTCCAGGGGTATCAAGTGTTTAGGAAGGATGGACGGGAGGAAAAAGGGGGGGGAGGGGGTAGCTCTGCTGATTAAGGACAGTTATCAGGGTGGTAGTAAGGGAAGATATAGGCGCCAAAGAGCAGAATGTGGGATCATTGTGGGTGGAGATTAGGAACAGCAAGGGAAGACGCTGGTGGGTGTCGTCTATAGGCCCCCAAATAATGATCTGGAGGTGGGGCGGGTTATAAATGCGCAAATAAATGCGGCGTGCAGGAATGGAACGGCAATAATTATGGGGGATTTCGATCTACATATTGATCGGTCGACCCACTTTGGACGCTGTGGGTTTGAGGAACAGTTCTTGGAATGCTGCTGGGATAGTTTCCTTGAACAGTGTGTGTTGGAGCCGACGAGGGAGCGAGCTATCTTAGATCTGGTGTTATGTAATGAGGCGGGTAGAATTAGGGACCTTGTGGTGAAGGATCCTCTTGGGGAGAGTGATCATTGTATGATGGAGTTTCTGATGCAGATGGAGGAGGAGAAAATGGGTTCCCAGACATGTGTCCTTTGTTTGAACAGAGGGGAGTACAATAAGGTGAGAGAGGAATTGGCGAATGTTGATTGGGGGAGCAGATTGGAAGGTAGGTCTGCTGAGGAACAGTGGAGGATCTTTAAGGAGATCTTTCTTGGTGCTCAGCAGAAATTTATTCCGAAGGTTAAAAAGGATCGTAGGAGGAGAGATAATCAGCCGTGGATAACGAAGGAGGTAAAGGAGAGTATTAAATTAAAAGCTGCTGCGTTTAGAGTGGCTAAGAGTAGTGGGCGAGAAGAGGATTGGGAGAGGTTTAAATATCAACAAAGAGTGACGAAGAAGTTGATAAAGAAAGGAAGGATAAACTATGAAGCTGGGCTAGCGCTAAATATAAAAAAGATAGTATGAGTTTTTATAGATATATAAAAAGAAGGCTGGCTAGGGTGAATGTTGGACCCTTAGAGGATGGGAGGGGGGATTTAGTGGTGGGGGATGAGGAAATGGCTGAGGCCTTGAATAACTTTTTTGCTTCGGTCTTCACGGAGGATGCGAATGGTTTGCCGGGTGTTAACATTGGAAAGATGGTAGGAGTGGAGGGCCTGAATGAGATCATTGTTACTAGAGAGGCAGTGCTCGACAGACTAGAGGGACTGATGGTGGACAAGTCCCCAGGACCGGATGGAATGCATCCAAGGGTTCTGAAAGAAATGGCGGAGGTGATAGTGGATGCCTTGGTGATTATTTTCCAAACCTCGCTGGATTCCGGGGAAGTGCCAGAAGATTGGAAAACGGCTACTGTTACGCCGCTGTTTAAAAAGGGTGGCAGGCAAAAGGCAGGGAATTATAGGCCGGTTAGTTTAACGTCTGTTGTAGGAAAAATGTTAGAATCCGTGATCAAGGAGAAAATAGCGAGGCATCTTGAGGAGAATTGTTTCATAGAGCAGATGCAGCACGGTTTCGTTAAGGGGAAGTCATGTCTGACAAACGTATTGGAATTCTATGAGGATGTGTCTAGTGTGGTGGTTAGAGGGGAACTGGTGGATGTGGTGTTTCTCGATTTTCAGAAGGCGTTTGATAAGGTGCCGCACAAAAGGTTGTTACAGAAGGTTAGGGGGCATGGAGTTGGGGGTAGGGTGTTAGTGTGGATCGGGGATTGGCTGTCAAATAGGAGGCAAAGAGTGGGTGTCAATGGGTGCTATTCGGTTTGGCGGTTGGTGACTAGTGGCGAGCCCCAGGGATCGGTGCTGGGGCCTCAGCTATTTACCATTTAAATAGATGATCTGGAGGAGGGAACCGAGTGTAAGGTGTCGAAATTTGCTGATGACACAAAGATTGGTGGAACGGCAAATTGTGCGGAAGGTGTGGAAAGTCTGCAGAGGGATCTAGATAGGCTGAGCAAGTGGGCGAGGACCTGGCAGATGGAATACAATGTTGGCAAGCGTGAGGTTATCCACTTTGGTAGGAATAATGGTAGGAAGGACTACTACTTACAGGGCGAAAAGCTGCAGCATGCTACGGTGCAGAGGGACCTGGGGGTCCTTGTGCATGAGTCGCAAAAAACCAGCCTGCAGGTGCAGCAGGTGGTCAGGAAGGCAAATGGGATGCTGGCCTTCATAGCGAGGGGGATTGAATACAAAAATAGGGAGGTCTTGCTGCAACTGTACAGGGCACTGGTGAGGCCGCAGCTGGAGTACTGTGTGCAGTTTTGGTTGCCGTACTTGCGCAAGGCTATTTTGGCATTGGAGGGAGCGCAGAGGAGGTTCACTAGGCTGATACCGGAATTGAGGGGGTTGAGCTATGAGGAGAGGCTGAATAAACTGGGCTTGTACTCGTTAGAGTTTAGAAGGATGAAGGGAGATCTCATTGAGCTGTACAAGATGATGAAAGGGATGGATAGGGTAGAGGTGGAGAGGTTCTTCCTGCTCAGAAAGGACAGCAGGACTAGAGGGCACAGCCTCAAGATAAGGGGGGGGGGGGGGGGGGGGGGGGTGCAGTTTAGAACGGAGTTGAGGAGGAACTTCTTCACTCAAAGGGTGGTGAATCTCTGGAATTCTCTGCCCGTTGAAGTGGTGGAGGCTACCTTGCTGAATATATTTAAGACGTGGATAGATAGGTTTTTGGTAGGCAAGGGAATTAAGGGGTATGGGGAGAAGGCGGGAAAGTGGAACTGAGCCACTTCAGATCAGCCATGATCTTACTGAATGGCGGGGCAGGCTCGAAGGGCTAGATGGCCTACTCCTGCTCCTATTTCTTATGTTCTTATGTTCTTAAGCCACGTCAATGCACAGGGTTGTGGGGATAGAACAGGGGGAGTGGGTCTAGGTAAAGTGCTCTTCTGGAGGGTCAGTGCAGATCAATGGACCAAATGGCCTCCTTCTGCACTGTAGGAATTCAATAGATCTTTGATGTCCGCCTGAACGAAGAGGGAATGTGATTTAGTGGATACTGTCTTCGAGAGAAGCTGTATAGGGCCAAATGGTTTTCTTTTACGTTGTACTATTACAGCTAATTAAGATGATCGGAATCAAAGTAGGGCATTCAGCTCCTCCAGCTTGTTCTACCATTGAATGAGAGCGTGGCTGACCTGTACCTCACCTTTCATCCAGTGCCCCTCACCAAACATCAGAATCTTTTCTCTTGAAAACATCAAACGGCAGAGTGTCCATCGCATTTTACTGGAAGCGTTCCAGAGCTCTACGCCCCTCCAGGTACTTCCTGATGTCATTTGTAAATGACCTCATTGCAATATTAAGATTGTGCCTTTTTGTTCTAAATCCACCCACACCCCCACAGAAGAAAGTTAATCTTCCACACGATTTGAGTCCCTTTTGTGGAAGTCTCAAAGCGACACAATTTCCATTTTCTAAAGCTGAGGGAATATAAATCAAACTTATTGAACCTGGGGGGCTCAGCAGGACAGAGGGGGACAACGTGCCACGATCGTTAGTGCGTCATTCGCCCCTTTGAGCAGGTCCATTTCGGGTGCCTGGCACAGGCAGAACCCGGGTAGTCTCCAGCATGGAGTTTTTGGCATGCACTTTGGACGTGATGTTAGCTGGAAGGACAGAGGGGCTGAGGCTAGGTTTGAAGAGCGAGGTGATAATGGAACGGAATGGGAACAGCAGCAGAGGAGAGAGCACCATTAACACTGTCAGCTCGATAGGAGCATTCCTCACTGCTCTTCTCTTTCACTCCCATCAGTTCAAATTTAACATCAAGTTCACATAACCTGCACTGAAGGACAAATATCTTGTGCAGGGGCTGGGGACCTGGGAAGCGCATCCACTGCTTGCTACTCATTGGAATGGGGTAGTACAATCTGGAGGTGGAAACAGAGCAATAGCTCCTTGGTTAATATTTCAGCTCGCAACCACTGGTTCAAGTGTTCAAAGATGTGTGGGTTAGGTGGATTGGCCATGCTGAATTGCCCCTTAGTGTTGGGGGATTAGCAGGGTAAATATGTAGAGTTACAAGAACAGGCCCTGGGAGGAATTGTTGTCAGTGCAGGCTTGATGGGCCAAATGGCCTCCTTCTGCACTGTAGGGATTCTATGATTCTAAATGGGTGTGATTGAGTTACTCACCTTTCCAGTCAACCGGCGTCGGCACCAGTAGTCACTAATTCATGTCAATAGTTTTCCGAATAGACAAATTCTAGAGCTTTGAGCAGCTTTGCTGTGGTTACTCACTTGGATGGGGTAATCACAAAGCCCAAACTCCAATGTTCTGGTGCAGGAAGGAGCTACCTCACATGGGGAAACTGTCACAGTGGTTCAGGCTGACATTCTCAAACATGGACACCCAATGAACCAAAAATACATACACTGCAATAAACAACTGTGCGTAATGACACCGGCAAACCATCAAATGGGCTGGGATAGCTAAACCCAAAGCTCATATCAATCCAGAGGAATTTTAAAGGTAGGTATTAAATTCTAGACAGAAGACAAGATGATGAGATGAGATGAGATGAGAAAGAGGATATATACATTACCCTTTTCCAAACCATTGACATTCTTTCAGTGCGTAATTGCCCTTATAACTCAGGGCAGAGCAGCAAAAGGCAAGAAGTGTTGGATGTACAGAAAGTGACCTGAGTGCAGGAAAACAACCGAGACAGAACAACCACAACGGACTGATGCAAGTTCACAAGACTGTCCGACACAGCAAGAGCAAAGTGATGGTTGGTCAAGAGTGATACAGCATGGCTATTATTGAAATATAAGCCAGTGAGAACGACCACAAGACAACAAGTAACAAGGATGCGTTGGTGTAGATGAATTGAACGGACACAGTGCAAGGATTCAATCGTTTGTACCTGGATTTCCAGTTCAGCAATTCGCTGGCGAAGTTCAGCGATGGCAGCAATGCTGTCTGCTTCCCGGAACCGTACAGCCATAACCTCCTCCTTGTTCTATTGTGAGCAGTGAAATATCACAGGTTACTCCAGTGATGAAGACAGGATACCCCTAGAGTTAAACTACAAGACAGTAAAAGCCCAGAAGAAACACTGAAGATTTTTCCCTTGTGAGCTTATCTCTTTTAAAAAATACCTAAATTGAAAGAATGAAGGAAGAAAACTTCACACGGTCCATCAACTCACTCTTGCCAAGGACACACGCACACAATCTCTTATCTTCCCTGTTCGAGCTTTGCTAAAAAATTCGACTCCACTACTCAATCAGAATCGATTTCCCCAATATAGAAATTTGTTTTGAAAAATGATTTGGGTGAGAGCAAGAACAGGTGGTCCAACGATGACCTTTTTGATCTTCTTGGACACCTCAGCGGCTATTTCTCCTCATGGGACAGACTGCCCAATGGGTCAGATAATAATCCACATCCAGAAAGCTCAACTCTCAGTGCTGGACAAGGTTAACTGAGGTCAAGCCAGTAATGGGCAAATTTAGGACGAACACCTGAAAATTTTTCTGAGGTCAACGGATGGAAGAAACTCCAGGATGGAGAACCACAAGCGAAAAAACTTGATACTGCTGAAGAACCAGTGGGGTGCAGTAACAGTGGGGCAACGGGATGGGGGGGGGGGGAAAGGGGTGGTGGGGGGAGGTGGGGGGGCAGCTTTACAGCCTTTCCACTTTATGATCTTCCTCGATGGTGACGATGGTACATCAGACAAATGGGCTTCCTCAACCACAATTATCATAATTCCAACAATTACTTTCTGCAAATCTACACACACCCTCACTCATTCGTTTATGGGGTGAGACCTGAGCGGGAAAAGCAGTAGCCAAAATATAAAGCATTTAAATAATTATTCCCCCTCAACAACAACTAAACAGAGACATCAGAAACGCCCATCATAGATAAATATCGCCAAATAGTGTTTCTGGATTCTGTAACTGGATAACGTCAACATCCTGTGGAACTACAATGTCTCCTGAGTCTCCTTTGCATATCCACCCACTTTTATAGACATCCCAACGTGACTCTAAAGAGAGAGAGCAACTTGTGTGTCTGACAGGCTGATGGCGAAGTGCCACATAGAAAGTGTGTCCTTGTCATGAACAATTAGTGGGGCAGTCTGACCACAACAAACAGATGGAACATAACAAATTCAGTCTGTGTCTTTGAACAGCGAACAAAAACTCTAGAATGTGGAAACGCAGTGTACGTAGATTTTTAAAAATATTTGAAAGTACGAGATGGCAGATTCCAAGAGAAAATTAAAATAATGGAATTAGGAACAGGCTAGCAACCAGGATCAGAAACTGTTTAGGAGAAAGAAAATCAATGTTCACTCAGAGGCTGAAGCAAATCTTCTTCTCATTCCTGGCCTGGATGCTTTTACTTGTTGAGTGTATCTTAACAGCTGCTTTACTCAATCATCTTCAGGTAACTTGATCTGGCACATAGAATCCCCACAGTGCAGAAGAGGCCATTTGGCCCATTTTGTCAGCACCAACCCTCGGAAAGAGCACCCTACCCTAGGCCCAATCCCCCATCCTAGCCCTGTGCATTGATCATGGCTAATCTAGCTAACCTGCACATCTTTGGAGTGTGGGAGGAAAACGGAGCACCAGGAGGAAACCCATGCAGACACAGGGAGAACATGCAAACTCAGACCGTTCAAACCTTGGGTGAACAGTCACCCAAAGCCAGAATTGAACTGGGTCCCTGGCGCTGTGATGTTGATAGTGGGGGATCCAGCAATGGTAATGCCATTGAATGTGAAGGTGCAATGGTTAGATCCTCTCCTGTTAGAAATCGCCATTATCTTGCGTGGCGCAAACATTACTTGCCACTTGTCAGCCCAAGCTTGGATGCTGTGCAGATCTTTCTGCATTTGGAAATGGACTGCTTCAGTATCTGAGTCGTCACAAATGGTGCTGAAAATTGAGCAATCATAGGCAAACATCCCCACTCTGACTTTATGATGGAAGGAAGATCATCGATGAGGCAGCTGAAGATGGTTGGCCTAGGACACCATCCCTGAGGGACTCCTGCGGAGATGTCCTGGAGCTGAGATGACTGACTTTCAATAATTAAACCATCTTCCTTTGTGCCAGGTAATGACTCCAACCTCCTGACTCGAGTTTTGCTGGGGCTCCTTGATGCCACACTTGGCCAAATGCTGCCTTGGTGTGAAGGATTGTCACTCTCACCACACCAGTAGAGTTCAGCTCTTTTTATCATGTTTGAACCAAGGCTGTAATGAGGCCAGGAGCTGAATGACCCTGGCAAAACCCAAACTGAGCATCATTGAGCAGGTTATAGCTGTAAGAAGTCTCACAACGCCAGGTGAGAGTCCAACCAGTTTATTTGATGGGAATCTCACAAGCTTTCAGAAATAGTGTTCCTTCATCAAGTGTGTGGAAGGTTCTGAGAAGGGCATATAAAGTCACACACAGTTTACAGAATACTGATTAGAATGCAAGTCTTTACAGCTATCCTGCTATTCAAGTCTTAAAGATGCAGACAATGTGAGTGGAGACAGCATTAGGCATAGGTTAAAGGAGATGTGTATTGTCTCCAGGCAGGTCAGTGAGTGAGATTTTACTTCTTACTGTATTTACCTCAGTCCAATGCCAGCATCTCTACATCAGGTTATAGCTGAGCAGGTGCTGCAATGATAGCATTGCTGATGACCCCTTCCATCACTTTACTGATGACTGAGGGTAGACGGATGGGGCAGTATTTGGCTGGGTTGAATTTGTCCTTTGTTTTGTGTACAGGACACACCTGGGTAATTTTCCACACTGCTGGCTAGATGCCAGTGTTGTAGCTACGCCTGGCTAGGGGCTGGTATTTTCTGGACAACAAGTCTTCAGTACTATTGCCAGAATATTGTTAGGGCCCATAACTTTTGCAGCATCCAATGCCTTCGGCCATTTTGTGACATCACGTGGGGTGAACTGAATTGGCTGAAGGCTGGCATCTAAGATGGTGGGAGCGTCTGGAGGAGGCCGAGATGGATCATCCACTCGACACTTCTGGCTGCAGATTGCTGCGAATACTTCAAGCCTCGTCTTCTGCCTTAGTGCGCTGGGCTCCTCCATCATTGAGGATGGGGATGTTTGTGAAGCCTCCTCCGGTTGGGGGTTGTTTAATTGTCCTCCACCATTCATGGCTGGATGTGACAGGCCTGCAGAGGTTGGATCAAATTTGTTAATTGAGGGATCGCTCAGTTCTGTCTGTTGCATGTCGCAGACTGGATGACTTTTCTACTCGAGTTAGACAGATTGTTAATTAACAGTGGGGTTGAAGGATGTTGGGGGTAGACAGGAAAGTTTGGTCGAGGCTGCCATCTAATCAGTCATAACCTAATCAAGCTGGCTGGAGGGGCAACTTGGCCTACTTCTTCTAATTCCAATGATGAGCATTACCGACCTGGTAAATAGCTCTTATTTATCTATTTTCCTCTTATGCATTGTCTGTATAACCACCAGTGACACTGGCAACAACATCTTTGCTGAAGACAGACGCAGAGTCCACAGTTAACAGGCCTGCTCTCTGTCTCTACAACCAAGACCCTCGTTTTGGTCCTTCATTAAATCTAACCTTCCTCTGATTATTATTTCTATACAAATAAAATACTTCTGGGTCTTTGCGCCATAGTTCATTACTGAATTATGAACTTAACATTTAAGTCCATTTTTCTTCTCGTTCTATATTAGGCTGGCACGGTAGCACAGTGGTTAGCGCTGCTGCTTCACAGCTCCAGGGTCCTGGGTTCAATTCCCAGCTCGGGTCACTGTCTGTGTCGAGTTTGCACATTCTCCCTGTGTCTGCGTGGGTTTCCTCCGGGTGCTCCGGTTTCCTCCCACAGTCCAAAGGTGTGTGGTTAGGTTGATTGACCATGCTAAAAATTGCTCCTTAGTGTCCTGAGATGTGTAGGTTAGAGGGATTAGTGGGTAAATATGTAGGGATATGGGTTTAGGGCCTGGGTGGGATTGTGGTTGGTGCAGACTTGATGGGCCGAATGGCCTCTTTCTATACTGTAGGGTTTCTCTGATTCTATGATACATTCTTAAAACTCAACTCTAACTCCTTTAAACTTTCTTTAAATCTCTGACATTGTCGACCTGTTATTAAGTTGATCTTTCTCTATACATTGTGACACTACAGTCTGCACGCTCTCCTTTCCTTCTCCCCTGTGTAATCTATGAATGGTATGCTTTGTCTGTATAGTGCACAAATAACAATACTTTTCACCGTATCCCAATACATATGATAATAATAAATCAAATCAAATTATAAGTTTTCTTTCTCCATTTCAGTTTAATCTCTATTTTGTCATTTGGAGAGCTCTGACTGTGCGAATTCTATGTTTCATGTTTCCTTGTGAGAAACGTGCTGAGCCAATACTCAAACTAACCCCACCCATTGCTCAGTGGCTCTGTGACCTTCTGTTGTTGATTTTAAGAACTTTTTTTTAAACCGTGTCCAAGTACAAGTCTGCAGGCTATACATCATGCATGTAACACCCAAGCATACAGGGCTGACGTATGTAACATTTTCTTCCTCACAGTGACCACAACAAATTAATCAATGCTCTTGTGATGTTGGCAGTGGAACGTTCTAAGCGAGCAACATCCGAGAGAGAGAGAGACAGAGAGAGAGAGAGAGGGGGAGAGGGCTCTTCAGGAAAAGAGTGTATAAAGGAAGGGGGGTATGCTGTCTGGATCAGAATAGATTGTCCCGCTCCTGGTTTGCCCTGCGACAGAGCAGATCTGATGTACAAATTGCTTGGATCAAAATTCCTACCAATCTAGCCCAGGTCCCAACGGCTCTCCCTTCTCCAAACAGCTGCCCCCAGTCTCAGCTCTTTCCAATGGCAACAAGGAGACAACAGTTACTGGCATGCCTGGTAACAATCAAGATATACAGTGCACATTTACTAACTTCCAATCATTCACCTTTCCTCAACATTTTCTCAAACTTAACTCAATCATGGTCTAACGACAGGAAGTAGCCTATCCTAAGTCAATAGCAACGAGGAAAACCATTTGCTAGCACTCAGGATATCTCTGCGTCTGTATATAATCGATAGAAATGCTGATTAGGGGTTCAGCAGAAGTTGGGATAGTTCTGGAATGTGAGGTCAGAGGATCAGCACTGCCCGGATAAAACAAAGCAACATCGAGAAAACTGCACGGAACTAAATTGCAGCAGTTATTGTTTGAAAACAGGGGAAAAGGATATCACAGAGAAAGTTCACTACTGGCCTGACACTGTCCCCTGCATCAATCCTATCTGGGTAAGCAGCTCACGCTCCAAACATTCTTCCCATCATTCCCAAAACCCTCAGATAACACAACTACTCCAGGTCTGACTGGGAGGAAAACTCTAATTCAGAGAGGGAGGGACCAGCAAGGTACACCACCTGTGGTCCTGAAGAAGAGGTTAGAAGATACAACTTGGAGGATTTGTTGACTCTGATGAGTGTCCAAGCTTGTCTTTCTGGGTCACTTTCGAATCCACAGATTTAAGTCAAAAGAATCACCGCTGCAGGTGGTGTTTTGTTTTCGTACTCAGTTATGATGGCCGGAACTGCAACGCCCAAAAGGGTGGTGAAAGCAGACTCAATAATAACTCTGAAAAGGGGAATCAAAATGCTTTAAAGAGGAGAAATTCAGAGCGTATAAGATTAACTTGGGGAAAGCTCTTCCAATGGGCCAGCACAGCACAATGGGCTGAATGTCCTTTTTTTTAAAATTTGATTTGTTACTGTCACTTGTATTAGTATATAGTGAAAAATATCCTTTTTTTGCATGCTATACAAAGCATACCATTCATAGAGAAGGAAAGGGGAGTGTGCAGAATGTAATGTTAGTCACAAATGGGGGTAGAGAAAAATCGTCTTAATGAGGTAAGTCCATTCAAAAGTCTGATGGCAGCAGGGAAGCTGTTCTTGAATTGGTTGGTATGGGTCTTCAGATCTTTGTATTGTTTCTCTGATGGAAGGTGGAAAAGAGCATGTCCGGGGTACGTGGGGTCCTTGATTATTCTGGCTGCTTTTCTGAGGCAGTGGGAACTGTAGACGGAGTCAATGGATGGGAGGCTGGGTTGTGTGATAGATTGGGCTTCATGCATGACCCTTTGTAGTTTATTGTGGTCTTGGGCAGAACAGGGACCATACCAAGCTGTGTTACAACCAGAAATAATGCTTTCTATGGTGCATCTGTAGAAGTTAGTGAGATTCGCAGCGGACATGCCAAATTTCCTGAGCCTCCAGAGAAAGTCAAACTATTGGTGGGCTTTCTTAATTATACCATCCGCACGTTATTGGTGATCTGGACAACTAAAAACTTGAAGCTTTCGACCATTTCTACTTCGTTCTCATTGATGTAGACATGGGCATATTCTCCTTTACGCTTCCTGAAGTCGATGACAATCTCCTTCGTTTTGTTGACATTGAGGGAGAGATTATTGATGCCGCACCAGTTCACCAGATTCTCTATCTCATTCCTGTACTGTTTTGTTGTTTGAGATCCGACTCACTACAGTGGTGTCATCAGCAAACTTGAAAATCGAGTTGGGGGGGAATTTGGCCACACAGTCAGAGGTGCATAAAGAGTACAGTAAGGGGCTAGGGGCACAGCCTTGTGGAGAATTGCTGTTGAGGATGATCATGAAGATGTTGTCTATCCTTACTGATTGCGGTCTATGTTAAGAAGTCTAAGATCCAGTTGCACAGGAAGGAACCAAGCCTCAGGCCATGAAGCTCAGAGATGAGTCTCAGAAATAAAAATGTTGAAGGCTCCTCCTTCTATAATGAGCGATTCCATGGCCTGTAATAAACACTGAGGCTGTCCTGAAAACAGGCAGTTCCATTTTTACAAGGCTAGTTTGGCACTGGCAACAAATGTTCGCCTTTGTGACAACACCAATATAAATAAGAGAAAATAAAAAATAAAAAATGAGCACTTAAATCTTACAAATACTTGGAACAAATGAACCACAGCCTGAGTGATTGGAGAAATGGTATGTAAGCAGCAACCAGTCATTCAAGTCTGAAGCTTCAAATCAGAAACAGCAGATGGACAGACACAGACACAATATACCATGAAAAACTCAAACAAATCCATAAGTAATTCAGGAGGGCAACCATGAAAAAGTTTTATCAAGTGCCTTCCTCACGTCTTTCAGCGCCAGCTAATCATAACTAAAGGGTCCTGACCCATTACTGAGTTACACACAGCCTGTGGATGGTCACCCGGTTCCTGTGATTGTGAAAATCCCATTCATCTACCAAGTCAACCTCAAAATAGACAATAGGAATGTCAAAGAACTCATCAGGGTGCATTATATTAATGAGTTGAATGAGAATATAGGAGGCATGGTTAGTAAGTTTGCAGATGACACCAAGATTGGTGGCATAGTGGACAGTGAAGAAGGTTATCTCGCATTGCAACGGAATCTTGATCAATTTGGCCAGTGGGCTGACGAATGGCAGATGGAGTTTAATTTAGACAAATGTGAGATCATGCGTTTTGGTAGATTGAACCAGGGCAGGACTTACTCGGTTAATGTTAGGGCGTTGGGGAGAATTACAGAACAGAGATTTAGGGGTACAGGTTCATAGCTCCTTGAAAGTAGAGTCACAGGTGGACAGAGTGCTGAAGAAGGCATTCAGCATGCTTGGTTTCATCGGTCAGAACATTGAATACAGGAGTTGGGACGTCTTGTTGAAGTTGTACAAGGCATTGGTAAGGCCACACTTGGAAAACTGTGTACAGTTCTGGTCACCCTATTATAGAAAGGATATTATTAAACCAGAAAGAGTGCAGAAAAGATTTACTAGGATGCTGTCAGGACTTGATGGATTGGGTTATAAGGAGAGGCTGGATAGACTGGGACTTTTTCTCCTCTGGTTCAAGGTAAGTGTCTGGAACAAGCTGCTAGAGGTAGTAGTAGAGGCAGGTACAATTTTATCTTTTATAAAGGATTTAGACAGTTACATGGGTAAGATGGGTATAGAGGGATAAGGGCCAAATGCAGGCAATAGGGATTAGCTTAGGAGTTTTAAGAAAACTGGGCAGCATGGACAAGTTAGGCCGAAGGGCCTGTTGCCATGCTGTAAACCTCTGACTTTATTTAAAAAAGACAAAATAAATCTAGAGACACGCAATCTTGTTTGTCATCATGCTTGGTGCCTTTTTTAGATGTAGAGAGTCAGTTTTTCCACCATACTCAACACCTCCTTATCTAAAGGATCACTGTGATAGAGTGTTGCTATTCTGATATCTCGAGTGCAAGATACAGCTATAGTTTTAGTGATAAATAATCAGGCTTTGGGTTTGCTCGAAAGTTACCCCTTCCCTGCCTCCTGCTTCCTGGCATTAAAACACTGCAGTTGCTGCACCGTTAGGGTTCAGGATGGGGCAGGGAGGGTAAGGGATATATCATTTTGTGGCCTCACTTCAGGTGTTTTCAAGCTCATGTCCACCTGGAAGAAAATCATCAAGCAAACAGATTTCAAACAATGCCTTGGCAGCAGATTACTTACTTCCTCATTTAGGACAAACATTCTTCAACTAGAAAGATGAAGTAAACCATCAATCTTTGCTGCCAAGATCGTCGCAGCTCATTTTTTAAACCCAGTTTAAAGTCTGTTCCACTGTTATATCACAAATTAAACAAGGGATTCAAAGGGTTTTACAAGAGACTCGATCACAACAGGCCCGTGGAGAAACCAGCCACCCTAGATCCCTGATTTGGGAGCTTATGTTCTCACCAAGGTTGCATGGTGCGACAGAACTTTAAATTAAAAGCTGTTGCGTTCATACACAGATTTATTACGCCTTCAAACTGAACTTTCAGCATTCATTAAGATCCGTTAGAAATCATGCACAACTTTCTTCAACACTTCAGGTCTTTCTGTCCCTCTTCACTTGATACAGATATCACAAGCAGCTTCATTCTCAAGGTCCAAATCTCACTTAGAATCATAGAGGTTTACAGCATGGAAACAGACCCTTGGGTCCAACTTGCCCATGTTGCCTTTTTTTTAAAACCCCTAAGTTAGTCCTAACTGCTCACATTTGGCCCATATCCCCTCTATAACCAATTTCTATACTTGCAGCCAGTGCAATGCCAGAGCTCCGGCATTGTTCTCCGGAGCATTGAACCTGGTGGCTCTGGCTGTGGTGAGTGACCGATTTAAAGTAAAAACCGCTTTTTTCCTGTACTTCCGGTTCTCGGGGCTTGTTAGAGTGTAGTTTACTTCCGTACCGGAAGTTAGGCCAGGGGATTGTCGTTAAGGGGGAGCGGGGGGTATAAAAATAGGGGTAGCAGCATAGAGCGGGCAGCGTCGGGAGCGGGCAGCGGAGTGAGTGGGAACTGAGCGAGAAGGGCTTTGGCTCGCTGGGCTTAGGCGAGAGTAGGCTTAGAGAAGGTGAGTGACAGATTTCTACCTTTGGGAGCTTACAGGAGGTTGGGACATGGCAGGGAATATAGGGAGGAATGTAAGTTGTGTCAGGTGCCACATGTGGGAGTTCCTGGTGGTGTCACGTGTCCCCAAGGTCCACATCTGCAGTAAATGTTTGGAACTGCAGCGCTTGAGGGCCCGGGTCAGGCAACTCAAGGGGCGGCTGGAAGATGCGTTTCTAGTCAGGGAAAACGAGGAGATAATGGCTGGGAACCATGAGAAGGAGGAGGTCTCAAGGGCTGAAGAGAAGGGAGGATGGACGACTGTGAGGAGGGGAAAGCAGAAGAAGAAGAGCAGTCAGGGTCCCCCAGCTTCCCCAGAGGCCCCCCAAGGTTCATCGACAGGGGCACAGAAAGATAGGCAGGAGGGGGAGACTAACTTAGAGGGACAGAAGGGGGCCGGTAAGGTGATAGTGGTAGGGGACGGGAGGGTCAGAGGTATCGATAGGAGGTTCTGTGGACAGAGGCGTGACTCCAGGATGGTGGTCTGCCTCCCTGGAGCAGAGGTAAAGGACGTAACGGACAGGGTAGAGGGAATTTTGAAAGGGGAGGGGGCACAGGCTGAGGTCATAGTACATGTAGGGGAGGGGGACATAGGAAGGAGCAGTAGGGTAGAGGTACGTAGGCAATTTAGGGAGCTGGGGGCCAAACTAAAGAGTAGGACCTCCAGGTTGGCACTCTCTGGGTTGCTGCCCGGTACAAGCAGGGCAAAGAATGAAGAGATCATGCAGCTGAATGCATGGTTGAGGGATTGGTGTAGGGTAGAGGGCTTTACTTTTGTGGATCACTGGGAGGTGTTTAGGAGAGAAAGGCAATTGTACAGGAGGGGTGGGGAGAATTTGAACGGGAGGGGAACTAATGTCTTAGCGGGGAGGTTAGCTAGGGTGTTTACGAAGGGTTTAAACTAATATGGAGGGGGGGTGGGGAGGTGGCTGGGAGAGAGTCGGGTGAAAGGAAAAGTATCAGGGAGAAGGAGGTTCCGAGGGACACTTGTGGGTTGAACTGTGTCTGTTTCAATGCTAGGAGTGTGGCAGGGAAAACGGATGAGCTTAGGGCCTTGATGTTTGTGAGGCAGTTAGATGTGGTGGCTGTAACGGAGACGTGGTTAAGGGAAGGGCAGGACTGGCAGCTGAATGTTCCTGGGTACAAGTGTTTTAGGTGCGACAGAAGAGGGTTGAAGAGAGGTGGAGGGGTGGCACTGTTGGTAAAGGAAAACATCACAGTAGTGCAGAGGGAGGACAATATGGAAGAGACAGGGATTGAGTCGCTGTGGGTGGAGTTGAGGAATAAAAAGGGAGAGATTACATTGCTAGAGGTGTACTATAGGCCACCCAACAGCCCGAGGTCAGTGGAGGAAGGCATTTGCAGGGGCATTTTGGATAGGTGCAGGAAGAATAGGGTGGTTGTAGTGGGTGACTTTATTCTTCCTGGAGTGAATTGGAGGGGGCCTAGAGCTGGGGGTACGGAGGGAGAGGAGTTTGTGAAATGTGCTTTGGAAGGGTCTCTAGAGCAGTATGTAACTAGTCCGACTAGGGGAGAGGCTATACTGGATTTAGTGTTGGGTAATGAGCCGGGGCAGGTGGGACAGGTAGAGGTAGGCGAACATGTGGCTAATAGTGACCACAAGTCCGTCTACTTTAGGACAAAAATGGAAAGGGACGAGTGCCGGCCGAATGGGAGTGTGCTGAACTGGGGAAAGGCGAGCTATAGCAGGATTAGGAGAGAGCTGCAGGACACTGATTGGGAAGGGCTGTTAGCTGGCAAGTCCACAGTTGGCAAGTGGGAGGCTTTTAAAGGCAAAATGAAATGGTTGCAGGGGAGGTATGTTCCGGTTAAGAGGAAGGATGGGAAAGGTAGGATTAGAGAGCCGTGGATTACAGGGGGTATCGAAGACTTGGTCAGGAAGAAGAGGGAGGCGTATGTTAGGTCGAAACGACTGGGTACGGAGAGTGCGCTGGAGGAATATAGAGAGAGTAGGAGGGAGCTAAAAAGGGGAATTAGAAGGGAGAAGAGAGGGCATGAAATGGCTTTGGCTGGTAGGATTAAGGAGAATCCAAAGGCATTTTATTCCTATATTAGGAGCAAGAGAGTAGTTAGAGGGAAAATTGGTCCTCTTAGGGACAAAAGCGGGGAGTTATGTATTGAGTCGGAGGGAATGGGGGAGCTCCTGAATGAATACTTTGCGTCGGTATTCACAAAGGAGAGGGGTTCGGAATCGTGCGGTCTGTTAGAGGGAGCTGAGGATCAGCTGCAGGAAATATCTATTACGAGGGAGGAAGTGCTAGGGCTTTTAGGTAGCGTAAGGATGGATAAAGCTCCGGGGCCTGATGGTATTTATCCCAGGCTGCTTAGGGAGGTGAAAGATGAAATTGCTGGGCCTCTGACGCAAATCTTTGTCTCTTCTTTGGACACAGGTGAGGTCCCAGAAGACTGGAGGGTGGCAAATGTGGTACCGCTGTTCAAAAAAGGTAGTAGGGATAACCCTGGGAATTATAGGCTGGTGAGTTTGACATCGGTGGTAGGGAAATTAATGGAAAAAGTACTTAGGGGTAGGATGTATGAGCATTTGGAGCGTTGCGGTCTGATTGGGGATACGCAACATGGCTTTGTTAGAGGGAGGTCTTGCCTTACGAATCTGGTGGAATTCTTTGAGGAGGTGACAAAAACGGTTGACGATGGGCAAGCCGTTGATGTCATCTATATGGATTTCAGTAAGGCGTTTGACAAAGTCCCTCATGGTAGGCTGGTAGAAAAGGTTAAGGCGCATGGGATACGGGGTCAGGTAGCTAGGTGGATTGAGAACTGGCTGGGCAATAGGAGACAGAGGGTAGTTGTGGAGGGGACCTTGTCGGGCTGGAGGCCAGTGACCAGAGGTGTGCCGCAGGGCTCGGTACTGGGACCTCTCCTCTTTGTAGTCTACATAAATGACTTGGAAGACAGCGTAGGTGGTGTGATCAGCAAGTTTGCTGATGACACCAAGATGGCAGGGTTGGCGGGTACTGAACTGGATTGTCAGGTGATACAACAGGATATAGATAGGTTGGTGCATTGGGCAGATAGGTGGCAGATGGAATTTAATCCTGACAAATGCGAGGTGATGCATTTTGGAAGGAATAATGTAGAGAGGAGCTATGTGATTAAAGGTAGACAAATTAGGAGTATAGAAACACAGAGGGACCTGGGAGTGCAGGTTCACAAATCCACGAAGGTTGTGACACAAGTGGAGAATGTTGTCAGGAAGGCTTATGGAATGCTAGCCTTTATAGGAAGAGATATAGAGTTTAAAAGCTGCCATCTAATGCTTCAGTTGTATAGACGTTGGTTAGACCGCATTTGGAGTACTGCGTCCAGTTCTGGTCACCTTACTACCGGAAGGATGTGGAGGCTCTGGAAAGGGTGCAGAGGAGGTTTACCAGGATGTTGCCTGGCATGGAGGGGTTGGGTTACGAGGAAAGGTTGGAGAAACTGGGACTGTTCTCTTTGGAAAGACGGAGATTGAGGGGTGACATGATAGAGGTATATAAGATACTGAAGGGAATAGACAGGGTCAATAGTGAGAAACTGCTCCCTAGATTGGTTACGAATACAAGAGGACATGATTTAAGGGTGAGGGGGGAGAGGTATAATTTGGATATGAGAGGAAGGTTCTTTACGCAGAGAGTAGTGGGGGTATGGAACACGCTACCGAGTGGGGTGGTGGAGGCGGGAACGTTGGACTCGTTTAAGGTTCAGTTAGATAGGCACGAGTGAAACGAGGATGGAGGGTTATGGTAGGGGTTATTGAATAAGGGTTAGAACCTCGGGAGACACCGGAAAGGCAGGCTTGTGATTAACGTTTTTGTCTTTTCACTCCGCAGGTGGAGGTCCACCTCGTTGTCAAACGAGGGGCATGCACACGGTGGGTTGTGCGTGGGCTGCTCCTGGAGGTTCCGGGAGTGGCCTAGTACTTCGTGTCGGTGTGTGTGCTTGATCCT
The DNA here is from genome assembly GCF_965287045.1 of Carcharhinus amblyrhynchos. Classification (NCBI taxonomy): domain Eukaryota; kingdom Metazoa; phylum Chordata; class Chondrichthyes; order Carcharhiniformes; family Carcharhinidae; genus Carcharhinus; species Carcharhinus amblyrhynchos. Next base: position 19,312,683 of record NC_137356.1, read on the forward strand.
GGACCGGTAGACGGGCGCCGCAACAGCTCGGTGACTAGCACTGCTAGCTGTGCAGATACATGGATTTGGGCCTGTGTCTGTGGGAGTTTGTGCATTCTCCCTGTGGTTGCGTGGGTTTCCTCCGGGCGCTCCGGTTTCCTCCCACACCCCAAAGATGTGCTCTTAGGCTGATTGGTTTTACCAAATTGACACTATTCTCCCCTGAATCTGGCTAAGTCAGGGGTTCTATTTGCAGATACGCAGGGTAGAATAGGTGTAGGGTGATGCGGTGGTGCGGGCTTGTTGGGCCGAAGGGCCTGTTTCCCGTGCTGGGTTGTTCTTTGTTCTTTGTAATGCCGCTGGGCAGTGGCAGTACCTAACTGCTGACTGCTAAGCTGTCTGCTTACACAGTTCCGTACGTGATGTTTTAACCCAAGTACACAGCTTTGCTGGACCGTGGAAGTGTAACATTTGAAACTGCACATGGGATTCCACTTCAAAGGGAGAACAGCTATTGGCATCAAAGGTGTACCTTTGTAGGTAGGTGGAGGTCTACCTACTACCTCTGGCGTAGTGGCAGTTGCTGTGTAACCCCAGCAGGAAGCAAGCTCCTCTTTGGAGCACAGAAACTAGAAGCAGGAATAGGCTGTTCGGCCCTGCTCAGCCATTCATTTTGATCACGGCTGATCATCAAATTCAATATCCTGATCTCCCGTGTTGCTTTGTTCATCAGAACTGGAGTTGGTCAGATTGCTCCCAAACCACAAATCCAGTGCTTCCCTGCTACTCACGTGCATGGTCACTCTCTAAGATATCGCAAGGGAAGTGGAATCGTCAAGTGACACACCTTTCTGATTTAACGTTTGAACAATATTTGACTGGTCTCACCCCAGGTCCCCGTGCCACCCTGACCCTTTGCTCCATGTTACAGGCTTCGTCAGATCCTTCACATCAATCAAACCCCAGGACCCAGAGTGTAACTATTCGCCTGACATTTGGATACAGTGGTTAGCACTGTTGCCCCTCAGAGCCAGGAACTGGGACTGATTCCCGGCTCGGGTCATTGTCTGTGTGGAGTCTGTACTTTCCTCTTGCCCCCATCTCTCTTTATCCAAGACCTATATCTAATTTCTTTTTGAAATCATAGAATCCCTGCAGTGCAGGAGGCCATTCAGCCCATTGAGTCTGCACTGACCACAATCCCACCCTGGCCCTATTCTCATAACCTCACATACTTACGCTAGCTAATCCCCTGATACTTATTTAGCATGGCCAATCAACCTAACCCGCACATCTTTGGACTGTGGGAGGAAACCAGAGCACCCGGAAGAAACTCACGCAGACACGGGAATAACATTCAAACTCCACATAGGAGTGACCCGAGGCCAGAATTGAACCCAAGTCCCTGGCTCTGAGAGGCAGCAAATATTGCAAATGTTTAAACTTTAAAGTTTTCAAGTTTATTGACTAGTATCAGAAGTCGCTTACATTAACGCTGCATCGAAGTTACCGTGAAAATCCCCTAGTTGCAACACTCCGGCGCCTGTTCGGGTACGCTGAGGGAGAATTTAGTACCTAACCAGCACGTCTTTCAGACTGAGGGGGGGAAAACCGGAGCACCCGGAAGAAACCCACACAGTCACAGGGAGAACATGCAGACTCCACACAGACAGTGACCCAAGCTAGGAATCCTTCAAGTTGTGAGGCAACAGTGCTAACCACTGTGTCCAAATGCCATACTGATGTCAGGTGGATAGTTACACACTGGGTCCTGGGGTTCGATTGATGTGAAGAATCTGACGAAGCCTGTGACATGGAACAAAGGGTCAGGGTGGCACGGGGACCTGGGCTGAGAGCAGTCAAATATTGTTCAAATGTTAAATCAGAAAGTTGTGTCACTGGACAGTTCCACTTCCCTAGCAATATCTTACAGAATGACCTTGCCCATGATTCGAAGAATTTATCTGGATTCACGGCTTGGGAGCAATCTGACCAGCTCCAGTTCTGACGAACAACTAACCAGTGACACGGGAGAGAGTAATCAGTCCTCTTCCTGTCAGCTCACAATGCTGTTCAGGTGCATTTAGCTCGAGGCTGGTTCTGTAAACACGGAATTACCCCACACAGACTTTGATGTTGGAGATAACACTGAATTCACACTCATCTAAACTTTAATCTGCCAAAAATTCGCAGCCAATTATTCCGGCTGATTTCAGATCTCAGGCAGCACAGCGGTTAAGCCCTGCTGCCTCACAGCGCCAAGGACACAAGTTCGACTCTCGACTTGGATCACTGTCTGTGTGGAGTTTGTACATTCTCCCTGTGTCTGCGTGGGTTTCCTCCGGGTGCTCCAGTTTCCTCCCACAGTCTGAAAGCTGTGCTGGTTAGGGTGCATTTGCCGTGCTAAATTCTCCCTCGGTGTAACCCGAACAGGCATCAGAATGTGGCGACTAGGGGAATTTCACAGTAACTTCATTGCAGTGTTAATGTAAGCCTTATTTGCAACTGATAAATAAACTTTTATTCAGATTGGGGAGGGAAGGAGCTGAGCATTTTTACCTCCAAGATCCAGTTTGAGTAAACCTGCTCCTTCCAACAAATGGGAACACAGAGCAGATTCATGAGGGAGAAATCATTCTGTGTCCATGTTCACAATTAGAATCAGCAACTTTAGAGTGAAATGGAGGCACAGTTCGATCTGATGCTTCTTCAGAAACATCAACATTTCTCCACCATCTTTGCTGTAAGGGCAAACACTACTTAATGCTGCTCGTAAGTCATAACATCCCTGAAGTACAGGAGGCGGCCATTCGGCCCATTGAGTCTGCACCGACCATATTCCCACCGAGGCCCTACTCACGTAACCCCATTTATCCTGCTAAACCACCTGACACAATGGTCAATTTAGAATGGCCAATCCATCTAAGCCGCACATCTTTGAACTGTGGGAGAAAACCCACGCAGATATGGGAAGAACGTGCAAACTCCAGACAGACCGTGACTCGAGGCCGGAAACAAACCCAAGTCCCCGGCACTGAGGCAGCAGTGCTTAACCACTGTGCTCCTTCTATGCCAGCATTAGGTGGCTTTGAGTCTAACCCTCTCGGATTTCTCCAGTCTTGCAGCCTCCCTGAGCTGGGTCCTACCCCCCCCACCCACCCCCCACCGACTTCCAGGGTGTAGCTGCTGCAAAAACCCCCGCACCATTTAGTATAGCCACAGAGGGAATGAAATAATCTCAGCAGAGGACTAGCTAGGAAAAAGGATGGAGACTCAGGATTTAAAACACTGGCAGAATTCCGCAACGAAACACAATAATCACAGAAACAGGAAATGCTGGATAAACTCAGCAGGTCTGGCAGCATCTGTGGAGAGAGAAGCAGTGTTAATATTTCAAGTTTGCATGAATCTTTTTGAGCTCAATAATCTCAGGACTGGCTTTTGTATTTAAATCCAGCAACAATCCAAAAAGTGGATCTTCAATGAGAATTAATCCTGCATTTATACAGGTGATGTTGCTCTGATGCAATGTGCCCTGTTTGTGTAGTGCGGTGGTTATCACATTTGCTTCACATACAAAAGGTCCCTGGTTCAAAACCAAACAAAAGCATTGTGAAAACCCATTTAAGTATGAGAAAAAGTTACAATACTATTAGGGGCATAGAGGAATGCTGCATACACTGTTTCCCTGTACAGGCTTGTAAACAGACAGGAAGCCTCAATTCATTTCGCTGTCTCTGAGGGAGGCATTTTCCTCAGGTCATTTCAGGTTGAGAATCTGTTGCAACTCAGTGGTTCAGATGACACTTGGAGATAACAGGTCTCAGCTGGAAACTGTTGGAGGGGTTTGCTGATTTGTCATTCCATTCTCCAGCCTGCTGGGGGTGGGGTTTGGTGTTATCTTCTCACCCAGCGGACAACACCGGTTCTGCTATCTACAAGCGATCCACAAGCCACTCCACAGATTGATATCCAGTCAAAGGATGTTGGACAAGCAGGGCAGAAAATAGTTCAGCCTGTTAATGCAGCACAGGGACAATGTTCGAGGACCTCAATGTCTTTTCTGCATAGTTACAAATTTAACACCAGCTGTTTCCAGCTAAAAGCAGCGACCATGGCGCGAGGGATGGTCAAATCTGCAGACGCACTGATCAGTCACAAACTGTGTCACATCAGAGTGCAGATATCTTCCCTAAATCAGCCCAAAGATTCTCCATGGGTACACAATCGTTACAAGAGTTTCTATCAGTGCAATGCACTGGAACTAAACCGAACTGTGTCCCACTGACACATTCCCATAAATCCAGCGGGAGATTCCAGAAAATCAAAAAAGAACACAGCTTCAAAACAAAAAACCCATTTCATCATAGAGAAGTTACAGCACAGAAATAGGCCAATTAACCCATCCTGTTGAGGCACTAAGTTAAACGTAAAATACTGCGGATGTCGAAGTCCAAAACATAACAGAAAATGCTGGAAAAACTCAGCAGGTCTGGGTGTCATCCAGACTCAAAACATTGGCTCTATTCTCTTTACACAGATGCTGTCAGACCTGCTGAGTTTTTTCAGCATTTTCTACGGGCACCACAGACACATCTGGCCCACTCACTTTAATCAAACTCCATCCATTCCTTCCTCCTTCATGCACCTATCCAACTTCCCCTCCAATGCACTTACGCTGTTTGCTTCAAGCATTTTCCGTTTACTACTAGGAGGTTCCATGTGCTTACCACTCTGGGTAAATCGGTTTCTCCTGAACTCCTTCACAGAATCCCGACAGTGCAGTAGGAGGCCATTTGGCCCATCAAGTCAGCACCAGCCACAATCCCACCTAGATCCTATCCCTGTAACCCCACATATTTATCCCGTTAATCCCTCTAACGTACACATCCCAGGACCCTAAGGGGCAAATTAGTACGGCCAATGCATCTTTCAGACTGCAGGAGGAAACCGGAATACCTGGAGGAAACCCACGTGGACACGGGAAGAAGTTGAAAACTCCACACAGACAGCGACACAAGCCAGGAATCAAACTCAGGTCTTTGGAGCTGTGAGGCAGCAGTGCTAACCACTGTGCCACCCACCTTGTTGGATTTATTAGCGATTGTTTTAAATTTATGGTTCCTGGTTCTGGTCACCCACAAATTGAATCATTTTCTTTCAGCCTACCACATCAAAGCCCTTTAAAGTTTTAAAGGCTTTTCAGCCTTCTCCCTCTTTGTAAGCAGCGAGTTCCAGCTTGTTCATTCTTACCGGATGTTCGTAGCCCTTCGAGTTGGCATCACCCTCTTAAATCATTATACACCTTTTCCCATGCCTGAATATCCCGTTTGTAATGTGCACCCAGGACCGTGTATAGATTTCAGAATATGGCAGACACCTACTCCTGCAGCAACTGGCTGCTTCCTGACAGGGACGCTGGTGTAAGTGGTCTCTGCTCTGTTCTGAGCTCATCCTGTGGATCCGCTCTCACTGATACCTTCCTCCAATGAATTGGCCATCATTGCCAGAGGACCTGAGTACAGGAGCACGGATGTCTTACTTCAGTCATACAGGGCCTTGGTGAGACTGCAGCTGGAGTACTGTGTGCAGTTTTGATCTCCTCACCAAAGGAAGGATACACTTGTCACAGGAGGAGTGCAGTGAAGATTCACCGGACTGATTCTTGGGATGACGGGATTGTCATACGAGGAGAGATTGGGTCTGTATTCACTGGAGTTGAGAAGAATTAACAGGATTAGACAGACTGGACACAGGAATGTTGCTTCCTCTGGCTGGGGAGGGTCTACAACAAGGAGTCACAGTCCCTAAGGTAGAAGATGGGGGAGGTACTTAGGACTGAGATTAGGAGGAATTTCTTCACTCACAGGGTTGTGGAATTATCTGCAACAGAAGGTTACTTGGGTAAGATGGGTGTAGAGGAATATGGGCCAAATGCGGGCAATTGGGATTAGCTTAAGGGTTTAAAAAGGGCGGCATGGACAAGTTGGGCCGAAGGCCCTGTTTCCATGCTGTAAACCTCTATGATTCCAAGGTTCTTGGGGGGCCAAGTCACTGAATATGTTTGAGGAGGAAATATAGTGATTTGTCAGCTCGAAAGGTGTCGAGGGAAATGGGGAGGGCGTGGGAGTGTAAGATAGAGGATCAGCCGTGATCGTACTTAATGGCGGCGCAGGCTCAAGTTTCCTGCACTGAGTTTCTATGTTTCCTGATTTTTTTTGATGCCAGCCCAGATATCGGTGATGAATCAGCAGCTTCACGTCAGTAACTGCCCCACACACACTGCAGCACAAAACAGCAAACTGAGAATTTGGGGCCGTGCTTATCACACTGTGGGCCATCAGAACTGTACCAATACAGGTAAGCAAGCTCATTTCCAGTTAAGGATATTTCGAAACACTCAGACTGTTGTTTCCAAGAAGATGTTCCCCTTATTGTCACAAACTCTCACTGCGGTACACAGAGTCAAAGCAGCAACTGAAACTAAAAACCAATCAGTTTAACAGCACTCAAAATTCAATTCAAATACTGGCTCTCCACATCTTCATCCCAACGTGCATCCAATTCTCTATCATCAAAAGAAACAATACATTATACCCAAATAACATTGTTGTATTGCAGCAGTGACAGGCTCTGGACAGACCCTTTGGTGCGATTACGGCCATCGGTTAAAGCATATTTTTAACTCCATCAAGATGAGATGGGGAACAGTAAGTTCACACATTTCTTGCTGTGTACTGGCACTAATGACTCATACCCACTCGCATATACTTCTGACTCACGTTAGTACAGAGCAAATCCAAAAGGTAAATGTGTTTTTTGGCAAAGTTTTGATGAGCGAGTTACTGGACAGGAAACTATTTCTCTATTCTGGGGTCTGAGGTGGCTGTGATAAGACTCCTCACCCAGACTTCAGCCTTTGATACAGTCAATCACACCATCCTCTTCCAATACCTCTGCATCGTCAACAAGTTGGGTCAGGCATCATTTGCGTGGTTCCATTCTCATCCATCTAATCATAGCCAGAGAATCAGCATCATTGACGTCAGTCTTCAAATTTCACAATAACTTCATTACAGTGTTAATGTAAGCCTTACGTGTGAGCAATAAACTTTAACTTTACTTTAGTCTTCAGCCAATTCGACTAATTTCACGTCATAAAGGAACTGGACACTGCAAAGTTTTTGGGCCCTCACAATATTCTGGCAATAGCCCTGAAGATTCATGTTCCAGAACTTGCCACTCTCCCTAGGCAAGCTGTTCCAGTGCAGCTACAACACTGGAAAATTGCCTGGGTGTTTCCTGCATAAAGAATCAGAACAAGTTCAGCCAATTACAGCCCCAACAATCTACTCAATCATTAGTGAAGTAAGATCAGCAGTGCTATCAAGCAGCACTTACTCAGCAAGAACTTACTCAGTGACGCTCCGTTTGGGTTTCGCCAGGGTCACTCAACTCCTGACCTCATTACAGTCTTGGTTAAAACATGAACAAAAGAGGTGAGGTGAGAGCGACAGCCACTGATAAAGGCAGTATTTGACTGTGGCATTAAGCAGCCCTAGCAAAGCTGGAGGGTCAATGGGAATTGGAAAAAAAAATCCTTCGCTGGTTGGAGTCATATCTGGCAAAGGAAGATGGTTGTGGTTGCTGGAGGATAATCATCCCAGGGTAGTGTTCTAGGCCCAAACATCTTCAGTTGCTTCATCAATGACCTTCCTTCCATCATAAAGTCAGAAGTAGGGATGTTCGCTGATGACTGCACGATATTCAGAACCATTTGTGACTCCTCAGATACTGAAGCAATCTTTGTCCAAATGCAGCAAGACCTCAACAATATCCAGGCTTGGGCAGATAAGAGTAACACTCGCACATGCAAGTGGCAAATAATAACCATCTTCAGCAAGAGAGAATCTAACCATTGCTCCTTGCCACTCAATGGCGTTACCATCACTGATCCCGCACTGTCCATCTCCCGGGAGTTGAGGGGGAGGTGGTTTACCAGAAGCTGAACCTGAACTGGATTAGCCATACAAACACTGTCTACCAAAGCAGGTCAGAGACTAGGAATATTGCAGTGGGTAACTCACCTCCTGACTCCCCAAACTACAAGTCACAAATCAGGAGGGTGATGAACACTCTCCTCTTGCCTGGGTGACTGCAGCTTCCAACAAGAACCATCCAAAACAAGCAGTCCACTTGATTGGTAGCCCATCCCTACCTTCAACTTTCACCTTCCATGACCAATGCGTAGTGTATGTACACTTACAAGATACACTGCAGCGCAGCAACTCACCCAGGTTCCATAGACAGGACCCCTCAAATTCCCAGCCACTACCACCAAAGGCAAGAGCAGCAGATACCTGGGAACACCACCACCTGCAAGTTTCCCTCCAAGTCACTCACCATTCTGACTTGGAAATATATCCGCACTCCTTTACTGAAGCTGGATTAAAATCCTGAAATTCCCCCCCCTAACAGCATTGCGGATGTACTTATGCCACATGGACTGCAGCAGTTCAAGGTGGCAGCTCACCACTGCCTTGTTAAGGGATAATTAGAGATGGGTAAAATATGCTGGTCTAGCCAGCCATGCCCACATCTTGTGAAAGAGTACAAAGGTGCAATGGCTTCCCTTCCCTCTCCCACAGTATTGTCTCTGATGTCCCCTAAGGATCTATCCTTTGCTCTTCCTATTTCACGTCTCCATGCTGCCCCTTGCATTATTATCCCAAGACACAGTGCCAGTGTCCATATGTCCATTGGTGTTGCCCAGGTCTACCTCATCACCGTCTCTCTCTCTCTCTCTCTCTCATCTTCAGCTGCTTGCCTAGGTGCTGGATGACTGGACAAGCAGGAATCTCCACCAGATAAACATCAGGCAGACTTAAGCCAATGTCTTCAGTCCTACTCTGAACACCGCTCCTTAAGGCATTGACTTGATCTTCCTCCCTAGCAAGGATCAGAGACTGAACCAAGAACGTGTGCGACCTTGGTGTTACATCTGACCCATTGAACAGGTCACACTTTCACCACATAGCGTTCTGCCCTCATTTGGAGTAAAATCTGCAGTGTTAAATGGTTCAGGTTTATTGATGACGTATAAAAACAGCTGGTTTAGCAGATGCTCACCTTACAGTCCACCTCAGCTTGTTTGCGCCTGGTCTCACTGAGTTGCGTCTGTAGTCCTTTGTTCTGTGCTGTGATATACTGCAATTTATCCTGTAGACCACTACAAGCCTGTTCTGTTCGGTTCAGAAGGTTGCTATTCACTTGGTTCTGGATAAAGAAGCACAATTTTGCAATTAAAACAGAAATGGGCATTCATGGGTGCAGATTTTTGAAGATAGCAGGACACATTGAGAGGGCAATTAACGAGGCATACAGGATCTCCATAAATAGAGGCATCAAGTACAAAAGCAGGGAGGTTTTCCGGAACCTTTACAAAGCTCTGGCTCGAGTTGTGCTCAGAGATACGGGGGAGCAATGAGGAGGAGTATTTTTACACAGCCAGTGGTAATGACCTAGAACACACTGCCCACAAGAGTAGGTGAAAGCAGAAATGACAAATGATTTTCGATTAGAGGCACTTGCTGGACTATGAGTATAGAGATGGGGAAAGGAGATGGATGAGATTGCTCTACAGAGCTAGCATGGGCTTAATGGGCCGAATTACTACAGAAAGTTCTGGAAAAACTCAACTGACCTGGCAGCATTTATGGAGAGAGACACAGAATTAACATTGAGTCCAATATAATTCTTCTTCAGAGCTCAGTGGTGTTCTTCTGCATAGTTCTGACTCCACATTCAGATACAAGTTGCAGAAACCAGAACTAACTGTGTACCAGATCACAAGACAGCACTGCTCAAGATCGGAGCCTTCTGCAATCTTCAAACTTTACGGACTCTTCCAGTAGATTCGAGCAGTAACTTTTGTTATTTATTTCTCCCTGTCTATGGTGTATCTGATCCCTGCAGCAACAGCAGCACAGGTCCTGGCAATGCCAGAGCTGACAGTGGGAGGCAGACTGGCTTCACCTTTATTTAAAAACTTGAAGCAATCGCAGCCGGAAGGTGGGAGGATTACAAATCATTCCTGGACATTCCCTGGTACTGGTTCCCTCGATTAAGGAAGGCAGCAGAGATAATTCAAGAAATTATAGGACGTCAGTGGTGGAGAAGTTTTTGGAGAAGGTATGGAGTGACAGAATAGATGTACATTTGGAACAAATGGACTAGTGGCAGGCAGTTTGGTTTTGTGCAGGGAAGCTCATGTCTCACTAACTTGTTTGTTTTTTTGAAGAGGTGACAAAGATAATTGATGACGGAAAGCTATGGATGTAGTTTTTATGGACTTTAGGAAGGATGTCTGACAAGGCCCATGACAAGGTGAGTTTACTATCAAATAAATTGGTTGGACTTAAACCTGCTGTTGTCAGACTTCTTACTGTGTTTAACCCAGTCCAACGCTGGCATCTCCACATCAAGGTCCCACATGGCAGATGGTACAAAAACTAAAATCACATGGGATTACTGGTGTGCTGGCAAGATGGATACAGAACTGGCTTAGTTATAGAAGACAGATAGTGTTTACAAAAACAGAGAGGAAGGGTGTTTTTCAGAATAGAGATTTGGAGCTCGTGGTGTTCCACAGGATCAGTGCTGGGACCTCTGTTGTTTGCGGTGTATATAAGTGATCTGGAGGAAAATGTAGGTGGTCTGATTAGTAAGTTTGCGGATGACACGAAGATTGGTGGAGTCGCTGATAGTGCCAGGGATTGTCAGGAGATACAACAGGATATATGTATAGATAGATTGGGCACAGAAATGGCAGATGGAGTTTAAACCAGACAAATGTGAGGTGTTGCATTTTGGAGGATCCAACTTAGGTGTGAATTATACTGTAAACGGCAGAAACTTCACAAACATTAACAGAGGCATCCGGGCGCTCAGGTCCCTAATTCCCTAAAAGTGTCAATAAGGTGATTCAGGCAGCAATGGCATGCTTGTCTTCATCAGCCAGGGCATTGAGTACAAGATTTCAGAAATCATGTTGCAGGCAACTAGAACCTTGGTTAGGCTGCATTTGGGGTATTCCGCACTGTTCTAGTCATCAGACTATCAGAAGGACATGGAAGCTTTGGCAAGAGGGCAAAGGCGGTTCACCAGGATGTTGCCTAGTCTCGAGGGTGCTGGCTATGAGACACTGAATAAACTAGGACTGTTTTCACTGGAAAGACAGAGACTGAGGGGAGACCTGACAGAGGTCGACAAAATCGAGGGGGATGAACAGCGTGAATAGTCAGAGACTTTTTCCCTAGAGTGGAAGCATCAATTACAAGGTGGGGGGGTGGGGGCAGAGGTTCAAAGTGAGAGAGAGAGAAAGTTTAAGAGGGATGTGGAGGGGAGCTTTGTCACAGAGTGGCAGGTGTCTGGATCATCCTGCCAGAGGAGGTCAGAGATTTACAGCATGGAAACAGGCCCTTTGGATCAACTTGTCCATGCCACCCTTTTTACAAAACTCCTAAGCTAATCCCAATTGCCTGCATTTGGTCCATATCCCTCTATACCCATGTAACTGGCTAAATGCTTTTTAAAATACAAAATTGTACCCGCCTCTACTACTACCTCTAGTAGCTTGTCCCAAACACTCACCACCCTGTGTGTGAAGCAATTACTCCTCAACACATTTATATCTCTCCCCTCCCACCTTAAACTATGTCCTCTAGTTTGAGAGGTGGCGGAAGCAGTCACATCAACAATATCTCAGGGGCAAATGGATGGGTACATGAACAGGGACGGAGTAGAGGCTGAACAAGGGCAGAAGATTTTTATTCAGTTTAGTTAGGGCATCATGATCGGCACAGGCTTGGAGGGCTGAAGGGCCTGTTCCTGTGTGGAGCTTTACATTGTTCTTTGACATGTACAACTTTGATAAAGTTCAGTATCTCTCGCTGGACATGGTTGGTGAACCCACATCCTTATAAGGACAGAGTGTGGCTCAGAATTTTAAATATAAAGGACCTTCTTTTGTGGCTAATGTGCATGTAGGATATCACGTAGTCAGGGATAAGCAGCACACTCCAAATCCACTCTAATAAACATCCCATGCAGATTTGTTCCCCAGAAGTTTACAATGAGATAGTACACTATATAATTTTATCGTCCTTAAATATTGAAGATTTGCTGAAATATAAGTGTGCGCTTTTAACTTCCTGATATGAGTTAGTTGAGCCCTTCGGGCTTGAAATGCAGTGAAATGTAAGAATTAGCCAAAATTATTTAGCTGTACATATTAAAATGGAGGTACGGCGAAAATGATTTAACAAGTGGCACGGTGGCACAGTGGTTAGCACTGCTGCCTCGTAGTGTCAGGGACCTGGGTTCTATTCCCGACTCGGGTCACTGTCTGTGTGGAGTTTGCAAGTTCTTCCTGTGTCTCCTCCGGGTGCTCCAGTTTCCTCCTACACTCCAAAGATGAACGGGTTAGATGTATTGGCCATGTTAAATTGCCCCTTGGTGTCAGGGAGACTAGCTAGGGCAAATACTTGGGGTTATGGGGATAGGGCCTGGGTGCGATTGTGGTTGGTGCAGGCTTGATGAGCCAAATGGCCTCCTTCTGCACTGTAGGGATGCTACGAGCAATCATTTTATCAGATGGTGACTGAGTGACATTAGCTGCTGCTGAGATTGTGATCTACACAGGCGGTATCATCTCAACTGGCTGCTGGCAACTCATGGTTTTAGAAAGCTGACGTGTATGGGCTGGGTGGTACAGCAATGTGATTGGTGTTGAGCTGGCCTCTGAAACTCATTCAGTTCCAGAGTAATCAGGGTTGGACAACAAACGCTGGCTTTGCCAGGGATGCCCGTGTTCCTGTGAAAGAACTTTTAACAAAAACACTCCCCCAAGCTCATTTCTAATATTTTCACACTCATTTTAACACGACCCCAGAATGAAATGAATGAAAATAAAACGAAACGAAAGTTTCACTCATGGGCAATGAAAATAAAACAGTACAGCAATATTCAGTCTGCTGGATAATTAAAGTTGGTACATTATAGGGCAATATATAAATTACCACGTAAACACGGCAATCTGTGCTGAAAATCCTGAGCCCCCAGCGACATCAGTGCCAATAGCTCATCATCCATACCTAATCCCTTCTCTATGGGACAGAGCTGCTGAATTGTGAGATGGATCTCTTTTTCACTCTCGTGAATGGGTTTCCTTCCGAGCACAGACACTGAGGCATTCCAAACTAGAGGGTTTAATAGCACGCTTCAGAAGAGGGAGGCAAATGGGAACATTTAAATTTTATACTGTTGCAGAGAGATTGAAATAAACAATTTACACTGTTTTCTCACAGAGAGAGAGAATCAGGAGCATGTGTTGGAATTGTTTGTGATGTGGTCAGGAGGGGGCGGTGGGTTGGGTGGGGAAAGAGAGTTGATGTTGGCTGCTGCCAGGGGTGACTCCTCTCCTCCCCGGCACATTTGGCCAGCTATTGATGATGACCCTTTCTGCTGGTGTGCCGGTCACTGGTTGAGCAGGTCAGCGAGGGGAAGGGGGAGAGGGGAGTTGGGGTGTATATGTTTCTCCTGGTCCACCCACAGGGCAGTCCACTGGTGGGAAAGGATCGAGAGCAGAGGGGGGTTGGTGGGCTTCTGTTGGGTTGGGTGCTGCTGGACAGGGGCCGGCAGAAGATTGACGTGATTTTATTTCTTGTGACCTCATTTATTGACCCATGGGGAGAGAACCTCTGTTTGAGGTTTTGGCTGCTGGAAGCGAACGTGCCATTGGCCTCAGTTCACTGGGAAATGTTCATTAGGGTTGCTGACTTGATCCAGTTTGATACACACTTGTATACCATGGGGTCCCAGTGGAGCCCAGGATTCTCACTGGTATCTGCAATGTTTCAAAGCCCACATAAATTAAGCTACACATTTCTGTGCTATCTTTGTGTGTGGTTGGTGCCTTGATGTTCAAAGAATCCTTACAGAGCAGGGGGCCATTCAGCCCATCAAGTCTTCACTGACTCTCAGCAGGGTATCTTGCCCAGACTCACAACCCTATCTCTGTAACCCCACACATTCACTTTAGCTAATCCACCTTTGGACCCTAAGGGGCAATTTAGCATGATCAATCCATCTAGCCTGCACATCTTTGGACCCTAAGGGGCAATTCAGCATGGCCAATCCAGCTAACCTGTCCGTCTTTGGACTGTAGGAGGAAACCAGAGCACCCAGAGGAAACCCACGCAGACATGGGGAAAACATGCAGATTCTGCACAGACAGTGGCCCCAGGCTGGAACTGAACCCGGGTCCCTGGCGCTGAAAGTGCTAATCACTGTGCCACTGCACCACTTGATTTTACTCACTATAAAAAGCACAACGGGAAAAAAGACAACAGTTATCAGTCAGTAACTGGGAAAGTCAAGTGCAATTAACAAAATAAATCAAACATAAAGATACTATTAGTAAGGGTGACCATGAAACTGCCCGGTCTGGCCTACATGTGACTTCAGGTTCCCACAATGATATGGCACTTGTTTTTATAAACTGCTCCCTGAAATAACCTGGCAAGGCCATTCAATTAATTTCAATGCAGTTACTCACCACCCTCTCAAAAACAATTAAGGATGATCAATAAATACTGGCCTTGCTGTGTCCTCAGGCACCTCTGAGGCCTCCCGTGCTTTTTGGCCACTGCAGGAACTGGGGGTATCTTGCTGGCCCTTTCAATCACATTTTAATTTGAGGTTTTAAGTTTCATCTGTTTTTGTTTACCTTTAAGATCCCCTTTAAGGGGCTGCCCCGTTTACTTTGTCCCTCAGTTTGTTTGATTTTGTTTAATTGGTTTTTCAACAGGGGGGGTTGGTGGTGTTGTCCATATCCAGCGAAGGAACAAAATAAAAATCTGGAGAATGACACTGAAATTTTTACCTTTCACTTTCATTTGGTCGCCCAGCGAGCTGCTGACAGCTAACTGGGGCGGCACGGTGGTTAGCACTGCTGCCTCACAGCGCCAGGGACCCGGGTTCGATTCCCGGCTTGAGTCACCGTCTGTGCGGAGTTTGCACATTGTCCCCGTGTCTGTGTGGGTTTCCTCAGTATGCTCCGGTTTCCTCCCACAGTCCGAAAGACGTGCTGGTTAGGTGGATCGACCATGCTAAATTAACTCTAGTGTCAGGGGACTAACAGGGTAAGTGTGAGGGGTTACCGGGATAGGGCCGGTGTGGGATTGTGGTTGGTGCAGCCTCGATGGGTCGAATGGCCTCCTTCTGCACTGTAGGAGTTTATGGAACTGCAGCTTGCTAATCGCACTGAGAGTGGGGGGGAGGCGGGGGGGGTGGAGTGGTTTGCTGTGATGGCAGACCCTATCCAATGCAGACTAATGAATGGGAGCTAGGTTCTTGTGGATAAGTTTCTAACCAGCAATGGGATATAGTGCACCTGGGCTCTGCGGACATACCTGTGTCTCCAGTTCCAGTACTTTGTGCCTCAGTTCTCGCAGTTCAGCCTGAGCCTGGGCTTCACTGAACCGCACCGTCATCAGCTCATTGTGCAGCTCGTTGGCGGCGTTCTTCCTCGGGGAATCCTTCCAGCGGCCTCCAGTCCGGGCAAGATGTCGCTGAAAACATTTCAGTTCAACACGTTCAGGACAAGTGCTCAACAACAGTTTGTGATAAATGCAGGCCCAGTGTTCTCCTGACCTGCTGCAGAGTTACACTATCTGCTCCAAAAAGCAAATGATGTGGAGTTATCAGCGTTAGACTGGAGTAGACACAGTAAGTAGTCTCACAACACAGGTTAAAGTCCAACAGGTTTATTTGGTAGCACGAGCTTTTGGGGCGTCACTCCATCAGCAGAGTTCATCACCTGATGAAGGGGCAATGCTCCAAAAGCTTCTGCTACCAAATAAACCTGTTGGACTTTAACCTGGCGTTGTGGAGACTACTTACTGTATCTACTCAAAGTAAAAGCAGTTTTAACTGTGTCCTTATCCTCTACTGTCACAATCTGATCAAATCGGAGACACGGGATCAGATAGAAAGCAGAGATTGGGGTTCACGGCACACAGTCACAGCTTGCTCACCTGCCAGTGTTCATCCAGATTCTTCACCTGTTGGTGCAGCTCCTTCATGGAAGTGACTGCCTCTGCCTCTCGCAGCTTCAGTGCTTTTAGTTCCTCCTGTAACCGCACGATGTTGTTCTCGTCAGGGAGCGAACTGTTCCTCTGGAATTAATCAGTTGAGGTGGTTTACCAAAAGGTTCACCCGCTACATAACCCAGAAATTTATCAGCAGCCCTGCCTCTCCACCCCCCGCCCCCCCCCCCCCACCCCCCCCACCCCACCCCCCCCACCCCCCCCCACCCCCAACTCAGCAACCCCAGTATAAACAGAAAGCAGGCGACCCTCTCCTCCTCACCACCACCCCCCCCCCCCTCCTATTTTTAAATCCGCTGCTGGCAGTTACTGACCTCCAAACCTCATCCTCCACCCCTGGTCCTTCCAGGGAACCAGCTTACCTCTGCTGCCAGCACACACTAATAGACGGGAGAAATAGCCAGCACAATGGAGCAGCACAGTGGCTCGCACTGCTGCCTCACAGCTCCAGTGACCTGGGTTCCATTTCCATATTGGGTCACTGTCTGGGTGGAGTTTGCACATTCTCCCTGTGTCTGCGTGGGTTTCCTCCGGGTTCTGCCCACAGTCCAAATTTGCCCGGGTTAGGTGGATTGGCCATGCTAAATTGCCCCTTTAGTGTGATGATGGGATGTGGGATGTACAGGGTAGAGGGATTAGTGGGTTAATATGTGGGGTTATGGGGATAGGGTCCAGCTGGGATTGTTGTCAGTGCAGACTCTATGGGCTGGATGGCCTCATTCTGCACTGTAGGAATTCTATTCTATAATCAATGACCCCACACATCTCAGACACACTATCTTCCACCTTCTTCCATCAGTAACACGATGCGAAAGTCTGAGGTCACGTACCAAAAGACTCGAGAACTGCTTCTCCCCTGCTGCCATCAGATATTTAAACATAGGGAAGGCAAATTCAGTCCTTCAAGCCTGCTCCGCCATTCAATCAAACCATGGCTGATCTCTTCCTGGTCTCAAACCCACCTCCCCATCTGCTCCCCATTCTGCTTATCCTTTTTTTTAAAATTAGGAATGTATCTATCTCCTTTATATTAACTTGATGTTTCTCTATACCCTAACTCTGACAGTATATTTTGCACCCTCTCCTTTCCTTCGCTCCATGTCCTCTCTGAATGGTATGCTATGTCAATACAGCAAGAAACAATACTTCTCAATGTGTCCCAATACTGGTGACAACAATAAATCAAACCAAACATGCACTCCTTTCCAGTTTGCCCAGCAACAACCGTCTGCGCAGAGTTTGCATGTTCACCCCGTGTCTGCGTGGGTTTCCTTCTACATTCCAAAATGTGGAGGTTAGGTGAATTGGCCATGCTCAATTGATCCTAGTGTCAGGGGGATTAATAGGGTAAGTGTGCAGAGTTACCGGAATTGGGCCTGGGTGGGATTATGTTCAGTACAGACTCGATGGGTCGAACGGACTTTTCTGTACTGTAGGGATTCTATGAATCTTCTATTCTATGAACTCCTTTCTCCTATCATTTGAACGGTGGTTATAATGACCCTTTGCTGTGTGGGAGAGTGAGCTGATATACAAATCCTTGTAGTTATCTCATCAAATTGAATGGATGCTGCAGCCATCCACCCAGAGACACTTCACTCAGGAAACAATCCTTGTTGCATCCATTCTATAAATTGAATGTGGTTGTTCCTGGTCAGAAAATGTCAAAAAAAGATTCTGTTTTCTCTGAAAAGGAACACCACGCAACCACAAGCTTTTCATTCACCAGTGTGAAATGTTTCATTTTTAACCTTGTAGAGTGTAGCCCTGGCCTTATCAGAGCACAGTAAAAAGTCTGACAACACCAGGTTTTAGTCTTTGTTACACTGAAGAATTATGGCTGTCTGTGTGACATTGAAGGGGTGGCAAGGGGTAGCACTGCTGCCTCACAGCTCCAGTGACCAGGGTTCAATTCTGGCCTTGGGTCACTCTCTGGGTGGAGTTTGCACGCTCTTCCCATATCTGCGTGGGTTTCCTCCCCTAGTCCAAAGATGTGCATGTTAGGTGGACTGACCGTGCTAAATTACCCCTTAGTGTCAGGGGGATCAGGAGGGCAAACATGTGGGGCTGCGGAGATAGGACGGGGGGGATTGTTGTCAGCGCAGGCTCAGTGGGCTGAATGGCCTCCTTCTGTACTGTAAATTCTATGACTCTATGATTAAGTGCTGGTTGAGACAGTAGTAAAGCTCTTGAGAGGTTTCCGCAGAGGCAGCTAAACCAGCCATTACCCTCTGTAAGGTTATACAATTAATTCCTGGCAACTGCTGGAGAGGGCATTTACCACGGAGTGCGAATTTCTGCTTCCAGATCAGACAAATCCAGTGTAAAATGACAGGTTTTCACCCACTTTTCCCAGACTTTATTTTGCCTCTCACAACACCCAATGGGGAGGAGTGTAGCATCAGATGCACCAAAATATCAGAACTGAATTATTTCTCATCCTTGGTAATTCCACTCTCCATCTAAACTCATCCCTACTCTCTCCGGAGTTTGTTATTCTTCCTTCACAGCACCCTCCATGTTCGATCCCAACCCTCAGTCACGGCCACTCCTTGACCCTCCTGACTGCTGTAGGATTAATAACAGATACGGTATCGATCTCACTCGCATTCCCCTTCCAAATCCCAAAGCAATCCATTCCATATTCACCTCTGGGAAAATCTTATCTCCCAATGGCATTCCCATCTATCTCCTGTCTGGAGACAATACACATCTCTTTAACCAGTGCTTAACCCTCTCTCCACTCACATTGTCTGTTGGACTTTAACCTGGTATTGTGAGACTTCTTACTGTGTTTACCCCAGTCCAATACAGGCATCTCCACATCATGACTCCCAGCTATCCAGCTTCAGCACAGCATTGCTGATTTTCTCAGCCACACCCTCACCTTTCCTGCGTTAGTTCCCGGTAAACCATCACGCTCCTTTACCCTCTTTGTTCTACCACCTCCAGCCCTTATCTTCACCTGCTCCAGTCTACGGGACACAGACTGACAGGATTTCTTGGACAACAGGTTTCACCATTCTCAGAGATCAGGCTGAAGAACATTGGTCTTTTCTCCTTTTTCATTCTTATTCAGAAAGTGGGCATCGTTGTTTGGGCCAGTATTTATTGCCCATCCCTAATTGTCCATGCGGTGGTCCACCTTTCTGAACCATGTGGGCTAGGTACACCCACTGTTCTGTTAGGAAGGAAGTCCTCATCTATCAAAACCTCTCAATTCCAGGATGGTCCTGGAATGAAAGAATAATGCCCAGCTTCTGAAACTCAGCTGAAAACCTTCTTAAACCCCTTTCACATCCACCCTCACTTTCAACAATAAGTGCGGTGATCTCGTGTGAATAAGATTGAGACAATCTTCCATTAGCCAAGCTTTGTCTAAAGCTTTCCTATGCTCCTGCCCTGATCTTGTATCTCTCTCTCTAGCTTTGCCCTATTCCTATCACGTTCTCTCCTGCCCATGAACTGAAAATCCTGCTGGCGGCCTCCTTACTCACACCAAGACCCGCTTAACCATCATGTGGTGCTTGCTGACCTAAGCAATGCCTCAATTTTAACATTCTTATCCTTGTTTTCCAAGCCCTCCGGATTATTTTTGTAATCTTCTCCAGCCTCAGGTGACCCGCCAAGATATTTGCGCTCATTTAATTCCGGTCTCCTGAGTATTCCCGATTTTAAATCGGTCCACACTGAAATTCCCTCCCCAGGCATCTCCACCTTTCCTTCCACCTTTAACACACTCCTTAGAATCAACCATTTCGATGAAGGTTTTTAGCCAATGGCCCTGAGGTATCATTTTGTACAGCCGCGTGTCAACTTTTGCTTTGTAGCACTCAGTGATAGAGTGCCTCAATGATGTTTAAGAGACTGATATAAATACAAGCTATTGATTCATTGCCTTATTTTGCCCAGTTTAACTTGTCTCCATGCATCATACTTTACGTGGCACATGCAGCACAATTATCATTATCTGTCAACTTGTTTCAGAACGGAAAGTTATTGAAAACATATATTACCGCATTAACAGGGTGTTCACATTGTGAAATAGCGATCCTAACTTGCTGAGGCAGCTTCAATTCAAACCAATGGTGCAGATTCAGTCATTGCTCGGCGCTCAAGTTTATTTATTAGTGTCACAAATAAGGCTTACATTAACAATGCAATGAAGTTATTGTGAAAATGCCTTATTCTGGTGCCTGTTCGGGCACAGTGAGGGAGAATTGAGTATGGCCAACACACCTAACCAGCACGTCTTTCAGACTGTGGCAGGAAACTGGAGCACCTGGAGGAAACCCGCGCAGATTCTGCACAGACAGACAGTGACCCAAGTCAGGAATCGAACCAGGGTCCCTGGCGCTGTGAGGCAGCAACGCAAACCACTGTGCCACCATGCTGGATAAGAAGGGTCATGATGGGCTTCTGCTTTTTTACAACACTCACAAAGGAGCTGAACAAATCCATCATCCAGCAATTTGCAATGCTGATGTCTCTCTTCCTCACCAGGTCGTTTTGTATCATATAAGTTAATAATGGCATGCAGACTAAACTGTTCCAATATATCTTACATACCACAGCGACACAAATAAGTTTCCAACTCACCAAATTTACTGGCCATCTGTACAAATGAATTTGCGTCTCTTGTAGTATACCTCTGCAGCGCTAGTCAATACTGCCATGAATTGTGTTTAAATATACCCTAGCCTTTTACTCATGTCATGCAAAGAGATGAGACAGGGCCAGTGAAGCCCTCCTACTCCTGGAGGAATCCTGAGAAATGGATTCTGGAATTTGATTTTGAGCCTCTTCTCTTCCCGAGCCTGGAAAATTGTGTATGCCACTCCGTTATTTAAGGAGGGGGGGGGGTGGGACCAGGGAATCATAGACCAAGTAACTATCTGTTGTCAGGGAATTACTGCAGTCGATAATGAAAGATAGAACATCTGCAAGTCTTTCCTAGAGTGCTGGAGGCCATTCGGCCCATCAAGTCTGCACTGACACTTATCCAGGTTTACCCTGTAACCCCACACATTTACCCCATTTTAGCACTGTACTTAGCACTGCTGCCTCTCAGCGGGTTCAATTCCCGGCTTGGGTCACTGTCCGCACAGAGTCTACACGTTCTCTCAATGTCTGCATAGGTTGCCTCCAGGTGCTCTGATTTCCTCCAGTCTGAAAGACGTGCTGGTTAGGGTGCAATGGCCATGCTAAATTCTCCTGCAGTGTACCCGAACAGGCGGCGGAGTGTGGCGATTAGGGATTTTCACAGTAATATCATTGCAGTGTTAATGTAAGCCTACCTGTGACACTGTTGGATAAATAAACTAACCCCCATAACCTCTATACCTTGGGACACTAAGGGGCAAATTTAGCATAGCCAATTCATCTAACCTGTGCATCTTTAGACTGTGGGAGGAAACTGGAGCACCCAGAGGAAATCCACGCAGACACGAGGAGAGAACGTACAGACTCCACACAGACAAACAGTCACCCAAGGCTGGAATTGAACTTGGGTCTCTGATGCTGAGAGGCAGCAGTGCTAACCACTGGGCCATCCAAAGCCTCAAAACCTTTCAGCTGAACACAGGGGGCCAGCATGGATCTGTAAAGGATAAGTCATGCCGAAAAATTCAAATTTTTTTGAAGAGGTGACTAAAGTCGTAGACAGGATGTGGAGATGCCGGTGTTGGACTGGGGTAGGCACAGTAAGAAGTCTCATAACACCAGGTTAAAGTCCAGAGTTATTTGGAGTCATGAGTTTTAAGAGCGCAGTACCTTCATCAGGCGAGTGGATCAGACTCACCTGATGAAGGAGCAGTGCTCCGAAAGCTCATGGTTCTAAATAAACCTGTTTGACTTTAACCTGTTACTGTGAGACTTCTCACTGTGCACTCGAATATAACATCACAAGGTGAGTTTGTACAAACCCAGATGGTAATCGTGGAATGTCCTGGTAGGTAACATGATTGAAGTTACTAAATGACCAATGGAAACAGGTGGAGAGAAACTATTTCCACTGGACAGGAGTCTGGGACAAAGGTACAAGCCAGATCTTTCAGGAGTGAAGGAGGAAACACTTTTCTTCAGTTGCAGATAAAGGGTGGCGGAAATCTGGAAGTCTGCATCAATGGCAATTCGAACTTGACCAATTGTTAACTTGAAAACAGATTGGTAATACTGTTACCTAAAGATATTACGGGATATGGAGAAGGGGGAACATTCAGAGCTAGATGGGGGAAAAGGGATACATGGAGTTGGATGGGGAAAAGGGGAACCTATGGAGTTGGATTTGGGGAAAGGGGGATATATGGAGTTGGACACGGGGAAAGGGGGATATATGGAGTTGGACATGGGGTAAAGGAGATATATGGAGTTAAATATGCAGAAAAGGGGATACATGAAGTTAGATATGGGAATGGGAATATATGGAGTTAGCTTCCAGATTCACCCCAATCCTACATAGAGACAGAAACAGCTGGAGGCTAAATGACTACTCCTGTTCTTATGCTGAGGATCAGACTCAGCTTTCCCTAATTGCGGAGTTGGCATCACCCTCCTCACTCAGGCACTCTGAGGAGAACAGGAGTGTAGTGTTCATGTCACTGGACTAGTGATCCAGAGTCCCAGGATCTGGCGACATGGGTTCAAATCCCACTATGGTAGCTGGTGGAATTTAAATTGAAATCAACAAATCTGGAATAGTCTCAGTAATGGTGACCATGAACCTATCGATTGCTGGAAAAACCCATCTGGTTCACTAATGTCCCTTAGGGAAGGACGGCTGTCCTTACCCACTCTGGCCACTCCAGAGCCACAGCTGTGTGGCTGACTCTTAAATGCCTCTGAACCAGAGACACCCAGGACAAGGGCAATTAGGGCTGGGCAATAAGCGCTGACCTAGCCAGTGACGTCACTGAACGTTTCCTGAGTGAGAGTGTGGAGTCAGATAGTTAAGCAAACAAACAAGGGAGACAAAAAACTGTGAGCATAAAGAGGTGAGGAAAGAAGTACACACATGTACAGAAAGCCACCAAAATAACAGAAGGTTTTCATCTTGGTGCATAGGATACAAAAAGCAGAATATTCTGCTTGATTAGTCCATGTCTCTTCTACATTGGAGAGGCGATGGCCGAGTGGTATTATCACTAGATTTAATCCAGGAACTCAACTAATATTCCAGGGACCCAAGTTTGAATCCCACCACAGCAGGTGGTGGAATTTGTATTCCCTAAAAAAAAAATCTGGAATTAAGAACGAAACCATGGCTGTAAAAAACCATCTGGTTCACTAATATCTTTTAGGGAAGGAAATCTGCAGTCCCTACCCGGTCTGGTCTACATGCGACTCCAGAGCCACAGACATGGGGTTGACTTTCAACTGCCCTCAGGCAACTAGGGATGGGCAATAAACTCTGACTAGCCAACAACGCCCATGTCCTATGAATGAATTCAGGGTCGGGCTCCTCATCTCTGGCAGGATATATGGAGCTGGGTAGAAGGCAGGTGGTTAGCACAAAATTCACCAGAACCAGTTGTGTAACCAGAGTGCTGCTCATGAACCTTCCATCTCAAACAGAATTGTAAACGTAATGTAGCCATCAGACCCAGGCACACAGGGGGCTGGATATTTGAAAGATACCGTGAAGCAGAAAATCAGAACGACCAGCCTGTGATTGGATGACCAGTAAAGAGCTCAAGGCGGAGGGGCAGGACCCACAGCGTGAGGCCCATCCCTTCTATGTTGGTGTTTATGTTCTGCACAAGCCTCCTGCCACGTTTCCCGATCACTCAATGGGCCAAAGACAAACCACCCAACTACTCTAAACACATTTGCTAGTATTCGGCATTGCTCAGGCACAACTAAATACTTAAATGTTGAGGGTCTCTGCCTCCAGCAGCCTTTCAGGCAGAGAGTTCCAGACTCCCAGCATCCTTCAGATGAAAAGGTTCTCCTCAAATCCCTCTAAACCTCCTGCCCTTTGTCACTGATCCCTCCACCAAGGGATAATATAATACATCACAGTCACGTCCCCTCTCAAGCACCAAGGTAAACAACTCTTCATAACTGAATCTCTCCAGGGAAAGAACCATAGAATCCATACCATGTAGGAGCCGCCATTTGGTCCACCTAATCTCCACCGACTCTCCAACCACACCTCACCCAGGCTCAATCCCCCTGGAACTCTCTGCATTTACAGCGACTAATCCACCTAACCTATTCATTTTCCAACACCAATGGGCAATTGAGTGTGGCCAATCCACTGAACCTGCACATCTTTGGACTGTGGGAAGAAACTGGAGCACCAGAGGAAACCCACGCAGACAGGGGGAGAATGTCCGAACTTCATTCAATCACCGAAGGCTGGAATTGAACACGGGTATCTGGTGCTAAGAGGCAGCAGTGCTAACCACTATGCCACCCCACCCACTTCCAGCCCTGGCAACATCCTGGTAAATCTCCTCTGCACCCGACCCAGTGCTATCATATCCTTCCTAAAACGTGGATTCCAGAACGACACTAAATACTCTAGCCGGAGCCTAACCAAGATTTTTATATAAGAACATAAGAAATAGGAGCAGGAGTAGGCCATCTAGCCCTTCGAGCCTGCCCCGCCATTCAATAAGATCATGGCTGATCTGTCGTGGCTCAGTTCCACCTTCCCGCCCTCTCCCCATAACCCTTAATCCCCTCTCTTATCAAAAACCCATCAACCCACGTCTTAAAAATATTTAGCGAGGTAGCCTCCACCACTTCAACGGGCAGAGAATTCCAGAGATTCACCACCCTTTGAGTGAAGAAGTTCCTCCTCAACTCCGTTCTAAACCGCCCCCCCCTTTATCTTGAGGCTGTGCCCCCTAGTCCTACTGTCTTTTTTGAGCGGGAAGAGTCTCTCCACCTCTATCCTATCCATCCCATTCGTCATCTTATACGTCTCAATGAGATCTCCCCTCATTCTTCTAAACTCGAACGAGTACAAGCCTAGTTTATTCAGCCTCTCCTCATAGCTCAACCCCCTCAACTCTGGTATCAGCCTAGTAAACCTCCTCTGCACTCCCTCCAAAGCCAAAATATCTTTGCGCAGGTGCGGCGCCCAAAACTGCACACAGTACTCCAGCTGCGGCCTCACCAATGCCCTATACAGCTGCAGCAAGACCTCCCTACTTTTATATTCAATCCCCCTCGCTATGAAAGCCAGCATCCCATTCGCCTTCCTGACCACCTGCTGCACCTGCAAGCTGGGTTTTTGCGACTCATGCACAAGGACCCCGAGGTCCCTCTGCACCGTCACCTGCTGCAGTTTTTCACCCCGTAAGTAATAGTCCTTCCTACCATTATTCCTACCAAAGTGGACCACCTCACACTTGCCAACATTAAATTCCATTTGCCATTTCCTGGCCCATTCGCCCAGCCTATCTAGATCCTTCTGCAGACACAGTTCCAGCATAACTTCCCTGCTCTTAAACGCTATGCCTCGAGTAATAAAGGCAAGTAAATCACATGTCTTTGTAACCACTTCATCCACCTATGCTGCTACCTTAAGGAACAGGTGTATATTCACATGAAGGTTCCTCTGATCCTCAGTGCTTCCCCGGGTCCTGCCATTCAGGATGGATTCCCTTGCCTAGTCTGTCCTGCCCAAGTGCGTCACCTCACACTTATCCAGCTCGAATTCCATTTGCCAATGATCAGCCCATCTACATCTTCATTGAATCGTCAGGGGGATAACCTTAGATTCAATGTTCTATGTTTATTCACCACCAGTCTATCCACATCAGTGAAGTGTCTCATCCTCAGACAATATTATTGTCATTTCTTCTGCACCCTTTCCAAAATCTTCTCAACCTTCCCTTTGAGGCTGAGCCACTATTGCATGAAGGTTCATAACTTAGTGTTTATAAATCGGGGCAAAAACGACGAAGATTCAGTATAATTTATTAACTGTTTTCTCAACATGCCCTGCCATATTCAGTGATTTACGCAGACGTACACCCAGGTCCATCTGCTCCTGCCTTTCCTGTAGAATTGTACACTCTGTCACCTAGTTCAAGTTTATTTATTAGTGTCACAAGTCGGCTTACATTAATATTGCAATGAAGTTACTGTGAAAACCCCCTAGTTGCCACACTCTAACACCTGTTTGGGTACACTGAATGAGAAGTTTGCCCGGCCAATTCACCTAAGCAGCATGTCTTTCAAACTACGGGAGGAAACCAGAGCACCTGGAGGAAACCCATGCAGACACGGGGAGAACGTGCAGACTCCACACAGTCACCAAGGCTGGAATCGATCTCGGGTCCCTGGCGCTGTGAGGCAGCAGTGCTAACCATTGCACCACCTCGCCTCATTCATTTGACTAAATGCATCACTTCACACTTCTCTACGTCTCTTCATCTGTCATGCGACTATCTATCCCACCAGCCTGTTTACATCCTCCTGAAGTCTACCACTATCCTCCTCAGTTTCTGATACTTCTAAGGCTTGGAACAGCAAATTTGTGCTGTGTATACTCAGCTCCAGGTTACTAATATAAATCAAGAAAAGCAGTGGTCCCTCCATGTACCATCGCCCAGTCACAAGTAGTAAAGTCTCCTGCAGTTCATGTTTTAAATAGACTGAATTAAATAAACTATTGCAGAATGAAATTCTAGCAATGGTAAAGGTTAATGTTTCAAAATACCAAATGGTTCAAAATAAAATGCCTAAGTGGCACGAATATTTTTCAGCTAAAAAGCAGTTTTACTAATGTTTGCGACTGAAATGATGCTGACATAGGAAAGCAATGCAATAGTAGATGTAGAAAAAAATGTGTTTTTTTGAAGCACTGGTACCTCGAGATTTCCCCAAACAACACTGACCAAAACATACTGGGTTGAAAAGGGTTCAACAACCTTGAAAGAGGATGGATTGTATTCCTCAGAGTTTAACACAGACAGGGGGGTGGGGGCCTCCACACAGACCAGGGCGGGGCAGGCAGAGAAGGGTGCAGAGAGACAGAGGGAGGGGGAGAGGGCGCGCAGAGAGAGAGGGGGCGCGCAGAGAGAGAGAGAGGGAGACAGGGAGAGGGAGCACGAGCAGGAAAGGTGCAGAGAGAGAAAGAAAGACACAGAGTGAGAGAAGAGACGGGGAGGGGAGGGGAGGGGAGGGGAGGGGAGGGGAGGGGAGGGGAGGGGAGGGGAGAACACAGAGAGAAAGAGGGGGGTAGATGAGGGGGGGGGGGGTGGTGGAATTATATGAGGAGAGGGGGAATATGGAGAAAGGTGGCCATGCAGAAAAAGGGAGATACACCCAAACTGTCCCTGCACAAGGACAGTCTCTCCCACCCCACCCCTGTGGCATATATGTTTTGCAGGAGGGGGTGGGGGGGGGATCTTCCAGTCCCATTTCTGTCAATGGGTTTTCCTGTTGTTCGCACCCTCTGCCGTGGAGAGGGGAATGGGAGGGTTCACCGTCAGTGGGAATGGCTGGACAATCTTGCCCAATGCTTGAGGCTTTGGCGTGTCCGGGCGATAGGGAGGTTTAGTGAACAATGGGTAGGAGGCAAATGCAGAACCAGTTAACCAGATACAATCAAGCTTGGAGATAACAAAGCATGTGATTCTGTGGGGCCACTGAAATGAGAGGGTCGACAGATGTTTAAAAAGCGGCCTTTGGCAGTGAGTGCTTCTGTGGATGTCATCATACGTCTTGCAATTATTAAAAGTTGCAGGCCTCACACACACCAGAGCCCTGCGAGATGTGGACATGATGCAAAAACTAATTCTTAAAGGGTTTTAGTTAGAAGAGACGATAGAATCCTGAAGGTGCAGGCTGTCATTCGGACCAATGTATCCACATCAACTCCCTGAGAGAGCATCTGACCCAGGCCCACCCCCTCTGCCTATAACCCCATGCATCTACCACAGTCAGTCCACCTAACCTGCTTATCTTTGGACTGTGGGATGAAACCGAAGCGCCCGGAGGACACCCACACAGACACGGCGAGAATGTGCAAACTCCGCACAGACGGTGACCCGAGGACTGATTTGAACCCGGGTCCCTGGCGCTGTGAGACGGCAGTGTTAACCACTGTGCCACCCAACTGGACTGTTTTCACCAACACTCCCCCGAATCTTTCTTTGGAAGCGCATGGGTGATTAATTGCAGTTTGCTTATGTGTGAACATGGTAATTTAAAGGAACCAACTTCTGATCTGCCTGTGTGGAGTCTAAGGGGTCACTGTACAGCTTAGTAGGAACATTCCAATGACAAGGATAATCCCAAAATTCCCTGGATACATCTAGAAACATCAATCCATTGGTTTCAGCTGTGAGACTCAAGAACCCAAGAGCTAGTCACAGAATAATCTGCACCAGAAGTGCAGAAAGAAACTCAAGCCCTGTAACCTCTTGGGCGATTCTTGTGAAAGGAGGTGTTTTCACACAACACCCAATGTTCTGTGATTGCAGTCCGATAGTCTCATGCTGGGAGGCTAGCACTGCTAGATCAAACAGTTTCCACACAGCCACTCCCACGAATCACTACATTTAGACATTGTGGCAGGGAAAAAAAATCTCGAGTGTCACCTACACCACCATTTCCTGGAGCTTTTTTACCAGAAACCATACATGAAGCAGTGCTAATATTAACCCTTGTTCACCTTCCCGTTAACCTTTGCTGCTCCAAGGCACACAACAGGCTACTCTTCTCTTTTCACAGAATCTCTCAATTGTTACTGTGCTGAGGAGGCCATTTGGCCCATCGTGTCTGCATTAGCTCTTCAAACAAGTATCATGATTTAGTGCCATTCCCCTGCCTTAGTATGGAATCCCAACAGTACACAAAGAGGCCATTCAGACTATTGAGCCTTCACCGACAATAATCCCGCCCAGGGCCCATCCCCGTAACCCCACATATTTAACCCACTAATCCCTCTGACATACACATCTCAGGACACTAAGGGGCAATTTAGTATGGCCAATCCACCTAACCCGTGCATCTTTGGACCGTGGGAGGAAACCGGAGCACCCGGAAGAAACCCACGCAGGCACAGGGAGAATGTCCAAACGCCATACAGATAGTGACCCAAACCAGGAATCAAACCAGTGTCCCTGGTGCTGAGGTAAAAGTGCTAACCACTGTACTGCCCATACTGTACCCCCAAACACTGTTCCTATTCAAATAATCACCTAATCTCCCCCACACCTCCAGGCAGCGCATTCCAGATCCCAACCACTCACTGCGTGAGCTTTTTCTCATATCATGTTTGCTTCTTTTGCAAATCACTTTAAATCTGTGCCCTCGCATTCTTGATCCTTTTACGAACAGGATCAGTTTCTCTCTGTCCACACTGTTCAGCCCCCCCTCATGATTTTGAACATTGCTATCAAATCTCCTCTGAGCCTCTTCACTCCAAGGAGATCAGTCCCAACCACTCCAATCTATCCTCAGAACCAAAGTTTCTGCTCCCTGGAATCATTCTTGTAAACCTCTTCTGTGCTCTCTCCAACCTGTTCACATCCTTCCAATAGTATGGTGCCCAGAACTGTACACAATATTCCAGTTGTGATCTAACTAGTGCCTTGTATAAGCTAAGCATAACCTCCTTGCTCTTGTACTCTATACCCCTATTAATAAAGCCCAGAATGTTATATGTTATATTAACTGCTCTCTCCACCTTTCCTGCCACCTTCAGCGATCTGTGACCATATACACCCAGGTCCCTCTGCTCCTGCATTCCTGTTAAGAATTGTACCCTTTATTTTGTATTGTTTCTTCATGTTCTTCCTACCAAAATGCATCACCTCACACTTCTCTGCATTGAACTCCATCTGCCACCTATCTGCCCACTCCACCAACTTGTCTCCTCCTTTTGAAATGCCACACTGTCCTCCTCGCAGTTTCCAACATTTCTATGTTTTGTATCATCCTCAAACTTTGGAATTGTCCCCTGCCCAGCAAGATCTAGAAGCTAGATCATTAATATCTATATCCGGAAAAACAAGAGGTCCTTATACTGACTCCCAAGGCCCGACTACAAAACTTCCTCCAGCCTGCAAATTACACAGACCGTTACTCTCTGCTTCCCATTACTCAGCCAATTTGTATCCACCTGGCTACTGTTCCCTTCAGTCCACGGGCTAGAGCTTTTCTCCCAAGCCTGTTTACCCGGTACCTCAGTGGGGACTGCACGCAGAGAGTGGCTGAAGGGATATTTCAAACTTAAAATCCTGTGCTTCCACGATCAAAAATTTTGCGCTTTTGTCAACACAAGCGCACAGTTCCGAGAGCGTTTTAATTCAGGTATTAGGCGTTAGTAACCCAGAAGTTTGAACAAATGATCAGAATACACGAGCTCAAATAACCACGGTTGCGGTCAAATTTAAACTTGGTTAATTAATGAAGCAATAATAAAATCTGGAATTAAATGCCAGTAATCATGACAATGAGACTACATTCAATTCACTCCATGTAACAAGAAATGGCTGAAGGCACTTGATAGAGCAAAGACAATGGGCCCAGATAATATAGTGCTCTGTAACTAGCTGCACCTCTCACCTAGCTGCTCCACACTCCCTGACAAAGTGGGAAAGTATTCAGCTACGTCCTGTTCCTAACAAGCAGAAGAAATCCAGCCCAGCAACTACCACCTCGTCTGTCGACTCTCCATCATCAGCGAAGTGTCAATGACAGTGTTATCAAGTGGCACTTGCTCGCTGATGCTCAATTTAAGTTCTAGCAATGACAACTGGTTCCAAACCTCACTGCAGCCTTGGTTCAGACAGGGACAAAAGAACTGAATCATAGAACCCTACAGTGCAGAGAGAGGCCCTTCGGCCCATCGAGTCTGCACCGAACACAATCCCACTCAGGTCCTACCCCCATATCCCCACATATTATACCCACTAATCCATCTAACCTACGCATCCCTGGACACTAAGGGGCAATTTTTTAGCATGGCCAATCAACCTAACCTGCACTTGGACCTTGGACTGTGGAAGGAAACTGAAGCACCCAGAGGAAACCCACGCAGACACGAGGAGAATGTGCAAACTCCACACAGACAGTGACCCAAGCCAGGAACTGAACCCAGGCACCTGGAGCGGTGAAGCAGCAGCGCTAACCACTGTGCTACCGTGCCGCCTCATTCAGAAGGTTTAACACACCCCACATGCAGACAGCATGGCCAAAACCAACATTCCTCTTGGCCCACTCATAGAATCAGAGAACCATACAGTGCAGAAGAGGCCCTTCAGTCCATCGAGTCCGAACCAACACTACCTGAAGTGGTCCCATTAACCTCTGTGCATCTGCTATCCTACCCTTCACTTTCTCAAACCTCTCTTGCTGCCCATGCTTTCTGGTATTTTATTGTTGAAAGGTTCCAGTACAGGAGGCCATTCAGCCAGTTACACACGTTGGCTCTTTGCAAGACCAACTCGCAGAGTTTTTCATGTTGTCCTGCCACTTTTTTTCTCTTCAATCTCTCTTTTGCCTCCATCACACACACTGCCAGTGTGTTCCACATCCTAGCCACTCACTGAGAAAGAATGTTTTTCCTCATTTCGTCACTATTTTGTTTGGAACTCACCTTAAAATTGATTTGTCACATGTATTAATATACAGTGAAAAGTATTGTTTCTTGCACAGGTCCATTCAAATGTCTGACAGCAGCAGGGAAGAAGCAGTTCTTGTGAGTTGGTACATGCCCTCAAACTTGTGCATCTTTTTCCCCTCGGAAGAGAGGGGAGCCAGGGAGTGGGGGGGAGACTTTGAGGTGTTGCATGTAAGTGGGGCGTGGGTCTCAAGAAATCTTAAAGCAACTGCTGAATGTAATCTGCCACGTGTCCACCCCTACCCTCAGGCTGCCTGAGATTTATCACTCCCCTCCTCAGCTCATTAGGGATGTTTGAACTGCTCCAGCACAGGATACAAAGGGCTAAACGGCTTCCTCCAGAGGATCAATCTGTCACATGGAGAGGTTTACAGTAAAAACGCCTCTTCACCTTCATTTATTGCATTACTCAGTCAGGAACAGCTGAAGCATCGTTTGCCCAGACCAGGATCCCGACAGCTTGCTTTCCTTTCAAAGGTTACTGTGGAATATGCAGCTAAATATTTTGCCCTCTTCCTGCAGCATTACTCCGTTAAGACAGGCCACTGACTACAAAATTAACCCTCTCAGTGACATTTCCTTCAACCCCACGGCATGGTGGCACAGTGGTAAGCACTGCTGCCTTACAGCGCCAGGGACCCGGGTTCGATTCCCAGCAGCACAGTGGGTTAGCACTGCTGCCTTACAGTGCCAGGGACCCGGGTTCGATTCCCGGCAGCACAGTGGGTTAGCACTGCCGCCTCTCAGCGCCAGAGACTCGGGTTCGATTCCCCAGCAGCACAGTGGTTAGCACTGCCGCCTCTCAGCGGCAGAGACCCGGGTCCGATTCCCAGCAGCACAGTGGTGAGCAATGCCGCCTCACAGCACCAGGGACCCGGGTTCTATTCCCCAGCAGCACTGTGGCACAGTGGGTTAGCACTTCTGCCTCACAGCGTCGGGGACCAAGATTCCATCCCAGCCTCGGGTGACTGTCTGTGCGGAGTTTATACATTCTCCCCGTGTTGAGTGGGTTTCTTCCAGAAGCTTTGGTTCCCTCCCACATCTAAAGATGTGCAGGTTAGGTGGATTGGCCATGCTAAATTATCCCATAGTTAATAGAACAGAAATAGAATAGACTCTCTGGTAAATTGCCCCCCAGTGTCCGAAGATGTGCAGGTTGCGGGGATGGGTCATGATAATACATAGAACACTACAGCACAAACAGGCCCTTCGGCCTACAAGTTGCGCCGATCACATCAATACCTACCAATCGATAGACCTATCTATAATCCTCAATCCCATTAAATCCCATATACTCATCCAGAAGTCCTTTAAAAGACCCCAGCGACTTCGCCTCCACCACCACTGATGGCAGCCGATTCCATTCACTCACCACCCTCTGAGTGAAAAACTTACCCCGAACATCTCCTCTGTACTTGCTTCCCAGCACCTTAAATCTGCGTCCTCTCGTAGCGACCATTTCAACCCGGGGAAATAGCCTCTGAGAATCCACCCTATCTATTCCTCTCAACATTTTATAAACCTCTATCAGGTCGCCTCTCAACCTACGCCTCTCCAGGGAGAAGAGTCCCAGCTCCCTCAACCTATCTTCATAAGGCATGCCTCCCAATCCAGGCAACATCCTTGTAAATCTCCTCTGCACCCTTTCGATAGCTTCTACGTCCTTCCTATAGTGAGGCGACCAGAACTGCGCACAGTACTCCAAGTGGGGTCTGACAAGGGTCTTATAAAGGTGCAGCATTACCTCCCAACTCCTAAACTCAATCCCTCGATTAATGAAGGTCAGTACACCATACACCTTCTTGACCACGTCCTCCACCTGTGAGGCTGATTTAAGAGTCCTGTGGACCCGGACCCCAAGATCCTTCTGCTCTTCAACACTGCTAAGACTCCTGCCCTTGATAGTGTACTCGTTCATCCCATTGGTCCTGCCAAAATGGACCACTACACATTTATCCGTGTTGAAGTCCATCTGCCACTTCTCCGCCCAGTCCTGCATCCTATTTATGTCCTGCTGCAACTTCTGACAATCTTCCAGACCATCCACAACACCACCGACCTTCGTGTCATCGGCGAACTTACTAACCCATCCCTGCACTTCCTCATCTAGGTCATTTATGAAAATGACAAACAGCAAGGGTCCTAGAACAGATCCCTGGGGCACTCCACTGGTGACCGACCTCCATGCAGAAAAAGACCCATCCACAACCACTCTCTGCCTTCTGCAGGCAAGCCAGTTCTGGATCCACAAGGCCAAAGCCCCTTGGATCCCATGCCCTCTCACCTTCTCAAGTCGTCTTGCATGGGGGACCTTATCAAATGCCTTGCTGAAGTCCATGTACACCACGTCCACTGCTCTTCCTTCGTCAATGTGTTCAGTCACATTTTCGAAGAACTCAACTAGGCTCGTAAGGCACGACCTGCCCTTGACAAAACCGTGCTGACTTTTTCTGATCATTCTAAACTTCTCCAAATGCTCATAAATCTTGTCTCTCAGAAGCCTCTCCATCAGCTTACCAACCACTGAGGTCAGACTCACCGGTCGGTAATTTCCCGGGCTATCCCTGTTCCCTTTCTTGAAAATAGGAACCACATCCGCAATCCTCCAATCCTCCGGAACCTCTCCCGTCTCCATCAATCAAAGATCATCGCCAGGGGCTCTGCAATCACCTCCCACAGTAACCTGGGGTACATCCCATCTGGTCCCGGTGACTTGTCTATCTTGATAGAATTCAAAAGTTCTAACACATCCTCTTCCTTAATATCCACATACTCAATCTTTTCCATCTGCTGCAAACCTGTAGCAAAATCTCCCAGATCAGTTTCCACTGTGAATATTGAGGCAAAGTACTCATTAAGCACCCCTGCTACTTCTTCTGGTTCCACACAGACCTTTCTCCCTTCACCTTTTATAGGTCCTATCCCTTCTCTTCTCATCCTTTTACTTTTCACATATTGGTAAATATATGCACAGAGTTATAGAGGGGAAGGTCTGGGTAAGAAGCTCATTCAGAAAGACAGTGCAAAACGCGATGGGCTCAATGGCCTCTTTCTTCACCCTGGGATCCTATGGTACTTTCCACAGCTCTCTCTCCATTTGCTGAACAGAGCATGACAATTGCACACAGCCCCTCACAGGCAGCTTCCAACAGGTTGCAGTGAATCACCTGTTCAACGACAGCAGCAGCCTGACTTTTTATTTTCGTTATTTTTTGGAATGTGGGGCAAGGCCAGCGTTTACTGCCCATCTCCTATTACCCTGGAGAAAGTGATGATGGGAATTGTGTGAAAAGTCTGGCGGTCTGGTCTGAGCGAGTGCCTCATCCAGACATTTCAACCACATTTTGCTCTGAGCCTGGAGTTGGACATGGCTCAGGCTGACTCAGAGTGGAAATATCTCTCTCTGAAAGATGCAGCGAACTGGTTGGGATTTTATGATCACAATGACAGCTACTTTCTAATTCCAAATGCCTTTAATGAACAGAGTTCAAGTTTCCCAGATGGGATTTGATCTCCTATCTCCTGATTGATACTCCAAACCTCTGGATTATTGTCGTGAATAATCATCCATTACTGTAGCCACAGGAGCTGCAGTCCTCCTCTCATTAGGACAGAGCAATAGATGATATTCAGCTCCAGAGCACACAGGGACAATATTAAACAGGCACTCTCCACTATTAAATGGGATGGCTTGATTTGTCCAGGCTCCTGACCTGCGTGCTGCCAAACCATCTCATTTAACCTGGGGGAGGAGGTGAACTAGTGATCCAGAATCCCAGGCTCTGGGAAAACGGGTTCACATCCTACCATGGTAGCTGGCGGAATTTAAACACAATTAATAAATCCAGAATTGAAAGCTAGTCTCAGTGATGGGGGCCATGAAACTATCCTCGATTATTGTAAAAATCCATCTGGTTCACCAATGCCCTTCAGGGAAGGAGAGCTGCTGTCCTTTCCAGGTCTGGCCTACACGTGACTCCAGACCCATAGCAACGTGGTCGACTCTGGAGCTGCCCTCTGAAATGGTCGAGTGAGACCCAGTTCAAAGGGCAATTAGAGGTGGGCAATAAATGCTGACCTTGTCAGTGACACCCACATCCCACGGAAGGGTAAAAAACCCCCAAAGGAACAAGAGTTCATCCCTTCCAAGTACACACAGATCATCTCTGCTAGACTTCAGATTGTCTGATTTTGCCCCAGTGGGTGCCCCCTGCAAACACTTATCTATGTTGTGTTCTTTCACAATCCAAATGAAGATCAAAGCCCATAGCGTTTTCAGCCCACGCTCACAATAAAGACTCTTCAGTTGAAGTCTACAGCAATAACAGCATTCTCACCTTTTCCATTTCCAGAACCTTATCTTGCATCTCTTTGAGTGCAGTCAGTGACTCAGCCTCTCTCAATCGAGATTGTTCCAGCTCCATCTTCAGCTGGGTGATAAACTCCTCTTTATGACGGTGATCACACTGCAAAAGAAAGAGGAAGCGGATTTCAAAACTACCCATTAATTCAGAGTGCCAACCTAGACTGCTGCTGCAATCCAATTCGCCCTGTACGCTCTACCCTCCCCACCCCAACATAACCCACACAGCATCAGACTGATAATCTACCTCACCCTGTATGGTCTACTCTCAGTCAACATAATTCACACAGCATCAGACAGACACAGAAACCTAGAGGATAGGAGCAGGAGGCCATTCATCACGATCATGGCTGATCGCCCAATCCAATGGTCCAATCCTGTTTTCTTCCATAACCTTTGATCCCATTCACCCCAAGTGCTATATCCAGCTGCCTCTTGCATACATTCAATATTTTGGCATCAACTACTTCCTGTGGTAATGAATTCCACATGCCCACCATTCCTTGGGTGAAGAAATATCTCCTCATCTTTGTCCTAAGTGGTCTACCCCAAATCCTCAAACTGTGACCCCTGGTTCTGGACTCGCCCACCAAGGGGAACATCCTCCTTGCATCTACTCTGTCTCGTCCTGTTAGAATTTTTAATGTCTGTAGGAGATCTCCCCTCATTCGTCCAAGCTCCAGCGAAAACAATCCTAACCTTGTCAATTTCTCCTCAAAAATCAGTCCCGCCATCCCCGGAATCAGTCTGGTGAACCCTTGCTGCACTTTCCTCAGAAAAGGAGATCAAAAGTGCTCACAATATTTTAGGTGTGGCCTCACCAAGGCCCTGTATAATTGCCACAACACATCCCTGCGCCTGCACTCGAAACCTCTAGCAATGAAGACCAACATACCATTTGCCTTCTTTACCGCCTGCTGTACCTGCATGTTTACCTTCAGCAACTGGTGCACAATGACACCCCAGGTCCCGCTGCACACTCTCCTCTCCCAATTCACAGCCATTCAGTAAACTGCCTCTTGTTTTTCTTCCAAAGTCACTTTATCCAAATTACGCTGCATCTGCCTTTGATTTGCCCACTCACCCAACCTGTCCAGATCATTCTGAAGGATCTCTGCACCCTCATCATTGCTCGCCCTCCCACCTAACTTGGTGTCATCTGCAAACTTTGAGATGTTCCATTTTGTTCCCTCATCCAAATCATTAACATATATTGTGAATAGCTGGGGTCCCAGCACCAATCCCTGTGGCACCCCGTGAGGTACTGCCTGCCAATTTAAAAAGCACCCATTAATTCCTACTTTTTGTTTCTCCTCTGCCAACCAGTTTTCTATCCATCTCAATACACTTTCCCCAATCCCATGCGCTTTAATCCTGCGCGATAATCTCTTATGTGGGACTTTTATCAAATTCAATTGACCCTATACTCTGTACCCTCACCCACCTCCCCGCTCCCCCAGTATAAACCACATAGCCTCAGACCGACAATCTAATTTACCCTGTACTCTGTCAGTCTGAGGCACACAGTATCAGATTGGATCCCCAGCCCCATCCCTCACAGTTTCTATCCCTAATGCAGCCGGTTTTGTGTAACAGAAATTTGCTCACTCTAAAATAGATACAAACATGAGAAACACCAAGCTAAACTTTGTTTAACATGTCCGCAGATGAAGGGCATCCATTATTTTCATTAGCGATCTGTCCACTAGGAATTAAATCAGACAAGGAGTGCATTTGTACAGGGCCTGGCTATGTGCTTTAGTCAATGAAGTAATGGTAAAGTGGTTAAAAACTAGGCAGCATGGACAAGTTGGGGCTAAGAAGTTGTTTCCATGCTGTAAGCCTCTAGGATTCTATGAAATGTACTGACTGCTGTGATCGAAGTGGGCAGGGATATAGGTTCTGATCAAGCTAGCAGTCAGTGAGAGCTCTGCAGCTTTACAGGAGCACTGGCAAGGCCAATTCTTTCAAGTGCCCCAATTAGACCTGGGCATCCTGCTGGGGTGATCAGTGTATTATGCTGCAATGCCCTCAAAGCCTTGTCTCCTCCTCTGAGTGCTTGGTTCTGAGGTGGAGAGTTAATCGTTTCCAAAAGGTTCAGTTTGCTTTCTCCAGGAGCAGAGAGAGATTCTGAAGGTTCCTCTTTCAGCTGGTTCCTGTATTTGACCCTTAATAAAATAGGGGCTTGATGTTCTCTATGTCCACACACCACCTTCAGTCAATCCTCCAGGCTGCTGATGGTAGCAGAGAGATCCTGTAGAAGACTGGTTTTCAGAGACGGACAAAGAGTAAAACGGCAGCAACACCAAAATTCCCTTCCAGGCAGGGAAGAATGGAGATGGGGTGTGTGTGTGCGTGTGTGTGTATGGGCGGTGGGGGGGGGGGGGGGGGGGGGGGCTCGATGGTGAGATGTGTGGAATGTCAGGCAGATGGGAAGGTTCATCAAGGCTGGTGGGTTTGGGGGGGTGGTCGATTGCATGCTTAGCACTGGGGGAGAATATGGAAATATGGAGGTGATCAGGGCTGGGGGCAGATGGTGGTGGTGAGAATGTGTGTTGAGTAGGGTTTTGGGGGACATTTAGATTTCCTATGCAGGAGACTGTACTCCTATAGCTGCATTGTTACTCTCTGGAAGATTGATATAATCCACTTTTTCACTGCAGTGGAGATCACCAGCTGCTACTGAACAGTTAGAAAAGTCATCGAGAAGCCAAAGCAAACATTAGCCTTTATCTAAAGCGTGCTCGAATACAAGAAGGCAAAGTGATCCTTCAGCTGTACAGAGCTGCAAAGAATCTCCCATTTAGCGTGGGTTCATTTCTGGGCACTGCAGCTCAGGAAGGAAATATTTATTACCGTTGGATGGGGACAACACAAATCCCTGCATTGTGTTGAGTAAAGAACTCCAGAACTACAAATCCATCACAATAAGGAACCTATATTACAGAAACTATACAATTCATGAAGGAGTTGGTAAACCATGGCGTAGGCAGATAGATTGGTAATAATAGCAAGACCACCTTCTCGCCTTCCCCCAGTGTCTCTTTAATAATAATAAACAGCTGCCAGTAAACAGCAAAACACAACTTACACAAGGGGTTTCAATAGCTATTAAGCAGCATTCATCACACATCGAGAAAGAGTAAATTTCTTGAGCAACCACCGTCTGTAGGTTACATTAAACAGGTTTCACACCATAGCGGCAAGAGTGTGATAACAGCAGATTGTCTGCAAGTTCAGGCAGCTAAATGTCTAACACAACCCTCAACTACAGAGCAAGCTCTTCAATCACTCACACTGAGAGGGGGATACTGAGCAGAGGGATACCTCAGAGTGAGAGTGGTCTTATTATCCCTCTTGTTTAAGGGAGTGAATATCTGAAAGCAGGAAGGGGTGACATAAAGGGGAAGATGGTGAGGGGATGGGAGTTGGGTGGGGGGGGGGGGGGGGGGGGGGGTGGGGGGGTGGGAGGAGATGGCCGGGGAGGGGGGTTGGGGGAAGGTGGGAAGAGACGCAGTGAGCAAGCAGCGGGGAGTAAACTGTGTCTTGAAACGATGTGGGTGCCAAGGATGTGGGCCTGGAATCATGGCAGGTCAGGAAGTTTTTAAATGAGTTGATATTTGCGAAGGACAGACTGTCCTCTGCTGGCTCACCAAATGGCAGCAACGTTAGTCCCACAAGATTTGTCTGTAATGCTGCTGGTTTCTCACCCTGGTGCTCCTGTCCAACTCCGTTTCAAATTACTGGCGGAATCAGCTCTTATCAGGTAGAATATTCCAGATTTAACTGGCTCACCCTACCAGCCCCAATATTCTTTTCACAGCGATTTTAAGTTTATGATTTCCAGCTGTTGATCCACTCATCGGAAAGTCTCACAATCTAATCTTTATAAATCTCTCATTATCTTTAAAAATCTCCATCAGGTCACTCCTCTTTCCAAGGAGAACAATTCTCACTTCCAATCTCTCTTCATCCCTCTTCCCATCCAGGTAAACCTCCTCAAAGACCCTCCTCATGGATATGTGGTGCCAGAATCATCTACAAAACTCCCAGCCTAACCAACGATTTACAAAATTCTGGATTGCTATTTTCCTTTTATATTCTGTTCCTCTGTTTATAAACCCCCAAAACCCAGATGGCTTTTCCACTGTCTAGTTTATCCTTTTCCCCTTTCTTGGATATGGGGATATGAGCAACCCTCTGTTCCTTCAACGCTTATTTCTGCAATAAGAATTGAAAGATTGCAACCAATTTCCCTGCTACTCGTATCTTTGCAGCCATACATTCCATCTGGGCACAGTGCCTGACTAAATTCAGCAATGCTACTCATTTTAGGATATCTTCTCTTCCTGTTGCTATGCTGGTTATAATTCCCCTGCCTGCCCCTCTTTTAGTCTAACTGTCGCATCACCTACTTCCCTCTGAAGACAGTGCTTTTGTTACTCTTCAGCCATGTCCTCTGGTTTTAAACACCTCAGTATCTTCCTCAGTAATCCCCCTTTCTCCCTGCACACTTGCTGAGCCAATGTAACCCTACTCTCAATCTCC
Source organism: Carcharhinus amblyrhynchos (assembly GCF_965287045.1). NCBI lineage: Eukaryota > Metazoa > Chordata > Chondrichthyes > Carcharhiniformes > Carcharhinidae > Carcharhinus > Carcharhinus amblyrhynchos. Next base: position 19,353,331 of record NC_137356.1, read on the forward strand.
CCAAGAGTCTCAGAATCCCAACAATGCAAAAGGAGGCCATTCCACCCATCGAATCTGCACCGACCACAATCCCACCCAGGCCCTATTCCCATAACCCACAAATTTACCCTAACTAGTCCCCCTGACAATAAGGGGCAATTTAGAATGGCCAATCCATCTAACATGCACATCTTTGGATTGTGGGAGGAAACCAGGGCACCCGGAGGAAACCCACACAGATACAGGGGGAATGTGCAAACTCCACCCAGACAGTGACCCAAGACTGGAATCAAACCCAGGTCCCTGGCGCTGTGAGACAGCAGTGCTAACCACTGTGCCGCCCTTATTGTCACATGTATTAGTATATAGTGAAAAGTATTGTTTCAATACTTCTTTGTCCCTGGGTCTTTAGGAGGTTGAACATTTCCCGTGAAGGAGCTCCTACTCTTTTACATATAATGCTTCAGGGCTCAGATTTAAGTTCAGGGGGGTCAGTTCAGCTCTGTTAGCTGGACGGCTGGTTTGTGATGTACAGTGACTCCAACAGCGTGGGTTCGATTCCCGAACCGGCTGAGGTTATTCATGAAACCTTCTCAACCTTGCCCCTCGCCTGAAGTGTAGTGACCCTCTCGTCAGCCTATGGTCGTCTGGGACCACGGCAACTTTACCTTTGCCTCGGAAACCAAAACAGATTCAAGGATTCAGAAGCAGGGAGTGACAGGGTACAACCACCAGACAACACCACAGAGTAAGGATTGGCTGGGAGAAATAAAGAAAGAGAATGAACAAGACAGACGAAAATGTACTGATGTCTGGATGATATAACAGTGGATTTGGAACGAGATGGTCACTGACAGTGCTGGCAACAAACAGCAGGACTGTCTGCTTCTGAAATGAAACTGTGGTGTAGATCCAGAGCCTTGATCAGGACTAGGTACAGATTTTAAAATATTATTTCAGGGAATGTGGACGCACTGGCTTGGTTAGCATTAATTATCCATCTCTTACTGCCCCTTGAGAATCACAATCCTACAGTGCAGAAGAGGCCCTTCAGCCCATTGAGTCTGTACCCGACGCACAAAATTTGAATTCAATAAAAATGTGGAATTAAAAGTCTAACAACAAACATGAAATGATAGTCAATCGTCGGAAAAACCCATCTGGATCACTAATGCACTTGGCAGATTGAGTATAAAAGTTGTCAGGTCACATTGCAGCTGTACAAAACCTTAGTTAGGCTTCATTTAGAATATGGTGTTCAATTCTGGTCGCCACACTACCTGAAGGACGCGAATGATTTGGAGAAGGTACAGAAGGGTGTTGCCTGGAGGATATTAGCTATGAGAGGTTGGGTAAACTCAGTTTGCTCTCACTGGAACGACACAGGTTGAGGGGGTGACCTGATGGAGGTTTACAAGATTATGAGTGACGTGGACAGAGTGGATGGTCAGACGCTCTTTCCTAGGGTAGAAAAGTGAAGTACTGGGGAACATGGGTTTAAGGTGCATGGGAAAAAGTTTAGAGGAGATGTGCGAGGCAAGTTTTTTTTAAAAAGGTGGTGAGTGTCTGGAACGCGCTGCCCAGGGAGGGGGTGGGAGCAGGTACAATAGCGGCATTTAAAGGGCAATTAGATGAATACATGAACAGGATGGGAATGGAAGGATACGAACTCTAAGTGCATTCGGTTTTAGTTTAGGCATCATGATCACCGCAGGCTTGGAGGGCTGAATGGCCCGTTCCTGTGCTGTACAGGTGGCACAGTAGCACAGTGGTTAGCACTGCGGTTAGCACTGCTGCGTCACAGCGCCAGGGACCCGGGTTCAATTCCCAGCGTGGGTCATTGTGCAGGCTCCACACAAACAAGCAGTCTCCCAGTGACTGCGTGGGTTTCCCCCAGGTACTCTGGTTTCCTCCCAGAGTCTGAAAGACGTGCTGGTTAGGTGCATTGACCCGGACAGGCACCGAACTGTGGCGACTAGGGGAATTTCACAGTGACATCAATGCAGTGTTAATGCAAACTTTACTTGTGACTAATAAGTAAACTTTAACAACTACTTTGCTCTTACTAGGTCCGGACTACATGCGACTCCAGACCCACAGGCTGACTCTTTACTGCCCTCGGAAATGGCCGAGTGAGACACTCGGTTCAAGGGGCAATTAGGGATGGGTAAGAAATGCTGGTCCAGCCAGCGATGCCCATGGAAGAATAAGAAAGATTCAAACCTTACTACTACATCACAAAAGTTCAGCACACAGACAGGGGGTTGGCACTTTCCAAACTGCAGAGCAGGCAGCTTGAGATTTCTGAGACTATCAGCTGCAAAAGCCGTTTTTATTTAAATCTCACCCACTCCACCCAATCTGAACAAAAGACTGCTGTTATAATGGCTGACAACCGCAAGTTCTGCTGCGAGATTGCTGACTGACATTTTCACACCAACTTTTTATCTGATAAAAGCCTTTGGTACAAGGCAGCTGGTTCTCAACACAGTGGGCCGTATTCACGTCAGCACAGGGTTTGCCGGCACAAACAAAGCACTGGCTGGTGATGCAGCAAATTAAACGTGCGCTTCACAAACGTACAGAGAAGGCAGAGTGGAGGAACAAGCGTACGCACAGAAAGAGAGCAGAAAAAGCGAGTGGGCTCAGACCCGACAAGGTGTTTGACAAACAACAGCCCGTCCCAATCCCCAATCCCTCACCACCAGAGCCACAACTGTCCAGCCCAATTCCTCCTCCTACCCAAAATCCCCACAGACTCTCTCTCAATCACAGCAGAAGATGTCAACATGAACTCTATTGGGCCCATATTTTGCCACAGAAGGACGTGCCAAGGGCATTAGTTAACATGCCTCGTATATGTGTAGTTTTTGCTATTCTTTACAGGGGGACAGTTGCTGAGTGTGAGCATTGATAGCGGTGAAGCGAGGGAAGCCAGGCATCTGATACCCAGGTGAACAGCACAACCAACAGTGCATCCCAAGCAGGCTGAAAGATGGTGAAATGCACAACACAGCAATGCAGAATGTCAAATCTGGCTGATTGAGAGTCAGAGGGAGGAGGCAGGATAGGAGTGGAGGGCAGAGAGCGAAGGAGGAAGCAGGGTGGAAGTGGAGGGCAGAGAGCGAGGGAGGAAGCAGGGTGAGAGTGGACAGTAGAGGGTGAGGGAGGAGACAAGGTGGGTGTGGAGGATAGAGGAGGGAGGGAGGAGGCAGGGAGGGAGTGGGGTAGAGGGTGAGGGAGGAGGCGGCAGGATGGGGGCGGAGGGCAGAGAGTGAGGGAGGAGGCAGGGTGGGAGCTTGCGGGTGAGGGAATGAGAAATCAGGTTGCAGCATCTGGTACAAGATGCAACTTATGAAGAATTTAAGTGGTTGGAGCTTAATTGAGGAGAGGCTTTATTTATTATTTATAATAAATAAAGTTTATTTAAGCTTAAAGAATGTGAGATGGCGTAATCTGGGGCAGAGAGAGAGACAGTCTGATTAAAGCACCAGAAGTAAATCACTGGTCATCAAGCAGGCAGGGAAAAAGTCATAAAAAGGGCAGAGAGATTTTATATATCGGAACATTGGACTAAAGACGTACACAATGATTAATCTGTGCAAGATCAATGCTATTGTCTGCAGGTTTTGGCTTCCCCATCATAGAAAAAAAAAGACAACCTGGATGAGAAGAGGATTAAGAGTTATGCTGGACTACTGAAAAACCATGGCTGGGATCAAAGTGCTGAAAATAGTGAAAACGGCTCGAGGGCAATAATGTTTGCTGGTAAGAGGCAGAAACTTGGAATTGGCATCACGACCAACGGGAAGCGAGAACAGATTTTTCTTGAAAAAGGTTATTAGCGGCAAGTCAGTCAGAACATTCAGGAGGGACAATAATCCAGGCTTAGGCTGACAAGTGGCAAGTAATATTTGCGCCACACCAATGCCAGGCAATGTCAATCACCAATAAGAGACACTCCAATCACTGTCCCTTGACATTTAATAATGTAACCATCACTGAATCCCCTCACTGACAACATCCTTGGGGTTACCATTGACCAGAAACTCAATTGGACTCACCACAAAAGCACAGTAGCTACAAGAGCAGGTCAGAGGCTAGGAATACTGCAATGAGTAACTCCCCTCCTGATTCCCCAGAGCCTGTCCACCATCTACAAGGCACAAGTCAGGAGTGTGATGGAATACTCCCCACCCTGCCTGGATGGGTGCAACTCCGACAACATTCAAGAAGCTCAACACCATCCAGCACAAAGCAGCCCGCTTCATTGGCACCACATCTGCAAACATTCACTCCCTCCATCACCGACGCTCAGTAGTAGCAGTGTGTACAATCTACAAGTTGCACTGTGGCAATTCATCAAAGATCCTTAGACAGCACCTTCCAAACCCACGGCCACTTTCATCTGGAAGGACAATAGGCAGCAGGTACATGGGAACACCACCACCTACAAGTTCCCCTCCAATCCTCACACCATCCTGACTTGGAAATATATCAGCCGTTCCTTCAGTCGCTGGGTCAAAATCCTGGAATTCCCTCCCTAACGGCATTGTGGGCCAACACACAGAACATGGACTGCAGCGATTCAAGAGGCAGCTCACCACCACCTTCTCAAGGGCAACTAGGGATGGGCAATAAATGCTGACCCAGCCAGTGACACCCATGTCCCTTGTATGATTAAAAAAGAGGGAATTTAAAAAAAAAATTGAGCAGAAAAAAATTAAAGGTTACAAAGATGATTGGCGCAACTTGTGGGCCGAAGGGCCTGTTTGTGCTGTAGTGTTCTATGTTTAGAAAAGGACGACACAGTGGCACAGTGGTTAGCGCTGCTGCCACATGGTTCAATTCCTGGTTTGGGTCACTGTCTGTGCAGTGTCTGCACGTTCTCCCCATGTTTGCGTGGGTTTCCTCCGACGGTCTGAAAGGTGTGCTGGTTAGGTGCATTTACCGTGCTAAATTCTCCCTCAGTGTACCCGAATAGGCGCCTTAGTGTGGTGACCAAGGGGTTTCACAGTATCTTCATTGCAGTGTTAATGTAAGCCTTACTTGTGTCAATAAATAAACTAAAAAAATCATTAAAGAAAGGGGCAAGGAAACACAACAGGAGGTGAAAATTCCGAAGTGGAGTTAAACAAAATGGGACAAATACTGCTTCCTGTGATTCTCTGTCATCGCTCTATGAGAAACTTGGTTCTCTCACAATGACTACTTCAATTTAGACAGCGCCTTTGGGCTTCACAGGAACATAATGTTTGTCACTGAGCCACATAGGGGTATTGGGAGACATCACCAAAAGCATGCTTAAAGAGATAGGATTGCATTAAGCAAGGTGGAGCAGTGTAGGGAGGGAATTCCAGAGCTCGGAGTCCTGGAAACTGAAGGCATCCACATCAATATATATATCCTGGAAGGTTGGGGGGCTGATGGATATTATGGTCTGGAAGGGGTGTGGCAGTGGAAGGACTGGACAATAAAGATGAGAATGTTAATAATTGAAATATTGCTCGAGCAGGAGCTAATATAGCTCAGCAAGCACTGGGGCGAGTTCAGACAGGGGCAGAGTTCTGGGTGGCTTCAAGTTTAAAGGGGGTGGACTGTGGAGGACTGGCCAAATGTGCATTGGAATAGTCACGTCCAGAGGTAATAACGGCATGGTTAAGGGAGTGGAAAAAGGGGTGATGTCAGGACAATGTCACTGAACTGGAAACAGGGAGCCCTGGTGACTGCACAAATGTGGGCTCAGCTTGGCATCAAATGTCACATCAAGGTTATGAATATCACGCATGAGAAGTCATACAGACTGGAAAGGTTAACTGTTTCTCTCTCCACAGATGGGACCAATCCTGCTGCGTTTTCCCAGCATTTTTGCGTTTTTGTTGCGGATAACACAGTTTAATGCCAGGAGGAGGATGGATTGGGAAGCCCCGGAACAGAGCTTGGAGCAGGAACCAGGAATCTCCAATATTTCATTAGGGAAAATTGTGTTGTCTCAGTGCTGGCTGATGCCCAGTGCTGATTATACAGCAACAGCGAGTGGCGAGGTGCAACTGGGTGGCTGGCATGAGAAGTAGAATCTCAGAATCCTACAGTGCTGAAGGAGGCTATTTGGCCCATCAAGTCTGCACCAACTACAATCCCACCCAGGTCCTATCCCCATAACTCCATGCATTTACTGTGGCTAGTCACCCTGACACTAAAGGGGCAATTTAGCATGGCCAATCCACCAAACCTGCACATCTCTGGATTGTGGGAGGAAACTGGAGCACCCCGAGGAAACCCATAGAGGAGACTTGAAGGCTAACACCTTTGAATGATGTTGATGAGGGATGGCAGATGGATGAGGAGTAGGAGGGGAAAAGGATAGATCCTCGGGGAGCACTGGAAGGTAATGGTGCAGAAAGAGGAGCCAGTTCAAGTGATTTTCTGGCTATGTTGGGATAGATAAGGATGCAACCAGGTGAAGCAACACCACTGAGCTGGAGACATTTTGGAGGAGGATAATGGGCAGCTGCAGTGATGGGAGATAGCTTATCCCAGGGTCATCGGGACTTTGATAGTTGATGTTAGGGGTGGAAATCTGACTGGAGGGATTCAAAATCAGGAGTGATGGGAAGCGACAAAGTGCGCAAGGACTGAGGCAGGAGAGGACAGTTGCATATGGGATGGTCATTTTCCAGGGCAGTCAGGGCCAGGAGGAGAAGTTCGATGAGCAACAGCTGGTGGGAATAGGATTGAGGGGACAAGAAGATGGGTCTCATGGACAAAAGACAGTATGGTGCCACAGTGGTTAGCGCTGCTGCCAGGGACCTGGGTTCGGTTCCTGGTTTGGGACACTGTCTGTGCAGGGTCTGCACGTTCTCCCCGTGGGTTTCCTCCGGTTTCCCCTCTCGTTTTGAGAGGCGTGCTGGTTAGGTGCATTGACCCAACCAGGTGCCAGATTGTGGAGACTTGGGGAATTTCACAGTAACTTCATTGCAGTGTTAATGTAAGCCTTACTTGCGACTGATAAATAAACTTTAAAAAAAAAAGACAGGGCAAGTTTGGGGGCGGAACCAGATTAAAGAAGGTGAGTTGGTGGAAGAAGGGAAGCAGCAGCTGATCAGATTGCACATTGTCACAACGATCGAGACAATGAGCTGCCCTTGTTGTTGGGACGTGAGGATGGAGAAAGAGAAAGCAGGGCTTTGCAGCAGAGGAAATCTGGGCCATAACTTGGCACCTCAGTGTGACCCTGAAATTGTGAGCAGTCTGAGATGTTAAGGGCACTCCCCACACTGTATATAAGCTGTCTCCATGATGTGGAGATGCCGTCATTGGACTGGGGTAAACACAGTAAGAAGTCTCACAACACCAGGTAGCAAACGCCACCAGCTTTTGAAGCACTGCTCCTTCATCAGGTGAGTGGGATTTCAGTTCACAAACAGGGTGTATAAAGACACAAACTCATTACAAAATAATGGTTGGAATACACATTGGGGGCCAGATATCAAAAGGTGGAGAGGGGATGTGATGGAGTAAATCAGGAGCTGCAGATATGCTGTGACAAACAGATACATTTAAGTTTATTTATTAGTGTCAGAAGTAGGCTTATATTAACATTGCAATGACATTACTGTGAAAATCCTCTTGATCATTGGGGAATAGTGGTTTTTTTCCCCAGGGAAGGATACAGAAGGGGGTATGGTTAGGAAACATAGAAGATAGAACATTACAGCGCAGAACAGGCCCTTCGGCCCACGATGTTGCGCCGACCAGTTAAAAAGCAATGACCCTCTAACCTAAACCAAACCCTTTCCATCCATAAACCTATCCACGGATCTCTTAAACGCCCCCAAACTAGGTGCATTTACAACTGCAGCAGGCAGGGCATTCCAATCCCTCACCACCCTCTGGGTAAAGAACCTACCCCTGACATCCGTCCTATAACTACCCCCCCTTAATTTAAAGCTATAACGATAGGGGGATAGGAGTGGTGAGTGGTACAAGGGAGTGATTGTAGATGTCGTGAACTTGATGTGATGGGACTAGCAAGACCATGTGGGACGCAAAGGTCGAGTGGCGTGGCCATGAATACGATTGGGAAATTGAGAGAGAGATTAAAGGAAGTTTAGGGGATTGCAAACTCAGGGGAGAGGGAACATGGCGAGTTGAGATGGAGGTTGAAATGACTCAGGATGAGAAGTTGCAGAGGTTGGAGGAGGGAAGCGGTAAAGATATCTTGGTGGTTTTATTGGCGGAACAACACAATAATAAAGGAAGAGAGCTAGCTGCAAATTTCCCCAATTCCCATGTCAGGGAATCGTTCAGAGTGAGCGTCAATGACACCGTGCAACAACCGCTGTTATCAGAGCACTAACTCAATAAAACACAACTGCAGAAGAGTCCTGCTGTAACTTCAATCATTGCTACAGATGTGAGCACTGGATGCTATACCGCTGGTGCCATCTTTAAACACAGTAAGAAGTCTCACAAACCAGGTTAAAGCCCAACAGATTTATTTAGTAGCAAAAGTCACCAGCTTTCAGAGCGCTGCTCCTTCGTCAGGTGAGCGGGAGTTCTATTCACAAACAGGGCATATAAAGACATAAACTCAAATTACAGAATAATGATTGGAGTGCGAGTCTTCACAGCTAATCAAGTCTTAAAAGGTAAAGACAATGTAGAACATAGAACAATACAGGCTCTTTGGCCCTCGATGTTGTGCCGAGCTACGTCCGAAACCAAGATCAAGCTATTCCACTCCCTATCATTCTGGTATGACAATGTGAGTGGAGAGAGCATTAAGCACAGATCAAAGAGATGAGTTTTGTCTCCAGACAGGACAGTTAGTGAGATTTCGCAATTGAGAAGTGCCAGATCATCGACATGGATGCCATCATCTCACTGAGAACACGATCCACCAGGTACACGGTACATACTCTTGCAACTCGGCCAATGTTGTCTACCTGATATGCTGCAGGAAAGGATATCCCAAGGCATGGTACACTGGGGAGGCCGTGCAGACATTACGACAATGGATGAATGAACACCGCTTGACTATCACCAGGCAAGATTGTTCTCTTCAACACTTCAGCGATCACGGGCATTCGACCTCTGATTTTCGGATACGCGTTCGCCAGGCAGCCCTCACGACACACGACAGTGCAGAATCGCTGAGCAGAAACTGATAGCCAAGTTCCACAAAAATGAGGACGGCCTCAACTGGGATCTTGGGTTCATGTCGCACTATCTGTAACCTCCATGATTTGCCTGGACTTGCAAAATCTCACTAACTGGAGACAATACACATCTCTTTAACCTGTGCTTAACACACTCTCCATTCAAATTGTCTTGACCTTTAAGACTTGGTTAGCTGTAAGGACTCACATTCCTACCATTATTTTGTAACTTGAGTGTATGTCTTTATACGCCCTGTTTGTGAATAGAACTCCCACTTACCAGACGAAGGAACAGCGCTCCGAAAGCTAATGGTGTTTACTACCAAATAAACGTATCGGACTTTAACCTGGTGTTGTGAGATTTCTTATTGTGTTTAACCCAGTCCAACACCGGCATCTCCGCATCATGACCACCATCTTTGCGCACCACGTCAGGTAGGCACGATGTATCCCTTCATTATAAAGACGGAGTGTACAAGGCCACAAAAGCTTCACTAAAAATCAATAACCTCACACTAGAACCTGACCAAATTACCATCATGCCTTGGCAGCTATAGCAGTTTTGGTTTGTGTTAAAACTTGAACTGTAGTATTCTCTAGTGATGGTGTTTACCCAGACTGTGCTATCAAACTGAATAAAACCCGTGTAGAAGGATGAAACATTGGTGTCTGCAAAGACAGGTCATGTCTTAGACCTCGACAGTTATGTGTTGACAAAATGCTACCCAATGTTAGCGAGCAGGCTAAAGGCACACCCGTTTGGAAGAATGCCACACAAGTGAGGACAAGCAAGCACTGGATGGTAAGAAGCTGCCATCTTACCTACCCACCCTCCCCACACACACACAAAATTTCACCATCTGCGGTGGTGAGCTAATCCACTGCACCGTAAGGCCATCCCTCAATGAATTGGCATGGTGGGACAGTGGTTAGGACTGCTGCCTCACAGCGCCAGGGTCCCTGGTTCAATTCCTGCCTCGGGTGACTGCTGGCGTGGAGTTTGCACATTCTCCCCATGCCTGCGTGGGTTTCCTCCGGGTGATTCCGGTTTCCTCCCAGAGTCCAAAGACGTGCAAGTTATGTTGATTGGCCTAGTGTCAGGTGATTAGTAGGATAAATGTATGGGATTGTGCGAATAGGGCCTGGGTGGGAGTGTGGTCAGTACAACTTGATGAGTTTAAAGGCCTCCTTCCATACTGCAGGGGTTCTATGACTCTCTATCTTGTGGATTGGCTTCAGCTCGGAAACGCGACTTCTTTATCAAAAGACTATTTACAATCACTGCCATGAAACAACTACTCCAAAACAGGACAGCTTCTAAAGATGCAGGTGTGCACATAGCCAAGCCATCCCGGGTAATAGGACCCAGTAAAAAATAACAGAATGGGCTTTGGGCAGCCGAGATTAATGATACAGAGAGTCAAATACAGGTAAGTGTAAAGCCAGAGGCCCAAAACAAAAATAAACCATTTGGAGTACATGTTTCACAGTAACAAATAGAACAGATACGAGATGGGACTGGTTTGGAGATACAGCAATTAAACAATTGATTCAGTATTTGAACTGGAAAGGAAGGGGGAAGGCATTATGGCCTTCTTAGATTTTAAATTTGTTCATGGAACAGTACAGAAAGGGGTCATTTGGCCCATCAAGCCTGTACCCACACAATCCCATCCAAGCCCTATCCTCACAACTAACACTGCTAACCCCCTGGACACTAAGGTCAATTTAGCATGGCCAATCCACCTAATCCACACATTTTTGGACTGAGAGGAAACCAGAGCACCTGGAGGAAACCCACGCAGACTCAGAGAACGTGCAAACTCCACACAGACAGTGACCCAAACGACACATTGAGGTGGGGTAGGTTTGGCAATTTTGGGATTCTTGAGGTTGTATTTTGGGCAGTGATTGATTTCCAATTTACTGAAAACCTGGGTCCCTGGCACTGAGGCAGCAGTGCTAACCACTGTGCCACCATGCCATCCATGGTGGGCATCACTGGCTGGCCAGGATTTACTGTCCATCCCTGATGGCACAAGTCAATCACATTGCTATGACTCTGGAATCACATGTAGGCCAGACCGGGTAAGGACAGCAGATTTCCTTCCCTAAAGGTTCATTACTGAACCAGATGGGTTTCTGCAAAAAATCAACAATGGTCCTCATTAGACTTTTAATTTCAGATTTTTATTGCATTCAAATTTCACCATCTGTGGTGGTGGGATCCGAACCCATGTCCCCAGACAGTACCCTGGGTCTCTGGATTACTAGTCCAGTAACATTGCCACTATTACACCCTCCACATAAGAAGCTCAAGAAACAAACTGAAAACTCAATAGTTACAGATCAGGAAAGCTGCCTGACCAGCCTTAAAAAATTCATCCATGCAAACAGAATTTCCATTTTAGTATCCAACTGATATCCCTGTCTATGAAGTGAGCAAATACCCCTATCGGAGATGGTAGAGTGAAGGTTCACCAGTTTCGTTTCTGGGTTGAGGGGGCTGCCTTACGTTGAGGGACTCAGTGAATTGAACCTGTGCTCCCCAGAACTTGCAAGAGCAAGAGGTGATAAACAAGAATCTAAGAGGCTTGAGACAGCAGACGGAGGTTGCTTATCCTGGCTGGGGAATTTGGAACATTGGGGTACAGTCTTGGGGTTAGGGATCGGGATTAAAGGTCAATCATCGAGGCCTAAAAGGAGAAGTTTCTTCAGTCAATGGGATGTGAACCTTTGGAATTATCTAGCCCAGAGGGTTGTGGCTGCTCCATCGTTGAATATATTTAAGGCTGGGACAGAGTTTTGGGGGAAGGGATACGGGGAGAAGGCAGGAAAGTGGAGTTGAAGTCCAGGATCAACCATGATCGTATTGAATGATGGAACAGGCTCGATGGGCTGAATGGTCTGCTCCCGCTGCTCTCTCACATTCTTGTACATTGTCTGTGTCTCATCGACTCAACACTCCAAACGTGAACACAAATGGGATGGATTTTCTCACGTGGCTGTTGACAGCAGTGCTCAGAGCTATCCCCATCACTAGAAAAAAACTTAACAATCCTGTCATTCGGAAAGCCGGTGAATACAAAAATGAGAACAAGAAATTGTTTAATCGGTTGGCCCAGTTTCAGCATCTCTGCTCAATGTCTCACTATCTTAATTTATTCAATGCAGCTAACACCATCTGACAAAGTGTGCACATGTTGTTCAAGTCCTCTGTAGTCCAGGTACGCCACCTCATCCAACCCAATCTAAAAAAATAGAATCGATATTAAAAAGAACAATTTTAAGTTGAGGGTTTATATTTTGAAATGTCACAGGAAAAGATGTAGCTTGAAGCTTTTCATCCTGCGCTCATCACGACACTCACAAGAATACCAAATGTAAAGGAAACAACAATTTATACTTCATGAGAAGAGAGTGCTGAATGGTGAGCAAGTGGACTCTGATTGGTAGAGACATTGTAAAAAGTCTGACAACACCAGGTTTAAGTCCAACCGATTTATTTGATAGTAAACTCACTAGCTTTGGAGGGGTTTCCCTCTTCTTCGGGTGAATGGAGAGGGAAACCCCTCGAAAGCTAGTGAGTTTACTATCAAATAAATCGGTTGGACTTAAACCTGGTGTTGTCAGACTTTTTACTGTGTTTACCCCAGTCCAACGCCGGCATATCCACATCACGGTAGAGACATTGCCATGAAGAATACACCAAGTAACTGACAGTTGCTGCCAGTCCTTGTTTAAATTCAGACCAGGCAGGTGACTCTGAATAGCCCTGGGGAATGAACTAGAGAATGGCTGTCGCCTATTCTGTTCAGTTGAAACAGGTGCAATGTGTGTACACGTTCTTTCTGTCTGTAAAGAAGAGAGTCCACTCATCAATCAATCAGCACTCTCTTCTCATTAAGTATAAATTGTTGTTCTCTTTACATTTGGTATTTGTGAATGTTCTGATGAGTTCAAAACAAGAAGTTTCTACATATGTCTTATTTGCAGCATGGTGGCACAATGGCACAGTGATTAGTTCTACTGCCTCTCAGCGCCAACGATCCAGGTTCAATTCCTGGCCTTGAGCCACTGTCTGTGTGGAGTCTGCATGTTCTCCCCATGTCTGCATGGGTTTCCTCCCACAGTCCAAAGATGTGCGGGTTAAGTTGATTGGCAATGCTAAATTGACCTTTAGTGTCAGGATGACTAGCTAGGGTAAATGCATGTGGTTATGGGGATAGGGTCTGGGTGGGATTCTGGTCGATGCAGACTCAATGGGCCGAATGGCCTCCTTCTGCATTGTAGGATTCTATAGATTATTTCAGCAACAGGAGCTCCTAATAGTATATACAGTCAATAAGTTAACAAATCACAAAGGAAAATTTTATTTGCTCTCAGGATAAAGGTAAGTGAGCAGAGCAGGTTCTCGATCTCCACAACTGCAGGTAGAGATTTCCTGCCTAAGGTTAAAGCTTTCACCCAGTGACTGACAAACCACATTGTGCCATCACTCGGCCTTTTGGCTACGATCAAGCTTTGGATTGAGCTCCAAGTGGGATGCAATGCCTCACCTTGTCAGCTGGGATCTTGCTTGTCTCTCTTGTGGGGACCATAAATTGGATTCAATTTGAATTTGGTTTTTGGAGCAAGCAAGGAAGTTTGTCCAGCCCATTCTGAGCACTGACTTGGTAACTTTAAGGATTGCGTAAGAAGATCTTTCAAAGCTTGTAATGCAACGTCAAGATCTTCACAACATGCCTTGAATCAGAGCTAAGGACTAACTGAATCCATCAGAGGAATTCAGGTTTTACCTTTCTAAAAATACCAATCGGCTGCCAACATTATATCAAGGAAATAAAATTCTAATTAAGATTCAAACTTTAAAAAAACTTTATATCAAGGGAATAAAATTCTAATTACAATCTCAAAACTTCGACACAAAACATGCAGCTCATTCAGATTACAAGCGTCAAACATTCAGTTACCTTGTCTGAATAGTGCCTAGTTAGCAGTATGATATTTAGCTAATCCATTTTCTTTGTTTTAAAACAGAACATCTGGAAGTGTGGCTTTGGTCCAACTAAACCCTCAATGTGAGGTTTCACAACTGACTTAGTCAAAAAAATTACACAGTGGGACAGGTTTTCCTGTTCCGCCTGCCAGGGCAATCGTAGACAGTGAGGGGCAGACCGTGGAAAGGTCTGTTGTCCTCGAGCGGGATTTTCTGGTTTCAGGACAAAAGTGACCGGAAAATTCCATCCAGTGAGTCTGCACTCAGAAACATAGTGGATAACGTGCCCCTGTCTACATCAAAGATGAAGTAGAAAGGGTCGAGAGCTTCAAGATTTTAGGTATCTGGATCACCAACCACCTGTCCGGTCCCCGCCATGCCAACACTATAGGTAAGAAAGCCCACAACGCTTCTACTTTCTCAGACTAAGGAAATTCGGCAAGTCAGCTACAACTCTCAGCAACTTTTACAGATGCACCATTGAAAGTATAATTTCTGGTTGTATCAGAGCTTGGTGTGGCTCCTACGAAGACCGCAAGGAACCATAAATGGTCATGAATGAAGCCCAGTCCTTCACTCAAACCAGCCTTCCATCCATTGACTCTGTCTACACTTCCCGTTGCCTTGGAAAAGCAGCCAGCATAATCAAAGACCCCACACACCCCGGACATTCTCTCTTCCACCTTCTTCTGTTAGGAAGAAAATACAACAGTCTGAGGTCACCTCTCAACCGACTCAAGAATAGCCTCTTCCCTGCTGCCATCAGACTTTTGAATGAACCTACCTTGCATTGAGTTGATCTTTTTCTACACCCTAGCTGTGACTGTAACACTACATTCTGCACTCTCTCCATTCCTTCTCTATGAAGGGTATGCTTTGTCTGTATAACGTGCAAGAAACAATACTTTTCACTGTATACGAATACATGTGAAATAATAAATCAAATCAAATATACTTACCAATTAATCAAACACGTTTCTCTTCCCAAAACAGTTTCATGATCATTTAAACAAAGGGGTTCAAATAAACAAACTGAGGAATGTTTGAAAGAACTTTTTCACATGCAGAATGAACGCAGAAAGTGCAGCCTGTAAACTGTTCCTACTAATCCACCATTCCACAGCCAACAGCTCACTTCCTCCTCTACAATATTCCAATATGACAAGGAGCAGTTTATTGCAGAAGTCATTCCATTCTGCGATACAGCAACAAGAAAGGAGATGTAACTTAACATCAGCAGTCTTACAGGCTGTTACAGGATTAAAGGGAAATTCGCCACAGTCCCAGATGACAAAAGCCTACTTTCCCCTTTCACTGGTTAAATCACTGGTGGTGATTTAACCCGAGGATCACCACACCTCAGGTGAGGGGCATGGTTGAGGTGATATGATTAAGCTTACAAAAACCAGTACTGCACAGGAACAGGCTCTTCAGCCCTCTGAGTCTGTGACAACACAGGTGCCTCTCAAATCTAACATCTTCTGGCCTCTACGTGGTCCATATCTATTCCCTGACGATTCATGTATCTATCCAGATGCCTCCTGAATGTTGTTACAGAATCTGCTTCCATCACCTCCTCCAGCAGCGCGTTCCAGACATTCATGTGTTAAAAAGTTGTCCCTACTCCCCCAATCTTTGTATCGCTTTCAAACTTTTCCCCTCTCACTTTTAACCTACGCCCCCAGCAATTGACCCTTCGGTCCTGGGAAAAAAAATTCTGACTATCCAAGCCTGTCATCATCTTGTAAACCTCTATCAGGTCCCCCCTCATTCTACAACACTCCAATGAAAATAATCCAAGTTTTTGCAACCTTTCTTCAAAGCCCCTCTCCTGCACCCTCTCATCAATATCCTTCTGGTAGGATGGCAGCCAGAATTGAACACAATACTCCAAATGCAGCCTAACCAAAGTTTTATACAGCTGCAACATGATTTTCCAATTCCTATACTCAACACCCAACCAATGAAGGCCAGCATGCCATATGCCTTCTTGGCCACACTGTCCACCTGAGTTGCCACCTTCAGGGAACTGTGGTGCCTAGGTCTCTGTGTGGTATTTCTATTCTCTCTTAAAAAAATAAAGATTTCTAAGGGCGCTACCATTTACTGTATACTTCCCTTCTGCAGTAGACCTTCCAAATCGCGTCACCTTATATTTATCCAGGTTAAATTCTATCTGCTATCTTTCGGCCCAGGTCTCCAGCCAATTTATATCCTTCTGTCCTCTGACAATCCTCCTTGCTATTTGCTACTCCCAGAATCTTTGTATCATCTGAAAATTTACTAATTAGGCTACCTACATTTTCCTCCAAATCATTTATATATATTACAAACAACAGAGGCCCCCGCACTGATCCTTGTGGAAGATCGCTTGTCACAGACCTGCAGTTAGAAAACGACCCTTTCCACTACTACTCTCAGTTTACTATGCCCAGGCCAGTTTTGTATCCATCTTACCAGCTCACCTCGGATTCCATAGGACTTCACGTTCGTTATCAGCCTGCCATGGGGTAACTTATCAAAAGCTTTACTAAAGTCCATTATACATTATACATGTTATCAATTCCTCAAAGAACTCGATCAAGTTTGAGAGACACAACCTCCCCTTCGCAAAACCATGCTGCCCATCGCTAATAAGCCTATTCTCTTCTTGAGACGAATACATTTTATTTCTAAGAACTTTCTCTAATAATCTCCCTGCCACTGATGCAAGGCTCACAGGCCTGAAATTTCCCAGATTGTCCCTTCTGCCCTTATTAAACAAAGGGACAATATTAGCTATTCTCCAATCCCCTGGTACCTTGCCCGTGGCCAAAGCGGATACAAAGATCTTGGCCAAGCCTAAACTTAGCCATTATGGGAACTGGATCTACACTGTTGGCATCACTAACCAGCCGTTCAGACAACTTTAGATTGATAATCTCAGCTCTTGGCCTCCAAATCGCACGATCAGTGGTGTGAGGGAAAGAGGAGTAAGATATAGAAACACAGAAGATAGGAGCAAGGTGAGGCCATTTGGCCCTTCGAGCCTAGTCTGCTATTCATAAGAACATAAGAACATAAGAAATAGGAGCAGGAGTAGGCCATCTAGCCCTTCGAGCCTGCCCCGCCATTCAATAAGATCATGGCTGATCTGTTGTGGCTCAGTTCCACTTTCCCGCCCTCTCCCCATAACCCTTAATCCCCTCTCTTATCAAGAACCCATCAACCCGCTTCTTAAAAATATTTAGCGAGGCAGCCTCCACCACTTCAACGGGCAGAGAATTCCAGAGATTCACCACCCTTTGAGTGAAGAAGTTCCTCCTCAACTCCGTTCTAAACCGCCTCCCCTTTATCTTGAGGCTGTGCCCCCTAGTCCTACTGTCTTTTTTGAGCGGGAAGAGTCTCTCCACCTCTATCCTATCCATCCCATTCATCATCTTATACGTCTCAATGAGATCTCCCCTCATTCTTCTAAACTCTAACGAGTACATCACGATCATGGCTGATCGTCCAACTCAGTAGCCTAATCCTGCTTTCTCCCCATAACCTTTGATCCTGTTGGCCCCAAATGCTATATCTAACCGCCTCTTGAATACATTCAATGTTTTGGCATCATTGACTTCCTACTCACAGGCTCACCACTCTTTGGGCGAAGAAATAGTTCCTCATCTCCATCCTAAATGGTTTATCCCAAAAACTCATACTGTGACCCCTGATTCTGGATTCCCCCACCACAGGGAACATGCTTCCTTGACCTACCCTGTTGAGTCAGAGGTTTATAACATAGAAACAGGCCCTTCGGCCCAACATGTCCATATTGCCTTTTTTAAAAACCCCTAAGCTAGTCCCAATTGCCTATGTTTGGCCCAGATCCCTCTATACCCATCTTACCCATGTAACTGTCCAAACGCTTTTTAAAAGACAAAATTGTACCCGCCTCTACTACCACCTCTGGCAGCTTGTTCAGACACTCACCACCCTCGGTGTGAAAAAATTGCCCCTCTGGATCCCTTTGTATCTCTCCCCTCTCACCTTAAACCTATGCCCTCTAGTTTTAGACTCCCCTATCTTTGGGAAAAGATATTGACTATCCAGCTGATCTATGCCTCTCATTATTTTATACATCTCTATAAGATCACCCCTCAGCCTTCTATGCACTAGACAAAAAAGTCCCAGTCTATCCAGCATCTCCTTATAACTCAAACCATCAATTCCCTGTAGCATCCTAGTAAATTTTTTGCTGAATTCTTTCTAGGTTAATAATATCCTTTCTATAATAGGGTGACCAGAACTGTACACAGTATTCCAAGTGTGGCCTTACCAATGTCTTGTACAACTTCAACAAGACGTCCCAACTCCTGTATTCAATGTTCTGACCGATGAAACCAAGCATGCTGAATGCCTTCTTTGCAACTCTGTCCAAATGCGACTCCACTTTCAAAGATTTATGAACCTGTACCCTTAGATCTCTTTGTTCTGCAACTCTCCCCAACAGCCCACTGAGTAAGTCCTGCCCAGGTTCAATCTACCAAAATGCATCACCTCGCATTTACCTAAATTAATTCTGTCATTCGTCAGTCCACTGGCCCAATTGACCAAGATCCTGTTGCAATCCGAGATAACCTTCTTCACTGTCCACTATGTCACTAATCTTGATCTCATCTGCAAACTTACTAACCATGCTTCCTATATTCTCTTCTAAATCATTAATATAATTAATAAGTAACAGTGGACCCAGCACTGATCCCTGAGGCACACCGCTATTCACAGTTTGAAAAACAATCCTCTATAACCACCCTCTGGCTACTATCATCAAGCCAATTTTGTTTCCATTTAGCTACCTCCCCATGTTAGAATTTTATAAGTCTCTATTATTCATTCATGTGAATGAATAACAGAGACTTGTTCATTCATGTGAACTCCAGCAAAAACAAAGAACAAAGAACAACACAGCCCGGGAAACAGGCCCTTTGGCCCAACGAACCCGTGCCGCCATTTCAACATTGCGAGTCCCCTCTCCACCCAAGACCATTGTCTATGCTTATGGCACTCCACATTGGAAACCAGATTGAGGGGAGACTAATTTAGGGACAAATTGTTACACCAATCAGCCTAATAGCACATCTTTGTGGTGTGGGAGGAAACCGGAGCACCTGGAGAAAACCCACGCAAGCACGGGGAGAATGGGCAAACTCCCACAGACACTGGCCCAAATCCATGTGTCTGCACAGCAATCAGTGATGGTCACTGAGCTGTCATGTTGCCCATCAGCTGCTCCAGTTTAAGCGTACACTAACAACGTGAAGCACTAGGCTACTCTCGAAACGTCCAAGAGCAGCCCTCGCATGACCCACCACGTGTATGCCCCTTGTTGGGCAACAAGGCGGACCAAAGCACCTGTGGATTAAAAGAGAAAAACAATCCTAAAACAAAAAAGACCTCCCACTCTTCCTGATTTTACCAACTTAGAACTTTTTTAATGCATCGGTGTTGCCCGTGAAGTTAAGTAACAGTTAAAAGAGTAATGGGGACAGTCAACTCAATCAGCTCATTACCATGGCACAGGATGCAAACAAACTGGGATAGATTTTTATATTATTCAGGAGTAAAGCACATTTTTGTTCATCATATTAATTCTTCTTTCTTTGAAAAGATTATGAAGAGAAAGCCAGCAGCTCCGAGGAGGCATAATTTGGGAATCTTTAGTAGGCACACATTGCTCCACACTCAAAGACCTGCGGAAGTCAGTGCTCTTTGACCACAACAGCAGCCTGTGCTGACTGATACACTTAACCTCTCCCTGTATCCGAATTGACAAATCTCACAGTGCAGATGCTGCCAAGCAGTTGGGGGAAACCCTGCACCTGCTGAAATGAAATGGAGGTTGTTTTGCTCTCATTGTGAGCACTCTGGTGCACAGTTAAACCGTCTGACACCGACCACCTGTGTATCAATCACCCCCTGGCTGAATGTTGCTCTGTTGGCACACGTCCGTCACAGTACAAAGCACACAGCAAGTATCACTTGCTGGCTCTGCTCTCTGTTTGTGGAGCGAAGCTGGATTGTGTTACAAACCAAGTGATGGAGCTCGGGGTGTATGTTAGAAAGATCAAAATATATAGTGCAGCAGGTACGAACACAATTCAGGTGTCAGGGTGACATCAAAGCAAGAACAAAGAACAGTACAGCACAGAACATGCCCTTCAGCCCTCCAGGTCTGAACACAGAACACAGTCTGCGCTGATCACAATGTCTAACTAAAACCGTATGCACTTGGAGTTTGTATTCTTTCATTCCCATCCTATTCATGTATTCGTCTAGATGCCCCTTAAATGCTGTTATCATACCTGCTCCCACCCCCTCCCCGGGCAGCACGTTTCAAGCATTCACCACCTTCTGTGTAAAAAACCTGCCTCACACATTTCCTCTGAACTATTCCCCACGCATCTTAAACCCATGTCCCCTAGAACTTGACTGTTCTACCCTAGGAATGTGCATCTGATTATCCACTCTGCCCATGCCATTCAATCTTGGAGACCTCTGTCAGGTCACCCCTCAATTTTCGTCGTTCCAGTGAGAACAAACCGGGTTTATCCCACCTCTCCTCACAATTAATACCCTCCAGACATGGCAACATCCTGGTAAACCTCTTCTGTACCAAAGCAAGTTGTAAAGAAACTTGTTTATTATTCTCTGAATGCTCAATTTGAATTTAAAGGTTATACTTTTGCTCCATTAAAAATGTTTTATTATCTGTAAGATAGCACATTACGGGAAAAGTGAAAGTATCGCTAAACACCACCTAGGACGTGACTACCTAAAGGAAGCTGTCAGCGCAAGAGATTAAAGCCACGGTTTGTCATTATGGAATTCATTCAATTGCCAGTAACCAGCACTCTGAAAGCTGTTATCAATGTGTGCATCCTTTAGATTAGGCCAGTAACAGTTGCCATACACTAAAAGAGGCAAACACACATTAGTTTGACAGGGTTGGAGTGTCAGGGGTATATACGATCTTGGGTTCATGTCACACTATTTGTAACCCCCATGATTTGCCTGGGCTTGCAATATCTCACTGACTGTCCCGTCTAGAGACAATACACATCTCTTTAACCTATTCTTAATGCTATCTCCACTCACATTGTCAGCACCTTTAAGACTTGATTAGCTGTAAAGACTCTCATTCCAATCAGTATTCTGTAAACTGAGTGTGTGCCTTTATCTGCCCTGTTTGTGATCAGAACACCCCACTCACCTAACAAAGGAGCAAAGTCCCGAAAGTTAATGGTGTTTGCTGCAAAATAAACCTCTTGGACTTTAACCTGGTATTGTGAGACTTCTTACTGTAAAGGATAACTCCGAGTTGGAGCGTCAGGGGCGTACAGGATAACTCCGGGTTGGAGCGTCAGGCGTGTACAGGATAACTCCGGGTTGGAGCGTCAGGCGTGTACAGGATAACTCCGATAATGGCAGGATGGAGGACTCGCTTTCTGGGAAATTCAAAAGTGACATTTCAGTTCCTGCAGGAAAGTGACCCATTCACAGATCTTACCCACTTTCACTGGAAGCCACTTCTAACATGACACAGGAGCCATTTGAAATGAGCGTTCCTTTCTCTTGTTATGAGGGGGATCAGAGGGTCTCGGTGGTGATCCAGCTATCCATAGGGCAATGTACAGAGGCCCTCAGACAAAGCACCAGTTAGTGGATTTTCAGTTTGGTTCAGTCGAACAGCGACATCTACATTAAGTGTCCCTGACACCTATCCAAGTGAGGGATCACCATAAAGCAGCCTGGTCACATTGCCCTCTAGTGAATGAGAGAGTGAGCAATGCCACACCTGCCTTTCCTTACCCTCAGCTCCTGCAGTTCCTGAATGGTGCTCTGTGCTTCTTCTAGTTTCTCACTGGTTGTGTTGAACTGCTGCTTTGCTACAGCCAGCTCGCGTTTGATGACGTAGTTCTCCTCAGCTTCCTGAGCTCTGGTTACTTGTCCCTGAAGACAAACCCATGAGGGAGAGAAAGGTTAGCGATAAGGCCAGGCTTCCAACTCTCTAAAGATCGAACTCCATTCTTACTTTACCTTTGAACTGCCTGGAAAGTAAATAAATTTGCTCCCTTTTGAGGGTTCGTCCTGCTCATAACTCGTTTGCGCAAAGAGGGAGCTGCCAAATTGATCAATAAAGTTATCTAGTGAGTACTGGAACCACACAGAGAGAGAGGGAGGCCATGAACCCATGTTAAACTCACCAATCTCAGCTGAGACAAGCATTAGGAGAACGTTTACGTCCTAAATGAGTGTGGGGAGAGGACAGAAGCGCAGGGTTGTGAATCAACACGTGGTCCAACAGCCTGCCATCTTTTCATCGTCAGACACGTCAGAGGGAGAGGAAAACCAGC
This sequence comes from Carcharhinus amblyrhynchos, assembly GCF_965287045.1. Taxonomy (NCBI): domain Eukaryota; kingdom Metazoa; phylum Chordata; class Chondrichthyes; order Carcharhiniformes; family Carcharhinidae; genus Carcharhinus; species Carcharhinus amblyrhynchos. Next base: position 19,375,851 of record NC_137356.1, read on the forward strand.
ATTGATGGGATTATTCCCATGGAAAGAATCAACGCCTACAGAAAGCATGGGGAAAAGAGGATGAAGGGATGACCAGTGGCAGTACTGAAAGAATCTGACACTTGGGGCCCCCGACACAAGACTGACTCCGGAACTGGGTGCTGTTTAAAGCGATGGGTATGGAACTGTGAAAATGCATCACCGAGAGCAGCAACACCTCACCGCAGAGGTACGAAGAGTGACCCAGAGGCTGAGACGTGCACTCACAGATCGCATGAAAGTGAAATCAAAAATCAGGCTGTGATGCACATTTGACAAATACAGAAAAAAAAGGGCAGCACCGTGCTGAACCCATGGGAAGGGTGGAGGGGAAGTGGTGGCGTAAAAGAGATAGCAGGGAAGAGTGTAAAGACAATTCACATGCAGAGGCCACCATGCCTCCAAAGCTGGGGCCTGAGAAATAAAAAGCTGATCGGGAGATACTGTCAGATGATTGGTAACAACTGAAACTGCAGACCCGGAAAAGTAAAGATGAACAAAGAAAGGACCCACAGCCCAGCTACCAAATAGATGGAATGGGAGTTCCAGGCAGCCACTGAGTGAGACCCCTGGACTTGATGCCAACAGAACTGAAAATAAACCAACTGAACATGCAGACATTTCCCACATCCAACTGTAGAAAAACTGGTCAAACAGACAAGTATTGTGAGCAGCAACCCACAGCTATCCACCCCAGTCACCTAGCCTCTGCCCCATAATGCCTGCTCCCCCCAGCCCCGGAGCTTCTCCTGAACCCTTTCCTGCCAGTCGCTGCTACAATTTATACAGGATCTCACCGACTGGGTCACCTCCTCTACCCCCAACAAGGCTTCTGAAGGAAGAAGGTCTGTTTTCTATTAATGGCAGCCTTCACCTGGAACAGCAGAGGAAACGGAGCACAAAATCCCATTGCTTCCTGCATCTTCTCCCCCACGCAAGCCCCCCCCCCCAGATAGACACCCACCTCCAAGTACAGGAGGAGCTTTCTGGGTACCCACCCCACCCACACATACACAGGAGCAGCCCCGTGCATAGACCCATCCACCCTCAAATCCATGTACAGGAGGAGCCCCGTGGATAGACCCATCCACACGCACCCCACCACATCTACAGGAGTAGCCCCCCCCCCCCCCCCTCCATGATTGGATATCCTGGTCAGTGACCACTGCAAAATCAAACACAATGCAATCCTCCTCGGAAAACCAAGCCCTGTAAATCCTCAAATCTTTCACAAAGCTAACAATAAAACCGAGAGAGGCCCGCACATGGAAATTAGCTTTAACCAAAGGACGACTACCCGCATCTAGATGATGTGGAGATGAACAACACTCAAATCTTCCTCATTCAGGTACATGGAGCTCAGCATTGCAAACCCCTCAGATCTGATACCCTGAAGGAGAAGAGCAGCAAACTCGTTGCAACTGATCCATCTACTGGGGAAAAGCTGGAAAATATCAAAGGCAACAACCTCAACACCCTAAAGGGGAGATGGGTTTCGTGTGTGGGGTGTGTGTGTGGGGTGTGTGTGTGTGTGTGTGTGGGGTGTGTGTGTGTGTGTGTGTGGGGTGTGTGTGTGTGTGTGTGTGTGGGGTGTGTGTGTGTGTGTGTGTGTGTGGGGTGTGTGTGTGTGTGTGTGTGTGGGGTGTGTGTGTGTGTGTGTGTGGGGTGTGTGTGTGTGTGGGGTGTGTGTGTGTGTGTGTGGGGTGCGGGGGGAAAAAGTACAGGTGGCAGGCAGGCTGGGCCCTGTGGGGGCAGCAGGGAGGATGCACAGCCTCTGAGGTGGAGGGTGGGGAGGAATGGGCAGGCTGACCCATTGAGTTCGTCTCGAAGGGAGACTTAACAAAGGAACACGTTCATCACCATTGTCTCTGTTCTCACAGACAGTTTCATTCTGGGACTCCTTGACTTTCCAATCAAGGACATGGTGTGTGTAATTAACCACAACGTCAACTGCTGCCAAAGATTAATTATTTTACAGACATCTCTCCAAGCTGCGACATAAATCTAAAGTATTTGGAATTGCCAAACACTCCTCATAATCAAGCTTTGAGTCATAGAATTACCGGAATCCTGCAGTGCAGAAGGCCACTATTCGACCCACTGAATCTGCACCAACTCCCCAACACAGAATCCCACCCAGGCCGTATTCCCATATCCACATGAGTTTACCCCGCTAATCGCGCTAACCTACACATCATTGAACACTATCGAGCAATTTATCATGGCAAATCAACCTAAGCCACGTGTTTGAACTGTGGGAGGCAACTGAAACACCCAGAGATCCAAAGGAGGCCCATGCAGACATGGGGAGAATGTGTAGACTTTGCATGAGACTGACTCAAGCCAGGAATCGAACTCAGGTCCCTGGCGCTGAGAGGCAGCAGTGCTAACCCACTGTGCCACCGTGTTAGTGAATGTTGATTTGAGTAGGCGGCCTGACCTGAGAGTGCTGCATATATATTTCCCAGGCGGGAAGCGGAATGCTTAGGTTGACAGGGTTAGGAATCATTAACTGGCCTTTCCTTTTAAAACAGGAGAAATGGCGCAGGGAGACTTTGACCAAATGTCATCTTGTTGGTTAGAAACTTGTACGTACGTGCATATGATGCTAAGGAGGTGCAAATTTGGAAGAATACCTTGCCCCAGTCAGACCGATGAACCTTCTCGGCATTCAAGCATTTACACATCCTACAGCTGCCAGTACTTTGAAATATAAAAAAAGTCATTGCTTAGCGTACATCCCAGAGTAGTGGCATTGTGGCATGGGGCACCGCTGTCTCACAGCACCAGGGACCTGGGTTCGATTCCCAGCTTGGGTCACTGTGTATGGGTTTCTGGCTTCCCCCCACATTCCAAAAGACGTGCTGGTTAGTGCATTGGTCATTCTCCCTCAGTGAACCCGAACAGGCGCCAGAGTGTGGCGACAGAGCTTTTCACAGTAACCTCATTGCAGTGTTAACGTGCTTGCGACACTAATAAACTAAACAGCAGCTCAAATTAATTCCAGTGGCTGGCCGTTTAGATACCTTGTACAAACGGTATGTCCAAATGGTACGGTTTTGCGACACGGGATCATTTTGCTGCCATTATTCATTGAAACACAATTACTTGAAATAATTCTGATTCTGCACAGTCACTCTACCTGTCCTAGCTTTAATACTTTGCAAATCAAATCAACAAGTTCTCTGTCCCCCCTCCAAGTCCAATCCCCCCTCCCCCAAAAACAAATAAAAAAAAATCATGTGCATGAGAGATTAAAAAGAGTATTCCTTTACAAACTGGCTGCTGGAAATGCATTCCTTAAATAGTTAGGGGGCCGACTTGTGCTACTGTTCCTGTGTAAACTCAGGCAGAAGCTACGAATGGACCAGAATTTGTCACTTCTTCAGCCATTCCTGAAGTGCGTCTGATTACAGCAGGGTCAAGTCCATCACCCTTTGTCGACCCCAGAGAGCAGTGCAACTCAAAGCTCTCGCTTCCAAATATCAAGCAGCACATTTTGTACACATGGTCACAGCACTGTGTGCAGTAGTTACAGTTTGAAAAAAAAACACCAATCCAAGGTTAAACAAAGAATGTTATCATTCCTGGATCATACTGTTAATAACCACTGGTTAAAATAAACATTAGAACAATGCTGTGATTGGGACTGTCGACCAGAATTCTTTATTTGCATGTGTCAGGTCAGATAGGCACAGTTAAGGTATTTCAGTGTGACAAGGAATACTCCTTTAAATACTTGGCATGCTTTAAGGGATGTAGCATTAGTATTTCTCTGCTGGTTATGAAGGTTTAAGGGAGCCTGCAGCATGCACCTAGTGAGGTAGACGGGTTAAATCCAACAACAGCACATGAAATCCTCTTCATCCAGATTAAATGCTCAGACTTGTGATACACAAGAATGTTGAAACTTGCCGTTTTCGTACAATCTGCGACACATTACCCATTTTACAGTCGGTATACAGAGTAAAGGTACACGTACACATGTCACCCTGGTAGCTGCTGTACCCAGACAGAGAGACTCTTCCGCCCAATGTTAAATATCGGCTCCACTTGCTATACCGGGTACACAGCTTCCAAGCACAATGCACGAAATACACCTGTCACAGGGTACATGTATGTGCATGATCTCCCTTTATCCAGTTTATATTGCAAATCGTAGTTGTGATGATCCTACCAAGGGCATGCCACCTACTCCCACCTCCCCCAGTTGACGTATTGACTGCCCAAACCTGGGTCCGCGCAGATCATCCTGTGCATCACTAATCTTTGCATTTACTTACCATAGGTGACTGGCAGTGCAAGCGAGGCCCAAAGCCTGGGTTACACTGAACGCGCCCACAGAGATGACAACATGCAGCATGCGGGTGAGTGTGACAAGAGGGGGGGGGGGTTACCTCGCCAGATTGCTCTGGAGGAGTTAGCAAGTTTAAAAGGCCACGGAAGAAAGTGGGAAGTCATACCTGGATCAATCTATCTGCCAAGGCAGCACTTTCCTACAGGGGGAAATCCACAAAGGAGTAAAAGGAAGAAAGAGAAAGTTTCACAGAAAGACACCACTAACACAGCAGTAGAAAGCTCATATTACACAGCCCACAGCTGTACTTACAAACTCAGAGGTACGACCAGCCCATAAGCAGTTATAAAGTCTGTATTCCCTGCACTCTTGAGTGGGGGAGGGTGGGGAAGGGGTGAAGAAAAGAAGAGGAAGGATCTTTCAAATACTAATTCCAATCAATCATTTTGTTTAATATTTAACCAGACCCCATGCATTAGGTAGGGTCACTGCTGCAAACAAAGCAGGTTCACCTGGAGACAAATTAACGTAAAGCTGGCCTCCTGACTCAAGAACAGCTTCTTACCCCACTGCTGCCATCAAGTTTTTGAATGGACCTACCTTACATTAAGCTGATCTTTCTCTACACCCCAGCTGTGACTGTATTCTGCACCCTCTCTTTCCTTCTTCCCTATATATTCTATGAACAGTATGCTTTGTCTGTATAGCTCACAAGAAACGATACTTTCCACTATATCCCAATAATAAATCAAATCAAAGCCCGCATTGCCAGAGTAAATGGATTGGAGGCAGAATTCTCTGCACCATCTCCTCAATTTCCCATTAAAGATTTTCAAGATTTCAAACAAAATCACAGGGGAAAGAAAATAAGCTTGGTTCCTTAAATGTCTTCTGGTTCAAGTGAATCGATTGCTTCAACGGCTAAATTCATTTTTGCCAGCTCTACTAACTGGTGAAGGTGCGTTAAGCTGTTTGAGTAATGGAGGTGATTACTTTGTGCTGAAACCACAGCAGTGGGACAAGATTAGCAGTCTGCAACATGCTCCATCTCAACACCAACACGCACACTCCCCCAGCCAACACACACACACACAAAGCATTTAGACAGATGGGTAAAGAGGGATATGGGCCAAATGTGGGCAACTCAGACAAGCTTAGTGATTAATAAAAGGGATGGCATGGACAAGTTGGGCCAAACGGTCTGTTTCCGAGCTATAAATCTTTATGACACCAAATAATAACAACAGCAAAAAAAACAGGGCAAGTGTGACGTGATAAAGGAGAGAATCTATACCATTAATCATTGTCAAACCTACCTGGCAGAATTTCAGGTAAGTATTGAAAAGAAATCTAAATCTGGCGTAAAACCAGAAAATGCTGCAAACATCCAGCAGGTCAAAGAGTAAGGCTAACATTTTGAGTAAGGATGACTCTTGGTCAGAGCTCTGGCTCAACTCTCTTTCATGATGTGGAGTTGCCAGCGTTGGACTGGGGTAAGCACAGTAACCTGGTGTTTTGAAACTTCTTAAAGTCCAACAGGTCTATTTGGTAGCTTTCGGAGCGTCACTACTTCCTTACCTGAGGAAGGAGCACTCCGAAAGCTTGTGCTACCCAATGGTGTTGTGACACTTCTTACTCTATTCTCTTGCCACAGATGCTGTCAGACCTGTTGAGTTTTTCCAGCATTTTCTGTTTTTGTTTCAGATTCCAGCATCCGCAGTATTTTGCTTTTATCTAAATCCAGAGTAACTGAGGTGATCATCTGGTCAGATACCTTTCCTAAAGGAAAACTATGCCTGGCTTCAGGTATAGTGCCAGAAGACTGGAGGATAGCAAATGTTGTCCCCTTGTTCAAGAAGGGGAGTAGAGGCCATCCTGGGAATTATAGACCAGTGAGCCTTACTTCTGTTGTGGGCAAAGTTTTGAAAAGAATAATAAGGGATAGGATTTATAATCATCTCGAGGGAAATAAATTGATTAGGGATAGTCAACACGGTTTTGTGAAGGGTAGGTCGTGCCTCACAAACTTTGTCGAGTTTTTTGAAAAGGTGACCAAAGAGGTGGATAAGGGTAAGGCAGTTGACATGGTGTATATGGATTTTAGCAAAGCGTTTGATAAGGTTCCCCATGGTAGGCTACTGCAGAAAATGCAGATGCATGGGATTGAGGGTGATTTAGCAGTTTGGATCAGGAATTGGCTAGCTGATAGAAGACAGAGGGTGGTGGTTGATGGGAAATATTCAACCTGGAGTTCAGTTACAAGTGGTGTACCTCAAGGATCTGTTTTGGGGCCACTGCTGTTTGTCATTTTTATAAATGACCTAGATGAGGGTGTAGAAGGATGGATTAGTAAATTTGCTGACGACAAAGTTGGAGGAGTTGTAGACAGTGAGGATGGATGTTACAGTTTGCAGAGAGACATAGATAAGCTGCAGAGCTGGGCCGAGAGGTGGCAAATGGAGTTTAATACGGAAAAGTGTGAGGTGATTCACTTTGGTAAGAATAACAGGAGTTCAGAATATAGAGTTAATTGAAGGACTCTTAGTAGTGTTGACGAGCAGAGAGATCTCGGGGTACATGTGCATAGCTCCCTGAAAGTTGGCACCCAGGTTGATAAGGTTGTTAAGAAGGCGTACAGTGTGTTAGCTTTTATTGGAAGAGGGATTGAATTTTGGAGCCGTGAGGTCATGTTACAACTGTACAAAACGCCGGTGCGGCCGCACTTGGAGTATTGTGTACAGTTCTGGTCGCCCCATTATAAGAAAAATGTGGAGGCATTGGAAAGGGTGCAGAGGAGGTTTACCAGGATGTTGCCTGGTATGGTGGGAAGGTCTTATGAGGAAAGGCTGAAGGACTTGAGGTTATTTTCATTGGAGAGAAGGTTACCAGGTGACCTGATTGAGGCATACAAGATGATCAAAGGATTGGATAGGGTGGACAGTGAGAGCCTTTTGCCTTGGATGGTGATGGCTAACACGAGGGAACATAGCTTTAAATTAAGGGGTGGTAATTATAGGATGGATGTCAGAGGTAGGTTCTTTACTCAGAGGATAGTAAGGTCGTGGAATGCCCTGCCTGCAGCAGTTGTGGACTCGCCAACTTTAAGGGCATTCAAATGGTCAGTGGATAGGCATATGGATAACATTGGAATAGTTTAGGTTAGAGGGTCATTAGATTGGTTCCACTGGTCGGCGCAACATCGAGGGCCGAAGGGCCTGTACTGCGCTGTAATGTTCTATGTTCTAAAATGTCAGCAGTACTTCCTTTGGGGAAGGGCAAACAACACGGGCTCTCGAAATAAATGGCAAGACAATGAACTTCCCTTCGTGGTAATACGCAGCAATTCCCCGCAACCTCCTCAATGATGGAGGTTCGCAATTTCAGAGTACACTAGGCGTGGATGGACTAGTATCGCTAGACCAGGACTGGCTCAAAACCAGGTCAGTGACTGGGAAAAGATGCAGCTGTTCCGGTGCACTCCCGGAATGTGGCAAGCTTACACTTTAACATCAGTGGCACAATGGCACAGTGGTTGACGCTGCTGCCTCAGTGCCAGGGACCTGGTTTCCATTCCAGCCTTGAGGGATCTGTCTGTATGGAGTTAGCACATTCGCACTGTGTCTGCGTGGGTTTCCTCCCACACTCCAAAGATGGGCAGGGTAGGCGAATTGACCATGCTAAATTGACCCTTGGCGTTCTATCGGAGAGCCAGCGCACATGTGATGGATCAAATGACCTCCACCTGCACTGCAGGGATTCTATGACCAACATTCTTGATGGAAAATGTCTGTTATGTCACCTAGGCTTGGGATAAATTTGCATGCAAGTGCAAAAAAAACAACATTTAACCATCAGTGGTGCCATAACTGCTAAAGTTTGGGTTGAAAGAGTCAAATAAACTTTCTCTCTGAGCTAGATTACAAGCTATCCCGCAGAACTGGAGGAGTTTCTCAAGTAGATAAGGCCCAACCCCACCTCTGGCCTCTAAAGGGGTTGCTCTCTCACTAGCTCCTGCAGGACAAGGGGTAGTGTCTCCTTGCTGTGCCACTGCCCAGACGCATGCTACTATCCACAGTCAGCTTGGTGGCACTGGACTGGAGCCATGGGACACAATTTATCTTCCTGCTAGAAAGTAAGGTTTTGTAACATGAGCGTTACTGGTGTTCCAGAGCTCTGAGGACAGTATTATGTAGTACACACACATGCTTGAAGAGGAAGTGGTGTAGATGTTACAGCCTCTCAAAAAATAGAGAAACAGAAAGTGCAGCTTTCACAAGGATCAAAGAGGAACATTGGGGACAACCTCCTTGTTGACGCAGGTGTTGAGGGGCTCACTTCTTTTACCTAATCCGCCAGCTAAAGGCACAAATCAAAACTGTTTCAGAATTGACTAAAGCTGGAAAGAAGTGGATTTGCTGAGACCTTTAGCAGATTGAGTGAAATCAGTCTGATAATTTTCTGTAATCTTGTCTTGAAAAATGTATTTTTTTTTCCCTTTGGGAGTGGTTCAGTAATAGCTGCAGAACAGCATGAAGCTCAAAGCCAGATGTTGCCATCGCAGCAAACACATCAGTGTGTCACTCAGCTGGAGCCCCGCATGGTGGAGCAGTGCCTCAGCTCTGCAGGGGAAAGGACATGCCCTCACCCACACTTCCTGTTGCCCAATCATAACATGAATTCCCTCCGTGGAGGCTGCAGCATCCGCTTTGTCCAAAACATCACATCACTCTGGGTGGAGGAGTTAACCGCGTCTAAAAGCTCCTTGTGCACAAAAGCTTGCAGGGGAGGTCGTTGATGGTGCAAGAACTTGCAATGCGTTTCCCAGTTTTGTATTCCTATAAAGCAGGCCCCAGGTATTGTTTTCAGACAGAAGCTTGCATGGGGGACACCAAGAAGAATGAGCAGGCTCCTGATTTCTCAAATTGTTAGCCCTGTAGTTGGGGTAGCTGAAGTGTATCCCCACCCACGTGGGGAAACACACACACAGAAGCTTCGGATACTGGACAAACAGTGCGTAGGATGGGTTCACAGGATGTATACAAGAGAGCTTTCAAGATCAGGATGTCAAGAAACCAGCTGGGGAACAGACTATTTCGGGTCTGGTATTGAGCCATGAGAAATTGTAAATTATTAGGCATAGAATTTTATAGTGCAGAAGCAGGCCATTCGGCCCATCAAGTCTGCACTTACCACAAACTTACCCAGTCCCTATCCACATAGCCCCATGCATTTACCCTAGCTAATCCCCCTAACACTAAGGAGCAATTTAGTATGGCCAATCCACCTAACCCGCACATCTTTGGAACCTTACAATGAAGGGATCCTGAGGGAAGAGTGACCATAAAATAATGGAATTTAAATGTTGAGTTTGAAAGTGATTTTGTGAAGTCCAAAACTAGGGTCTTAAATCTGAATAAAGCAAACTAGGTCACAAGCTATCCACAAGACAGAACTGCTGGAATTTGAAGGGCATGTTGACGAAGATTGGGAAGCTGCACTGAAAGTTTAGATGATAAATAAGCAACAACAGTTAAAGGGTCAATACATAACTTGCAATCAATTTCTATTCCTTCAGTCACAAATTCATGGCAAAATGGTCCAACTGTGGCTAACAAGAGGTGTTAAAGATGGTATTAGATCAAAAAAAAGGAATCAGTGCTGGTGTCTTAGCTGTTTGTGGTTTACATAAATGATTTAGACTTGAATGTAGGAAGGTCGATCAGTAAATCCAAGGATATACGGAAATTGGTGGGATGCGAAATAATGAGGAGGGTTGTCTTAGATTACAGGAGGATACTGACGGGCTGGTCAGAGGCAAATGGAATTCAATCCGGATTGTCGTGAGGTGATGCATTTGGGCAGGAAAAACAAGGCAAGGGAATACATGATGAATGGCAGGACCGAGGAAAGCTCTGAGGATCAGAGCAGCATTGGTGTACATGTACACCGATCCTTATGGTATCAGCACAGGTGAATAAAGTGGTTACGAAGGCTTGGGGCTTACTTGCCTTTATTAGTTAAGGCATAGAGTTTAAGGGCAAGGAGGTTATGCCCTGAACTGTATAATACCTTGGTTAGGCCGCAGCTACAGTACTGTGCGCAGTTCTGTAATCCACATTATAGGAGGGATGTGATAGCACTGGAAAGGGTGCAGAAGAGATTTGCCTGGATGCTGCCTTGGCTGAAGAGTTTAGGTTCTGAAAAGAGATTGGATAGACTGGGGTTGTTTTCCCTTGGAGCAGAGAAGACTGAGGGGGGGACGTGATTGAGGCGAATGAAATTACAAGGGGACAGGAAGAAACTTTTCCCTTTGGTGAAGGGATCAATGAGCAGAGGACATAGATTTAATGGAAGGGGCAGGAGGTTTAGAGGGGGAAAAAATCTTTTCACCCAAAGGTGGGAGCCTGGAACTCGCTGCCTGAAAGGGTGGTGGTGGAGGCACAGACCCTCATAACATTTTAGTAGTATTTAGATGTGCCCTTGTGATGACGAGGCCATGGGCCAAGTGCTGGGAAATGGGATTGGAGTTGGAATAGAAAGGTTGAAGATTGGGAGAACTTCAAGATCCAGCAAAGCAGGACCAAAAATTGATAAGGAAAAAAAAGCAATGAGTAGATTAGTGAGAAAGACATAAAAATAGATCACAAACGTTTCTATTGGTATGTAAATAGGAAAAGATTAGTGCAATTAAACAAGGACCCATGAAAGTCAGAGGGCTATAGAGGCTGGGCCAGGCTGAGATGGACAGATTTTTAATCAGTGAGGGAATCGAGGGTTATGGGGGTAAGGCAGGATAGTGGAGTTGAGGATCATCACATCGGTCATGATCTCACTGAACGGCACGGCACACTCGATGGGCCAAATGGCCTACGTCTGCTCCAACGTCTTATGGTTCAGAGCGTTCTTTTTGAGGATACTATACATCGGGCATTAAGGGCAAACCAGTGGATGCATGTTTTTCAAAACGCGTTTGATAAGGTGCCACATAAGGGGTTATTCAACAAAATTAGGACTTGTGGGTTTGGGGGTAACAGTATATTAGCATCAGTTGAAGAATGATTAATGGACAAAAAACAGAATGAAAGAATGAATGGTGGTACATTTGAGTTGGAAGGCTGTAACCATTAGGGTTCCGGAAGAATCAGTACTTGGTCCTCAGCTATTTACAATCTACGTTACTGACTCAAGATGAGGAGACTGTGCGTAACTTATTCAAGTTTGCTGACAATACAAAGTTAGGTGGGTGATAACTGCTAAGGAAGGCACAGACTGTAGAGAGATACAGACAGGATGGACAAGGATGTGCCAGATCAAATACAATGTGGCCATGCATGAAGTTATTCTCTGGTAGGAAAAATAAAGAGTATTTAAATAGTGAACGCATGGGAAACACTTGCGTTCAGAGGAGGAACCAGTGTCCTTGTACATGAATCACAGAAAGTTAACATGCAGGGACAGCAGGCAATGGTATATTAGGCTTTGCTGCAAAGAATAGAAGAGAACATAGGACATAGAACATTACAGCGCAGTACAGGCCCTTCAGCCCTCGATGTTGCGCCAACCAGTGGAATGAATCTAATGACCCTCTAACCTAAACAAATCCAAAGAAAATCTCACTACAACTACACAGCCAAGGTATTGGTGGGGCTATACCTACAGTGTGTGTAGTGGGTTTCCTTAACTAAAGGCCAATAAACTTTCTCCAAGGGGAGCACAACAAAGGTCCACTAAATTGGTTCCTGTGATTGGGGGACTGTCTTACAAGGAAGGACAGAGCAACTCCTCTAGAGCTTAAAAGAACAAGAGACGATTTAAAAGTTTGTAAAGAGTTTGACGGGGTGGATGCTGAGAGTGGATGTGGCTAGGATTCTGAGAACACCAGATTACAAAATCAGAAAAATGGGATCAGCCATTTAGGAGCGAAATGAAAGGTGTCTTCACTTGGAGGGAATCTTTGGACTTTACGGTCACAAAAAGCTGAAGATGCAAAGTTGACTATATTCTTAGAGGCCAATAGATTTGTGCTACTAGGGGAATTAAGGGATATAGGAATAGTGGGAAAAGTTGGGGCTGAGATTTAAAAAAAAAAATCAACCATGATCTTGTTGAAGGGCAAAGCTGGTCCAAAGGGTCAAATGTCTAATTCCAGTTTCTACTCCAGTAGCTAGCACTGCTGCCTCTCAGCGCTAGAGGCCCGGGTTCAATTCCTGCCTCAGGTAACTCTGTTGGAGTTTGCATATTCTCCCCGTGCCTGCGTGGGTTTCATCCAGGTGCTCCAATTTCCACCCACAGCCCAAAGATGTGCAGGTTAGGTTGACTGGCCGTGCTAAATTGCCCCTTAGTGTCAGAGGGATTAGCAGGGTAAACACATGGAATTACAGGGATAGGGTCTGGTTGGGGTTGCCATTGGTGCAGGCTCAATGGGCAATAGGGATTTGATGATTTCTTTAGTTCATAACAGATCGGAATAAAGTTTACTTTTACACAATGTGCCCTGTCAGGGGGATAGCACAAACTATTCCCAGAAACACTGGGTTTAACAAAACAAAGCAAACTTAAATCTCAGAAGGAGAAATAGAAAGTAATCAATGAGTTAAGAAACGTAAAGTCTACAGTAGAAGCCACTGGTGTGCAAGTGTTTCCTTGGTTCAGAGATCTTGGAAACTCAATAGTTGCGAGGGAAGGGCAGAGGTTTCATGTAACGGGACATTTGGAAAGTTAGAGAGAAAGGACAAGGCAATAATACAGGTAATCATAGTCAGAGTGAGAGAGAAAGGGACAGAGCTTACAATCCTGCAAATATAGGTCAGAGGAAGCAAAAATGGCTTTAAATTAAAACAGTAAGAAGTCTCACAACACCAGATTAAAGTCCAACAGGTTTATTTGGTATCACGAGCTTTTGGAGCATTGCTCCTTCATTAGGTGAGGTTAAATTAAGAGAGGAGTGTTTAGGTGAAGGGAGATTAGAAATGCAAAAGTAAAAGTCAAGACAATTAGGAAATATATCAATGCAGGTAAAGACAAGCTGAGTGGAGCAGGAAGGGACAGAGTTGAACAATAACGTAACAGGGTGCAAAGTCTATGCAGGGAATAGGATTGAAAAAGTAAATCTAACTGAAGTTTATCTGAATGCATGAAACATCCACAATAAGAACAATGAACTAGTGGCACAAATAGAGAAAGCTGGTTTATAATCTAATCACCATTACAGATATACGGTTACAAGGTGACCAAGATTAAGAAATAAACATTTCAAGGTACACAACATTTCATAAAGACAAACAGAATGGAACAGGAAGAGGAAGAGGATTGCCCTAGTAATAAAGGAGCAAGACGCCAAATGCTTGTGCTGCCAAATAAACCTGTTGGACTTTAACCTGGTGTTGTGAAACCTCTTACTGTGCGCGCCCCAGTCCAACGCTGGCATCCCCACATCACAAGAAAGGATGATGCAAGGACATGAGTGAGAGCAGTATGCGTTGAGACAGAAATCGCAAGGGTTGGAAAATGCAGGAGGGGCAGTTTATAAGTCACCTAACAGTAAAATATGTAACAAAGACAATGTAATAGCTGTAGGGGGGGCTTTAATCTTCATGGCAAAGGTGGTCTGGAAGGTTGGTTCGTGGAATGCTTTCATGATGGCTTTCTGCAGTAATGTGCCGTGGAACCAAAGGGATAAAGCCACTTTAGATTTAGCATTGTGTAATGAAGCAGAGTTTAATTAGTAATGTCATTGTAAAAGATCCACTGGGAAATAGCGATAACACAATTAAATTCCACATACGCCAATCACAAAATAAAAACTAATTACAAAAGATGAGGGGAAAGCTGGCTCTGGTTGATTGATTAATTAGGCTAAAACATTTAAAGGAACGATTCAAAACATTCAAAAATACATTCCAGTGAAAAACAAAAGCTCAGTGAGAAAGGTGCATCCTGAGCTAACTAAGGAGGTTAAAAGTCTAATGATATTGCATGGATTCAGTCAAACTGACCATATAATAATCTATCCCCCCACCCCAACAAATCCACTTTCTCGAAACACGTTTCCTGAAACCAGAAATGACACTTTACAGTGTTTGTCTCTTGCGCATTGGCTGGAGGTATCCAATTCTTGCTGGTGTACTAGGCTGGTTGGTCAGTTCAGCTGGCTGGCCAACTGGTTTGTGATGCAGAGCAGTGCCAACATCACCAATGTAGCGGCTGAGGTTATCCATGAAGGCCCTACCTCCTCAACCTTGCCCCTTGCCTGAGGTGTGGCGACCCTCAGGTTAAATCACCACTCGTCAGCTCTCCTCCTCAAAGGGGGAAGAGGCTCTGGTCATCTGGGACTGTCACGATGTGGAGATGCCGGTGTTGGACTGGGGTAAACACAGTAAGAAGTCTCACAACACATCTGGGACTGTACCAACTTTACCTTTAATAATGTTGCAAATAGTTGTGACTCTGAGGATGAGTGAAGTTTTGGAAAGCAGAAACAGGCCAGCAGGAAGTTGATAAAATGGAAAAACTGGAATGAGATTAAACTAGCAGGAATATAAAACAAATTTTATGCTTACAAACAAAGAGTAGCTTCAGTAAACACTGGGCTCTTTGCCATTTTCCCATGCCATGAGAATTTCTCCTGTCAGTGTGTCAGACATTCAATTATATTTTGTGTCTAGCTTTACAGTGGAAAAATAATCAGAATCCCTACAAACATAGAAGACCATTTGGCCCATCGTGTCTGCACCAACAATGACCCTATCCAGGCTTCATCCCTGTAATTCTACGTTGCCTTGCTAATCTCCCTTACACTAACAGTACAGTAGCACAGCGGTTAGCGGTGCTACCTCACAGTGCCGGGGACTTTGGTTCGTTTCCTAGCTTGGGTCACTGCCTCTGTGACGTCTACATGTTCTCCCTGTGTAGATTTCTTCCGGATGCTCTGATTTCCTCCCATAGTCCGAAAGAAGTGCTGGTTAGGTGCATTGGCCGTGCTAAATTCTCCCTCGGTGTACCTGAATAGGCACCCGAGTGTGGCAACTAGGGGATTTTCACAGTAACTTCATTGTTGTGTTAATGCAAGCCTACTTGTGACACGAATAAATAAACTTTAAAAAAAATTTAGTATGGCTTATCAACCTAACCTTTTGAACTCTGGGAGGAAACCCATGCAGACACAGGGAGAATGTGCAAACGCCACACAGATAGACAGTCACCCGAAATCTGGGTCCCTGGTGCTGTGATGCAGCAGTGTCACCCAAGTTACAAAACAGAAACAGCAGATAACCTAGAGGTTAACAAGAGTGAGGAAATAAAGGTAATTCCTATCAGCAGGGAAAAAGTACTGGGGAAATTTAAGGAACTAAAATCTGACAAAGCCCCAGGTCGGGTGCCTACAGTGCAGGTTTGAAAAGAGATAGCTGTACAGATAGTGGGTTTGCTGGTTCTGACGTTCCTGAATTCCCTTCATTCTGCAATGGTTCCTTCCAGACTAGAAGGAGCAAATGTAACTCTGCTTTCAAAAAAGGAAGGAGTGCTGGAATCTACTTTGAGCAAATCTTCACGATGCATTTGGATAAGTGTGATAATGACCAGGAGAAGTGAACATAGGTTTAAGTAATGGAAATCATGTTTTACAGCTTCTTCTAAAGTAGGCAGAGGTGAACCAACCAAAGTAGTATACCTGGGTTTTCCCAAAGGCATTCAATAAAGTGCTCCCAAAAGTAATGGCTCATGGATTTGGGGGCGATACATTAGCTTGGATAGAGGATTGGTTTACAGACAGGAAGCTGGGGTCAGTAATCATCAGAGTTGGCAAATAGCGACTGGTTGGCTGCTGCAAGGATCAATGCTGGGGCACAGCTATTTACCATTTATGACTTAGACAAAGTGACAGAAAATAATGTATTCACATTTGCTGACAGTGCAAAGCTAAGTGGATATGCAGACTGAGGCGGACACAGGTAGAATGTAAAGAGATGCAGACATGTTGAATGGGTCAGCAACAAGGTGGCATGGGGATTATGTGACAAAGTGTGAGGCTATTCACTTTGCTTGTAAGAATAGAAAAACAGAATAAAAGGCATGAAATATGTAAATATTGATGTTCAGACAGACAAACAGGGAGTACAGAAAGTCAGCACACCGCAAGCAATTGGAAAACAAATGGCATGTTTGCTTTCATTACAAAGGGATTGGCGTACACGAGTAAAGCAGGCTTGCTACAATTGCATGGGGTTTGGCGAGTCCATACCTGGAAGAGCGTGCACAGTTTAGGTCTCCAGATTTAAGGAGCACGGTATTTGCAATGGAGACAAAACAGTAAAGCTTCCTTGAATTAGCCTCTGGGATGAGAGAGTTGTCCTATGATGGGAGGCTGAGTTAACTGGGTCTATATTTTCTGGGGTTTCGAATAGTGAGATTTCATTGAGACATTCGAGATTATGAAAGGGTTTGACAGGACAGAGGATAGACAGAGAGATTGTCCCTAGCTGGGCAGTCTAGAACACAGGCGACAGACTCAGGATAAGGGGCCGATCATTTAGGATTGCAGTAAGGAGAAATTGTGTCACAGGAGGATGGTGAATTTTTAGAACTGTCTACTTCAGAGGGTTGTAGATGCTCCATCGTTCTACACATTTAAGGCCGAGATAGACAGGCCTCTCAGGGTAATTACACAATATGGAGAGTGGGCAACGGCCAAGATCATACTGAGTGGTGGAGCAGGCTTGGTGGGCTGTACCTGTGCTTGTTTCTTATGATCATATTCTCATTCTAATAGGGTACAGAATCAAAGACAGTTCATTAAACCTTACAGTGCAGAAGACCATTCAACACCATCTTGGCACTAGCTCTTTCCCCTTTCAGAGATGCAATGGTCTCCAACTCAACCACTCTGTCAAACCACTCCACTCACAACAGCCTGTGTAAAGAACGTAATTCCTGACCATTGTCCTCATGATTTTAAATTAAAAATCTTCCATCACGGATTATCCATTAAAGAAGCATAGAATTTCCCTCATCAATTCTCTACGCAACTTAGAAAATCTCCAATAATGGTCTCAATGAGATCACCTCTCCAAAAAACAGACTCAATTTACTCAGCCTCATCAGGGACAACTCTCTCACCACAGAGACCAATCCAGAGAAGCTTTATTGTTTCATCTCCATTAAATCTTTTCCTGGTCTTTTCAGTTCCACAGGATTTTCTGTAACTTCCCAGCTTGGTATTTATTCAGATGAAACTATGCAGAGTATTTTCTATGGTTTTATAGAAGGCCCAGAACTGCACACCTCACAATAGCAGTGTTCAAACCAATATTATGTATAAAAATGTAAAAGCAGCATCCCACCTTCCGATTGGGTACATTACAGCTCTCAGAACATTGAGTTCAATAACTTCAGACTGTGACCCTTTGTCCTCCATCTTGAACCTTTTTATTTAAACATCCCAGACATGCAAACCCTCCCACCACCACCTTCCCCACCAGACCTTCTGTCTTTTGTTCTGAAGGTTGCTGTATCTTGTTGCAATCTCTCCCGCTGCACTTTAATATCTAACTTCTTCCTCTCTAGCTCGATAAAGAACCTAAATAGACTCAAAATATTAATTGATTCTCTCCCTGCAGATGCTGCCAGGCCTGCTAATCTTTCCAGCGTCGTCTGTTCCTGTTTCATATTCCAGCACCCACAGTATTTTGCTTATTTTGTTTATAAATTTAATGTTAATTGTATTCATAGAAACCCTATAGTGCAGAAGGAGGCCATTCTGCCCATCAAGTCTACACCAACCACAATCCCACCCAGGCCCTATTCACATAACCCCTTATATTTGCCCTGCTAATCCTCCGACACTAGGGTCAATTTAGCATGGCCAATCAACCTAACTTGCACATCTTTGCACTGTGGAAGGAAACCAGAACGCCCGGAGGAAACCCATGCAGACACAGGGAGAACGTGCAAACTCCACACAGACAGCAACCTGAGGCCAGAATCGAACCCAGGTTCCTGACGCTGTGCGGCAGCAGTCACTGTGCCACCGTACCACCTAATCCTGGTACTCTTGGCTCCCATTTGGGTAACCCAAACACACACATCTTCAGGCAATGATCTATTTGAACACCAAGGATTTTCTTCATCTTCACCCTTCAGTATCTTTAATCTACCAGGTTTTACAGTAAATGTAAACCGCACTCAGGTCAGTCATGGTCTTACTGAATGGTGGAACAGGGTCCAATAGCCTACTCCTGCCCTAATGTTACAAACAGTAAAGTCTTCAACATTTAACTTATTACTGAAAGTTCTCCTCTCCAATATTGTTCATTATTTTCCCAAGTTTACAAAATGAATATTTTAAAATAGGGATATTTTCAGTGATTTCATAGAATCCTACAGTGCAGGAGGCCATTTGGCCCATTAAGTCTGCACCAACCACAATCCCACCCAGACCCTATCCCCATAACCCTGGTCAGTCCCCCTGACACTAAGGAACAATCTAACATGTTCAATCAACCTAACCCACTGTGGGAGGAAACCGGTATGCCCAGAGGAAACCCAAGCAAACACGGGGAGAATGTGCAGAGTTTGCACAGTGACCCAAACCAGGAATCAAACCCAGGTACCTGGAGCTGTGAGGCAGCAGTGCTAACCACTGTGCCACCCTGTTCAACGTTCACCAAATATGTTGCCCGCCGCAAAATTCAGACTAAAGTTACAAGGAAGAACCAGTCTCTGAACGGAGCCTGGTGACCTGCCATGGATTAAGGATGCGCCCACAAGTGAGACTGATTCTGTTGGGAATAACACTGCTACAAACCACTGCATCATACAGCAGCAGCATCACACTCAGACACGCACACACTCCGAAATTAGATCATGCTTTCTGCTCGAGACAAAGCCGTTACATCGTGAACAAGAGAAAAGAAACTGCTGGCAATCTGAAATCAAAAACAGAGAATAATGGAAATATTCAGCAAGTCAGGCAGCATCAGTGGAGCGAGGAAGACAGTTATTAATAAACCGTATTGTTGTCACCCTTGGCAGTTCTTCGCAATCTCAATCAACTTTGTTTTTCTCCCACGGGTGAGTCGGTGCCTTTTTAAAGATTCACTCAGGCGATGTGGGCCTCGCTGGCTGGGCCAGTATTTGTTGCCCATCCCTAATTACCCTCGAATTGAATGGCTTGCTAGGCCATTTCGGAAGGGGCATTAAAGAATCAACCACGTTGCTGGGGCTCGGGAGTCACATATCAGCCAAACTGGATAAGGACGGCAGATTTCCTTCCCTAAAGGGGCATTAGTGAACCAGGTGGGTTATTTACAACAATGGATTCACAGTCACCATCGACTTTTAATTCCAGATATGTACAGAATTTAAATTACACCACCTGCCATAGTGGGTTTGGATCCTGGGTCCCCAGACCATTACCCTGGGTATCTGGATTACTGGTCCAGTGCCTCCCATAGATGTTGAGAGAAGCATGGGAGACAGTTCAATTATTATCAAAAGAGTATAGCTGACAAACTGCTCCAGGAACATATCATACCTTCTCCAGGGTCTCAATCCGCTGCTTGAGGAGACGATTCTCTGTTCGGAGTCTCTGCAGAACAACAAGGAAATCAGATTAATCTACAGGCACCCTGCGTCCAGACCGAATGGTGAGATTGTTGCATACAACTCTACAGTAATCTGGAGATCCAGTTTAAAACACACACACAGGCAGGTTGAACTGTACATCAGATTGCAGACTCAGTATGGGTTACCTGAGGGTGGTACAAGTCTGGTTGGTACAAGCACCAATCTCAGTGACTGCCTTTGTACAATGATTTATATATTACTTCGAAAAGAAAGGCTTTCTGCCTGTATCTCAAATAGTAGTCATGATGTGGATATGCCAGCGTTGGACTGGGGTAAACACAGTAAAAAGTCTGACAACACCAGGTTTAAGTCCAACCAATTTATTTGATTGTAAACTCACAAGCTTTCGGGGTTTGTCCCTTCGTCAGGTGAATGGAACTCTCCTATCAAATAAATCGGTTGGACTTAAACCTGGTGTTGTCAGACTTTTTACTGTATATCTCAAATAGAAGCTTTCGAAAGGCTGTTGCTTCCATTTACAGAACATGCCGGGGACCTCACAGACAACCGATCTCCACTCGGGGGAACACGCAGCCCCGGTCACCAGGCCAAACGTTGGCAGGGTATTCGCAGGATTGCTCGGAGGCTATGCTTTCCGATTGATTCCTGCGGGATGCTTCCTGGAGGAGGAGTCCGGAGAAGCCCTTTGCGAGCAGTACTGCTCTAGGTGCCAGCAACGTATCACTGCAAGTGATTCCAGCAGCCAGAACTATTCTTGGGAAAAATAACTTCCTCAAAAACTCTGTCCTGCTCAAGACCAAAACTATCTCACTAACCTCTGGCAGTGTGTGTGCCCCAAACAGCGTTCCATATAAATTAACATACTGGGCCAAGCTGTAGTAATCTCCATTCCAAATATTACTGAACAGGCTGCTATATTACAAAGTGCTCTGGATCGAACTTAAAATGGACTATACGTTCTGTGAAATCTATGGCGACTTTACTGCCACCTTTAATATTTTAGCCACGTTTAACAAAGGGGTACATCTGCTAAAAATACTGAGCAGTTGATTACAAAATAACCTCAAGGTATGAAAGGTGCTATTAAAGGAAATTTAGTGCAGGATAGAGATAGCTGAGGAGTTGAAAGTAAAGAGTCTAGAGTCATAAAAGCAAAATACAACGCATGTGGAGGAAGAGAGATGACCCTTCAAGGGTCATCCAGAAACATTAGCTCTGTTCTCTCTCCACAGATGCTGCCAGACCTGTTGAGTATCTCCAGCATTTTCTGCTTTTATTTCAAACCTCTCGCATCTGCCGAATTTTAAATTGAAAGCAATGCTACAATCTGAAACGAAATCAGAAAATGCTGGAAAATCTCAGCAGGTCTGGCAGCGTCCATGGAGAAAGAAAAGCAGAGTTTATGTTTTGAGTTCAATATGACTCTGATTGAACCTCTTGTGCTGCCTATGCAGATCTTTGGCCTTAAGTGGACAGACAGCATTACCAATGAAGAACTACAGAGGGCTGGTCACCTGAGACACAGGGAGAGACAATGGATACTTAACCCTTTGCCTCACAGACATACGTCCCACCAAAGTGGTAGTAGAACAGAGACCACCAGGCAGATGATGATGATGATGATAACAAGCCTGGCCCAAGAAAAACCTGGCAAAGTACATTTAAAGAGCATCACTAGTGCAGGACATCAATGGGCTGCAGTGAGATAGACGTGATTAGTTGGGGACAGTGGCAACATCTTGTAGCCCTGGTCCCACTCAGCACAAAGTCCAAGTCTGTGAAAGATGTAATTTTGATGCAAGTTGACGTTGAATATCAGAATCTGTGGCAAATGTAGAGTGAAGATTCACTGGAATTAAATAAGGAACATGTAGCTTGCTGTTCGATTGACAAGGACTGTGGTTAGCTGGCAAGGAAGGTTCAAAATGTGACTTATTTACATTCGCATTACACTTTGCTGCTTGTGAAGAAGAAAAAGTTCCAAAAGACTAAGTACTGGAAAATCATTGAGTCAGTAAATCAGTAACAAGGAGCTCAGACTGTGGGCCATCACTAAAATAACGAAGGGACAAAGACAAGAAGCTTTCAAACACAGGAGAGAGAGAAGAGAGCACCCTTTACCACAAGCTATTGAAATACTCCTGGTTCTTCCCGCGAGTGTCTTCCCTCACCTCGCTCTGGAAATAGTCATGAGGAATGGTCAACAGCATTCCTGGGCTCACTTGGCAACTTGCAAGTTCTCTCCCACTACCCTGGACACCACTCCCCTGCACCACCACCACCACCGCTCCCCACAAGAGACAGTGCAACTAAGATCACAAATTATGTGAAATGCTGAGGTAATCAATGCAATGGTCCAGTTTTGGTGTCCAGCAATAAGTGAACGGTACCGGTCATTTTACCCACAGACTTACGATCATGGCACTACTCTAGGATCTACATTAACTAAAAATGCAAAACAGAGCGGCATCCTGTACAGGAGGTCTGTGTCAACAGGGCAAACAAATCTACATCTCCTTAATAAGGCTAAAGAATCCTTACTGACCTCACAATGAGGAAGTGTCAGTCAGAATATTAAATTCAATGCATTTCACATACAGGGAAAGAAAGATGGGATTTGAGAGAGAGATAAAGATCAAAGTTTGATTTTTAAACATGTTTATTTAAGTTGATTTTTTTAACCACCATCTTCTGGAAGGCACTAAGTCTGGCCTCGCCTGCGCCACCCACATTCCATGAAAGAATAAATATTAACAACTCCAATTAAACGCTGCCCTCAACATGTGTGAAGCCTAACTTTCAGTACCAGAGAGGTCATTAGGCAGTAATCAGACTTATCACACTACTAGAAATCTAATTAAACTTCAGCGAACTTGTCCAAGCTTTATCTGGTAGGGTTAGTAGTTACATTATGCAAGAATGGCCATACATTTGAACAGCGAATGCCTCAGTACAGAGAGGCACCAGGATAGGGACAGCAGCCTCTGAATTCCCAAGTTTAACAATGGATGTACAATTGCCAGAAGCTGCACTCTGATTTACGTTGAAAATCTGCAAAATCCAGGTCACTAATGCGCAGGAAGAGGTGACTCAACATGTGATACAGTGTACACATGGCAGGCTACAGCACCACCTTGTGAAGGAATAGCACTCTATCTTTCAACTGAGCTGAAATGAGAAACACCTGCAACCCCCTCCCCCCACTTAAACCCGCCACTGCTCCTCAACCCCCAAACTCCACCTCCCCCTTAACTCGCCACTGCTCCCCAACCCCCAAACTCCCCCTTAACCCACCACTGCCCCCCCAACCCCCAAATCCTCCCTCCCCCCACCCCCAAACACCCTCCTCCTCCTTAACGCACCACTGCTCCCCAATCCCCAAACCGCCCCTCCCCCCAATTCCCAAACCGCCCCTCCCACTTAACCCGCCACTGCTCCCCAACCCCCAAACTGCCCCTCCCCGCCACTGCTCCCCAATCTGCCCCTCCCCCCTTAACCCACCACTGCTCCCCAATCCCTCCCTCCCCAAACACCCCCCTCCCCCCTAACCCGCCACTGCTCCCCAATCCCCAAACCCTCCCTCCCCCACCCCCAAACACACCCCTCCCCATAACCCGCCACTGCTCCCCAACCTCCAAACCACCCCTCCCCCGCCACTGCTCCCCAACCCCCAAACCGACCCTCCCCCTTAACCCGCCACTGCTCCCCAACCCCCAAACCCCCCCTCCCCTGCCACTGCTCCCCAACCCCCAAACCCCCCTCCCCCTTAACCCACCACTGTCCCCCCCAAACCCCCCCTTAACCCCCGCCGCTCCCCAACCCCCAAACCCCCCCCCCTTAACCCCTGCCGCTCCCCAACCCCCAAAACTGCTCCCCAACCCCCAAAACCCCCCCCTTAACCCCCGCCGCTCCCCAACCCCCAAACCCCCCCTTAACCCCCGCCGCTCCCCAACCCCCAAACCCCCCCTTAACCCCCGCCGCTCCCCAACCCCCAAAACCCCCCCTTAACCCCCGCCGCTCCCCAACCCCCAAAACCCCCCCCAACCCCTGCCGCTCCCCAACCCCCAAACTCCCCCCTTAACCCGCCACTGCTCCCCAAGTCTGAAAGCCCCATCCCCCTTAACCCACCACTTCTCCTCAACTCCTAACCCCCCCCAACTTTCCCTCACCTCCTCAATCCTTCACCACTCCAAATGCCCCCCTCCCTTAACTCACCACTGCTCCCCAACTCCC
This sequence comes from Carcharhinus amblyrhynchos, assembly GCF_965287045.1. Taxonomy (NCBI): domain Eukaryota; kingdom Metazoa; phylum Chordata; class Chondrichthyes; order Carcharhiniformes; family Carcharhinidae; genus Carcharhinus; species Carcharhinus amblyrhynchos. Next base: position 19,399,981 of record NC_137356.1, read on the forward strand.
AAACTTCCCCACTTTCTCTCACCTCCTCAACCCTTTCTAGTCCAAACACTCCCACAATCCAGCACAAACCGCCTGCTCATCCACCCCCCTTCCCCACAACAGCCCCAGCACCCACCATCCCAATCATCTCCCTCCCAACACCCTTCTAACCAACCCATCACACCTTTCATCCACCCCGCCCACGCCCCCTCCACACGCACCCCCACTCCCCTCCCCGCCCACGCCCCCTCCACACGCACCCCCACTCCCCTCCCCGCCCACGCCCCCTCCACACGCACCCCCACTCCCCTCCCCGCCCACGCCCCCTCCACACGCACCCCCACTCCCTCCCCGCCCACGCCCCCTCCACACGCACCCCCACTCCCCTCCCCGCCCCCTCCACACGTACCCCCACTCCCCTCCCCGCCCCCTCCACACGTACCCCCACTCCCCTCCCCGCCCACGCCCCCTCCACACGCACCCCCACTCCCCTCCCCGCCCACGCTCCATCCACACGCACCCCCACTCCCCTCCCCGCCCACGCTCCATCCACACGCACCCCCACTCCCCTCCCACGCCCCCTCCACACGCACCCCCGCCTCCCCTCCCCGCCCACGCTCCATCCACACGCACACCCCGCTCCCCTCTCCGCCCACGCTCCATCCACACGCACCCCACTCCCCTCCCACGCCCCCTCCACACGCACCCCCGCTCCCCTCCCCGCCCACGCCCCCTCCACACGCACCCCCGCTCCCCTCCCACGCCCACGCCCCCTCCACACGCACCCCCACTCCCCTCCCCGCCCACCCACACGCACCCCCACTCCCCTCCCCGCCCACCCACACGCACCCCCACTCCCCTCCCCGCCCACCCACACGCACCCCCACTCCCCTCCCCGCCCACCCACACGCACCCCCACTCCCCTCCCCGCCCACCCACACGCACCCCCCACTCCCCTCCCCGCCCACCCACACGCACCCCCACTCCCCTTCCCGCCCATCCACACGCACCCCCACTCCCCTCCCCGCCCATCCACACGCACCCCCACTCCCCTCCCCGCCCATCCACACGCACCCCCACTCCCCTCCCCGCCCATCCACACGCACCCCCACTCCCCTCCCCGCCCATCCACACGCACCCCCACTCCCCTCCCCGCCCATCCACACGCACCCCCACTCCCCTCCCCGCCCATCCACACACACCCCCACTCCCCTCCCCGCCCATCCACACGCACCCCCACTCCCCTCCCCGCCCATCCACACGCACCCCCACTCCCCTCCCCGCCCATCCACACGCACCCCCACTCCCCTCCCCGCCCATCCACACGCACCCCCACTCCCCTCCCCGCCCATCCACACGCACCCCCACTCCCCTCCCCGCCCATCCACACGCACCCCCACTCCCCTCCCTCCACTCCACTTGACCCCACCCTCTCCCCTGCCCCCCTTAACCACAACTCCCACCCGTTGTACCAGTCTGCCCTCTTCACTTTGAATTCTCTCTATAGGCTTTGAGCGACATGAACTGTAATGTACATCAAGCTGAACCAATAGCACTTCAAAAGACTGTGCACGTAACAAACTATGTAGGGTTTACAAGAGTTTGCTGTTAAAATTCTTTGTGATGAAATCGCAATTCAAAGTATGGCTTTTAACACTTTTGATTTTACTTTGATAAGCTGAATAACAGTACATGTCGGCTATCAGATTCAGAATCCATGCCGCGTGGGTAGCGCACCCAGAACATGTAGAGGAAAAACACAAACATGTTGGTGTGAAACTCAGAAATCGCTCTTTCCCCTGTGCACTGCAATTTATGATGTTGTTTACCTCCCTTTCATGGCCTCACATCGAGTTTGGAGTTCCAGCCCCATTCCAGAACTTGAATACAACTGCACTTGGCATAACTGGACATGTTGTGGAGGTGAACTCAATCCTGCTGCCCTCTCCAAAAGGTGCAGGTGGAAATTAAAGATGTCACTGTGTAACTAGAAGTGACAGGACAGTTTCCCAAAGAGCTTTCTTACCAGAAAACTAACTGACTGATTGTCGGCACAGTCACACAGCGGTTAGCACTGCTGCCTCACAGCGCAGGGACCCAGGTTTAATTCCGGCCCCAGTTCACTGCCTGTGTGGGGTTTGCACATTCTCTCCGTGTCTGCATGGGTGTCCTCTGGGTGCTCCTGTTTGATCCCACAGTGCAAAGGTGTGTGGGTTAGGTGGATTGGCCATGCTAAATTGCCCCTTAGTGTCAGGGGGCCAGCTAAGGTAAACGCATGGGGTTATGGGGATAGGACCTGAGTGGGATTGTGGTTGGTACAGACTCAACAGGCCAAATGGCCTCCTCCTGCACTGTAGAGATTCTCTGAGCTGTGTCAGAAGGATGGCAAACAAAAAAATAAGGCTGTGGCTGCAACAATCGAGTGGTGCCTGGGGAGTCTTGACACAGTTTCCCGTGGACACCAGCTCCCTATACACAACATTAACTTAACTGACATTGAAAAAAAGATACCAACTCAAGGCTGAAGCAGAAAGCATAGGTTTTCAAAGTGGACATTTGAGAAGAAAACTTAAGGTGTACACAGAGAAATCTGACCCTATCTGGCACTTTCTGCAATAATGGCCCAGTTTCCCGTTTGGTAGCTTTTGGAAGCTTGGACCTGTGCCAACGTGTGAAGACATTCTGAACAACCACCAGTACCAAAGAATTCCTTACCCTGCTCTCAGCCATACACCAGAGAAACTTGCACTCATGTTACATCCTCACCATCTGATATCAAAAACAAAAGGGGACACCAAGATCTGATTTACTGTTTGATTTTAACACCTCCATAGCTGTGGCACAGCGATTGGCACTGCTGCCTTTAAGTGCCAGGGACCTGGGTCCAATTCCCGGCTTGGGTCGCTGTCTGTGTGGTGTTTGCTCGTTCTCCCCATGTCCGCATGGGTTTCTCCCAAATGCTCCAGTTTCCTCCCATAGCCCAACGTGTGGGTTAGATTGATTAGCCATGCTAAATTTTTTTTAAAGTTTATTTATTGGTGTCATAAGTAGACTTGCATTAACACTGCAATGAAGTTACTGCGAAAATCCCCTAGTCGGCACACTTGTTCGGATACAGTGAGGAAGCATTTAGCAAGGCGAGCCAGCAAATCTTCTGGACTATAGGAGGAAACCCACGCAGATACAGGGAGAACGTGCAGACTCCATACAGACAGTGACCCAAGCAGGGAATTCCTGCCTTGAGTGACTATGTGGAGTCTGCACATGTTCCCCGATCCATGTAGGTTCCCTCTCCCCCGGTTGTCTCCCACATGCCAAAGATGTGATGGGTTAGGTGGATTGGCTGTGCTAAATTGCCCTTCTGTATCCCAAGATGTGTAGATTAAGTGGATTAGCCATGGGATACATACATGGAGTTACGTAGATAGGACCTGGGTAAGATGTTCTGTTAGAGAGTTGGTGCAGACTCATTGGGCCAAACGGTCTGTTTCTGCACTGGACGGATTCTGTGATTCTACAAAAACAGAATAACGCCATTGCTGGGAGATGTGTCTGTTCAACATTTTATTCTGCATGCATGGAAAGTTAGATATTCTCTTTACGTGCTGCGTTGGATGCTTCCTTCTCCAAGGAGATTTTAGTGGCTAATGTAACCACGTAATCACGTAACCACGTAATCATAGCGAGGGGGATTGAATATAAAAGTAGGGAGGTCTTGCTGCGGCTGTATAGGGCATTGGTGAGGCCGCAGCTGGAGTACTGTGTGCAGTTTTGGGCGCCGTACTTATGCAAGGATATTTTGGCCTTGGAGGGAGTGCAGAGGAGGTTTACTAGGCTGATGCCGGAGTTGAGGGGGTTGAGCTATGAGGAGAGGCTGAATAAACTAGGCTTGTACTCGTTAGAGTTTAGAAGAATGAGGGGAGATCTCATTGAGACGTATAAGATGACGAATGGGATGGATAGGATAGAGGTGGAGAGACTCTTCCCGCTCAGAAAGGATAATAGGACTAGAGGGCACAGCCTCAAGATAAAAGGGGGGCGGTTTAGAACGGAGTTGAGGAGGAACTTCTTCACTCAAAGGGTGGTGAATCTCTGGAATTCTCTGCCCGTTGAAGTGGTGGAGGCTACCTCGCTAAATATTGTTAAGACGCGGGTTGATGGGTTTTTGATAAGAGAGGGGATTAAGGGTTATGGGGAGAGGGCGGGAATGTGGAACTGAGCCACGACAGATCAGCCATGATCTTATTGAATAGCGGGGCAGGCTCGAAGGGCTAGATGGCCTACTCCTGCTCCTATTTCTTATGTTCTTATGTAACATTGCTGTTTAAGAAGGGAGGGAGGCAACAGAAGGGAAACACAAAAGGATTGGGAGTCATTGTTCAAGATTCTCAAAGTCAACACGCAGGTTCAGTCGGCAGCTGGAAGGCAAATGCAATGTTAGCATTCATTTTGAGAGGGCTAGAATACAAGAGCAGGGCTCTGAGGCTGTATAAGGCTCTGGTTAGCCTGACTTTGGTCTCTAGCAAGATTTGAGAGTCCATTATTAAAGATGAGATCAGAGTACCTGGAAGTGCATGATAAAGTAGGAATGAATCAGCACAGCTTTGTCAAGGGGAGGTTATGTCTGACAAATCTGTTAGAGTTCTTTGAGGAGGTAACAAGGGAGTTAAATAAGGGAGAACCAGTGAACGTGATTTATTTAGATTTCCAGAAGGCCTTTGACAAGGTGCCATATAGGAAACTGTTAAATAAGTTAAATGCCCATGGTATTAAGGGTAAGATCCTGACATGGATGGAGGATTGGTTGACTGGCAGAAGGCAGGGAGTGGGGATAAATGGGTCTTTCTCAGGCTGGCAGCCGGTAACTAGTGGTGTGCCTCAGGGGTCAGTGCTGGAACCACAACTTTTCACAATATACATTAACAATTTGGAGGAAGGAACTGAGAGCATCGTTGCTAAGTTTGCAGGTGATACAAAGATATGTAGAGGGACAGGTAGTATTGAGGAAGTAGGGGGGCTGCAGAAGGACTAGGACGGGTTAGGAGAGTGGACAAAGTAGCAGATGGAATACAATGTGGAAAAATGCAAGGCTATGCACTTTGGAAGGAGGAATGGAGACATAGACTATTTTCTAAATGGGAAAATGCTTAGGAAATCAGAAACACTAAGGGACTTGAGAGTCATTCTTCAAAATTCTCTTAAAGTCAATGTGCAGGTTCAGTTGACAGCTGGAAGGCAAATCCCATGTTAGCATTCATGTCAAGAGGGCTCGAATACAAGAGCAGGGATGTACTTCTGAGGCTGTACAAGGCTCTGGTCAGACCCCAAAACTGGCGTATTGTGAGCAGTTTTGAGCTCCATATCTAAGGATGTGCTGGCTGGAAAGGATCCAGAGGAGGTTCACAATAACGATCCCTGGAATGAAAAGCTTGTCACATGAGGAATGGTTGAGACCCTGCATCTGTACTCGTTCGAGTTTAGAAGGATGGTTTGCGGGGGCGGGGAATCTTATTGAAACATACAGGATACTGCGAGGTCTGGATAGAGTGGACATGGAGAGGATGTTTCCACTAGTCAGAAAAAACTAGAAGCAGAGGACACAACCTCAGACTAAAGGGACGATCCTTTAAAACAGAGACGAGGAGGAATTTCTTCAGCCAGAGAGTGGTGAATCTATGGAACCCTTCACCTCAGAAGGTTGTGGAGGCCAGGTCATTGACTGTCTTTAAGACAGAGATAGATAGGGTCTCAATTAATAAGAGGATCAGGGATTATGGGGAAAAGGCAGGAGAACGGGAATGAGAAAAATATCAGCCATGATTGAATGGCGGAGCAGATTCAATGGGCCGAGTGGCCTCATTCTGCTCTTATGTCTTACGATCTTATAGTTGCAAACGGGAGTGTTTGACTGTAAACGTGATGTGTGAATAACTGTTGCCACTTCCAGGTTTCACATCAGCAATCCTGAGTGTGGGCAATTGAGTCAGTGATGTTGTTAATGATTTGTTCATCAACATGCATTGACACAAAATCTTTTCAGAGTGAGATGTTCTAATCACTTGGAAGAGGTGTAATGAAACCAGACAACAAGCTAAGGAGCAGATGTTAGGAATTATAATAAAAAAATCCTAGTCAAGGATGGGGGTTTATAGTGGTGCCAGGGTTGAAGGGGGCAATTCCAGACGGTGAGTTACACTCAGCTGAAGAACATCCACCAAAGACAGACATGTGCAGAAGAGGCTAGAATAAGAGAAATGTAGAAATGAGAGGGAGCAGAGGTGAGTCAGAGGTTTACACAGGAAACAGGCCCTTCAGCCCAACTTGTCCAGGCCGCCCTTCTTTTTTAAACCCCTAAGCTAATCCCAATAGACCGCATTTGGCCCATATCCCTCTCTACCCATCGCACCCATTTAAAAAGCATTTAGATAATTGCAAGATAAAATTGTGACCGCCTCTACTACGACCTCTGGCAGCTTGTTCCAGACACTCACCACCCTCTGTGAAAAAACTGCCCCTCTAGACAGTTTTGTATCTCTCCCCTCCCACCTTACACCTACGCCCTCTAGTTTTAGATGCCCCAAGCTTTGGCAAAAGATATTGACTATCCAGCTGATCTATGCCCCTCATTTTATAGGCCTCTTTAAGATCACCCCCCTCAGCCTCCTACGCTCCGGGGAAAACGAATCCCAGTCTACCCAGCCTCTCCTTATAATTCAAACCATCGAGTCCTGGTGGCATCCTAGCAAATCTTTTCTGCACTCTTTCTAGTTGAATAATATCCTTTCTATAATAGGGTGACCAGAAATGTACACAGTATTCCAAGTGTGGCCTTACCAATGTCTTGGAGGAGAGCAGGGCCATGATGCGATTTAAACACGAGACTGAGAATTTGGGACTGTGATAAACTAGGAACCAACAGAGGTCAGTGACCAAAGACGTAGCGAGTGAGCCGGACAGTGTACGAGATAGAACAGAGAGCAGTTATGAATGAGGTTTATGGGATATAAATGCTGGCTGGCTAGCAAGGAGGGGTAGGGGAGAGGGGCAGTGGAGCTGTGATGCCTGGAGATGACGAAGGCAGAAATGAGAGTTTCAGCTGAAGATGGACTGAGGTGGACAACATCGTAGAGGATGGAACAATTGGAGGTTGGCCACACAGCTCAAGGCTGAACAGGATGCCGGAGTTGCAAGCAGGCTGCTTCTGCCTCAGTTTAAAATTTATTTATTAGTGTTGCAAACAGGCTTACATTAACACTGCAATGAAGTTACTGTGAAAACCCCCTAGTTGCCAGTTCGGGTACACTGAGGGAGAATTTAGCAAGGCCAATGCACCCTAACCAGCAGGTCTTTCGGACTGTGGGAGGAAACCCGAGCACCTGAATTGCCTCCTTCAACTCCAACACTACTTTAAACCCAGATCCCTGACCAAGCTGTTTTTTTAATCACAATCTCCATGGGAGGTCATGCCGACACGGGAGAAGGTGCATTCTCTGCACAGAGGGCGACCCAAGCTGGGAATCAAACCTGGGTCCCTGGTGCTGTGAGGCAGCAGTGCTAACCCACTGTGCCACCATGCCACCCTCAAGCTGAGTGGCTGGTGAAAATGGTATACACAGGTGGGAGCAAAGGTGATGATTCAATCCTCACATTTACACTAAGTGACGGGCGTAGGGGGCATGGTTCGCACAGTAGCACTGCTGCCTCAGCACCAGGGACCTAGGTTCAATTCCCGGTTTGGGTCACTCTCTGTGCGCAGTCTGCACATTCTCCCCCTGTCTTCGTGGGTTTCCTCCAGGTGCTCCAGCTATCTCCCACAAACCAAAGAAGAGAGAGTTAGGCGGATTGGCCATGCTAAATTGCCCCTCAGTGTCAGGGGATTAGCAGGATAAATAAAATGGGGATATGGCCGGGGTGGGATTGTAGTCTGTGCAGGCTTGATGGGCTGAACAGCCGCTTTCTGCACTGCAGCGATTCTATAAGTCACTGCAGGCATAACACCAAAATGATTCAGCTAACAGGAGCCAGCATTCCTGAAAGAGAGAAATCCACACCAAACAGCAATCTAAAGTTTACTGTTTCGATTTGTTTGGAGACAGAGGCACTGGAACAAAAAAGGCAGCAAAGAGTATGTGGCAATAACAAATTCTCTCATATTCATCTGGTGTGAGACGAACTGGTTCCCTCAATCCCAGAACATAACACTGATCCATTTACTTAGGTGCAGGACTCTTGGGCAACTCATTCAGTGGCTGCATTAGAAAAATCTTCCAGCAGCTGCCATAAGGTCAATGTCAAATCACTGCTCTGATCTCTGGAGTGCTCCTATTTCTTACGTTCTTTACAAGTGAACTGTGCTTATTTGCAATTCATTCTGCAGTGCTGAACACCGTCAGTAAATATCAAACCAGCCGCAAAGATCAGCAAAACTGCTGGGATTAAGCCTGTGAACTGAAACCTTGACCCAAATAGGCCAGGCCTCAGCCTGCTCACAAATCGTCACTAATCTGAATTAAGCTTCTTCATGTTTTTAATTGGATGACACCAATCAAATTGACATACTAATCACACCTTTCCATTTCATCCAAACATATGATTCTCAAATCCCATTTTCCTGCACTTGTCCCATATCCTTGAATGTTATGTTTCAACTGTTCATTCAAATATTTTTTTGAAGGTTGTAAGGTTTCCAGTTTCCAATAACTTCACAGACAGCGCATTTCAGATTTCCACCACCCTGAGTGAAAAGGAATTCTTAAATCCCCTCTGAATCTCCTACCTCTTACCATAGAGCTATGTCCTCCTGTGATTGACCCCTCAATCAAGGGGAATACCTGCTCCCCACTCACCCTGTCTGTGCCCCTCATAATCTGAATATGCAGGATCAGACAAAAGGTTATATGTGGCCTGCTAGCAGGGACAGTGCAGCGACTGACTCGAGACCAAGAGAGATTTTTTACCACCATTACTCCACTGGTTTGCTTGGGAATTGTAAAAATAAATCGATTTTCTCGTTTACATTTGGCCTCATCTTACTAACGTGCAAATTAAACACCATTATTCTTATGAAACTCATCTCCAAACTCTGTGGTCTGAGCCTCGGCTCTGCGACTGGATCCTGAGCTTCCTAACCCACAGACCACAATCAGTAAGGATAGGCAACAACACCTCCCCCAAGATCAACCTCAATATCAGTGCCCCACAAGGCTGTGTTCTCAGCCTCCTACTATACTCCTTATACACCTATGACTGTGCAGTCAAATTCCACTCCAACTCAATTTTCAAATTTGCTGATGACACTGGCGTAGTGGGTTGGATCTCAAACAGTGATGAGACAGAGTACAGGAATGAGATAGAGAATTTGGTGAACTGGTGCGGCAACAATAATCTCTCTCTCAATGCCAACAAATGAAGGAGATTGTCATCAACTTCAAGAAACATAGTGGAGAGTGTGCCCATCAACAGGGATGAAGTAGAAAGGGTCGATAGCGTCAAGCTTTTAGGTGTCCAGATCACCAACAACTTGTCTTGATCCCCCCATGCTGACACCAAAGTTCAGAAAGCCTACCAATGCCTCTACTTTCTCATAAGACTAAGGAAATTTTTTACTTTTACAAATGCACCACAGAAAGTATTTGGTATGGCTCCTGCTCCGCCCAAAACAGCAAGAAACTACAAAAGATCCCGAACGTAGCCCCATCTATCACGCAAACCAACCTTCGATCCATTGAATCTGTCTATACTTCCCAATGCCCCGACAAAGCAGCCAGCACAATTAAGGACCCCATGCACCCCACACATTCTCTCACCCACCTTCTTCCGTCGGGAAAAAGATACAAAAGTCTGAGGTCATGTATCAACTGATTCAAGAACAGCTCCTTCCCTGCTGCTGTCAGACTTTTGAATGGACCTACCTTGCATTAAGTGTTCGCTACACCCTAGCTATGACTATAACACTACATTCTGCACCCTCTCCTTCTCTATAAACCGTATGCGTTCTCTATATAGTGCACAAGAAACAATACTTTTCACTGTATACTGACACGTGACAATAATAAATCAAAGCAATAAACCGGAGGAACACCTGCGGAAACAAGTATACAATTCAGGCATCCAATCAAGACCCTTGAGTCACATGACAATATACCAAGATGGTGGACAGGAAAAGATAAATTGCTTATCGTTGAACACTCACCAGTGACACTGAACATAAGAGAATGTCCAGGGCAAATATTAACCTGTCACACTGGGGAAAGAGGGGAAATAAACTGCTCCATCCCAAATAAATACACTGCACTGTCAAACACAAATTCTATTTCCTGTGAATCTTAATCAACACATATTCTCACCCTATTACTATGAGAAAACACTTCATTATCTGACTGGATTTCCAGCATATACATGGGTTCTTACTTTTGATAAAATATCAGCAGAAATTTACCTCACACACTATAGAATACAACTGCACACTTGTCATTCAAAGAATGTATGGACAACTTTAGATTACCTGATACAGAAAAGTGTCCATAATTAAAACACATTTCATTCACCATTGTGAAAACTTACTTTAATTTCAATCTGTTCTTCCATTTCCTTATTTTTGATTGTAGTATATTCTTTTTCAAGTCTGGAGGACAAAAAGTCACAACAGGACACCAAAATAAGCTTGCGTTGGTCGGATTCCCCGAAAGAAGCCATCATTTCCCATGGATTGCCCACACCACTTCCTAGCATTGATCACACCTGCCCCGCCCTGCCCCACGCCCTCACCCTCCTCTAATCTGACCAGGTTACTTCCCCTTTCCCCACCCAGAGGCTGCAGCAAGTCAACATTTATCAAAGCCAGCAGGAAACATTCACAGTGTCTTTCTGAGAACAGAAACGCACATCACAAACCTGCACCTGAACCCTTCGCACTCTGTAACAGGACGGTACCACAGTCGCACTGCACTCCATGTGTATGCTTCAGAAATCATCATTAAACCACACCCAGAGTATTTGGGGTGGAATTCTCCCAAGTATCGGAAAAGGCTGGCGGGGGCGAGTGTGGGTTTGGGGGCAGGCAGAGATGTGTTGAAGACAGCAGCACTAAAGCCAGATTCCCCCACCGTATTAACCCGGACCTAAATTGACAAAGGGCGGGTCCCACCACCCTGTTCTCCACCCCCAACTCACCAACATCCTCCCCCCCCCACCCACATTGCCCTTCTCCTCCACTCACATCCCCCCCTTACCATTCCATCCTTCGACCCTCATTCCCCTCCTTCACCAAGCTCCTTCAAATCATAAAGGTTGAGACAGCCTGGAGATCAGGGAATCATTGGCCAGATATTTGTTTTTTTTTTAAATCTTGCATTGTGTCCAGAATTTGGGAAAAAAGTGAAGCGTTTTCCATGTTTAGGATTTGGGTTTTATTTTATACTCTTTGTTGTGATCATGATCATTTTCACTCAGAAATGAGATCAAAAGGTTGCCTTAAGTCTCTTATTCACTCAGATGTTTTTGTAGGTCTTTCTCAAGGGCAATTAGAGACGGGCAATAGATGCTGGCTTAGCTAGCGACATCAACATCCCATGGATGAACTAAAAAAAGAGTGCCCTGTGATGATTGTGCACGTAGCCCTCAGTGACTGCCAGTGCTGGGAGTGGAACCATGTCCAGGTGGTGCTGCCAAATCTGACATCAATGTGCGAATTAATCCGGTCGATAATCTCCACCTACTGCTCAGATAACAGATCCGAACATGATGACATTGGGGCTGACTGGCGTTTGCCAGTTAAACCCAACTGGGTCCCTCCTGCAGAGGGGACTGTGATAAAAACAAAGTCCAACATTTTCCATTCCTGTTCTTAGCACGGCAGCTTGGCCATGGGAAACAGAGAGGCTCCAAATCACATTTCAGGCCGACCTCAAAGCAGGATGAGATTGTCCCTACCCCCAACCCCCAAACCGGTGCGTAATGGGATTACTGAAATTCAATGTCAGGAACATCCTTCCCATACATTTACATCACGTTATCAGGCCTGAATCATCCCCCTCCCCCCACCCCACCCTCGGTCTCCAAAGGCAGGCCCATGGAGATCAGACCCCACAGTGGAGCTCAGGGATGGGCACAGTGGGGACATATGAGTAATGCCCAGGTGCTAACAGGCACTGCCAAGAGGTGGGTTGTGTCATGTGGGCAGGATTCCAGTTCACTTTCGTGCACTGGTGCCAAGCAATGGGACCACCGCACCAGCAGCACAACACCATGGAACGCGCCAGTCCGATGCCATGGAACCTGCCAGCACAACACCATGGAATCTCTCGGAATCTCTGAGCGAGAGACGGTTCCAATGATATTTTACATGGCAAGGGAATGGAACAAATTTATTCTGTACTTCCTCGGCAATATGGTGCATACAGCAATGCAACAAAACACATCTTCAAGGGAGTCAAAGAATCAATTAATTTGATGTCACCCCAAAAATATCAAACTTAAATCACTGGTTTCTAATCACTTTTCCTTCGATATAAAATTGGTGCAGGATTTTCATTGTCGCGAACAGTTAATAACGTGTGCACAGTAGAAATCTGGCTTATCCTCTTTACTTCTGGTCACTTATTTGAATCACCATTCCAAACATTAATCACCAAGGCATACACTTTCACAAGGTTAAGCGAGTGTGGACAATACTTCCTCACTTATCTCTCCCTCACCTTCATTCCCAGTTCGGGATGAAACAGCCCATCTTCTCAAGCACCGTACAATTAAAGGTGGAAAAGGAGGAGAGTTCGGCCAGGTTGTTTGAGATCTGGCCATTCGCAAAACATCTGACCCAATAGGAAACACTGCGATCGAGATCTAAATGTCGAATTCTCCGCAGTTCAGTTAACACTCGGGCTCAGCATCAGATGATTACATTCCCAAGCCCCAATCCAGAGGATGGGAAAATAATCTATAACACAGTGCTGTACTGCTCATACAAGCCATTGCCTGCTCAGATGGGTAAGATTTAGAGAGACTCTTCCACTTGCCTGGCCAACATTCATCTGCAACAAACCCCACTAAAAACACCAACATTGGAGGGTGCGCTGGGGAGCAAAGGCAGGGTTCAAACATTACATACTTCTTCATTTTCTTGGCGTTGTATTTGACCTGGTAAGCCTTCAGGACCAGTTTGTCAGGACAGCCATCAAACTGCTGTGGAATGACTTTCTGAAAGTGCTGCAGGGAGGAAAAACAGAGGGGGAACATCAGATCACTGCTGTCTACCGGACAGGAACAACGCGAGCGGCTACAGACTCCACATTCCTCAAGTAACCCTAGCCTCCAATTACCAGGGAAGAGAAAGAAGAATTGCTTCAAGGTTAAGTTTAACTATAAATGGTGATCACGGTAAATGCATCTGAAGTCAATGGCAGAGCAACATGGATTTATTTAGGACACGCTGGAGCAGCCGGTCTCAGCATCCCTGGGTTTATTGGGTGGGCGGGGGGGCAATGTGCAGAGCTGGTGAGGGGGGCAGGGGGGGAACGCAGGGAGCTGCTCGGAGGGTAAGGCAGGGGACTGGTGGGGGAGAAGAGGAGGTAATGGCAAGGTGGGAGGAAAGAGAGAGACAGGTTAGAAACATGAAGATGACAGACGGGTAAGATTCTGTGCACGACATTACAACTTGTCTCATCTGCTTCCGTATATGCTGCTTTGATTAATGTTGGTTCTCTGGTATTCCCTTTCAACTTCACTTCAATGCGTTCTGTTCCTCCGGTTTCTCTCTCTCGTCCTTGGATAATTATGCTACATCAATTTTTTACTCTACCTCGACTCGCTTTCTATTAAACTCCAACCTTTAATTTGCTGCCTTTATTCGCATTCTGAGCGCACTTAACCCGTATCTTGTCGGTCTTGCCTTTACATATCTTACTGCTCGGTCCATTAGATTTTCCCAGCTAATTGGTCTGATTTTCTTTATTCAGGAGGTACGAGTGTAATTGGCCCTCCGTGGCCTCCCAAGAGAGCTCCAATGTCAGGTCGAGTGTCCCATTACTGAATCTCACTGAAATTTGTCAGCCCAATTGCTCAGGGGACAGCAGTTCCAGCAGAAAACTGGCAAGAGCTCAGCGGGAGAGCACCATTAAACAACAACGCCGGCCAATTCAAATCCTGACATCTTGGCTGACCAAAAAAAAAAATCACTAAGCTTTCTGAACTAATGTTGTGTTTCTCAAGCCTTTTAACTCTTGCCCGAGTCTTGACCTCATAGAATCATAGAGCCCTACAGTGCAGAAGCAGGCCCTGCGGCCCATCGAGTCCGCACCAACCACAATCCCACCCAGGCCCTGTCCCCATATCCCTACACATTTTGTCTGCTAATCCCTCTAACCGACACATCCCTGGGCACTAAGGGGCAATTTTAGCATGGCCAATCAACCTAACCCGCACATCTTTGGACTGTGGGAGGAAACCGGAGCACCCGGAGGAAACCCACGCAGACACGAGGAGAATGTGCAAACTCCACACAGACAGTGACCCGAGCCAGGATTCGAACCCAGGTTCTAACGCACTGTGCTACCTCATGAAATGTCATCCTGGAGTCAGTACTGCTGATCTTGCAGCTGGCTGGACTTACAACAAAACATTGCCATGGGACAAGGGTTGAAGGAAGTTTGTTTTGTAATTCGGTTAGACAAATCCTATTTATAATCTTTAGTGATCTGGGATAAATACAAGTAAGCTGCTACTCTATTGAAAAGCTTTGAAGTTTATTTATTAGTCACAAGTAGGCTTACATTAACACTGCAATGACATTACTGTGAAATTCCCCCCTGGTGGCCACATTTTGGCACCTGTTCGGGTACATTGAAGGAGAATTTACCATGGCAATTGCACTTCACCAGCATGTCTTTGGAATTTGGGAGGAAACCGGAACACCCAGAGGAAACCCATGCAGACACGGGGAGAATGTGCAGACTCCACACAGACAGTGACCCAAGCCAGGAATCGAACCCAGTTCCCTGGCGCTGTAAGCTAGCAGTGCTAACCACTGTGCCGTCCTATTCTTGCGGGTCTCAAGTGCTCTTGCTTGGTTGCACCACATAACCCCTACAATGCAGAAGGAGATCATTTGGCCCATCAAGCCTGCACCAACATTCCAAAAGAGCACCTTACCAAGGCCCACTACCCTCCCCACCCCAACATAACTCCACTCATTTATCATGGCTAATTCCCTTAACCTACACACATTGAACACCAAGCGGCAATTTAGCATGGTCACTCCACCTACCCTGCTCATCTTTGGTCACCAAGAGGTAATTTAGCTTGGCCAATCCATCTATTCTACACGTTTTTAGAATGAGGGGGGAACCGGAGCACTCAGAGGAAACCCACACAGACACGGGAAGGATGTGCAAACTCCACACAGACAGTGACCCGAGGCTGGAATTGAACCCAAGTCTCTGGCGCTGTGAGGCAGCAGTGCTAACCACTGTGCCACCCACACTTTTGCCCAATTCACCTTTTACTGTCCATTAAGCACTATTGAAAGAAAGCAGCATCGTTACAAAGAGCACAGGGATTGATGATAGTTCAGGGGGTGGGACAGAGAAGATGAGGATGAAGTAAAGGGAAATTTATTAAAGGACATGCACAGAAATTGAACTTTACGTCTGAGTGTATATTCCCAGAACAAAGACAGGCTTTTCTTCCAGCTTCCAGAACAGTGCTACACGGACACAGAGATGAGGTCCACATAGCCAGGCTGGGAAAATGGACCTCCTTTCCATCACTTCAGTCTGAACAATAACGTGAGAACATTCCACCAACATGGATCAGCACACGAGCTCCGCATGATTTCACTGGCCTTTGGTACGTAAACGATCACAGGAACAATGGCAGCAATTCAATAACAGGAAACGACAATTTTAAAATGTGCCAGTTCCTGCAGCAACCCATCAAATATGGAAACACGGGAAAGTGCTGTTTACGACGCTGTACTGGCAGCTGTCTGTGCACAGCTCACCAATCCTCCTCCTCCCCTTGGCTGGGAGGAGACAAACGCGTTCCACTTTGGTGGATGGAGGGGAAAAGTTACGACAATAATTTACTTGGTGACAAAATTATTAAACAGGGCTTCAGTCTTCACAAGCTCTTTTATAGAGGTTAGCTGGGGCAGCAAGAATGAACATAATCTCAGACACTGAGATAGATCTGTGTCGATGATTTAGTTCCCGCTGGCAGCGAGATTGCTTTTACCTGAGACATGCCTTCCATATCAAGTTGCATCAGTTCCGCTTGGTTAAATTGAAGGATGGCCATCCCGATGCGAAAGACTATCTCCAAACCCTGCCGACACAAAAAAAACGATGTCACAGTGAACAGTGAACAGAGAACACAGGAGGGAAAGTATCAAGGGCAGAGCAGAACGAGGGGACAAAATGCAAAGAAGAGGGGAGGTAGCTAAATGGAGACAAAATTGGCTCGATGACAGAAACAGAAAGAAGTCTCACAACATCAGCTTAAAGACCAACAGGTTTATTTGGAGCAGACGCCACAAGCTTTCGGAACAGGCTGTCCCTTCGTCAGGTGGGTGGGAGTTCTGATCACAAACAGGGCACAAAGACACAAAACTCAATTTACATGAATGATGATTGGAATGTGAGTCTTTACAGCTAATCGAGTCTTAAAGGTACAGACAATATGAGTGGAGATTGCATTAAGCACAGGTTAACCTGTGTCTTAATTGAGTTGTCTGTGTCTTTGTGCCCTGTTTGTGATCAGAACTCCCACCCACCTGACAAAGGGACAGCCTGTTCCGAAAGCTAGTGGTGTTTGCTACAAATAAAACTGTTGGACTTTAAGCTGGTGTTGTGAGGTTTCTTTCTGTTTTTACCCCAGTCCAATGCCGGCATCGTCACATTGATGACAGAAGCCAGAAGATGGCTGTAATGGGTTGTTTTTCAAACTGGAGACCTGTGCCCAGCAGTGTGCCTCAGGGATCAGCGCTGGGTCCACTGTTATTTGTCATTTATATGAATGATTTGGATGAGAATTTAGGAGGCATGGTTAGTAAGTTTGCAGATGACACCAAGATTGGTAGCATAGTGGACAGTGAAGGTTATCCCGGATTGCAGCAGGATCTTGATCAATTGGGCTGACAGATGGAGTTTAATTTAGATAAATGTGAGGTGATACATTTTGATAGATTGAACCAGGGCAGGACTTGCTCAGTTAATGGCAGGGCGTTGGGAAGAGTCAGGAAGAACAAAGAGATCTAGGGGTACAGGTTCATAGCTCCTTGAGTTGGAGGCCACAGGTGGATAGAGTGAAGAAGGCATTCTTCATACTTGGTTTCATTGGTCAGAACATTGAATACAGGAGACGTCTTCTGAAGTTGTACAAGACATTGGTAAGGCCACATTTGGAATACTGTGTGCAGTTCTGGTCACCCTATTATAGAAAGGATATTATTAAACTAGAAAGAATGCAGAAAAGATTTACTAGGATGCTACTGGGACTTGATGGTTTGAGTTATAAGGAGCGGTTTGATAGACTGGGACATTTTTCTCTTGAGCGTAGAAGGCTGAGGAGATGATTTTATAGATGTCTATAAAATAAGGAAGAGCATAGATCAGCCAGATAGTCAATATCTTTTCCCAAAAGTAGGGGAGTCTAAAACGAGAAGGCATAGATTTAAGGTGAGAGGGGGGAGATACAAAAGGGTCCATAGGGGCAACTTTTTCACCGAGGGTGGAGAGTGTTTGGAATGAGTTGTCAGAGGTAGTAGTAGCAGGTTCAATTTTTTCTTTTTAAAAGCATTTAGACTGTTACATGGGTAAGATGGGTTTTGAGGGATATGGGCCCAATGCGGGCAATTGGGACTAGCTTAGGGGTTTTAAAAAAAGGGCGGCATGGACAAGTTGGGTCTGATTCCATGCTGTAAACCTCTATGACTCTTAAGATTCAGCAATGCTACCAATTGCTTGGTTCAACCATACCAGCTTTGAGAAGGTTAAGGGGTTCACATGAGCACTTTGGCACATCATAACATTCAAGGCGATGGGCCAAGTGCTGGTAAATGGGATTAGGTGGGAGGTCAGGTGTTTCTCACGTGTCAGTGCAGACTCGATGGGCTGAAAGGCCTCTTCTGCACTGTATGATTCTATGAATGAGGAGGTGAAACCTCATCACTGAGATCTACCTGACTCTCATCTCCATCATACGGTCATCACAAATCACAGACAAGAACATGATAATGGTTAATCAACCTGAACAGAGCAATATATTCACCAGCTCCTGATAAACCACAAGCAGCTCAAAACAAAGATCCTGCCTGCCATCAGTTTTCCCTATTTGTGAGAATTTTTCAGAGGGGGTGACTCAAATCATTTTGCATATTTAATCGCCACACTCAGCATTCGAAGAGCAGGAATAATGCAGCACAAGGAGCAACAAGGCTTGTAACTTTTCACCATTGAGAACAGCTGGCAGTGTTGGGGTGGGAAAAGAGTGCACTGGGAGGATTCCACATCAATATAAAGTTTCCTAACTACCCAAAGCTGCGAGCTCCAATCTTCAATAGGCAGTCTATGCCAAAACGGCAAATCAGGAAGCAACTGTTTGGGTGTGACCTTTCACAGCAGGGACTTGCTGTGAGGAGGGTGGAGGCATAACAAGGGAGGGGAGAAAGGAAAGGGATAAAAGCAGAACACTGCGGATGCTGGAATCTAAAACCTAAACAGAAAACACTGGACAATCTCAGCGGGTCTGACAGCATCCGTGGAGAGAGAATAGAACCAACGTTTCAAGTTCCAATAAAGGGTCATCCTGATTTGAAACGTGGGATCAATTCTCTCTCCACAGATTGGCTGAAATTTTCCAGCATTTTCTGTTTTTGTTCTAAAAGCATGCGGTTGCTCCACCCACGGAATATTCTAGAAATTTCCAAGTGAGCATTAGCTTCAATGTACAACATGAAGTGGATGATTAGAAGGCAGCACCTCAATACTAGACGAGAGCTTTGCACATGTTTGACTTGGTGCTGTCAATGAGCTGCGGACATTTAGTTTTCCCACTTGGGGCTGTTCTGGATTGTACCCTGACAAGGACAGGCCCTCAACCCAAGAGGAATGGAGGAGAAATTAACATGTTTCAGGGAGGCAGCTCGAAGGGAAGGCACTCCAGTGAGTTTGAGTCTCTCAGACACTGACTGCACACCATCATTCATTACCTTTCCCTCGGTGGCACAGCGGTTTGCACTGCTGCCTCTCAACGCCAGGGAGCCAAGTTCAGTTCCTGGCTTAGGTCACTGCCTGTAGGGACTTTGCACATTCTCCCCGTGTCTGCATGGGTTTCCTCCGGTTTCCTCCCACTGTCCAAAGATATGCAGGTTTGGTTGACTGGCCATGCTAAAATTGCTCCTTAATGTCAGGGGGTTAGTAGGGTAAACAAGTAGGGTTATGGGGAGAGTGTTTGTGGGATTGTGGTCGGTGTAGGCTCAATGGGCTGAATGTCCTCCTTCTGCACTGTAGGGAATTTTATGATTCAACGGGATGGTGTCAGACCTTAGTGAAACATAAAACAAGGGATCATATTAACACACCACCTGAAGCCAGATGACCCCAGCACGTGATGCTCCATTACAGAGAATGAAATCTATCTCCAGTCTCAAAGAACAAAGAACAGTACAGCAAAGGAACTGGATCTTCGGCCCAAGTGTGTGCCGAACAGATGCCTCTCTGATCCAACACTGTCTTGCCCTAAATGGTTGTTATCCCTCTATTTCCTGCCTATTCATGTATCTATCCAGGTGACACTTGGAACGTTGTTATACAATCTGATTCCAACACCTTCTCTGGCAGAGTGTTCCAGGCATTCTCCACCCTGTGTGAAAAACTTGCCTCTTACATCTCCTTTAAAACTTTCCCCCTCTCACTTCCAATCCCTCCCCCCGAGTAATTGACCTTCAAACCCGGGAAAAAGACTATCAATATTAAGTGGGGCGGGGGGAGTAAAGGTACCCCGCATAGACCTGGAGCAAATCACTCTTTCTTTTGATTCTATTCGCGTTCAGACTTAACGAGACTGCGATGGGCTTACCTCGTACATAAATATGTCAAATATTCTAGTCGCTAATGGCAGTGAAAAGGTGGTGAGAAAAATCGTTAGGAACCAGGAGGATGCGTACATCGACGTGTGGAAGCTTTGTGATCGAAAGTGCACGTGCAATTCAGGCAACTGGTCCTGAGAAAGAGAATAAACATCAACATGAAATTTAAAACATACACAAAAACAGACTCAACCAAAATGCAAAGAGTGCAGTTCTTTTAAAATGGCCCAAGTTTAAAGGCTGTTGTATCTCAAGTCACAACACAAGTCATTGAAGTTCCAGTGTAAACTATCAAAGGGAAGACGGTTAGTAACTCAAGTTCAGTATCCTGGCCAATGTTTATCCCTCAAAATAACATCACAAAAATTGACAGATGATCCAGTCATCACTGTGTTGCTGGATGTGGGAACTTGCTGTGTGCGCATTTCCTACATTGTATCAGGGAGGCTCCTCAAGAGAGTGTAGAATGGCTCCAGGGTCGGGGGATTTTGGCTGGGAGGTAGGTTGGAAATGGTGCAGTTGATCTCCTTGCAGCAAAGGAGACTGAGCAGAGGTGTGATGGAGGTGTACAAAATTAGGACAGGTTTGGTTAAGGTAGCCAAAAGAAAACAGTTCCCATTAGTTGATGCTGTTTGAACCAGGGGGATACAAATTTATGATTCCGGTGAAGAGACACAAGGGCAATGTGAGGAAGAACATGCGAGTGGTAATGAGCTGGAATACTGTCAATGGGGGTAGGTGGAAACCATGAACAATTTCAAAATAGGGACTCCAGAGGAATTTGTTTCCTGAGCTGTCAGGTCAGATCGGATCACTCAACACAGAACTAGTATGGGCTCAATGAGCCGAATGGCCTCCTTCTCTACCAAAAACTTATGACCAAACTCCAATTTCATTGGCTGAAAAACGCTTTGTGACAGACTGAGGCCAAAACAGACACTACAGAAATTTAAGCTTTTCTCTTTTCCCAATTGCATCACACAGCCCATTTATAAACTTCTGGGGTAAAAACAAGAGCTAGACCCCCGAGTGAAACATTCCTAATCACACCAGGGGTACAGCAGTCAGCGACTAGAATACTGGATCCGCAACCCAGAGATCTTAGTTCAAACTCTACACTGATTCAACAAGTCTGGTCATTCATGCACTGACACCAGGAAATCACCATAATTCATAGAAACATTTGGTAATAGCATAGGAAAAGGCCATTTGGCCCACTATATCTGTGCTAGCTCTCTGAAAGAACAGCTGTGTTTAGTTCTAAATCCCTGCCTCGCATATGTAATCGTACAACATCCTCAGCCACCCAATTCCCTTTTAAAATCATTTATGGAATCAGCTCCCACTATTTTCTTAGGTAGAATGTTCCTGATCACAATTTTGAATCGAAAATAAAAAGTTCTCATCCCACTTCTAGATCCTTCATCAATGTTTTCGTTGACAAATCATGGGAATGGTTTTACTTCATCTATTCGATCCAAAGCTAGCATCTTAAATCTCGGCTTCCTCTATTCCAAGGAGAACAGTCCAAACCTTTCCAACCTCTCCCAATAACTGGAGCCTTCAATCCTGATAACACCCTGGCCGTATGTAACGGCCTTTGCATCTTTCCTAAAGCGTGGTGCCCAGAATTGTCTACAGTACCTTTGAGGGCAATTAGAGATGGACAATGAATGCAGGCGTAGCCAGTGAAGCCACAGCCCTTGAATGAATAAAAAATTAAATAATACTCCATCTGAGGACTAACCACTCATTATTGAAAACTTATTCATGCGTGGGATACGAGTCGGACTGGTCAGACCAGCATTTAATGCCCAATCCTAACTGTCCTCAAGTTGATTGTAGGTGAGCATAGTGGCACATTGGTTAGCGCTATGCTGCTTGGGGCGGGGAGGGTGGTGTCCACCCAGCAAGGTGTGAGGGCAAGCACAATTCCAGGCTACACCATTAGTGGTGAAATGGAGGGAAATACAGGGCCCTGTGCAGACACAGCGCACCGACAGAGATACTGTATCAGGACTGGGAACAGTGAGAGGCTCACTGGCAGCAGGAGTACAGTGCCCATGATTGTGAAGGAGCTGGCTGCAGGAGAATCAGAGATAGCTGACATTTCAGCTGCACTGACCAGCCCAGCTTGCTCCTGTCTGACAGACTGGTCAACCTACAGTCAACGTCAACTGAGCCGTTGCTGAGAAACCCAAAGTCACTGTACGACAGACACCCACGACAGCGCCACCCAAACTGCCCGTCCCACACCAGCCCAAACACTCCCACATCTCCTGCTGCTGCAATCGGCTGTGATCAGCTATCGTTCACTCTTGCCTCTGGATCACAAGGTCCTGGGTTCGAGTCCTGCTACAGGACTTCAGGACAGAAATCACTGGAGTGCAGTACTGAGAGCGAGAGCATGGACTCTCCACTATCGCATTGAAACAGGAGCCCCTGTCTGCCCTCTGAGACGCCCCTAAAAGATCCAACGACAATCTTTTGAAGAGCAGCCAGAGAGTTTTCCTGACGTCCTGTTCAAAACGTATCTCAACATCAAAGACAAGTTTACCTGGTCATTATCAGAATGCCAGCTGTGGGATCTTGCTGTGTCACGTCTCTGACAATAGTGAAATCCTTGCCGGATCACCAGGCAATAGCAGTGACGAGCGGTCTGGTCACAGGGGCTGCTGCCAGTAGCTGTCTGGAACGTTTTTCCTCTGCGGAGGGACCGATTCCCCCAACCCTTCCAAAACACGGGACCCCCAATCAGCTTCGACACAGAGACAGGCTGTATCTGTGCTGTACATATGTAGGATATTCCCTTTCACTGTGAGCCCCTAACCTAATGCTCACTATCAACCTCTCCGTATTCATTTTAATCTACGGCAGCCCTGCCAACACTTAACATTTCCAATTGTCTTACTGCTATGGTTATTTCACATTTCTTAAAGTGGGCTCTTTTATATTTTATGAACTTTATTAATATTTTACTATCAGATTTGCCGCGCCGTTTCACCAACATTCATTATTTTTAAAACCAGGCATAAAGTTTTGATTGACCACCTGATCACAATGTTATCATTACTGCTACAGAGCTGGCAGTGATCAGGGCACCCTTCAACACAGAGTGTTATTTATTGCTGTGAACATTTTTATCAACCCCAGTAAGATTAAGTTTACCCTTCATAAGTAAAGGTGAAATGATTCACATCTAATCAAAGGTATTTCTGCTGCACCCTGATTCTCACAAACAACCTCCCCACCCCACTACATCCTGTATCACACACACATCCCCACTGCACCCAGTAGTATGTACAGGATGCAGGGGGGGGGGGGGGGTGTATATCACACACATATACACACCCTTGTTGCACCCTGCATCTCACACATGCCCTGGTTGCACTGTGTCACAGACCTCCCCTAGCTGCACCCTGTATCTCTCTCACACACACTCCTGTTGCACCCTGTTTCACAGAGACACACACCAACTACACCCTGAATCTCTAACACACACACTTGTTGCACCCTGTATCACATACACATCCGCATCCGTATGCATTGCCCCTCCCCCACTTCATACTGCCCCTTCTCCAAAGCGCGCACACAGCTCCTGCCCCCCCCACTACACATAGCCCCTGCACCCCCTTCACCCCGCGCACACACACACACACAGCCCCTGCCTCACCCCATCACCCCCCCCGCCACACAGACAGACAGACAGACCCCCCCCCCCCCCACATCTCTGCCAGTCCCATTTCACACTCCGCCCTGTCTGCTGTGTCTCACCACTCACCAGATTCTGTCATCAAAACACTCCTGCCCTTCCTCCACCGTCTGTTCCACATTCGCCTCATGTCCATCCACACACATTATACAGCTTCAGGCTGCCTGACGCTAACAGGGAGATAGCTCTGGGTCTAAGCACTTACATCTGTGAAGTGTTTGCACCAGATTCCACTGTATCTGCATCGATCACACACTAGCAGCTCTGGGGCTCTGTCTATCTCACACGCAATGTCAGATAGAAGGTCAGCCCCAGCAAAACTGATCTAGAAAGATGAGACGGCATGTGTGTCCCCAGCAGTCACGGCAGGCTGGGTGGCAGATGCCAGTGCCAAGCAGTTATAATAGGGAGAACGTTTGTGTCATTGTAGACAGGCGATAAATGGGTTAACAATACAGTTCATATCTAGAAAGAAATCTACAAATACCCTGACACTTACTCCAGCTACAAATGAGGGATGGGCAGTTGGGGCAGACTCTGCAAATATTTACAAAAATGCACCCAAATAGCTAAAGTTAAAGTTTATTAGTCATATGCAAGGCTTACATTCACACTGCAGTGAAGATGTGCTTAAAGGCACTGTGACAGATTGATTCAATAGGGACATGAACTCTGGATTAGCAAAATCACAAATAATAATTTCACAGAATGTTTTCAGGCAAAGAATTGTTAGGCCAGGTGTGGGGTACTTAACCAGGAACAGCACTGCCAGGCTACCCTGATTCACCTCTGTCCGGGTCAGACACTCCTGAACAAAGAAACTTCCAGACTGGCTGTCGACTGCTTTGAATTAGGTTCAGCTGCGAGACACTCATTGTCCATTGTACACTAACAACACAGTGCAGTCCTGAACATCACAACAGCATTCTGTAAGACACCACATCCGTGCGATGCAACCATTACACAGGTAAAGATCACTGGTTCATAGAAATCACAGAAACCCTACAGTACAGAAAGAGGCCATTCGGCCCATTGAGTCTGCACCGACCACAATCCCACCCAGGCCCTACCCCCATATCCCTACATATTATACCCACTAATCCCTCTAACCTACACGTCTCCGGACACTAAGGGGCAATTTAAGCATGGCCAATCAACCTAACCTGCACATCTTTGGACTGTGGGAGGAAACAAGAGCACCCGGAGGAAACCCACGCAGACACGAGGAGAACGTGCAAACTCCACACAGACAGTGACCCGAGCCGGGAATCGAACCCAGGTCCCCGGAGCTGTGAAGCAGCGGTGCGAACCACTGTGCTACCGTGTCGCCCAGGTTCTGGCAAGTGATCTGACTGATAGGGTTACGGGAACAGGGCCTGGGTGGGATTGTAGTTGGTGCAGGCTCCTTGGGCCGAATGACCTCCTTCTGTACTGGAGGGATTCAATGATTTCCCACTTCCTTCCCCCCACACACACCCCTGCATTACCAGTTGCTCGAAGTCTCTTGGGACAATGAATAAAGGACAGTTAACGAATGGCCAGCACAGATAGCAGAGCAATTTCACAGCGCATCATTTAACATTCAGACTAATCAGCAGAAGCTGTAGGGTTGTTAACGATTCAGAATGTGTTGTAACACTCCCTAACATTCTGCATCACCATGTAGCAAGGTGACAACTTTTATACAGCGAGTGAAATGAAGAGGAATATGAAGACACCAACTGTAGCTCATGGCCACAGCTCCATCAAACACTGATGTTGATTAGACAACTACAGAGGGCAAGAGAACAGGTTGTTCACTTCTAGACACTTAACACAGATTTTTAATTAGTTTTATACTTAACTGAGTTTAAGCAACTCCTCCTCCTGTGCACTCCAGAAAACTCCACATTAAACCTTCAGTTACACTGCCAGTCTGCTGTAAGTAAATCTTAGACTCCTCTCGGCAAACCTATCCCCACAAAACAACCCTGCACATGACAGGCCTACCCTCGGCTTCCACTCCCTTCATTTGAATAAGATTAAAATAACAATCTGACCACATGTTAAATCCCAGCAGGACCGGGAGTTGCACTGGGAGCGGTTACTCTCCACCTGACTCCCTTTGGCTTCTGCAGCCAACGCCCATTTCACAGAAGTGGATCTGATTGAGATGTCAGCTGCAACAGAGGAGGGGGGCCTTGGGGGGAGTGTACGAGAGGGAGAGCATGCGAGAGGGAGAGTGTGTGTGTGCAGGGCAGAGTGTGGAGCTACCACGTTGCCTTCCCAAAAGGAGCGAAGAGTGATGTCAGAGCACAGCTCTGTTTAAACTTGGAGTCAGGAAATTTTACCATTGACTGAATTAAGAACATTAGCACAAAGCAGGTGGTCCACAGGCATTCACACTGAAGTGAATGATTTAAAACATTTGCCTCCACAGATTGTAAAATAGGGAACAGAGATTTTGTCTTTGATCCTGGTTGGACTCTTAGATGTTTTGCGTGCATGTCCAATGCCATGTCAGAACATCAGGATACTGTGTCCCTCTCCAACAGTGCAGGAACTGTCTCCAGCTGCTACAGGAATTCCAAGCTCCAAGCAGCTGCAGTCACTGTGGTATAACTACTAGCATGTGTGAGATCAGGATCACACATTCCACAAGGTGAAATCCTGGCAAGCAGCAGGTCAGAGCTGGAGCTAGTGAGAGGAGAAATGGGAAGGTTGGCAGGGTCAAGATGTGACTTGAAGTGTGGTATGAGAGGGTGGACTTCAGGTTCTTGGGGCATCAGGACAGAAGTAAGCTGTTCAGAAAGGGATAGGCTGCACCTCAACAGGACTCAGACCATTGCTCTGACAGCAAGTTCATTCATATGGTCGGGGAGGATTTAAACAAATTTGGCAGTGTGTGTGGGGGGGAGGGGTGGAAACATATCAAAGTATAAGAGGTGAATAAGGTGCATCAAGTCATGTATTAGACAGCATGCAGGAACACAATAGATGCATAATAGGAGATACTATGAAGCACTCCAGAGAAATTCAAAAACGCATTTACAATGCATGTACATAAGCACGGGGCGGAGGGAGGACTGACACTTGGGTATGAGTGATTGTTGTATCATAAGGCTTAGACTGCATTGTCGTCATCCAAATGGATCTTAAAAATACA
Organism: Carcharhinus amblyrhynchos; assembly: GCF_965287045.1. NCBI lineage: Eukaryota > Metazoa > Chordata > Chondrichthyes > Carcharhiniformes > Carcharhinidae > Carcharhinus > Carcharhinus amblyrhynchos. The sequence goes on from NC_137356.1 coordinate 19,426,897, forward strand.
TTTGACAAAAGCACCACAAAAGGCTGGTTAACAAAATTATGGCTCGTGGAATTGGAAGGGCAGTGCCTAATTGGATAAAAGAAAATACCTCAAGGTCAGAGACAAGCTGTTGTAAATGGTTATTCTTCACAGACTGGAAGACAGGAGAGAATGCTGTTCCCCACAGGCAGTACAGGCACACTGTTTCATGATGGATATAACTGACTTGGATATTAGGAAGAGCGCAAAATTTCTAAATTTGGTAAGAATGATTCTTATTGAGTATCATAGGATATGGATAGGCTGACAGTGCCAGGTGGAAGTTAATATGGAGAAATGCAGACTGTTTAACAGAAGGAAGAAGGAGCAGCGGATCTGAAGTGGCACAGTTCTAAAGAGTGCACAGGGACAAAGTGACCTGGGGATGCAGACGGCAGGTCATGGTAAGAGACTAGTTAGCAAAGCTCAAGCTGCACAGATAAAGGTATGAAGTACAAAAGCAGGGGAGCTACACCCAGCCATTAGAATGCTCTGGTTAGGTCACAACTATACAAATGTGCCCCAGCATACTGTAGGAAGGGTGTGAGGGTCCTTGAGAGAGTGCGGAAGAGATTTCCAGGGATGAGGGATTTTAGCTATAGGTTAGATTGGAGAATACGAGATCGTTCTCCTTGGACAGCATGGTAGCACAGCGGTTAGCACTGCTGCCTTACAATGCTGGGGGCCGGAGTTCGATTCCGGCTTGGGTCACAAATTGTGTGGGGTCTGCACATTCTCCCGTGTCTGCATGGGTTTCCGCCAGGTGTTCTGGTTTCCTCCCACACTCTAAAGATGTGTAGGTTAGGTGCATTGGCCATGCTAAATTGTCCCTTAGTGTCAGGGGCGATTAGTAGGGTAAGTACGTGGGCTTATGGGAATAGGGTTTCGCTGGGATTGTTCTCGGTGCAGGCTCAATGGGCCAAATGACCTCCTTCTGCACTGTAGATTCTATGACCTGAACCTCAATTTTAAAATTCCTTGCTTTTATCCTTTCCCATCTCCATAATCTCCTTCAACCTCACAACTCTGTGTTCATCCTATTCTAGCCTCTTGTGCATTGCTAACTGTATCTCTTCACCATTAGTAGTGAGGCCTTCAGCAGCTTTGGCTGAAATAGCACCCCCTCCCCCCCCCCCACCCCCCACACACATACAACTGCTTCTCCATTCCTCAACTTTGCTTTAAAAATGCCTCCCAGCTTTCACAGGTCGCTTTGTTTGCTCCTAGTGTTTCCCACACAATTCGAGTGCAATGCCTAGCTGGTTACCTGTATTAAGTATTCAAACTGATAGATGCAGAGTCCCAGCTCTGCCATGCTGGGTTTAAAAAGCTCCCGCAGTCGATATTCTTGCATCAAACGCACAAACACACAGAAGGCTTCTTCTTCTGGCATCTACAAGAGGAAAGAGAAATTTACCGCAAGGAAGGCGCTGGGAAAACATACCAACAATTCCACTTTAGCACAGGCTCAAATCAGAGCGGAAATGGCCAGAAACCTACTGGCTAAAGAGCAGGGATTATTGCAAAAGACCTCATTACCAAAGAAACAAGTACAGAAGGTGTAATGGGAAGTTTCCAGCTATTTGACCTGTCCCTTGGAGAAAATGTAGGAACAAGTTATGATGTGAAGCAAATATGACTTCTAAAATTTTTCCCAGGTTACTATATTTGAAATTGGATTACTAGGTATACAAGACAGCGACAAGGTTTAACAGGACTCCAAGAACAAGATTTTAGAAAACCCAAACTAAACTGGTAAATCCTGATGAGAATGGCAATGAATAAATATTCAGCTGCCCTTTGACAGCATTTTAGTTTTATGAAGGTGTAATTCAGGCAGCATCTTTCACTGGATGCCTGTTGTAATTAATAATGTCTGAAAATTAATCTGATTACCCAGATGGTTTATGCGTTGCTTTCACAGGGGAGTATCAGCAGTGACCGGTTTACTAGGTTAATATTAACCAGTATGGCACAGCACAGCAAGTTCCACCTTCACGCAGGTCATTTGGCTTTGTGAACAGAATGTCTGAAGTAGAAGAATGCACCTGCAAAGCTAAACCTGGAAATACCAGGAAAAGCCGTGTCTTACACTAAGAGAAGCAATCACACTACTTATGCATGAAGGCATTTAGGAGCGGCACAGTGGTTAGCACTGCTGCCTCTCAGCTCCAGGGACCCTGGTTCAATTCCGGCCTTGGTCACTGTCTGTGTGGAGTTTGCACATTCTCCCCATGTCTGGTAGGGTTTTTTTCCCCAATGCTCCGGTTTCCTCGCACAGTCCAAAGATGTATGGACTAGGTTGATTGCCCATGCTAAATTGCCCCTTGGTATCCCAGGATGTGTAGGTCAGCAGGGTAAATACGTGGGGTTGTGGCAATAGGGCCTGGGTGGGATTGTTGTTGATGCAGGTTCAATGGACTGAATGGCATCCTTCTGCACTGTAGGGATTGTACAAGTAACGTTCTATGATATGAGCACAACTGCCAGACCACACAGCATTCAGCAGTAATCACTGAGGCCGGAAATGATCACACTCACCTGCATGAGGAGAAGGCCCACAATGAAAGCACTTCCTTGGCAATATCCAACTTCACGGTCAACCAGGGAGTATGCCTGTAACAAAGCAACTGAATGCAGTCTGAAACCTGGGAGTAAATTCAGATACTTTTGACACCACATGATAACTCAGCAGTTCAAGGATGGCTAACGGACAGTTTGCTACTTAACAATAACAGGAACATTGGAAGCTCTGCCGCTCAAACCAACCTCGAGTCTATAAAGCCAACTCATCCAAGGTCACATTTAATTACCTGCATGACCTGGTGTGTACACGAACAACATGGCACTAAAATGAATGTTAAGAGTATGGTGTGAAGGCAAGTGTGGGTTTTCACTTTGCAGCTTATGGCAATCTGCCAAAACCCTCCTTGGGTTATTCCTTGGCAATTGCCAATGTGACTATTACCTGTGTTTTTATTCAGGATATTGAAAGTCAGGCACACCTCCTGGCCCATTGTAACAGTGCGCAAACATGTCAGTCGTGTTGTTCTGTCACATCTGTGGAAGCAGCTGGGGGTGGGGGTGGGGATTGGGGGCGGGGGGGGGTGGTGGTTGGTAGTGGGGAAACTATCCCTTGATATACATTCAATTCCTTGAGTACATTGCCCGTAATTAGAAACGTGTACACTTTCTAGAATATCATTAGGCCCTGTGACAGTGCGCAGTGAAGAGTCACATACATCAGCGTTTGAGCTTAAATTTACTGCCAAATTCCATTTCTTTCAATGCTAAATTTTCAATTTGGTGTTGTTGATGTAATTCAAACTGAATATAAAAGTATGCAGGGAAATAAAATGGAACTGAATTATGGCTCGAAAAGCTCAAGTTCATGAACTGATGAATAGTTGCTTCCTCTGCTGTAAATTAAATGTTTCTAGTCTGGTTTGTCAAGCGTTTACTTGAAGGGTGACATTTGTTTGATTTGCAACAACATTGGATTTCTCAATGAGATCTTAACAGGTAATTCACTTCCACATATTCCGTTTCCCAGCACTGAGTCAATAATTTAAACACAAGCCAGGTTATTCCAATCCCAAGTTATTTGAAGTATAAAACTAGACATGAACACTTCCCCCTGATAATCGGATAGGTTCGTTTACAGAATGCAGCGTTCTATCACTCTTGGACTTACGAACGGGAAGTCATGTTTGACAAATCAGTTGGAATTCTTTGAAGATGGAACCACTACAGTTGACAAGGGGGAACCAGTCAATGTGGTATATTTGGACTTACAGAAAGCATTTGACAAAGTCCCGCGCAGGGACTATCATGCAAGATTAAAGTGCATGGAAGTGGGGGGAGTGTATTGAGATGGATAGAAAACTGGTTGGCAGAGAGGAAACAAAGAGTACGAATTAATGAGTGCTTTCCAAATTGGCAGGCAGTAAATACTGGGGTGCCACAGGACCCCAGCTATTCACAATATATATTAACGATTTGGGTGAGGGAACAAAATGTAACATCTCCAAATTTGCAGATACCATATTGGATGGGAGGGTGAACTGTGACAAGGATGCAGAGAACCTTCAGAATGATCTGGACAAGTTGGTCAAGTGGCCTACTCAAATGGCAGATGCAGTATAATTTAGATAAGTGAAGTTATTCACTTTGAAAGCAAAAACAAAAAGGCAGATTGCTACCGGAATGGCTGTGAATTGGGAGAGGAGTGTGTGCAGCGGGACCTGGGTGTCATTGTGCACCAGTCGCTGAAGGTAAACACGCAGGTGCAGCAGGCAGTAGAGAAGGCAAATGGTATGTTGGTCTTCATTGCGAGAGGTTTCGAGTTCAGGAGCAGGGATGTGCTGTGGCAATTATACAGGGCCTTGGTGAGGCCACACCTATTTTCTGAGGAAGGATGTTCTTGCTCTCGAGGGAGCGCAGCGAAGGTTTACCAGACTGATTCCAGGGACGGCGGGACTGATGTATGAGGAGAGATTGACAAGGTTAGGATTGTTTTCACTGGAGTTCTGGCAAACGAGGCGGGGGGGAGGTGTGGATCTTAAAGATTTTTAACATTTGAACAGGCCGAGACAGGGAGGATGTTCCTGATTTTGGAGGTGTCCAGAACCAGGGCTCACAGTCTCAGGATTCAGGGTAGACCATTTAGGACAGAGGTGAGGGGACATTTCTTCACCAAGAGAGTGGTGGGCCTGTGGAGTTCCGTAATAGTTGATGACAAAACATTGAATATATTTAAGAGGCAGCTGGATATAGCACTTGGGACAAATAGGATCAAAGATTATGGGGAAAAGCAGGATTAGTCCATTGAGTTGGACGATCAGCCATGATTATAAATGAATGGTGGAGCAGGCTCAAAGGGCCAAATGGCCTTCCCCTGCTCCTATCTTCTAGTTCCTATCTGTCTGCTTCGAACTGGTGACTATGTGTTCCAGCGTTCCTTCTTTATAAGTACTCCAAGTACTTAATTAAACAATTCTCTTCATCCAATATAACTAACGTACCACATGGATGCTGTGGTATTGCATTCAATGCTACACAGTCCACTACGTAAGCATGTGGCGAGTTACCATTTTGGAACAGCCCTTGGGGAGCTAACAGGTGGTTAGATGTTCTTTACACAAGGCAGCAAGATGACATGGTGGGGTGGGAATGATGGGCTGCTGCGTTGGGAAACGTTATTACTTTCGGATATCCTACATGATTTCACGCTGATGAATGCAGTGTCTTGTGACTTTACTGGTTTTTTTCCCCAAAGTAAGCCATCCTGAGATATTGTAGATCTGCCTGAATTTGGACTGATGCGCCTTAACTTCATCTGCCCACCTTTGTTCCTAATGCTTATTAACCTGACAGCGCGTACGAGTGTGAAGGCAGCCGTCCTGATATCACCCCGAATGCAAAATGCTGCGGACGCTGCAAATCGGAAATCAAAACAGAAAATGCTCAGCAGGTCTGGCAGCATCTGTGGAGAAAGGAAGGAGTTAATGTTTCATGCTGATTGCCTTTCCAAGGTCACCAACCAAAAATGTTAACTATTTCTCTCTCGCTCTCTCTCCACTAATGCTTTTTCCTTCCCTCCCCACCCCAAAAAAAAATCAGCATTCCGTATGGACCATTCTCTCCTGGACACTGGTCCACTCCTCCATCATACCCAACACCTCACCCCCCACCCCAGCCCACGGCACCTTCCCATGTCATCGGAGAAGGTGCAACACCTACCCCTTTACCCTTGACAAAGAACAAAGAAAATTACAGCGCAGGAAGAGGCCCTTCGGCCCTCCAAGCCTGCACCGACCATGCTGCCTGACTGGACCAACACCACCCGCCATCCTTCCAGGGGACCATATCCCTCTATTTCCATCCTATTCATGTAGTTGTCGAAAGAACAAAGAAAATTAAATAGTCTTGCTGAGTATTTCCTGATCTCTTTTCCTATCAGTCCTGAATGGCCAGTCATTTTAAGGTTATGTCCCACTGAGCTACCCTTCCATTGCATGAGATAAAAATAAATTTAATCAGCCATTCATTTTTCATCCCTACGTAATTCTAGTCTTTGCAACCTGTTCTCAATTTAACTCTCGTGACACCAGCGTTGCTCCACTGAATCTGCACTCTCCCCATGGCCAGAGTATTCTTTGTGCAGAATGGAATGCAGTGCTCCCAAGTGGAGTTTACGTACAGCTTTGTAGGCTTGCAACAGAACTCGTAAACCTGGAGCTCCAGCCCCTTCGCACTAAAGGTGAACGGGGATGGAGTCCTTTAAGACGTCATCCCGTTCTCTCAGCTCCTTCGGCTCCGCCACATCTGTTCAAAATAGCACTGTCAATATGTCTTCCTCCTCGTGGCTTTCCACCCAATATCATTAACAGGGCTCTCAACCATGTTTGATCCATTTCCCCAAGCCACTGTTCTCATTCTCCCCCTCTCTCCCAGAACCACGATAGGGTTCTCCTTGTCCTCACCCCACCAGCTTCTACATTCAAAGGATCACCCTCCGCCAATTTTACCAACTCCAGCATGACGCCACTACTCAACACCTTTTTCCTTCACCCCCAGCCCCCTCAGCATTCCGCAGGGACCATTCTTTCCTGGTCACACTGGTCCGCTCCTCCGTCGTGCCCAACATCTCACCCCCCCCTGCCCACAGCACCTTCTCACGGAATCAGAGGAGGTGAAACACCTGCCCCTTTACCTCCCCTCTGCTCACCGTCCCAGATCCTAAACACTCCTTTCAGATGACAGCTTCTCATGCGCCTCCTCCAATCCGGTCTGTTGCATTCGCTGCTCCCAATGCAGTCTACTCTACATCGGACAGACCAAACGCAGACCGGCTGGTCGCTCTGCTGAGCGCCTTCGGTCCATCCACAAGCAGGACCAAGACATTCCTGTCGCTTGCCACTTCAACACCTCACCCTGCTCTCCTGCTCACATGTGTCCTTGGCCTTTTGCAATGTTCTAGCAAATTGGAGGAACAGCACCTCATCTCCCGATTGGACACTCTACAGCCTTCAGAACTGAATATTGACTTTAACAACTTCAGAGCGTGAACTCTCCCCTCCTTTTTCACCCCATTTCTATTTTATGTTTCTTCCATTTCTTCTTTTCATCCATTTTTATCACTTTTTATTTTTCCACATCTGAAATCTCATTCTCCATCCTGTCTCCAAACTCAACATTCCTCAGGCTGATCAATACCTATCTGCGTCTTTGTTCTGCCGTTCACACATTCCCATCACTTAATGGACACCTTTAGCACCTTTTTTCAGCCTTTATCATCACAATGTACATTCCCTTCCTCCAAATACAGCGCACCCCACCCCCTACTACAGATCTACAGATTTTCTTTGCCTTCAGCTCTGATGAAGGGTCATATCCAGACTCGAAATGTTGGCTCCATTCTCTCCCCACAGATGCGTACGACCTGCTGAGATTTTCCAACATTTTCTGTTTTTGTTTCAGATTCCAGCATCCTGACTATTTTGCTTTTAGATTGAAATAAAGGCAAACGTTATTTCAGTTGTCACGTACTTCATGCACTTCTCTCCTAGATTTTGGTGATTTCTGCACACAAATGCTCAAATCCCTCGGTTCCTCCCCAGTCTCCAGATTCTCACCTTCAGAAAATTAAATTTATCATTTTTTCAGACCCCAGACTTCACACTTGCCCTAATTGAACTCCGCATGCCACAGTTTTTCCCACTTCCTCGATCTATCAATGCCCCTTTGCAATTTTCTGCTTCCATTCACCAAGTCGCCATTGAGAAATTCTTGAGCTAACCTCATCTTATTGGCCTAAATGTAATTGGGGAAGTCCTGAATACAAAAGACAAAGTGAACCTTCACCCAGCATCCAAAACAAGCAGCTGCTGTGCGCACAGCTAGCTGTATCTTTACAAATTCACTTTGGAGGAGGACACGGAGATGGGGAGGGCTGGAGGAGGACACATAGAACATGGAACATTACAGCGCAGTACAGGCCCTTCGGCCCTCGATGTTGCGCTGACCAGTGGAACCAATCTAATGGCCTCTAACCTAAACTATTCCAATATTATCCATATGCCTATCAAATGACCATTTGAATGCCCTTAAATGGATGTCAGAGGTAGGTTCTTTACTCAGAGGGTAGTAAGGGCGTGGAATGCCCTGCCTGCAGCAGTTGTGGACTCGCCAACTTTAAGGGCATTCAAATGGTCAGTGGATAGGCATATGGATAACATTGGAATAGTTTAGGTTAGAGGGTCATTAGATTGGTTCCACTGGTCGGCGCAACATCGAGGGCTGAAGGGCCTGTACTGCGCTGTAATGTTCTAAAGTTGGCGAGTCTCGGAGATGGGGCCACGAAGATGGGGAGGTCCGGACGGGGCCACGGACATAGGGAGGGCCAGAGGAGGGCACGGAGGAGGCTATGGAGTTAGGGAGGCTATGAAGGGATTGAAACACAGGATGGGAATTTGAAATTTGGGAAGCTGTTAGGCCAACGAGACAATTTCAGACAGTGAGTACTAGTGTGAATTTGGGTATGGGCAGAGCTTTGGCTGAGCGCAAAGGCTTGGAGGCTATAGGAGAATTGGAATAATCAAGACAGGATAACAAGTCTCTGAGGAACAAGCAGTTGAAAGGAGAGAAATTGTAACTGAATTGGAGTGAAGTCTCATCTCTCACCTTCATGACATTGAACAGCACCTCCTGTCCCAGACTGTCTTGTCCTTTGAAGAATTCATGTTCTGGGTAAGTACGAGCAATGTCTCTCCGGATCAACTTCTCACAGGGGGAGGTCATCTTTAACAATTCCGAATACTGATTTTTCACTGGCATGTCAGTGGCGTTGCATAGTAATTGCCAGGCAATTCCCCGGAAATGGTGCGGAATTCCTTTCCGAATAAGCTCCTGAAAGGAAACAACACTTTTTTCAATTCCTTTTTCACCCATTATCCCAGTTTTCCTTCTGCCCTCTGGCTAATGTTTTCTGTGCAGTGAAAGCCCTGCAATGTCTTGCTCTACGTGAGTCAATCAACCACACTGAGCATCACTGTAACCAAATACTCCTTCATGTTAACTCCAGCAGAGGTTCCTGGACAACCTTCCAGGGGTAGTGGACTCACTTTTTTTCCCTCCAGCTTAAAGGCACTGAGGACAAGTAGAGTGTCAATTTCGAGAGAAAAAGAACATAAGAAATAGGAGCAGGAGTAGGCCATCTCGCCCTTCGAGCCTGCCCCGCCATTCAATAAGATCATGGCTGATCTGAAGAGGCTCAGTTCCACTTTCCCGCTTTCTCCCCGTAACCCTCAATTCCCTTGCCTACCAAAAACCTATCTACCCGTGTCTTAAATATATTTAGCAAGGTAGCCTCCACCACTTCAACGGGTGGAGAATTCCAGAGATTCACCACCCTTTGAGTGAAAAAGTTCCTCCTCAACTCCGTTCTAAACTGCCCCCCACCCCCCCCCCCCCCTTATCTTGAGGCTGTGCCCTCTAGTCCTCCTGTCCTTTGAGCGGGAAGAATCTCTCTACCTCTACCCTATCCATCCCTTTCATTATCTTATACGTCTCTATAAGATCCGCCCTCATCCTTCTAAACTCCAAGAAGTACAGGCCCCGTCTATTCAGCAACAGATGCTGCTATTGGCTCGAGCGTGGGAACATTCCACCCAGAATCTTTCCATTCTGTAGTTACCGAGTCAGACAAGACAGGCCTGTAGACTCCCAAAACTACACATGGTTGATCAGACACAGCCAACCACGCAGTCAGCAGGGCCCTTCAAGGCTGCCCATTGGGTGAGGACAGCGCTCACTAACCTCTCCAACATTGTACTCATCACCTCACTAGCATGGCAAGATCACCTCTACACTTTCTAGATTTGACGTTCTGGCAGAAATAAAATTAAGTGACTGTTTTGAATGGAAGTTATTATAGAAGGTGGGAAATCGCAGATCACACACCTACAGGCAGTAGTCAGGTGAGTGGCTTCATGAATATCATTCAAGGTAGCGTTGAATCAAGCCACAGGACTACACCCTGATGATGTTGTTTTTCCTTTGTGCATAATCTCAACTTCTTAATGGTGACAGAGTCAGCGACTGTATTCCTCACTGATGCACAGTCTCCTGCTTTTCAATCTCACGATAAACCTCTCTCCCACCATCATCACCCACCACTACCCCACCACCCTCATGGATGCATCAGCAATAAGAGTTATTTCGTTTCAAGATGACCTCTTTCCCATATACACTGTAGTGCTGTTGTTGTGGACAGAGGGGCAATTTTTTTGTTGTTGTTGTTTGTCCCTGAGCAGAGATGATTAAATTTCTTTTAATGGGCAGTGGGGCATTTCCTCAGACCCTCAGTTTGTGAAATCAATTCTGAAGCAACTTGTAGCAAACTCTCTTTAGGGTTAAATGAGAAATATTGTTTATTCATACATTCAAACTAGGGGGATGATCATTGCACTCACACAACCACATGTGCACTCACACGGAGGAGATAGAAACATTTTAAAACTCGTAAGTTTTTTTTTGTTTTAATTTATGTGAACGTCAGAGTCTGAGAAGATTCCTTGAAGTTGGAGTTAAAATTCAAGTGTGCTCAGTGCTTTGAAGTTGGTGATAATGCAGCAAGATGGGATTGGTTTAGAGACTTGGTTCATTCTACAACCAAATACAGGAATTGCCCAGAGAGTCAGCCTTTGAGGACCTTTAGGCATGGGGCAGGCTTTGTTGTCAGCCTGGAGTCCTGCTTTGCTGTTGACAAGACTGGGTTGGGTGTTTAACAGCAGACCTATTTGGGAGTCCAGAAATGTAAATTTTCCAAAGACCAAAGGAGTTTAAGTCAGGTCCAATTGAGGAGTCAGTTCCAGGATAATAATCAGTTTCTCTGCCTCCAGTCAATATCTGTCCACTTTAGGAGATAGTTTATTGGTGTGTTTGCTGGTATAATAAGTTTCAATGGCTCTCTTTGTTATAGGTCTAAGCAGTCTGCTACTTCCTTGTGTCACTGATTGTAATGGCCCCACACAATGAGAGATGAGAGACTTCTCAAGGATAAGAGTTGAACATTGTCCTGTAATTACTTCTGGAAATTTCCAGCGCTGTAGCCAACTTTCAAATCATGACCTTTAGCACATGTCTTTGCTCCAGCAATGTCCATTTTTAATGAGCAGGAAGCAAAGTTTGATTTAAATAGTTTATAAACTTTATGATCTCGTTCATGTCTGAAGGACACGACTCTGTCTTTATCAAAGACATCTACTGTCACTTTGTTAGGGTAGGGGTGCAATGTATGCCAGGTAATTCAGAGTTTCAGCTCGGTACAAGATGCTAGGGCTACACTCATTAGGATGAACGCAAGAATGTCAAATTTCAAATGCTCATAACGAGGAGATTACAACCCATTTGCTGTTAACTAGGAGGTTGCCAGGATGGTGGGCAAGCAGAAATGACAAGTATTGGAATTGCTGGCAGTATTTAAGTGATGTGGAAATGCCAGCGTTGGACTGGGGTAAACACAGTAAGAAGTCTCACAACACCAGGTTAGAGTCCAACCAGTTTATTTGATAGTAATCTCGCATGCTTTCGGAAGGCGGCCTTCACGACACACGACAACGCAGACTCGCTAAGCAGAGACTGATAGTCAAGTTCCGCACACGAGGACGGCCTCAACCAGGATCTTGGGTTCATGCCGCACTATCTGTAACCCCCATGACTTGCCTGGGCTTGTAAAACCTCACTTACTGACCTGTCTGGAGACAATACACATCTCTTTAGCCTATGCTAATGCTATCTCCACTCACATTGTCTGCATCTTTAAGACTTGAATAGCAGGTTAGCTGTAAAGACTCGCATTCTAATCAGTATTCCGTAAACTCTGTGACTTTATATGCCCTTCTCTGATCAGAACCTTCCACACACCTGACGAAGGAACAGTGTTTCCGAAAGCTTGTGGGATTACTATCAAATAAACTGGTTGGACTCTAACCTGGTGTTGTGAGACTTCTTACAGTATTTAAGTGAAGCAGCCAGCTCATCCAAATAGGATGTAACACAGGAATGCTGGCCAGAATTTTCAAATCTTCCTTCGATGGTGGTGCCAGGAGGTTGCAGGGTTGTGAATGTTGTACCCTGGTTCAAGAACGTGGAGGAGAAACCTGACAAGTGCAGGCCAGCCAGTTTAATACTGGTGCTAGAGAAGTTTTTAGAAACAATAGCTGTAATAAGAACATAAGAAATAGGAGCAGGAGTAGGCCATCTAGCCCTTCGAGCCTGCCCCGCCATTCAATAAGATCATGGCTGATCTGTCGTGGCTCAGTTCCACTTTCCCGCCTTCTCCCCATAACCCTTAATCCCCTTGCCTGTCAAAAACCTATCTACCCGCATCTGTGGAAGAAATTAACAGCTATTTGGATAAGCGTGGATTAATAAACTGGAGCCAGGACAGATATAGTAAGGATGAATACTGCCTGAATAACCTGATTAAGCTTTTAGATGAGTTAACAGAATGGTTAATGAAACTCACATTGTATGTATGAACTTTCAAAAGACAATTAATTACCTCACATTAGGCTTGTTAGCCAATTAAGTCCACGGGGTAAGAAAAACAGCAGCAGCTTAAATACAACATTATGACAGAAGCATGCTGCTTAGCCAGAAAACAGTTGTAGTGAATCAGAGGGTGAGTGTATAATGGAGTGTCCCAGTTAGGTACAAGGATTGCTGCTGTTTGAGATACACATTAATGACTTGCACTTGGGAGACATCATTCCAAAATCTGCAGTCGATGCAAAGCTTCAAAGTGCAGCAAAGCAGCAAGGGTGACAATAATAAACTTCCAAGATTACACAAGCTGATGGAACAGACAGACAAATGGCAGATGAAGTCAACACAGAAAAAAGTGAGGAATGATACAACTTGGTCAGAAGAATGAGAAACAATAAATGCAACATTACAATTTTGAATGGAGTGAGGCAGAATCGCCACCCAGGAGGTGGAGGGGGTGCTGTTTGTGAACAAATCTTCGAGATCATCACGACAAGTAAATAAGGCACACAGGACTCTGGGTTTTAAAAATCGAAGCATACAGGACAAAAGCCTGGAAATTACCACCTAGAAGGAAAGGAGCAGCAAGTACACGGGAACATCATCCCCTGCAAGTTCCCCTAAAAGCTACCACCACCCTGATTTTGAAATATATCTCTTCTTTCACTGTCGTTGGATCAAAATCCGCGAACTCCCTCCCTAGCAGCACTGTGGATGTAACTATACCTCAGAGACTGCAGCAGTTCAAGAAGCTCACCATCACCTTCAAGGGCAATCAGCAACATAAATAAAAATGTCTGGCCAAGCCGGCAATGCCCACAGCCTGTGAAAGAATCAAAAGTTAAGCTTTTGATTCCTGGCTCGGGTCACTGTCTGTGTGGAGTTTGCACATTCTCCTTGTGTCTGCAGGGGTTTCCTCCGAGTGCTCCGGTTTCCTCCACAGTCCAAAGATGTGCGGGTTAGGTTGATTGGCCATGCTAAGAAATTGCCCCTTAGTGTCCAGGGATGTGTAGGTTAGAGGGGTTAGTGGGTATAATATGTGGGTAAGGCCTGGGTGGGATTGTCTTCGGTGCAGACTCGATGGGCCGAAGGGCCTCTTTTTGCACTGTAGGGTTCTATGATTCTAAATCTTTTAGCACTAATCCCCAGAACTATGGGACCGGTTGTGAATAGCACACTTTGGGAAGGTTTTGGAGAGGGCACAGAAGAGATTTACTGGAATGGATCCAGGGATGAGGGATTACAGTTACATGGTTAGGCTGGAGAAGCTGCTTTTTAAAAAAAAATTCTTTCATGAGATGCAGCCAGCATTTGTTGTCCATCCCTAATTGCCCTTGAACAGAGTATCTTGCTCGGACATTTCAGAGGGCAGTTAACACATTGCTGTGAATCTGGAGTTACATGTTCTTACCCAGTCTGACCTACATAAGAACTAGGAGCAGGAGTAGGCCATCTGGCCCCTCGAGCCTGCTCCACCATTCAATAAGATCATGGCTGATCTTTGTGGTCTCAGCTCCACTTACCCGCCCGCTCACCATAACCCTTAATTCCTTTACTGTTCAAAAATATATCTATCCTTGCCTTAAAAACATTCAGTGAGGTAGCCTCACTGGGCAGGGAATTCCACAGATTCACAACCCTTTGTGTGAAGAAGTTCCTCCTCAACTCAGTCCTAAATCTGCTTCCTCTTATTTTGAGGCCATGCCCCCGAGTTCTGGTTTCACCTGCCAATGGCAACAACTTCCCTGCTTCTATCTTATCTATTCCCTTCATAATCTTATATGTTTCCAAAAGGATGACAGATTTCCTTCCCTAAAGGATATTAGTGAAACAGATGGGTTTTAATGACAATAATAGTAAGGATGACCAGGAAACTGAGAACAGCTTCAATTCCAGATTTATTAACTGAATTTAAATTCCAGCAGTGATGGAATTTGAACCCATATCCCCAAAGGATATGGTTCAGGATTAATAGTCCAGTGACACTACCACTGCACCACCATCTATCTCCCCTTGGAGCAGAGGGAGCCCAGAGGAGATTTGATAGAATTGGTCAAAATGTTCAAGGCTCCAGATAGTTTATTTTGATTTTGTTTCCAATCAAATTGGAAAGCGTAGCCTTGGGGGAGAGTTCATTGAATGTATTAGAGATCATTTCTTGGAGCAATATGTTGTGAAACTAACCAGGGAGCAGGCTATTCTTGATTTGGTATTGTGTAATGAGCAGGGTTTACTTAATTACCTCATAGTTAAGGATCCTCCAGGGAAGGGCGATCATAATATGACAGTATTCAAAATTCAATTTGAAAGAGAAAAATTGGAGTCGTCTCACACTCTCATTCTGGAATTAAACAAGGTAATTACACAGGCACGAAAACAGACTGGACAGAAAGGCTAAAAGGAAGAAACTTGGTTGGGGGGAGGGGGGGGAGGGGGGGGAGGGGGGGGAGGGGGGGGAGGGGGGGGAGAGGGGGAAAGAAAGCAAAGAAGGTAAAGACAATAAAAAGATAAAGACAAAGGCATATCATATTGCAAAGGCCAGCAGCAGGCTGGGAGCTTGGGAAACTTTTAAAGATTAACAAAGGGTTACTGAAAAAAAGGGCAAGGGTAAATAATGACAGAAAAATAGAATAAAGTATAAAAGGTTTTGCTATCTTTTAGAAGTATAGAAAAGGGAAAAAGAGTAGCTCAATTGAAGATTGGTCCCTTGGAGGATGAAATTGGGGAGTTAATAAGCAGGGAACACAAATGGTGGAGTCGCTAAGTCACTATTTTGCCTCAGTTTTCATGGTGGAGGAACCATCTCAATAATAACAGGTAATGTGGAGGAAATAGAAAGGGAGGAGCTTAGAGAAACAAATCAATAAGTAAATAGAACATAGAATACTACAGCACAAAATGGCCTTTCAGCCCACAAGTTGTACCAATCATACCCCTACCTACCAGGCCACTGAACTATCTGTAACTCCCAATCCCATTAAATAATACTTAAACTATCAGGATTCAGGCAGAGAAGTCCCCAGCGTCCGATGGCCTGCACCCTTGGATGTTAAAAGGATGTGCCAGCGTCAATCGTGGATTCACAGGTTACAAAACTTCAAAATTCCCCTGGATACGGGAAAGGTTTCATCGGATCGGAAACATACTAACATAACACCCTTATTCAAAAAGGGAGGGAAGCAGAAGGGAGGAAACTGCTGCTGGGCTGATTTGCTGAATCCTGCTGGTACATTATGTTCAATGGCTGACCGGGGGGCACAGATTTGCGGGGACGGGCAGAAGAGAAAGAGATATGAGAAAATACATCTCTACGCAGCAAGTGGCTAGGATTTGGAATCTTCTGCCTAATAAAGTGGCTGGATAAAGATATAATAGCCACCTGCAAAAGGGAATCGGGTTAATACTTGGGGATAAAGTTGTAGGGATGTGAATAAGTGACCCTAACTGCATTGGTCCTTCAAATGGTCAGGCAGGTCTGATGGACCAAATGGCCTCTGCATGTTCTGTAGTATTCTACGAAGAGTCTTTCAACAACGTAATGCAATAATATGAAGCGTACCAAAGTTCGTAATGTCTTCCAATTTCCCAAGTTTATCAACAGTAACGAGATTGGGAGCGCGGCCCCATGAAAACATGGGGATTGTAAAGCAAATCAGTTTCTGAACGAGGAGAGGTTAATATTTTGGTGGGCTCCACCAAAAGCTGTCTGTTCTTTTAGCTGACTGGAATATTGAGCCAGCGTTCACTGCCAGAACCTTGGCCAGAGTGACACCAGCAGGACTGGAGGCTGGTTATCTGTTGACCATCCGGAATATGGTAAAGATGGAAATGGTGGGTCTGGCAGCAGGCTGGTCAACAGGAATCGCCAAGTCTTTAATCAACGCCATCAGCAGAATAACGAGCCACTGCGTCCAGTGTCACTCACCCTCAGCAGCTTCTCTTTCTTTTTGCGGACTTCCTCCCATTCGTTGATCAGTCGGCCCCACAGGATCCAAGTGTCCTCCTCCAAATGGCTCAAGTTGCTCGAAGCCGAGGAGCTGGACACAAGCGAGCCACTGCTGTTCCGTCGCGATCCATTCACAGACCGTAGTGACTTACTATCGGCCTCCAGCAACCTAACAACAAGTTAGAGAGACATTTACAGTAGGTTTTCGGATGTGTGTTTTGTAAACGTGTGTCAGTATTTACATCATTCTAGAACCTGGCGCAGCCGTCACAATGGACAGTCCTTCAGTGAGAACGTTGTAACGCATTAATGTCAGCAATCAACAGTCAAGATAAAAGTTTAAGGAAACCACAATAGTTGAAGGAGCACCAAGAATAGGGAACAACCAGTGGCCCGTATCCCACCTGCATATCTGCACAAACATATCCCAAAATACTGGAAAGACTTGCAGAGTTTCAACTGAACCCAGCTACTCCGTAGGTTTGTTTCAAAATATTCATGCAATGTGAGCGTCACCGGTTAGTCCAGAATTTATTGCCCATCTCTAATTGCCCTCAAGGTGGTGCTGGTGAGCCTTCCTGGCCATGTGGGGTAGGGACACCCTCCGTGCTGTTGGGGAGGGGGGCTCCAGGATTTTGACCCAGCGACAGTGAAGGAACGGTGATATATTTCCAAGTCAGGATGGTGAACGACTTGGAAGGGAACCTCCAGGCAGTGGTGTTCCCAGGTATCTGCTGCCCTTGTCCTTCCAGATGGAAGCAGTCATGGATTTGGAAGATGCTGCTTAAGAAACTTTGGTGAGTTGCTGCAGTGCATCTTGTAGATGGTACACACAGCTGCCACTATTCATCAATGGCAGAGTGGGGTGAATGCTGGAGGTGCTGGATGGGGTGGCAATCAAGAGGACTAATTTATCCTGGATGGCATGGAGCTTCTCAAGTGTTGTTGGAGCTGCATTTATTCAGGTGAGCGGAGGTTATCTCATTACACTCCTGACTTGTGCCTTATAGATGGGGCTTTGGGAGTCAGGAGGTGAGTTACTCGCCAGAGGATTCCTAGCCTCTGACCTGCACTTGTAGCCACTGTGTTTATGGCTAATTCAGTTCAGTTTCTGATGAATGGTAACCCCCAGGATGTTGAAGGTGAGAGATTCAGCAATGGTAATGCCATTAAATGTCAAGGGGTGATGGTTAGATTCTCTCTTGGAGGCGGTTGTTGCCTGGCACTTGGGTGGCGTGAATGTTACCTGCTAGCCCAAGCCTGGATAGTGTCCAGATCTGGCTGCATTTGGACATGGGCTGCTTCAGGGTCTCAGGACTCGTGAATGGTGCTGAGCATTGTGCAATCATCAACAAACATCCCCATTTCTGACCTTATGACAGAGGGAAGGTTATTGATGAAGTAGGTGAAGATTGTTGAGTCTCAGGCACTACCATGAGGGACTAAAGCAGTGATGTCCTGGAACTGAGATAATTGATCTCCAACCCCCTTTGTGGCAGGCATGACTTAGTGGCAAGTAGTCTCTGATTCCCATTGACTCCAGTTTTGCTCAGGCTCTGACGCCACACTTGGTTGAATGCAGCCTTGATGTCAAGGGCTGTCAACGTTCCTGCCTCAACCACATCCTCCAGCAGCTCATTCCACACGTGTAAAAAAAAAGTTACTCCTCAGGTTCTCATTAATTATTTCCCCTCTTAACTTAAACCTATGTCCTCTAGTTGTCAATTCCCCAATCCTGGGAAAATGACTGAGTGCGTTCACCCTATCCATGCCTCTGATAATCTTATACAGCTCTAGAAGATCACACCTCAGTCTCCTATGCTCCAATGAAGAAAGTCCTAGCTTGTGCAATCTCTCCCTATAACTCAGTGCCTTAAGTCTTGGCAACATCCTTATAAATCTCTTCTGCACTCTCTCCAACTTAATAACATCTTTCTGATAGCAATGTGACAAAAACTGAACACAATACTCCAGGAACAGACTCACCAATATCCTGTACAATCACAACATAACTTCCCAACTTCTATACTCAATGCCCTGACTGATGAAGGTCAGCAGGCCACTTCTTCACTGCCCTATCTACTTGTGACTCCACTTTTAGAGAACCGTGCACTTGAACTCCAAGGTCCCTCTGCTCCACGATACTCCCTAAGGTTCTACCAATCACTGTGACAGTCCTACCTTGATTTGACTTTCCAAAATGCAACGCATCAAACTTAACTGTATTCAACTCCATCTGCCAATTCTTGGCCCACTTCCTCAGCTGATCAAGATCCTGCTGCAATTTTTAATAAACTTCCTCATTATCTCCAAAACCACCTATTTTAGTGTCATCGTGCCTTGTACTATCTCATCCAAATCGTTGATACAGCAATGGGCCCAGCACTGATCCCTGAGGCATACCACTAGTAACAGGCCTTCAGTCCGATAAGCATCCTTCCACCATTACCCGAGTCAATTGCATATCCAATTTGCCAGCTGTTCCTGGATTTCATATGATCTAATCTTCCAGAGCAGTCTAGCAAGTGGAACTTTATCAAAGGCCTTACTGAACTCCGCACAGACGTCTACCACCCTGCCCTCATCAACCTTCTTGGTCAGCAAAATGGACCATCATTTAAATAGTAACAAATTGCAGCATGCTGCTGTGCAGAGGCACCTGGGTGTCCTTGTGCAGGAATCTCAAGGAGTTGGTTTGCAGGTGCAGCAGGTAATTAAGAAGGTAAACGGAATTTTGTCCTTCATTGCGAGAGGAATGGAGTTTAAAAACAGGGAGATTATGTTGCAACTGTATACGGTGCTGGTGAGGCCACACCTGGAATACTGTGTACAGTTTTGGTCTCCTTACTTGAGAAAGGATATACTGGCACTGGAGGGGGTGCAGAGGAGATTCACTAGGTTGATTCCTGAGTGGAGAGGGTTGGCTTATGAAAAGAGACCGAGTCCATGCTCATTGGAATTCAGAAGAATGAGGGGAGATTTTATGGAAACGTATAAGATTATGAAGGGAATAGATAAGATAGAAGCAGAGAATTGTTTCCACTGGTGGGTGAAACTAGAACTAGGGGGCATGGCCTCAAAATAAGGGGAAGCAGATTTAGGACTGAGTTGAGGAGGAACTTCTTCACGCAAAGGGTCGTGAATCTGTGGAATTCTCTGCCCAGTGAAGCAGTTGAGGCTCCCTCATTGAATGTTTTTAAGGCAAGGATAGATAAATTTTTGAACAGTAAAGGAATTAAGGGTTATGGTTAGCGGGCGGGTAAGTGGAGCCGAATCCACGCAAAGATCAGCCATGATCTTATTGAATGGCGGAGCAGGCTCAAGGAGGCAGATGGTCTACTCCTGCTCCTAGTTCTTATGTTCACTTCAGCAAAGAACTTTAACAAATTTGTAAGGCGTGGTCATCCATGCTGATTATTCCTAATCAAACCCTGTCTTTCCAAATGCCTGTATATCTTATCCCTCAAGTAACTTACCCATCACAGATGATAGACTTACTAGTCTATAATTCCCAGGTTTTTCAATGCAGTCCTTCTTAAACAAGGGCACAACATTTGCTACCCTCCAGTGTTCTGGTACCTCACCCGTGGCTAACAACAATGCAAATATCTCAGCCAGGACTCCTACAATTTCTTCTCTGGCCTCACGCAGTATTCTTGGATATACCAGGTCAGGGCCAGGAGATTTATCCACCTTCATATAGTTTAATACGTCCATCATCTCCTCTACTGTAATGCGAACTGTCCCCAGTATATCGCCAATAACTTCCCCAGGTTCCCAAATCTTCATGCCTTTCTTCACGGTAAACACAGGAAAAATATTCAAGAACCTTGATCGTCTCCTGTAGTTCCATGTGTCCACTTTAGTCCTTGAGGGGTCCTATTCTCTCTAGTTATTCTTTTTCCTTTAATATACTTGAAGAATCCCTTTGGATTCACCTTAATTCTCTCAGCCACAACTACCTCGTTCCTGCTTTTTGCCCTCCTATTCCTTCTTGAGTATACTCATGTATCCCCTGTATACCTCCAGGGCATCCTGTCCTGGTTACACAGGACATACCCAGGAATGGTGGTGGTAGTGGTGGATGAGATATTGTCTATAAGTTTTCGTTCTGTATGACCATGTCAGGCTGTTGCTCTCCCAGTGTGGCACAAGTCCCCAGATGTTAGGAAGGAGGGATCAACAGGGCTGGGATTTCCTTTATTGTTTCCAACACCTGGATCGATGCCAGGTGGTCCTTTTCAACTGAGTGGCTTACGAGAGGTACTTCAGAGTTAACCACATTGATGTGGATCTGGAGTCACATGTAGGGTAGACCGAGCGAGGACATTAGTGAGCCAGATGGGTTTTTACAACAGTGGTTTCGTGGTCATTAGACATTCAATTTTAGTTTTTGTTTTAAATCTGCTAGGATTGGACTCGAACCCGGGTCCCCACAGCATTACTACCCTGGGTCTCTGGATTACTAGCTGAGCAGCAATACCACTACACCTCTGCGTCTCCTTTAGCTCACCACAGAGGTGCTCCCAATAACATTTAGTCCGTATTATCAGACCTGGGGTGTAGAGGTATGTCAGCACGCTCACTCACGTATCCTGGATCAGAAGCGAAACTGTGTGAAGGATATTTCAGACTGAAGCAGTACTGGATTTTTGCCACCAGAGGTCCCCTTGAGCTAAAGCACTAGAATGGTCAAAGAGGCAAGAGGGAGGAGGGACAGAATGAGGGCGATACTGTACCCAGTCCGAAACAATATCTCCTGAAACATCAATATCTACCCAAACCTCCCTCTGCTTTTCCTGCAGAACCGGTCTCCTCGGGATGTTCACTCCATGCTTTCACCAATCTCTGCATTAAACATATCAACGATGTTGTCTGAACCAATGACACATCCATGATCAGATTTCCAATTCCTTCCCCAAGTAGCAATGCATTGTGAAAGGAAAAAAAGGGAGGAAACCTAACAGACTGAATCATACAATTTTAAAATGGGGAGGGGGGGGAGGAGGGGAACAAAGGGGATAGACAGAAATGACATCCACAAATCTTCATGCGTGACAGGTTAATGAGGCTGTCAAAAGTCAACAAGATCTTTGCCTTTAATCAGTGGAAAAGTTGTGTTGAAATTTTATGAATCAGCAGTCTGAGTCCAGCTGGAAGATTGTGTTCAATCTGGGCACCGTGCTCTAAGGAACAGTGTCAATGTCTTGAAGAGGGGGCAGAAAAGATTTACTTGAAGGACACCAGGGATGAGGAATTCCGTATATCAAAAGGCCGGAGAAGCTGGGGTTTTTCCCTCTTTAGAGCAGAGTAGGTCAACAGAAGACTTAATGGAGATAGAGTCATGGACGTTTACAGCATGGTAACAGGCCCTTCGGCCCAACTTGTCCATGCCACTTTTTTTTTAGACTCCTAAGCTAGTCCCAACTGCCTGCATTTGGCCCCTATCCCTCTATACCCATCTTACCCATGTAACTGTCTAAACACTTTTTAATAGGGTTTGGAATCATAGGTTAATGCGCTGCCTGGAAGGGCAGTGGAAACAAATTTAATCACAACTGGTAAATAATGGAAAGATAAAAATTTGCAGCGCTGTGAGAATTGGATAGCTCTTTCAAATGGGCAGCTATGCAAGCACAACAGGCTGAATGGCCTCCATCTAAGCTGCATAATTCCATGATTCCCACCTTGTGGATTTCCCAATTTGACCCAGACAAATTGAGGTCACCAAAGCATCAGGTGTTTAACTGGATTGTAAAGCTCATGACCAGGTCCTGCTCCTGACCTTTGAACTTGAAGCAGCTACCCCTAGATCCCTTCCCATCATTCCTCTCACCTCCATTCACAAAACTTTGGATTGGTTTTCTTCAAACTCAATATCCCAGCCCAGGCGGCCAACAGGAAGTAGTCAATACTGACCATTCAATTCAGAGCCAATGACTGAGGTCTATGGATGACCAGATGGTTCTTAGTAACAAAACTCAGCTTGTGACATGAGAAAGATGGTTATGAGGTAAACTCACTCTTGGAGCAGATTGTGGGGGAATACAAACTTGTCTACTTTGTCAGGAAGAATAATAAAAGCAGCATTGTTTTTTTCAAACGGAGAGGGATGGCAGAATCCTGATGTGCAGAGGGATCTGGGTGACCTGGGTACACAAAGTTAGAATGCAGGTACAGTGATTAGGAAGGTAAATGGAATATTATTGTAAGGGGAATGGAATATAGAAGTTGCGAAGCATTGTTCCAGTTGTACAGGGTGGTGGTGTGTTCGCATCCAGTGTACAGTTTTGGCTTTTTTTTAAAAGAAATGATATAAATAATTCAACAGTTCAGAGAAAGTTCACTGGACTGATCCTGGAATGACAGAGTTATCTTATAAAGAAAGATTGGCCCTGTATCCATAGTTCAGAAGAATGAGTCAATCTTATTAAAAAATATAAGGTCCTGAGGGGACTTGATAGGGTGGGATACTGAGAGGATGCTTAACTTCCTGGGAAAGAGTGAAACTAGGAGACAGTTTAAAAATAATGTGTCTCCCATATAAGATAGAGATGAAAAGAATTTTTCTCTGAGGGTTCCAATTCTTTGCCACTCTCCCCAGCAACAGAGCGGCAGAGGCGGGTTCTACGAATATTTTTAAAGCAGAGGCGAGTAGATTCGAGACTAAAAAGGAATCAGAAAGGTTATCGGGAGTAAGTGGAATGTGGGGTTGAAGCTACAATCAGATCGGCCATGAACTTGTTGAATGGCGGAGCAAGCTCGACTAGCTTCACGTCCCTGCTGCGCACACAACTATGCAACTGGGCGGCACGGTGGCACAGTAGTTAGCACTGCTGCCGTGCGGTGCCAGGGACCTGGTTTCGATTCCAGCCTTGGTTGTCTGTCTGTGTGGAGCTTGCACATTCTCCCCAGGTCTGTGTGGGTTTCCTCTGGGTGCGTTCCTCCCTAGTCCAAATGTGGGTTAGGTGGATTGGGCATGCTAAATTACCCCATTGTGCCCCAGGATGTATAGGGTGGGGGGAAGTAGTGGGTAAATGTGTGGGGTCACAGGGATAGGACCTGGGTAAGGTGTTTTGTTGGACATTTGGTGCAGACTAGATGGGCCAAGCAGCCTCCTTTTGTACAGTAAGGCTTCTAAGGTGGTAAAAAGGGCGACTGGTGATGATTTAACTGAGGATCAGCACACCTCAGGCAGAAGGCAAGGTCATCCTTCATGCATTACCTTAGCCGGTACAGGATTTGAACACATGCTGTTGGCGTCTCTCTGCATCACAAACCAGCCATCCAGCCAACTGAGCTAAACCAACCCCCAACGATTCACAGTGCATCTGAGAGACATGCACTGTGCCAAGCACTGGGGGGGATTCTTTTCCTGACTTCTCCTTAGAGAATAATTTACCGTCAGACTCTCACACTAAGAAATTGCAAACAAAGTACAAAATTAAAGCCCTTGACATCTAATTCAAAGCAACTAGAATGTTTCATATTGTGTTTTACCACTAGAAAATAATCAACTTCCCGCAAGAGAATCGCAACACAAATCACAGAATGACACATCGTGACTCAGACAGCGAAGTTCATCACTGCAGGCTTCCCTGGGCAGGCATCAAAAATAAATCACCAGGGAAAAGATTCCGCATTCGTAACATTCCGAAGGAGGAAACCACTTCAGGATAGATGTGGAGGGGATGTTTTCTCATGGGGGTCAACTGTTTAAAAAGTAAAGAGGATGTCCATTTAAAAAGAAGGGGGGAGAATGTTTTGTCTCCGAGGGTGGGGAGTCTTTGGAATGCTTCCCGAAGAAGAGGTGGAAGCAGAGTCTAGGAATATTTCTAAGGCAGAGTTGGATGGAAGTTTGGTGATTAAAGGGGTGATGGGGGCGGTGGGGGTGGGGGGGGAGGAAGAAGAGTAGGTGGGACGCAGGGTACGATGATCTTATTAAATGACAGGGCAGACCAGAGGGGTTGAACGGCCTCCTGCTATTCCTCGTTCACAGGTTTGCATCCACCAGCACACAAGCTGGTACAGTTACCACAATGGCTGGACAAACACCATTATGACAAAGATCGAGAGTCACCCTGGATCACTTTGCAACAGAGCGATTGAACTGCCTTTTCCTTCCATGCTTACTGATCAGGAACAGGTCTCGATTGGAAATGAAGATTCATGCCACAGATCTGACCAAAGAGCCCAGCTCATTTCCAATTCAGAAACCACAGGCCTGGCTACGTTGCAACATTGGAAGGGCCCAGTGCTGCAGTGTCACCACCTCGTCTTCGACCACCTATAACACCCACCTGTTTTGCTCCTCCAACTTGGCCAGTAGCTCCAGCTCATCTGGACTGAGGTTATCAGAAGAGGGAGAATCAGGGCTGACTGCAGGACTCGCCATGGGAACAAGGCTTTGCAGTGTTAGGGTCTTCATCCATCAGTAGGTAAAGCACTGTATGCCAGCAAAATTTATATTATCTAGGAGAGACAGAGAAAAGGGAGCTTAACATTGACAACCAAGATTCTAACCCAAAAAAATGTGAAATTCCACACCAAAATTACTCCTCAAAATCTCTTTTCTCAAACAGACCTGGCGAATACATAAAAAGGGACTATAATTTAAATAGGATCTTACATGCACCCCCAGGATACCAGCGTGCTTTACATCCATTGAAAGTATTTGTGAAGTATAGTCAATGTTGCAATTCAAGGAAAGCAGCAACTAATTTATACAAAGCAAAGTCTACAACAGCAATGGCCACATCATGGCTATTGCCACGAGTGAGGTTTAAACACTGGCTTCAGGTTCTACTGCTCTTCCTAGAGTGAGCTCCCATTCACCTGGATTGGCAGAGTTTCAGTTTAACATCTGATCTGAAAGGCAGCACCTCTGACCGTGCAGCACTCCCTCAGTACTGTACTGCCCCGAAGGGTTATCCTGGATCAATGCCAATGTGGACTTTAAAAAGCACAGCCACAGAGAGGTGTGTAATTGCTGAGCCTTCGCCAATATGTTAAACACACATTAGCCTCATGTTTCTGAGTCCATGATTGAGGAAGACCTCCCCCTGAATTGGTACAATTACTGGATGCCAATGTACACGGGTTTGAAAACAGCCACATTAGTTTAACTTTTGGTCACTTGAAGACCAGCCGAGGTTTCAGGCATGATGTTCAAA
The DNA here is from genome assembly GCF_965287045.1 of Carcharhinus amblyrhynchos. Taxonomy (NCBI): domain Eukaryota; kingdom Metazoa; phylum Chordata; class Chondrichthyes; order Carcharhiniformes; family Carcharhinidae; genus Carcharhinus; species Carcharhinus amblyrhynchos. The sequence goes on from NC_137356.1 coordinate 19,452,586, forward strand.
CACAAACAGATCTTTAAAGATAGTCAATGCTGCTCTTCATTGTAAACAAAAATCTATAGAAAGACTGCAGTTACTGAATCGCTACCTCTCAGTGAGGGGCTGCTTTTCTATTCAAACCTATTAGTAAAAGTTAGAGGGTAGATATCTGAAAAACAAAACGCGTTACACTGAGTTTATAGACCAAAAAATTAAGTGTTAATCTTTAGACTTCTTCCTCAAGCATCAAGCTAGGTACTCACCATTCTGTATCACATGGAGCTGAACTATTTTAAGTCTTTCATAACCAGTGCAGAGTGAACCTATTTTAAATATTAACGCACTTAAGCTTGCAGCTTTCACTGAAGAAAGTGCTGAGCATTTTTCCACAGCACAAAACATGCATCCCTCGCCTTCAGGTGAACATGCAATATTGAAGAAATTGAATCTATCTGCGTCAGCAAGGCACATACACTACCCATTGCATTGCTGGTTATGGAATTATTCTTGTTACTTTTAGCTGAAGTTTTTGTTCTGCCCAGGGTACCTGGTCATATTTCCAGCCCTGCCTCTATTTGCTGGAAGGCTGCGCGAGAGGGAGAAAGGCACTCGACTGACAACAGAACTACAGACAATTTAGCAAATGTGCTTAAATTATTATGTTGTGAATAGAGGCAGAGTGGTTAGCGCTGCCACCTCACAGACTCAGGTCCGATTCCGGCCTCAGGTGACTGTGTGTGAGGATTTTGCACATTCTCTGCATGGATTTCCTCCAGGTGCTCCAGATTCCTCCCACACTTCCAGGACGTGCAGGTTAGGTTAGGTTATTTGGCCATGCAAAATTTCCCCTTAGTGCCAGAGGGACTACTGGGGTAAATAAGGGGTGGGGTTACTGCAACAGAACCAGAGTAGGATTGTTGTTGGTGCAGGCTCAATGGGCTGAATGGTTGCCTTCCACACAGTAGGAAATCTATGAATCACATGGAGCTGGCACAGAGCAAGAGTGCAGTGTACCAAGCCATTACTGCAAAAGGTGGATATGTAGTGAGAGCTAGAGCCTCTGAGCAGTCACACTAAAAGAGGGTCTTGCACACTGGGACCCAATGCATACTCATAACCTAGAAGATAATTAGAGAAGCCAGTCCTATGAGGCAGTATCCATCTGTGGTAACTAAAATGGGATTGTTTCTTTGGTGCCAAGAGACCCGAAACCCTGTACGGGCAAAGAAACGTTGGTATCCATGAATGGGAGTCATTGAAAACTAGAACCAGGGGGAAAAAAGGTCATGAAAACGACTAATGGAATCTGGGCGTCTTTCTCAAAAGGGTTATAATAGAGTGGGGGATTGAAGAGTCAGTGCACAAAGCTGCGATGGAACAGGTCCCATTGGCAATCCATATTCTCTACTTAACAACAGACTTCAGGAAAGGGTTCAGCACAGATTCAATACATCAGGTTCAAGTATCAGAACAGGTTATAGAACTGGGGAGGGAGATGCAATCTAATCGAGACATTTCAAATGATAAAGGCAATCAACAGGGCAGAAAAGTAAAATCGTTTCCTCCGGCAGTCAGCCCACAGCGGGGAGGCACAGCACTAAAATTATCATAGATTCTTAAAGTGTAGGAGGTGGCCATTCAGCCCATCAAGACTGCACTGACCACAATCCCACTCGGACCCTATCCCCATGACTCCATTTACCCTAGCTAGTCCCTCTGATACAAGGTGGCAATTTAGCATGGTCAACCCACCTAACCCACACATTTTTCGGGCTGCGGGAGAAAACCAGAGCACCCGGAGGAAACCCACGCAGACACGAGGAGAATGTGCAGGCTCCACGCAGACACCGGCCCGAGCCAGGAATCGAACCCAGGCCGCTGGCACTGTGAGGCAGCAGTGCTAACCACTGTGTCGCCATGCTGCCCCAATCAGGAGTGAAATCCTTACCATAGAAACCCTACAGTGCAGAAGGAGGCCATTCTGTCCATCGAATCCACAGACTCCTATCCCTGTAACCCCCAACACTTAGCATGACCGATCCATGTAACCTGAATGCCTTTCGGACTGTGGGAGGAAACCCATGCAGACACGGGGAGAACGTGCAGAGTCCACACAGACTGACCCAAGGCCGAAATTGAATCCAGGTCCCAGGCGCGCTGAGGCAACAACGCTAACCACTGTGTCAACAAGATACTCCACAATTACCCCACAAGTGTCAGCAGAAAAGTGGAACCCTTTGCCGCCCCCCACCCTCCCCCAACCCCACTCCCCCCACCCCCAAAAGCTGCGGAAATCAAGGTCAAGTGAAATTTTGAACCCTTTGAATCATTAGGACCGCAATGGGTTGGAGTACGAGGAACAGGTAGTGGGAGTGGAAGGACAGGACAGCTGTGATTTAGCTGAATGGTGAAATAAGCTCAGGTTGATGAGGGGTTTGGTAGTTGGGGGGTGGGGGGGCAGGCCGCGGAAGAGAGAGAAGCAGGAGGCGAAAAGCTGACTTTTTGTTCACATCCTGTTAGCTGCTTCAATCGTTTTAAAGCTGTTTTTTTTTAATGGAACTGAAACTCTGCAGGAGAAAGAGAAGGACAGCAGGCAAGAAAAAAAAAAGCAATCCATTCACTTGGCATGTTTAAAAGAGAGCCATTCAGATCAAGGACTGGAAATAGAATCTTTGTCAACTGCACCGTCCTGAGAAGCTCAGGCCACAGACAACATGTCTTCTTTTAATTTTCAACAGCGTTCAGAACGCAGTACAGGGAAGGAAGGGAAGTCATCAGCAGATCTGCTCAATGCTGAACTTCTAATTAAATATTCACACTCCATTTTTGTACAAATCAGGTCAGAAAACAGCAGCTTGCACACTACAGGTGATTGCATTGGTCACCGCTGCTACGTGTTCAATCACAAAATATTGGCAACACACATGACACCACTTTAGCCACCACTGGTTTATTTCAGGTGTATTTGGTCCGTCCCCACTTCGTGTGGGATGTTCTTTGGTGGCACATTATATTAATACGAAGACCGGAATCTTGTGTCCTTTAGCTTGTTTTGAAAGAATGTGATGCACTACTCACAGAACAGAGTAACCAGGTCAGAACCAGCAGCAGAATTCAGTGCAGTGAAAAGTGAGATGTGTATTTATGATGCACTATTCAGGAGCAGCAGGACTCTCTGCAGCCAATGAAGTGTTTTGAAGTACAGTCACTATTGTGTAGGAAACACAGCAGTCAATAATCACCAGATTAGTTGTTTCTATGATGTTGGTTAAAGGATAATTAATAGCCACAGAAGAATTTCTCTATTCCATCAGAATTGGCAACTCGGTGGCACAGCGGTGAACACTGCTGCCTCACAGCGCCAGGGACCGGGGTTTGATTCCTGGCTTTGGTCACTGTGTGTGCAGATTGCATGTTCTCCCCATGTCTGCATGGGTTTCCCCCAGGTACTCCGGTTTCCTCCCACAGTCTGAAAGACATGCTGGTTAGGTGCACTGACCCGAACAGGCACCAGAGTGTAGCGACTAGGATATTTCACAGGAACTTCATTGCAGTGTTAACGTAAGCCTTACCATGACTAATAAACTTTAATTTAGCCCACTGGACATTTCCATCATTGGCTCAAAACCCTCGCAATAACATCAGTGCTCTCACTCAGGCCGACATGCCCAGCATCAAAGCATTGACTGCACTCGATCAGCTCCACTAACTGGGCTACATCATCTGACACACCTGACACGAGAGTCCTAAAACACGCACTTAGCTCAGAGCTTCGACATGACAGGTGAGTCCCACGAGGGCAGAGGGAAAGATCCAAGGACCTCCTCAAAGCCCCCTTGAAAAAATACAACATCCCCACTGACACTTGGGAATCTCTGGCCCCAGACCACCTGAAGTGGAGGAAAAGCATCCAGGAAGGATGGAAGGCAGGAAGAATCTCGAGTTTCTTCTCCCAGAGCAAGCTGAAGCCAAGTGCCCTGGTCACCTCACTCACCCACCCACTCACTCCTCCAACCAACGTCTGCCCTCCTGTGATTACAAATGTTTTGGACTCTTCAGTCACCTGAGAGCTCATTTTCTCTGTGGAAGCAAATCATCCTTGAATCTGTCACCTGCCCTTCCTTATTTCCCAAGAGGAGGTCAAGTTTTGCTCCCTCTCTAGTTGGGCCATCCTGAAGGAATCAGAAATTCCTTCTGGATACACTCGACAAATTTCTCTCCATCCAACCCATTAATGCTATGGCTGTCCCAGTCAATGTTGGGAAAGTTAAAATCTCCGACTATTACCACTATACTTTTTTTTGGAGCCATCTGTAATCTCCTTACATATTTGCTCCTAAATTTCCTGCCGACTATTTGGGGGTCTATAGTGTAACCCTATCAAAGTGATTTCCCCCCTTCTTATTTCTCAGTTCCACCCATATAGACTCAATGGCTGAACCCTCAGATATATCCCCTCTCTGTATGACCATGATACTTTCCCTAATTAAAAAGTGCAACTCCCCCTCCCCCTCCTCTCTTACCTCCTGTTCTATCTTTCCTACAGCTTCTGTACCCTGGAACATTAAGCTGCCAGGCCTGTCCCTCCCTTAGCCATGTTTCAGTAATTTCCGTAATATCCCAGCCTCAAAGAATTTGAGAAGATGCCACATCAAAGGTTATTGTAGAAAAAAAAGTTTATGCTGTAGGGGGCAACATATTAGAATGGATAGAAAAATTAATTAGCCAACAGGAAGCAGAGCAGGCAAAAATTTGTCCTTTTCTGGTTGCCAAGATGTGACGAATAATATGCCATATGGATCAGTGCTGGGAATGCAACAATTTATCATTTATATAAATAGGTTGGATGAAGGGACCAAAGGTAATGTTGCTAAATTTACTGGTGAAACTGGTAGGGAAGTAAGTTGTGAAGGGGACATAAAGCGACTACAAAGGGATTAAATTATACTTACAGTATAATGTGGCAAAATGTGAAAGTGTCCATTTTGGCAGAGAGAATACAAACAAAGCATATTACCTAAATGGTAAGACATTTCAGAGCTCTGAGGTGCAGAAGGATCTGGGTGTCCTAGTGCATGAATCAGAAAAGGATAATACACAGGTGCAGCAAGTAATTAGGAAAGCTAATTGATTGTTATTGTTTGTGAGGGGAATTGATTACAAATGCAGGAAGATCTTGCTTCAGTTAAAGAGGGCATTGGTGAGACCGCACCTGGAGCTTTGTGTACAGTTTTGGTCTCCTTATTGAAGGAAGGATGCAAATGCATTGCAAACAGTTCAGAAAAGGTTGACTTGAGTAATACAGGAATGGGCGGGTTGCCTCACCAGGAAGGTTTGGACAGGCAAGGTTTTTATCCTTTGGAGTTTAAGAATGAGAGGTGACTTGACTGAAACATACAAAACTCCTGAGGGGGTCAGAATGGACATGGAGAAGATTTTTCCTCTTGTGGGAGGGTGGAGGGTGGAGTTCACTATTTAAAAGTAAGGAGTCACATGTTTTAGACATGAGAAGTTTTTTTTCTCCCAGAAGTTGAGTGTCTCTGGAACTCTCTCTCTCTCTTTCTCAAAAGGCAGTGGAAGCAGAGTTTTTGAATATTTTTAAGGCAGAATTAGACAGATACAAGGTGGAGAGGGGGGGAGGATGAAAGATGATCAGAGGTCAGCGGGAAGTGGGGTAGAGGTTACAATCAGATCGGCCATGATTATTGCATGGGGAGGTGGCCTACTCCTACTCCTCATTCATATGTTTATATGTACACTCTGCCTGGGATGAAATATAGATATCTCAAAGCTATATTAAATAACAGAAATATAACAATACTATTAGCTCCACAGGGAGAAACAATATTTCTCCTAAACTAACGCTGCTAGCTCAGCCTTTGCCCTAAATCCCAAATCTTAGCTGAAAATTTCCTTTATAATTTAAGTAAAGAACCTGACAACGGGGGCAGCACAGTGACACAATGGTTAGGCTTTTGCCTCAGTGCCATGGGCCGGGGTTCGATTCCCGGTTTGGGTCACTGTCTGTGCTAAGTCTGCACATTCTCCCCATGTCTGCATGGGTTTTCATCAACTGTACCTGCTTCCTAAAACAGTCTAAAGAAGCGCAGGTTAAGTGGATTAGACATGGGAAATGTGTGGAGTACAGGAAAAGGGTGAGTGAGATGGTCTGGGTAAGTTACTCTGACAGAGTGTCAGTGCAGACTCAGCGGGCCAAGTGATCTGTCCTACACTATAGGGGATTCTATGAACTGGATACGGAGCTTACATTTTTTAAATTTCATTTGTGGGACATGGGCGTTGCTGGCTGGTCCAGCATTTATTACCCATCCCTAGTTGCCTGAGAGCAGTTGAGAATCAACCACATTGCTGTATTCTGTAGACCAGACCGGGTAAGAGTGGCAGATTTCCTTCCTGAAAGGAAGTAGTGAACAAGATGGGTTTTTCCAACAATCGACAATGGTTTCGCGGTCATCAGTGGATTCTTAATTCTAGATTTTGTTTTATTGAATTCAAATTCCACCATCTGCCATGTCGGGATTCAAATCCAAGTCCCCAGAACATTAGCCAAGTTTCTGGATTAATCGCCTAGCAATAAATACCACTCGGCCATCTCCTCCCCCTGAAACATCTAGCTCCAAAACTCAGCTTCCAGATCAGAGCTCAGTCCCTCGAAATGTTGTCCATTATTCACTTTCAACTTGATTAATCGAACAATAAAACAACTTTATAAGTGTTCCCTAGCCAAGCATTTCATTGCCACTGCACACATTTTACAATATTGAGGCTGTAAACATAATACTTATCACAACGATAGTGGCAAATACGCGAAACACCCTGTCCACCTGGAGGCTATACATTAGACAAGGCAGCACAATACAAACTACAAACATTAGTTTGGTCATCAGATAGTCAGCATTTCTATAGAACCCTACAGTGCAGAAACAGGCCCTTTGGCCCATCGAGCCTGCACTGACTACAATCCCACCCAGGCCCTACCCCCACATCCCTACATATTTTACGCATTAATCCCTCTAACCTAAGCACCTTAGGACACTAAGGGGCAATTTTAGCATGGCCAATCAACCTTACCCGCACATCTTTGGAACGTGGGAGGAAACTGGAGCACCAGGGGGAACCCACGCAGACACAAGGAGAATGTGCAGACTCCACACAGACAGTGACCCGATCCGGGAATCGAACCCAGGTCCCTGGAGCTGTGAAGCAGCAGTGCTAACCACTGTGCTGCTGTGCCACCCAAATTTCATTAAAGAAGCACTTTCTGCCTTTGGATTAATATATTGAGCTGGGTACAAATGTATAGTAAACCTCAGGAAGTGAATACTACACTGTGACAACCCAGAAAGGTGCTCAGAATCAGTGAATTATCACAATATTAGCAGTAGAATAATTTTAACAAGATCACAAGTTGGTTTTGATAACCTCGGTTAGCAAAGGGTTAGAAAAAGCCAATCTGACAACAGTGATCAGATGCAAGGAGGCTGGTTCAGTTTGCTGCAGTGTCCTCTTTGATTTATTATTGTCACAGTGAAAGTATTGTTCCTTGCACACTATACAGACAAAGCATCCCATTCATAGAGAGGGAAAGGACAGAGTGCAGAGTGTAGTGTTACAGTCATAGCTAGGGTGTAGAGAAAGATAACTCAATGCAAGGTAGATCCATTCAAAAATCTGATGGCAGCAGGGAAAATGCTAGTGTGGTCTGGAAGGAGTGCTGCATTGTCAGAGGTTTCATCCTGCAGCTCTACAACCTTACATCACCAAGGGGTGGATATGGTTCCTGAGAGGGGTTATCAAGAGATTATCAAAACTGAAACAGAAAACCCAATCTGCCACATCCCTGCCCATTTTTAGACTTGGCAGAGATGGACCAAAGGCAAGCAACAAAATTGCTCTTCAGGTGGTGATACTTGAGGGTCACTGTCTGTGCTGAGTATGCAAGCTCACCCCGTGTCTGCGTGGGTTTCCTCCTGGTGCTCCGGTTTCCTCCCGGTGCTCCGGTTTCCTCCCACAGTCTGAAAGATGAGCCAGTTAGGTGCACTGGCCGTGGTAAATTCTCCCTCGGTGTATCCTAACAGGCGCTGGAGTGTAGCAACTCAAAGATTTTCACAGTAACTTCATTGCAGTGTTAATGTAAACAAACTTTACCCTCATTTCAATTCTCCGAGGAGGCTGTGTGCTATCATTTTAACTCCTCACCCCCATGTCCAGTGAATCAAGGCCCCAAAAGGTGCGGTCCAATCATTCAATAAAAATCCAATGACAACACTGACAGGGTTAGCAGGGACAATTCCTACTTTCCAGGCCAACAATCCTCCTTCAACCAGCACTATCAAGAATACATCAACTGCTCCATCTCATTTAAACTACTAAACAATCACAATGTTTTAAATAATTCCTCTTGGGTGACACAGTTTGGAAACGTGATGAGATATACAAGTGGCAGTCCACTGGAACTGATATTGTGTTTTCAGATGCTGTTGAAGGAGGCATCTTGGATATCTTTGTGGACATACACTAACTCAGTGAAGATTCTGTGATCCACTATCTGCTAATGACAACCGAGCAGACATTTAAAACACTCAGGGGTGACATGATAGCACAGTGGTTAACACTGATGCCTCACAGCCCCAGGGACCCAGGTTTGATTTCTAGCCTGGGTCATTGTCAGTGTGGAGTTTGCACATTCTCCCCGTGACTGTGTGGGTTTCCTCCGGGTTCTTTAGTTTCCTCCCACATTTCAAAGGTGTGCAGGTTAGGTGGATTGGCAATGCTAAATTGTCCCTTACCATCAGGGGAACTAGCTAGGGTAAATGCATGGGGAAGGGAGTGGGATTGTGGTGAGTGCAGGCTCATAGGCAGAATGGCCTCCTCCTGCACTTTAGGATTATGACTCTATGAGCTTGGGGAAGGAACCCGAGAACATGTTGGAAAAAAAACCACAAGAACAAAGCTTAGTTCCATCAATATTAAAAGCCCCTTGACTGAATACATTCCCAGACAAATCAATAGACTGAGTGTAGATTCACTGAAAACTAGGAAACAGTTGATTAGAATGAAACAGAGGATTCTGGCTTGAAGTAAAACAGTTTTATGTGGGAAACACCAAGCTCGCTATTGATTTTTAACCTTGTGGAATACATCTGACCCAATTAAAAGCAGAAAACAGATTCGCCAAACACAAGAACGCAATTCATTTGATAACATCGTGTTCCCCCACCTGCCACCACATAGTTTATTCCTCTCCAAGTCACATTTGCTTAAGTGATCAATTGTTCAATAATTTAATCAATTTACATGCTTACAATTCATGCAAGTGCATTAGCGCAAAATTATTCTATTCCTATGTTTAATTCATAACAATTAAGAGGCAGAGTAGGAATAATGAACCTCCGCTTACAGAAACCTTCTCTCCACTTTAGGATACTCTAAATGTCAATGAAATACTTTTGATGATCTTATTGTTGTAATGTGGGCAAATGTGGTCGTAGTAATATGCACCAAGAAAGATTTCACAATTGGCTCTGTGTGCTCAGAGATGCATCGGGCATAAACGTGGGAAGTTATACCGAATCCACATAAAACTCCAGCTTATTCTCAGTTGGAGTCGTGCGTCCAGAAAAGATTCACAAGATTGGTTCCAGGGATAAATGACTTTAGTTACATTGGAGAAGCTGGGCTGGAACTCCTTGGAGAAGGTTGAGAGGAGATCTGACAGTTGTTCAAACTCATGGAGGACCCAGATGGTAGTGAGAAATTGTTCTCAATTGTGGAATTATCAAGAGCCAGAGAACACAGAAGGGAACTGGCGCAAGAAGCAATGGTAGAAATTGGAAAGCACTGCCCGAGGCAACAAATAGGTCACAGATTAGCAGGCCAGTTACATGTAAATGCTGTCATGAGTGACATGTTGGCACAGTGGTCAGTACTGCTGTCTCACAGCACCAAGGACTCAGATTCAATTCCCAGCTTGGATCACTGTCTACGTGGAGTTTGCACATTTTCCCCAGGTCTGCACGGGTTTCCTCCAGGCGCTCCGGTTTCCTCCCACAGTCTGAAAGACGTGCCAGTTAGGTACATTGGCTGTGCTAAATTCTCCCTCAGTGTACCCGAACAGGCGCCAGAGTGTGGCCATTCGGGGATTTTCACAGTAGTTTCATTGCAGCACAAATGTAAGCCTACTTGTGACATTAACTTAAAGGGGCAGGCTGGGGGAATACTTAGGGCAGCAGATGGGGGTTGGGTTGGGGGAGGGGGGTCTGCACTATTAGCCTCTCAGTACCAGGGATCAAGGTTCGATCCTATTCTTGTGTGGAATTTGCACGTTCCGAGTGGGTTTCCTCCTGTAGTCCAAAGATGGGTGGGTTAGGTAGGTGGGCCATGCTAAATGCTCCGGATTATGGAGATGTGCAGTGGGGGCCATAAGATGCTCTTTCAGAGGGTCAGTGCAAACTCAATGGGCCAGATGGCCTCTTTCTGCACTGTAGGGACTTGATAGAATGACCTGCTTAACAGATTTCCCTAGCCTCTGTAACTGAAAATGAAATTAGTTGAAATGTACAGGACGTTGAAGAGTTAATGCTTCAGACGGGAAGAGGAAGGTAGGAGAGTCCCGTGGGGTTTTGTGCTTAAACTCAATTGTTCTCAATTCACAGAAGTGGCCTAGATACCAAATCAAACAGGAAACTGGGCAAAATCTGCCACCAAAATTAAAGAAAGCAGCGATAGATAGCGATGCATTTGAAGAAAGATACAAGTGAACTAGATCAGCTATGGAAATTCTCATGGCAACGACATTCCATGTCACATTTTTAACATAAAAACATCTCAAGCTGCTTCAAAGGACTGATATCAAAGAACATTCAACACTGAGCCACAGAGACCTTCCAGCAAATGATCAGAAGGTGGCTTTTCCAGAGCATTTGAAGGAGAAGGACAGTCTGTAATGAGGTCAGCAGCTGAGTGGCTCTAGCAGAACACAAACGGAGCTTCAGGTTATTGCTGTTGACAGCATTGTCAACAATACCTTCCATCACCTTGCTGCTAATCGAAAGTTAACAGATGGGATGGTAACTGGCTACACTGAATCTGTCCTATTGTGTGTACACAAGGACATAACTGGGCAAGTTTTCACATTGTTGGGGAGATGCCTGTGTTGCAGCTGTACTGGAATAGCTCTGAGGCACAAGCTTTCAGTAGTGGAGCCAGCAATGTGGTCAGGGTCCATTGCTATTCCGTATCCAGAGCCTTCAGCAACTTCCTGATACCACATGGAATGAGTCAAATTGTCCAAGATGGTATCCGGGACAGTGGGGACCTCAAGAGGAGGCCAAAATGGACATCCACTTGGCCCTACCGGCTGAAGATTTTTCCCAAATTCTCCAGCCTCGTCTTCTGCACTGTGTTGCCTCAACCATTAATACAAAGATCACCATTCCCAGGGCTTGACAGACACAAGGATAAATCAAGCTCTTTAAATTAAAACACCACAGATGTTGAGCGAGATTACGCCCCCCACCGGTGGTGCAGGGTGAGCCCCGCCATTCCCCTCCCCCCGTCCCCATCCCACACACACCCAGAAGGGCAAGCCCTGCCCACCCAGAAGAGCAAGCCCACATCCCCCTAAATGCAACAGAGTGAGCCCCCCGCTGCTGCAGTGAGCCCAGCCCACCCTCTCTTCCCCCCCCAACAAACAGGATAAGTTGGGCCCCATTTGACTAGTGCTTCTGCGTGCTGTGTGAAGTCAATGAGCTGAAAGTGTGATTAGGGCACTGAAGTCAAGTTTAAAAAATGCCATGGGGCATAGATCAGCTAGACAGTCAATATCTTTTCCCAAAGGTAGGAAAGTCTCAAACGAGAGAGCATAAGTTTAAGGTGAGAAGGGAGAAATACAAAAGGGTCCAGAGGGACAACTTTTTCCCCCACAGAGGGTGGTGAGTGTCTGGAGAGATACCAGAGGTAGTAGCAGAGGTGGGTACAATTTTATTTTTTAAAAAGCATCTGGGCAGTTATATGGGTAAGCTGACTATGGAGGGATATGGCCAAACGCGAGCATTTGGGACTTAAGGGTTAAAAAAAGGGGCAGCACAGTCCGAAGGGTCTGTTTCCATGCTGTAAACCTCTACGACTACCAATTTACTACGTGGAGATGTCAGCATTGGACTGCAGTGGTCACACTTAGCCAAGCTAATACATTTGCCCGTACTACACTGGTCTGGCCAGAAATCGCTTCTCAAGCTCAGAGTTCACTCACCAAATTTCAACTTTCAAATTAAATCACATTTCCTTGAATGACTTGGGAGGGTGAAGGCTCGCAGTCAACAGGCGCTATCCATTCAGCACCAGTTCCCTGAGGGGTATTTTTAAAGAACTTCACAAATATACCACAAACCAAAACAAACCATTCCCACAACCCAAAACCACCTTTTTATATGTAAAGTGACCCGGTTACTAAAGGCCAGATCAGCAGTATTAACGTTAAAACAGAATTGTAGAAAATGCCACTGTCGCTGTACCAAACAATTCAATAAAGCTCCATTAATCAAACTCTATTTTCTTCCAAACCAATTGGAGTAGCGACAGCCAGCAATAGAAAAAAGATACTACGACACCATTTTAATCAGCATCTAGAAAAGTTCACTTTCCCTGTTTCAGGGATGAAGCAAGGGACTTGTCAGTTCACTCACAACACAGACTGCAGACTGCAGCTCATAATTATCATAAAGAGTCTGTCACCTTCAGGTTGGCAAACATGAACCAGTCCAAAAAAAGCCTCCTCCACAAATCCACTGAAGCTTTTGGTCTGTGATGTTATGTAGGACACTGTACCCGTGATATCAGATTGTGAAACATTAGTTAATTCGTGCAGTGCCTCACAGTAACAGATTCAAACCGGTTTTCGTACCATCACAGGCGTGGATGTTCTTTTATTGCGGAGGTTTTCTTGGTGCTGCCACCGCCTCTGCACTTGCACCATTTCACACCCAACTGGGTTGAAAGTCTGGATGTGTAACACAGCCTCTGCTAAGTCATTAATACAATAAAGTGTCTGTGCTGTCACAGAGAACGAGTGAGCCAACTCATTCCAACAACTCCAACACAGTTTCTGACTGCACCCAAAAGTCAATTTAATACAGCCACAATAATTTATCTGTAAAGCATACAGAGGTGGGGGGGGGGGGGGGGGGGGGAGGTACTGATCTTAGCCAGTACAGCACTGCAGTCCCAGATTTATGGAGGCATGACCCAACCCTGCACCCACCCACCCCCCCCCCCACAACCCCCACTCCAACCCCACCATTGTTAAAGTGGGTGTGAGCCTTCACCATATCATCTTCAGCTGTGAAGCACCTCTCCCCTCACATACCACTCCTCTCTCACCACTGCCAAATCCACCCCACCAATAGCTCATTGACATTCACTGCAAAGAGTGAGTAACTGGTGCATGGGCGAGGTAATCAGCATCCGTGTATCAGTGAAAAAAAAGGTAAAGTTGCTGTAGCCCCAGACGACCATAGGCTGTTCTCCCCTTTAAGGGGGGAGAACTGGCTGGCGGTGGTTTAACCTGAGGGTCACCACACCTCAGGCAAAAAGCGAGGCCCTCATGGATAACCTCAGCCAGTACAGGAATTGGGAGTGCAGTGTAATCCTAACATCAGTTTGGAAGATCCTCGCGTATCTAGTCTAAAGTTAATTTATTCTTTTTGCTTTTGGCTGCTCCGGCGCTGGGTAAGCCAGCCTGAAAGTGGCTCGGTATCCTTTAGCTATTAGCGTTGCTCTGTATCATTAACCAGCCGTCCAGAGAACTGAGGAATCGAGTGGCCCGGTACAGCAGCAAAAAGTGAATATCTGACACAGACGAGGAACAGCCAGACAATTATTAATAAGTCTTACACTAGCTTCGGAAACCTCACACCCCAAAATTCTCAGAAACTTATAAAATCCTAACAGGGTTGGACAGAGTAGATTTAGAAAGAATGTTCCCAATGGTGGGGAGAGTCCAGAACGAGGGGTCATAGTTTGAGGATAAGGGGTAGAACTGAGGTGAGAAGAAATTTATTCACCCGGGGAGGTGGTGAATGTGTGGAATTCACTCCCACAGAAAGTAGTTGAGGCCAAAACGTTGAGAGATTTCAGGAAGAAATTAGATATAAAGTCAAAGGGATCAAGGGATATAGTGAAGGGGAGGGGGAAGGGGAAGGCAGAATCAGGATACTGAATTCGATGACCAGCCATGATCAAAATGAATGGTGGAGCAGGCTCAAAGGGCTGAATGGCTTACTCCTGCTTCTAGCGGGGGGGGGTAGCAGATTTTGGGCTATTCTGGGTCATAGTGTGGTAAGACTGACCGAATCCAAACAGCTGAATAGAACATAGAACAGCGCAGTACAGGCCCTTCGGCCCTCAATGTTGCGCCGACCAGTGGAACCAATCTAATGACCCTGCAACCTAAACTATTTCAATGTTATCCATATGCCTATCCACTGACCATTTGAAAGCCCTTAAAGTTGGCGAGTCCACAACTGCTGCAGGCAGAGCATTCCATGACCTTACTACTTACTAGATGGCAGCTCAGACCGATCTCGTTGCCTGTTCTTCCTTTTCCCCCAGCGGTCAGTGCAGGCTTGGAGGGCTGAAGGGCCTGTTCCTGTGCTGTAATTTTTTTTGTTGCTCTGAAGAATACCAAGCGCACTTTCAGACCCAGCACAGGAGGAGCCAAAAACAAAAATAAATTAACTTTGGACTAGATACGCGAGAATCTTCCAAACTGATGTTAGGATTATGCCACACTTCCAGTTTAAAAGGTAACAAATTCATAATGCCCTTAAGCTGAGATCATTCTGGCCTCAAAAGGTCACTTTAGATTCTTGGAGATATCAGTGACATCTTTTTAAATGAATAGCTGTTTCCAAATTCTTCTAATAATTAATCATCTGCCCATTCTCAAATGCCACACAAACTATTTCATGGAATCCAAATGTAAGCTTTGATCCAAAGCACAACTTGACGTTCTTCAGATTCAGGCCAATTCCGGAAATACAAATGCTGTTTTCTGAACACCTCAGTTACTCACTGGAGTATTAGAAACACTTGAGGCTTTTGCACCAGATACTGAATTTGCGTTCAGCACCAGTGGTCACTAACAAGTGGATCTTATGTGTCCTATTAACTGGAGTGCTCATGCTCAATTTCTAGACAATTGTGGTGAGTCACAAGGATCAGGCAGAGAACCCTTACACTCTATTCAAGGTTACTGAAAAGTATCACTTTGCTGCCACTCAGGCAGATCAATGTAGATCTACAGTCCAAGGCACTTAACCCAACAGGGATTGGGAGGACCTCAACATCACTGGAGTAAACAAAGTATTCCCACATTTACTATCCACCTTGAAATATGAAAACCATATTCACCAAAGTCCATCCGAGGCAGTGAAACCTCCCCTCCTGGCAGGGAGGCACTGGTATTATCACTGGACTAGTAATCCAGAGACCCAGGGTAATGCTCTGGAGATCAGGGTTCAAATCCCACCATGGCAGATGGTGAAATTTGAATTTCACTTTTTTTTATTGAATTAAGAGTCTAAAAGGTGACTGTGAAAAGATTAATGTAAAAACCCATCTGGCTCTCTAGTGTCCTCTAGGGAAGGAAATCTGCCATCCTTACCTGGTCTGGCCTGCATGTGGCTCTGGACTCCTGCAATAGCTGTCCTTTTCACTGCCCTCTGAAATGGTCTAGCAGGCAATTATTGATAGGCAATAGATGCTGACCCAGTCAGCGACACCCATATCCCATGAATGTTCAAAAAGTAAGCTGATTTAGTGCAGTGTGTACTTGCTGGTTATAAACTGATTGCTATAACGTTAGCCATAAACAAACCACGCAATTTGCTTAGAATGTACCAATAATCATTAGACAGTTATGTAATATCAATTATATTAAGTTAACTTCCACTCAACACTGCTTGTCTACGCTGCAAAGTTCGAAGATATCCTGTAGTTGATCTGTACATCTACAGATCAAATATCTAAAGCAAAATTCTATCAAGTAATAAAATGACAACATGGTTGAATGCCCAACAATGGCACCAGCCCCTCTCACTCACCCTTACATCAAAGAATTCAACCCAAACCTTACGGACATTGCACGCAGCAGGTTGGAGAATATTTTAAGAATCTAACAAAATGCTTCATTATCACTGTACAAATAGATTGTACAGAACCAGCTATTGTAGATCCACTAGGGTCAGTCAGGTCGGCCATGGGCGAAAAACTGTCACAGAGCTTCAGCCAGATGCTCTGTTTCTGCTCAGCCATCGTCATAGTCACGTTTTTAAAAATACAAGCCCAAGACTCTTCTCTTCTGCCCGCCTTCCTGCACCCCACTCTATCACTACCCCCCCACACATACACACACCCCCCCCAAATTCATCACCATGAAATCCACCATCTCTGATCATCTTCAATCCAACTCCTGCTGATATTTTCAGCATTTTTGTTTCAGATTTCCACAGGATTTTGTTTTTATTTCAGAAGTGGGGCTACTTGCTGATGATTACAGAACACTCAGTGCCATTCCTGGCTCCTCAGGTACTGAAGCAGGCGGTATCAACAGGCATCAAAGGCCCAGACATCATTCCAGTGCGCACTGAGAAATGAAAAGTAACAGACGTGCTACGCAAGTGCCAGGCAATAGAATGACAGGGAATCAAACCAGCACCCCATGACATTCACAAGATTGCTGAAGCACGACCATCAACAGGGAAAGTAGTGTAGGAATAGGCCATTCAGCCCTTCAAGCCTGCACCACCTTTCAATATGATCATGGCTGACCATGCACTTTCAGTATCCCACTCCCCCTTTCTCCCTAAACCCTTGTTTGCTTTAGCCACAAGGGCTCCCTTTTGGAACATATCTAACAAAGTGGCCCCAACAGCTTTTTATGGTACAGAATTCCCCGAGTTCACAACTCAGTGTTTATTATTAATATGGATACTATTCCCCCTCAATTTGATTCCCAACATCCACAGTTCTTTACTTTTAACCCCTACAGCACTGTGGGTTCAGTATGCACCATCTACAAGGTGCACTGCAGAAACTCGCCAAGGCTCCTTCAACAGCACCTTCCAAACCCACAACAACTACCAGCTAGAAGGCAAGGACAGCAGGTGCCTGGGACCACATGCAAATTTCCCTCCAGGCCACACCAAGGTGACCTGGAACTGGCTCACCATTCTTTCACCGTCACTGGAATAAAATTATGTGTGCATACTACGCACCATGTAGACTGCAGTAGTTCATTGTAGCAGAAAACCACCCTTAGAGGGAAATTAAGGATGGGCAATAAATGCTGTGGCACCCACATCCCATGAAGGCACCTAACAAAATTTAAGAGCAAGAAAGATACAATCAGAAAGTCTTATAGAACATAGAACACTGCAGCACAAACAGGCCCTTCAGCCCACAAGTTGCACCCATCATATCCATACCTACTAGGCCTATCTATAACTCTCAATCCCATTAAATCCCACGTACTCATCCAGAAGTCTCTTAAAAAGACCCCAACGAGTTCGCCTCTTCCACCACTGACGGCAGCCGATTCCACTCACTCACCACCCTCAGTGAAAAACTTACCCCTGACATCTCCTCTGTACCTGCTCCCCAGCACCTTAAACCTGTGTCCTCTCGTAGCGACCATTTCAGCCGTGGGAAATAGCCTCCGAGAATCCACCTTACCTATACCTCTCAACATTTTATAAACCTCTATCAGGTCGCCTCTCAACCTTCGTCTCTCCAGGGAGAAGAGACCTAGCTCCCTCAAACAATGTCAGTTTAAGGAAGTTTCTGGAATCCATTATTAGAGACAGTGACAGAGCACTTGGGCAGCACAGTAGCTAGCACTGCTGCTTTGCAGCGCCAGGGACCTGCGTTCGATTCCTGGCTTGGGTCAGTCTGTGTGGCGTTTGCACATTCTCCCCGTGTCTGCGTGGGTTTCCTCTGGGTGCTCCGATTTCCTCCCATAGCCTAAAAGTATAGCGCCGGAATGTGGTGACTAGGGGAAATTTCACAGTAACTTCATTGCAGTGTTAACGTATGCCTTACTTGTGACTAATAAACTTAAAAAACCTAAACAAACTGATCGGAGTGAATAAGCACACATTTGTAACAGGTTGTGATTGGTTCTGAACAACGTGTGAGCCTCTGTATTGCATGGTGCAGCCCCCTCCTCAGACTGCTACACAGTCACTCCACACACATCCCGAAGGAAAACTTCTGCTCATCCTCTGTCACATTCCTGATTACTGCATGCTTATAGAGGGAATGCTGACTCGGAGACTGAGTAGGGGTGTTCCTCATCTCAAGCTAACAGTAGTCTCCCAGTAGCTATCCCAGTAGTCTCCCCCAGGGATATGTACTGGAGCCTGATTTTAAGCATATTTGTAAATGACTACGGGTTAAAATTGAAAACTTCAAAACCTTAGGTAGCTAGATATTTGTTCGAAATAAAGAGTTACAGGACATTCTCGTGTCTGCGTGGGTTTCCTCTGGGTACTCCGGTTTCCTCCCACAGTCCAAAGTTGTGCAGGTTAGGTTGATTGGCCATGCTAAGAATTTGCCCCTTAGTGTCCAGGGATGCGTAGGTTAGCGGGATTAGTGAGTTTAATATGTAGGGATATGGAGACAGGGCCTGGGTGGGATCGTGTTCGGTGCAGACTTGATGGGCCGAAGGGCCTCTTTCTGCACTGTAGGGTTCTATGATTCTATGATTTAAAGAGGGCAGATAGGTGTAATGTACAGATTAACTAGAACATGCATTTATATAGTGTCTTTCATGAGCTAAGGACATACTAAAGCGCTTTACAGCCAATGACATGCTTTTTGCAGTGCAGTTATGGTTGTAATGTAGGAAACGTGGCAGCCAATTTGTGCACAGCAAGATCCCACAAATAGCAAAATGACGACTTTCTTTTCCCATGAATTTGACTGAGAGATTGGCCAGCGCACTGGGATTAACTCCCCCGGTTTTTTTTGGAATTGCGCTATGGATTCTTTCCACATCTATTTGAGAACACCTCAATTTAATACCTTCATTCATCAAAAGCAACGTTCCCTCCATCAGGCAGTGGTACATCAGCACTGATTTCCCTCATGCTCGAGTCCCACAGTGGTCATCCAGAGAAGCCGAATTAAAGGCGAGCGTAATACTGACTGCGCTACAGTTGTCATGTGCAGGAATCCTTAAGGCAATGATAACCACCTACAGGCGATTCGAACATTCCATCACTACTTACTGCTGTGGTATTTGTAAAATGTCAAGTTAAGAATGTCATGCCCGCATTACCGAGTACGTCACAATTAACAACATTGAGAAGATTTACAGGAAAAGCCATAACAGGTCCAATGACCTCCTTGGTTGCAGGAATGACTACATAAAATGAGGGATCTCAATCAAGGGTCAAGCGTTCTAATCATCAGAAGAACAAAGCAATTTTATAATTGTTTCAATTTACAATTCAACTATTATCACCATCTCACTCAATAAACGCCACCATTGTAAGAGGCCTGAAAGAGGCCATTATTCTGCAATTCTCTGCAGGCAGTCCGTTACTGGTGCATGTGTGCTTTCTACATCAGGACATGAATATGCATCAGTCCCCAGAAGCCAAGTAAAGATAACAGTGCCTGGAACAGTTGGGGCAGAGGAATCAAACATGCATAGGAATGATAAATTTGTATTTAAAAAAAAAGTTGTTTCAATCATAACTTTGCAAAGCCATTAAGTGGCACGTCCATACAGTTTTTAAACAGAGGGAACAACACAACAGTACACTGATTCGTATAGAAAAGCTGCAGGAATCACAAACTTATAGAGCCTTCAGGTTGTTGGCTAATGGAGCACAGATTGTAGGAGCTAAACAAGTTTAATATCCTGAGGGGTAATGACAGGGTGGACGTGGAGAGGATGTTTCCTCACAGAATCTAGAACCCAGGTTCACTTTAAAAGTAAGGGATTACACGTTTGAGAGAGACGAGGAGGATTTTTTTCTCAGACTGTCGAATCTCTTCGGAACACTCTTCCTCAAAAGGCAGTGGAAGCAGGATCTTTGACTACTCCTAGGATTCTTGATTCACAAGGGGGTGAAAGGTTACAATCTGATCGGCCATGATCTCATTTAATACGGGAGTAGGCTCAAGGGGCTGAGTGGCCTTGTCCTGCTCCTAATTCATATGTTCATATTCCCACAAAATTACCTACCAATACCCAATACAAACCCTCCGACTCCCACAGATTCCATCACTACATTCCCTGCCATTTCCAATACAAACCCTAGTGCATTCTCCAGGTTTCTGTACCAGATCAGAGACTAAGATATGTTATGAAGTTAAACTAGATTCCAACTATTTGTTATTGCGGCATTGAGGGGATAGAATGTTTCATTCCAGGTGCAATTCTACTGACAAGCTAGGAAGTTATCAACAGCAACACAGCTCAACTATAACAACAACCGCAACACAGCTCAACTATAACAACAACAACCGCAACACAGCTCAACTATAACAACAACAACCGCAACACAGCTCAACTATAACAACAACAACCGCAACACAGCTCAACTATAACAACAACAACCGCAACACAGCTCAACTATAACAACAACAACCGCAACACAGCTCAACTATAACAACAACAGCAACACAGCTCAACTATAACAACAACAGCAACACAGCTCAACTATAACAACAACAGCAACACAGCTCAACTATAACAACAACAGCAACACAGCTCAACTATAACAACAACAGCAACACAGCTCAACTATAACAACAACAGCAACACAGCTCAACTATAACAACAACAGCAACACAGCTCAACTATAACAACAACAGCAACACAGCTCAACTATAACAACAACAGCAACACAGCTCAACTATAACAACAACAGCAACACAGCTCAACTATAACAACAACAGCAACACAGCTCAACTATAACAACAGCAACACAGCTCAACTATAACAACAGCAACACAGCTCAACTATAACAACAGCAACACAGCTCAACTATAACAACAACAGCAACACAGCTCAACTATAACAACAACAGCAACACAGCTCAACTATAACAACAACAGCAACACAGCTCAACTATAACAACAACAGCAACACAGCTCAACTATAACAACAACCGCAACACAGCTCAACTATAACAACAACCGCAACACAGCTCAACTATAACAACAACCGCAACACAGCTCAACTATAACAACAACAGCAACACAGCTCAACTATAACAACAACAGCAACACAGCTCAACTATAACAACAGCAACACAGCTCAACTATAACAACAACAGCAACACAGCTCAACTATAACAACAACAGCAACACAGCTCAACTATAAAAACAACAGCAACACAGCTCAACTATAACAACAACAGCAACACAGCTCAACTATAACAGCAACCGCAACACAGCTCAACTATAACAACAACCGCAACACAGCTCAACTATAACAACAACAGCAACACAGCTCAACTATAACAACAACAGCAACACAGCTCAACTATAACAACAACCGCAACACAGCTCAACTATAACAACAACCGCAACACAGCTCAACTCAACTGGTAGAAAAGGTTAACTGGTAGAAAAGGTTAAGGCGCATGGGATACGAAGCCAGGTAGTTAGGTGGATTGAGAACTGGTTGGGAAATAGGAGACAGAGGGTAGTTGTGGAGGGTACCTTGTCGGGCTGGAGGCCAGTGACCAGTGGTGTGCCGCAGGGCTCGGTACTGGGACCTCTCCTCTTTGTAGTCTACATAAATGACTTAGAAGAGGGAGTAGGTGGTGTGATCAGCAAGTTTGCTGATGACACCAAGATGGCAGGGTTGGCGGGTACAGAACTGGATTGTCAGGTGATACAACAGGATATAGATAGGTTGGTGCAGTGGGCAGATAGGTGGCAGATGGCATTTAATCCTGACAAATGCGAGGTGATGCATTTTGGAAGGAATAATGCAGAGAGGAGCTATGTGATAAAAGGTAGGCCGATTAGGAGTATAGACGTACAGAGAGACCTGGGAGTGCAGGTCCACAAATCCATGAAGGTTGTGTCACAAGTGGAGAACGTTGTTAGGAAGGCTTATGGGATGTTAGCCTTTATAGGAAGGGGCTTAGAGTATAAAAGCTGCCGTCTAATGCTTCAGTTATACAGAACGTTGGTTAGACCGCATTTGGAGTACTGCGTCCAGTTCTGGTCACCTTATTACCGGAAGGACGTGGAGTCTCTGGAAAGGGTGCAGAGGAGGTTTACCAGGATGTTGCCTGGCATGGGGGGACTGGGTTACGAGGAGAGACTGAAGAGACTGGGGCTATTCTCCTTGGAAAGAAGGAGATTGAGAGGGGACATGATAGAGGTATATAAGATACTGAAGGGAATAGATAGAGTTAATAGTGAGAGACTGCTCCCTAGACTGGGTACGAACACAAGAGGTCATCACTTAAGGGTGAGGGGGGGGAGGTATAATTTGGAGGTAAGAGGAAGGTTCTTTACACAGAGAGTTGTGGGGGTCTGGAATGCGCTACCGAGTAGGGTGGTGGAGGCAGGCACGTTGGACTCGTTTAAGTTGCAGTTAGATAGGCATATGAGTGAAACGGGAATGGAGGGATATGGTAGGGGCTATTAAATAGGGTTAAACCTCGGGAGACACCGGAAGGGCAGGCTGTATAACTAATATGTTTTGTCTTTATTCCACAGGTGGAGGTCCACCTCGTGTCAAGCGAGGGGCATGCACACGGCGGGTTGTGCGTGGGCTGCTCTTGGAAGTCCAGGAGTGGCCTAGTACTTCATGTCGGTGTGTGTGCTTGATCCTGGACCGATAGACGGGCTCCACAACAGCTCAGTGACTAGCACTGCTAGCTGTGCAGATACATGGATTTGGGCCTGTGTCTGTGGGAGTTTGCGCATTCTCCCTGTGGTTGCGTGGGTTTCCTCCGGGCGCTCCGGTTTCCTCCCACACCCCAAAGATGTGCTCTTAGGCTAATTGGTTTCCACCAAATTGACACTATTTCTTCCCTGAATCTGACTGAGTAGGGTCCCATTCGTAGACATGCAGGGTAGAATAGGTGTAGGGCGATGCGGCGGCACGGGCTCGTTGGGCCGAAGGGCCTGTTTCCCGTGCCGGGTTGTTCTTTGTTCTTTTAACAACAGCAACACAGCTCAACTATAACAACACAGCTCAACATTTAACATTTGAGCAATACTTAACATGACATATATAATTTTTAACTGCCAACCTCTCTCTATTAGTTCCAATTCAAGCAATATTCATCTTACATACTTAAAACCCCTGTTCAAAAATCAGTTAGCAAACCCCAGGCTTATGTGCTTACACTGGTCAGTGGTCTGAGGGAGAGGGGGAAGAGAAAGCGCCACCTCTTAAATAGCTCCAGACAGCAACTGCTCGATTTTAAAAATTAACTAAAACATTGTCTTTCCTGCAAGCTCAGTTCCTCTCATTAATCACATGATTAACAAGCTAATCAAAACCTGACTCTGAAGGGAAACCTAAGTAAACACAAATGCATCAATTCTGTTGAAAATAAATATGTCCCTAACTAAAATCAGTCATTATTCTGCACAACATTTTATCTATGTTCTGCCCAGACAAATCAGCACAAAACAGAGCTAACTTTTAAACATATCCTTTACAAAAGGCATTTCTTAAAGGCACAGTGTCATCACAGTCTGCACATCTGAACTGATGATTCAAACTTCCACCCATCTGATGACATCTGCCTATTTCAACTGAAGATTCCTCCCCAGCGTGGTTGACAAGGCCCTCGACTCTACCCATCCCATCTCTGTACTTGTGCTCTGATCCCTTTCTCCTTCCTCCCAGAACTGTGATAGGATCCCCCTCATCCACACCAGCCTCTATATTCAATCAAATATTCTCGACCTCCTCCGAACACATCCTCCCCTCCGTGTTCCTTGCAGCATTCTGTAGGGACTCCCTGGCCACCTCCAGCAGCATCTGTCCTTTTACCTCCTCCAATAACACTATCAACGAACTCAAATACTCTCTCCAGATGAAATGGTGATTTGCTGATGCTGATTTTAACCCAGACCACTGTGTTAGCTGCTCACAGAGGCTCAGTATGAACACATGGTCTATCACTGTAATGCTCCACTTTGCTCCCTCAGAACTTTCTGGAGCCCCTCAGGAGCATGAGAACAATGAAGCTCATCGCTGGCTCGAGGAACAGTATCTCATCTTTAGAATGGCATTTCTCAGACCCCTGGACTCACCATCATGTTCCTGATGTTGAATCATAATCTCTGCTGCCCATTTTGTTTCCCCCATCTTTGCTGAGCTGGTTTTTCCTCACTCTTGTTTCTCTTCCTTTATTTTTATTTCTCTCCCTTTGTTTTTGCTTTCAGACCACAGCAATTCATGATCCTGTCATTCACATTTCCTGTAGGCACACCTTTTGTCCCTTTGCTATCTCTTTGGCCATGAACCCTCATGCCGTTTCACCAATGGTTGCCTATACCCCATCATTGACAACCCTTACTTTTCCCCCACTTTCAACACAATACCTCTAACTTTTCCCATTGATGAAAGGTCAGAGACTTGAAATGTTGACTGTGTCTGTCTGCAGTGTCTGCCAGACTCAGGTATTTCCAGCATCTTCTGTTGTTATTTCAGATTTGCAGTATTTCGCCTTTATAAAAATTATTGGTCGGGGGGGGGGGGGGGGGGGGGGGGGGGGGGGGGGGTCACGTGATGTAGGTGTGGGAATGGCTGTGGTTTCACGAGCTCTGGCATTAGTCATCTTTTATTTACCCTGATGCACAACCCATAATTATCTAATCTGGGAGTGTATACTCTGTGCTTTGTTCCTGGAAGATCCTGGTTAAGTTTGTGTGATGGGAAGCTAAACAAAGTCAAGAAAATCCTTGTTTAATTAAGGTGCTCAGGGTGGGGCCTTGCTCACGGTGGCAATTTAGCCCAAGTTAGGCGCTTAAGAATATCGGGAGATGGTCAGGTGTAAAAGATGACCCGGAAGCAATCAGGTTCCCAAATCTCTCCCCATTTTGGATTCTGAATCATATTCATAAATGACTCGTTGCAGGTGAGCTACAATATAAACGTGAGGAAGACACGAAACATAGTGCGACACATCCCAGACCAGCCACAAGCAGCAGACAGCTCGATAAAATGGCTTGTACACAGGAGTGATCGTGGGGTTCTTCACAAAGGTAAATAACAAAAAAGATGCAACGAAAAGGGTTGGAAAGATAACTTTTGAAAAGGAGAGGAGGAAATAGGTGAGAAATCAGGGGTGAGTTGGGGGGGGGGGGGGAAATCATTCCCTAGCAGTGGGCCAGTGATGGTAAAAGCATCCAGTAGTAGGAGCTTCCAGTAACAGAGTAAACCATTGCAGCCTATGAAGCAGAGCATTCTTCAGCTGAACCTTGCAGCATACAAAAATGGACATGTTTTCCGCAAGAGTGGGGGAAAATGGCAGAGCTCGTGGCAGGAGATGGAGGAAAGTACTCTGGGCATTGGGACACTCTTGGAAAAAGAAACTGGGCTCAGGTAAATACCAAGAAATACCGGAAGAGTTGCGAAAACTGAAACAGGAGTGGGAATTGCAGGATGAATGTGTTCATGTTGCCTAACATAGCACTGCGATGAGGAGGTTGTGTCAGCTTGCAGTGGGATGGTGGGAAGGAGGTGGTGGTGGTGGTGTTAATGAGAAGTTACAAAGATCATTTGAGAAATGGAAGGGATAAGATGGAGAATGGCATTGTGAAGACAGTGTCAAAGGCAGCGGCTGTGGAGGTTGGGGAGTGAAAGCCCTGAGATGATGATGATGTTTTAATTGTGAATACTAAAGTCTAAATGGTGCTAGAATTCAGTTTCCAAAATACAGATTGGGGAAGGGTAAAATCTAATTCTGCATCTAAACTTTTCTCTTGCCTGATAAAGTGAATCAACAAAGAAAAAAAAAATCAAATTATAGCACAGGGAACAGGCCCTTCCACCATCCAAGCCCGTACTGACCATGCTGCCCGACAGAACTAAAACCCGAATGAACCACGAAGCATTCCCCTCTTTCCCCCAGAAACAGAATACTTATTTCCAGCGTTGTGCATGACTCGACATCATACCAACCACTCAAATACAGAAAATGCCAGAAGAACACAACAGGTCTACCCGCAGCAGCACCAGCTCTGCTGAAAGGCAAATCAGCTGAACCACAAACTCATTTGCCTCTCCACAGATGTTGCCAGATATGCAGCGTTTTCCTTTCACATTCCAGATCAGCAACACGCTCCGGATTTTGCTCCTTTGCTTTGTCTCAAGAATCTCAGCCCTTCCAGACATATCCCGAGTAACTCAGGTGTGCATTCACATTCAGCACTGTTTGGATGGGATGTCTGACGTTTGATTCAAGCGTGGTGACAGATAAGCCTAAAACGCAGCCTCAGGAGAACATTCCAAATTAATTCTCTGTTCCATTCTACATCACTGAACCCATTCATTCAGAAAGAGCATTTCAAGCTGCCTGTAAACTTGAACTGAATCCAATTTAACAGCAAGCCTAATAGTATAACGTTCACATTAAATTAAAATGCAAATGTTCCATAAAATGGGCTTCTAAGAGCTTATTAAGTCATTAAAAAAGACAAAAAGCCAGAATTCTAATCTGTGATAAACCCAGCCACGTGGCACCAGCTTGCTGCAGAGGGAGGCAGATAAATGCCAATTTGCAGTCAGACTCAAGCAAAGGAACGCGACCAGTTTAGCTCCCAAGAACTACATGCTATTCTGAACACTTCACCCAACTGATGTGCCACCAGGTCCCAGAATCTCTACAGTGCAGAAGGAAGTCATTTGGCCCATCGAGTCTGCACCAATAACATTCCACCCAGGCCCTTTACCCGTAACCCCACGTATTTACCCTGGTAGCTCCCTGACACCAAGGGGCAATTTAGTATCCACCTAATGCACTCATCTTTGGACTATGGGAGGAAACTAGAGCACTCGAAGGAGGCCCATGCAGACAAGGAGAACATGCAAGTTTTTTTTTTACACAAAGGGTGGCCGTCTGGAACTCAGTGCTGGGGGAGGTAGTGGAAGCAGATACGATGGTGGCTTTTAAGAGGTGTCTTGACAAATACACGAACAGGATGGGAATAGAGGGATATGGTTCCTGGAAAGGGTAGGTGGTTTTAGGTCAATCAGGCAGCATGGTTGGATCGAAGGACCTGTTACTGTGCTATAATTTTCTTTGTTCTGCGGCATGGAGACTTTGGAGAGGATACAGAAAAGATTTACCAGGATGTTGCCTGGTGTGGAGGGCATTACCTATAAAGAGAGGCTAGAGAAGCTTGGTTTGTTCTCATGGAACAAGAGAGGTTGAGGGGAGACTTGACAGAAGTCTACAAGCTTATGAGGGGCATGGACAGAGTGGATAGTCAGAAGCTTTTTCCCCAGGAAGAGTTAATTACTAGGGGTCATAGATTTAAGGTGAGAGTAGTAAGGTTTAAAGGAGATGTATGGAGCAAGTATTTTTTTTAAAACAGAGGGTGCTGGATGCCTGGAACTCGCTTCCAGAGGAGGTAGTGGAAGCAGATAGGATGGTGACTATTAAGGGGCATCTGGACAAATACATGAATAGGATGGTAATGGAGAGGTATGGTCCCTGGAAGGGTAGGGGGTTTTAGTTCAGTCAGGCAGCATGGTCAATGCAGGCTTGGAGGGCGAAGGGCCTGTTCCTGTGTTGTAATTTTCCTTGTTCTTTGCACAGAGGCTGAAATTGAACATGGGTTCCTGGTGCTGTGAGGCAGCAGTGCTAATCACCTAAATGTGACCATTTGCTTCGGGAAAAGAGAACCAAAGGCCAAAGTCCCCAGAGGCTTGGAGCTAATTTTTAACCCACCACTTTGGAAAATTCTAAGATGACCCGGCTCACTCACCTTTGCACCTCTTTCTAAGAAGTCACCACACCATGTAACCGAGCCAAGCAAGCTAAGTCAATGATTTTTACCCAAATCTACACCCTCTTCACGAGGCAGTGCAATCTGTAACTAAGATTACATAGTCATTAGAATGCAGACTCCTACATCCTCATTTACTGGAGAAAACATCCATGCAAGCACTCCCAATAGGATACAGCGCAGGGTTAACACTGCACCCCACACACACACACACACACACACACACACACAGACACACACACACACCTCCCCCCGTTGATATGAATTTGTTACTGGGTAGCACACAGAATTCCATCATGTCCCACATGACTGCAGATGAGAACTCAGCCAATCACAAATTCACAAATGTATTTACAGTAACAAGCAATGTAGGTGAGATGGTAAAGTGTGATACAGCACTGGGCACCAGGAAATAAGTAATTTGTATTATAATTAGACCACATCCATGCACAGTTCTGCTCCCCACATCAAAAGGGTGCATCGGCAATGCAGAAGGTGCAAAGAAATTTTCATGAAGCTGGTAGCAGAATTGAGGGGATAGACTAATTGCCTCGGAGTCAGCAGGCTGTGGAGTCAAGCCCCACTCCGGGGCAGGAATAAAGTTTGTTTATTACTCACAAGTAATGCTTAGGTTAACACTGCAATGAAGTTACTGTGAAATTCCCCTAGTCGCCACACTCCGGCAACTGCTCAGGTCAATACACCTAACCAGCACCTCTTTCAGAATGTGGGAGGAGACCCAGGTAGACACGGGGAGAGTGTGCAAACTCCACACAGACAGTGACCCAAGCCAGGAATCGAACACAGGTCCCTAGCGCTAACCACTTCCTACCATACCGCCACAGAAATCAAGAGTGGCGCCTCAACATAATACTGAGAGTGCACTGTCAGCTGTGCCTTCTGGGTTACGTATCTGCTCTTAAAAGCTCCCCAGCATTATTTCGCAAGATTACATTAAGATGTTTTGTGCCCTTCAAACAATTCCCGAAGGCAGCTCGGTGGCATGGTGGTTAGCACTGCTACTTCACAGCGCCAGGAACCCAGGTTCAGTTCTGGCCTGGGATGACTCTGTATGGGGTTTGCACCTTCCCCCCCCACCACCGCCCTCCATGTCTGCTTGGGTTTGCTCTGAGTGCTCCATTGCCCCCCACAATCCAACAATGTGCAGATTAGGTGGATTGGCCATGCTAAATTGCCCCATTGTCTCTGAGGATGTGGAGATTAGGAGGGAATTAGCAGGGTAAATACGTGGGGTTGTGGAGATGGATAGGATGCTCTGCTGAAGAGTTGGTGCACACTTGATGGGCCAAATGCCCTCCTTCTGCACTATAGGAATTCTAAGGCGATACAAACCCAACTCTTTACTCAAAGGAGTTACGCTGAATCAGAGTGAAGGTGTAACCTCTGCTTTGGGTGTGAGGTTTAAAACATTCAAGTGAAAACAAGGAGGACTATAATCAACAGTACCGTCTCTGGCATTACAGAGGACTGCGGTGAAGAGACACATTCATTTCGACAGTGCCGAATGTTGGAGAAAGGGCAGAGAAGCAGCAGGTGTAGTGACTAACACAGAGCAGCTGAACAAACAGAAAAATATGGTACAACATACATGTCCTCTCCCTCCCCACAGCAGCCACTCACTCTCAATTCTCTCTCTCTCTCTGCTGGTGGTCTCTGAGCATTTCATACATTCAAAATAGGCAAAAACCTTCAAAATAACTCACGCCTCATCGGCTCCTTGCAACTAAAGGCAAGATATAAAAATGGGGACTAGTTAGGAGTGGATCAGAACGTGATCCTTTCAGACCTGGCAGCGTGGTTCAATATCAACCCTGAGTGATAGACTGATGATGGTCATCCGTTTGCGGAAATATTCCAGCAGAACTGCAAAGTCCAGATATTCCTCGGATGGAACCGTATTTCCACAGCTTCCTAATTGCTGCCTCAGGAACAATATCAAGTGTCAACACTTGACCAGCACTTTATCCAGAGAATTATGCTGATTCTGGCTAAAAGCTACCTGAAAGCAGGCAATTTTGAACAGAAATGTCTGTGGCTTCCTGTTTGTTTTTGCTGTACTTATCTAGATGTCAGCACACTGTGGAAATCCTGAAATCCATCAACTCTCCTTTTAAATGAGTGCCTTTGGAAGTGTTCTCCCTGCTAACGCCCTCACCACTCCCCTTTCTGTCATCCAAACAGCAACAGTTAACTGGTCAATCACAGCCTGCCCCGATCTCTCCAGATATCCAAACACTCCCCAGCAGCTGAACCCTGGTAGGATTTATCTCCTGAGGTTACAGGGATGGGGGTCAATGAGGGTAATGCAACTGATATGGTGTATACAGATTTCCAAAAGGAGTTTGATGACAGTGCCACACAACAGGCTTGCCAGCAAAGAAGAGCACCAGAGAACAAGTAAGACAGACAGATGCAGCACTGGATACAGAGCTTTTTAAATCCATTTTAGGACACAGGCGTTGCTGGCTGGCTGGCCAGCATTTATTGCCTGCCCATTTCTAATTGCCCTTGTTCAGAGGACATTGAGAGTCAACCACATTGCTTGGCTCTAGAGTCGTATGTAGGCCAGATCAGGTAAGGACAGAAGATTTTATAGAATCCTACAGTGCAGAAGGCGGCCATTCGACCCATCGAGTCTGCACCGACCACAATCCCATCCAGACCCCATTCCTGTAACCCCACATATTCACCCTGCTAGTCCCCCTGACACTAGGGTTAAATTATCGTGGCCAACTCACACATCTTTGGACTGTGGGTGGAAACCGGACCACCTGGAGAAAACCCAGGCAGACACGGGGAGAATGTGCAAACTCCATACAGACAATGGCCCAAGGTCAGAATTGAACCTGGGTCCCTGGCGCTGTGAGGCAGCAGTGCTAATCGCTGTGCCATCGTGCTGCGCTTCCTTCCCTAAAGAATATTAGTGAACTAGATGGGCTTTTCCGACAATTGACGGTAGTTTCACAGTCATCAGAAGATTCTTAATTCCAGATATTCTTTATTGAATTCAAATTCCCCCATCTGCCGTGGCAGGATTTGAACCCAGTTCCCAGAAGATTAGCTGAGTTTCTGGATTAATAGTCTAGTGATAACCCCACTAAGCCATCGCCTCCCCATAGTTACATGTACAACAGGAAACAGTTGTGGTAACAGCTGCTTTTTCAGACTGGAGGAAGATGGACAATCTCCAAGGATCACTTACTTGGTTCAATCTGGATGACCTAGACTTGGGTGGACGAGGAACAATTTTACAACTTGCAGATGACGTACAACTTGGAAACACAACAAGCTGCGAAGATGACTGTGAAAAATCTCAGGAGGACTTGTTGGTGGAATGGGTGGACACAGTATATTGTGGTAGGGGGTGGAGTAGAAGAGAGAGATATGAAATTAAGGTTAAGGGAATTCTCGGAACAGAGCAGCCAGAGAGATACTTGCACAAAATCTTTAAAGGTGGCAGAACAGGCTGAAAAACAGTTCAAAAGGTGTACATGCTGCTGGGTTTCATAAGAGGCTAAGAATAGAGATAGGAGATATAAATGTAAGATGTGGTGATTCCCCGACAAACACTGATTCAGCCTCAACGAGAGCATTGTGTCCAATTCTGAGCAAGGAGGTGGTGAGGACAGGACGGAAGCTGCAAAAAAAAATGTTCATAAGAATGATTCTGTGGATAGGTTGAAGAAACTGGAGTCATTCTCCTTGGAGAAGAGATTTTATAGGTGTTCAGAAGCACGAGGGGTCTGGACAGATAGACAGAAGCTGCCCTTGTTGAAAAATGGAACCCAGAAATGGTAAGAAACACAGCATGGGATCTTATCAAATTACTTGATTGTTTTGGCAGTATCTTGCTGAATGCCTTCTACAGCCTCTACACATCTACTGGTTCCCCTCCATCCACTCTGGTTGACACGTCCTGAAAAACTAACAAATTAGTCAGACATAATTCCTCTTTCATGCTGACTGAGTAGATTATGATTTTCCAAATGTGCTGCTAATAATTTAATAATAGATTCCAAAAGTTTTCCAACAAAGGACGCAGATTTAATATGATTGGCAAAAGGAAGCAAAGACGACAGGAGGAGAAACTGTTTTGATGCAGCAAGTGGACCGCACTGCCAGAATGTGCACTGGCTCCTGTTCTGCCCAAGAGCACAAGAAGCTACAACAGGTTGTAGTACAACAAGCCCAAATCATGCAAACCAGCCTCCCATCCATTGACTCTGTCTACACTTCCCACTGCCTTGGCAAAGCAGCCAGCGTAATTAAGGGCCCCACGCACCCCAGACATTCTCTCTTCCACCTTCTTCCATCAGAAAAAAGATACAAAAGTCTGAGGTCACGTACCAACCGACTCAAGAACAGCTTCTTCCCTGCTGCTGTCAGACTTCTGAACGGACCTACCTCACGTTAAGTTGATCTTTCTCTACACCCTAGCTATGGCTGTAACACTACATTCTGCACTCTCCTTTCCTTCTCTACGAAAGGTATGCTTTGTTTGTATAGAGTGCAAAAAATAATACTTCTCACTGTTTACTACACGTAACAATGAAAAATCAAATCAAAATGGAGTTGGATTTGGTTGAAACTTTTGATAGCGAATTGGGGGATTATCTGGAGGGGCTACATGGAAAAAGCAAGGGGACAGTGATACTCTGAGCTGCTCTTGCAAAGAGCTAGCAGGACACAACAACAAAATTACATCAGTGCTGACTGATTTTAGGATTCCATTCTGAACAAATGAGGTGAACACAGTGTAAATACCAGCAGCAGAATGTAAATGTCGACAGATTAGCAGTAATCCGGAAGGGTGATTGATTTCCCCTTATTGGTTCTATACACCAGGGTTATTTTCACATCTTGCTGGAATGGCTTTGACAAAGGTGAATGTTCTCTCTAATAAAAGGGACACTGCACTCAGAGATCCTACAAGTAAGTCAAACCTTGGGGAAGGCAATGTTACAGCTGCAACCTACACAATTCTAATTGCTCCACATGGAAATACAAAGGGAGTAGGGGCAGGGGATGGAGAAATGGCTGAGGCCTTGAATAACTTTTTTGTTTCGGTCTTCACGGAGGAGGACGTGAATAATTTGCCGGGTGTTAGCGATGGAAAGATGGTAGGACAGGAGGGTCTCAATGACATTATTGTTACTAGAGAGGCGGTGCTCGACAGACTGGAGGAACTGATTGTGGACAAGTCCCCAGGACCGGATGGAATGCATCCAAGGGTTCTGAAAGAAATGGCAGAGGTGATAGTGGGTGCCTTGGCGGTTATTTTCCAAACGTCGCTGGATTCCGGGGAAGTGCCGGAAGATTGGAAAACGCCTAATGTTACGCCGTTGTTTAAGAAGGGTGGCAGGCAAAAGGCAGGGAATTATAGGCCGGTTAGTTTAACGTCTGTTGTAGGTAAAATGTTAGAATCCGTCATCAAGGAGGAAATAGCGAGGCATCTTGAGGGGAATTGCTTGATAGAGCAGACGCAGCACGGTTTCGTTAAGGGGAAGTCACATCTGACAAATTTATTGGAGTTCCATGAGGATGTGTCTAGGGCGGTGGGTAGAGGAGAGCTGGTGGATGTGGTCTTTCTTGATTTTCAGAAGGCGTTTGACAAGGTACTTCACAAGAGGTTATTGCAGAAGGTAAGGGGGCATGGAGTTGGGGGTAGGGTGTTAGCGTGGATAGAGAATTGGCTGTCAAATAGGAGGCAGAGAGTGGGGGGTCAATGGGTGCTATTCGGATTGGCAGTTGGTGACTAGTGGAGTGCCCCAGGGGTCGGTGCTGGGGCCTCAGCTATTTACCATTTATATAGATGATCTGGAGGAGGGAACCGAGTGTATGGTGTCAAAATTTGCTGATGACACCAAGATTGGTGGAACGGCAAATTGCGCGGAGGGTGTGGAGAGTCTGCAGAAGGATCTAGATAGGCTGGGCGAATGGGCCAGGAACTGGCAAATGGAATTTAATGTTGGCAAGTGCGAGGTGGTCCACTTTGGTAGGAATAATGGTAGGAAGGACTATTACTTACGTGGCGAAAAACTGCAGCAGGCGACGGTGCAGAGGGACATCGGGGTCCTTGTGCATGAGTCGCAAAAACCCAGCTTGCAGGTGCAGCAGGTGGTCAGGAAGGCGAATGGGATGCTGGCTTTCATAGCGAGGGGGATTGAATATAAAAGTAGGGAGGTCTTGCTGCAGCTGTATCGGGCACTGGTGAGGCCGCAGCTGGAGTACTGTGTGCAGTTTCGGTCGCCGCACTTACGCAAGGATATTTTGGCCTTGGAGGGAGTGCAGAGGAGGTTTACTAGGCTGATGCCGGAGTTAAGGGGGTTGAGCTATGAGGAGAGGCTGAATAAACTAGGCTTGTACTCGTTAGAGTTTAGAAGAATGAGGGGAGATCTCATTGAGACATATAAGATGATGAATGGGATGGATAGGATAGAGGTGGAGAGACTCTTCCCGCTCAGAAAGGACAGTAGGACGAGGGGGCACAGCCTCAAGATAAGGGGGGGGCGGTTTAGAATGGAGTTGAGGAGGAACGTCTTCACTCAAAGGGTGGTGAATCTCTGGAATTCTCTGCCCATTGAAGTGGTGGAGGCTGCCTCGCTAAATATTTTTAAGATGCGGGTTGATGGCTTTTTGATAAGCGAGGGGATTAAGGGTTATGGGGAGAGGGCGGGAAAGTGGAACTGAGCCACGACAGATCAGCCATGATGATCTGTCATCATGGGGCAGGCTTGAAGGGCTACTCCTGCTCCTATTTCTTATGTTCTTATGAGATAAAATTCATCACACTGGCCTCAGTGTCCCACCACTCAACCAACGGTGACTGTGGATTTTCTTTGCAAAGTGACAAGATTTGGAACATTTGTGGACAGTCCTTCACATCAGCAAAGGCAGGCAGTTATCTAACACATACTGACATATAATCCGCTCAGACCAATCACAAGCCAAACAAAGGGACGTGAAGCAAAAACATGTCAGAATCTTTGCTGTAAGCTATCAGTACACTTACACTGACTACAGTCACCACAATTCCAGAACATCACAGCAATGAGTTTTCTCAGATCCTCAAACAAATACAAATACTGCCTGGGCAATAGGTGAAAAGAACACCTCTGTCAACTCCACAATCTACAATTTATCCAATTTAACCAAAGGGATAGACAAGCCATTGCTGTGACAGAGTGGAGGAAGCATTAACAGGGAAACAAGTGCATGCAATGGTGGGCCTCAGCTATTTACCATTTATATAGATGATCTGGAGGAGGGAACCGAGTGCAGGGTGTCGAAATTTGCTGATGACACCAAGATTGGGGGAAAGGCAAATTGTGCGGAGGGTGTGGAGAGTCTGCAGAAGGATCTAGATAGGCTGGGCGAATGGGCCAGGAAATGGCAAATGGAATTTAATGTTGGCAAGTGTGAGGTGGTCCACTTTGGTAGGAAGAATGGTAGGAAGGACTATTACTTACGTGGCGAAAAACTGCAGCAGGCGACGGTGCAGAGGGACCTCGGGGTCCTTGTGCATGAGTCGCAAAAACCCAGCTTGCAGGTGCAGCAGGTGGTCAGGAAGGCTAATGGGATGCTGGCTTTCATAGCGAGGGGGATTGAATATAAAAGTAGGGAGGTCTTGCTGCAGCTGTATAGGGCATTGGTGAGGCCGCAGCTGGAGTACTGTGTGCAGTTTTGGGCGCCGCACCTGCGCAAGGATATTTTGGCCCTGGAGGGAGTGCAGAGGAGGTTTACTAGGCTGATACCAGAGTTGAGGGGATTGAGCTATGAGGAGAGGCTGAATAAACTAGGCTTGTACTCGTTAGAGTTTAGAAGAATGAGGGGAGATCTCATTGAGACGTATAAGATGATGAATGGGATGGATAGGATAGAGGTGGAGAGACTCTTCCCGCTCAAAAAAGACAGTAGGACTAGGGGGCACAGCCTCAAGATAAAGGGGAGGCGGTTTAGAACGGAGTTGAGGAGGAACTTCTTCACTCAAAGGGTGGTGAATCTCTGGAATTCTCTGCCCGTTGAAGTGGTGGAGGCTGCCTCGCTAAATATTTTTAAGAAGCGGGTTGATGGGTTCTTGATGAGAGGGGATTAAGGGTTATGGGGAGAGGGCGGGAAAGTGGAACTGAGCCACGACAGATCAGCCATGATCTTATTGAATGGCGGGACAGGCTCGAAGGGCTAGA
The DNA here is from genome assembly GCF_965287045.1 of Carcharhinus amblyrhynchos. Classification (NCBI taxonomy): domain Eukaryota; kingdom Metazoa; phylum Chordata; class Chondrichthyes; order Carcharhiniformes; family Carcharhinidae; genus Carcharhinus; species Carcharhinus amblyrhynchos. Next base: position 19,488,798 of record NC_137356.1, read on the forward strand.
TGGCCTACTCCTGCTCCTATTTCTTATGTTCTTATGTTCTTATGCTCAATATCTGCTAATATCAGATATTCCCTCACTAGCACCAACACCCCCCTCCCCATTCACCATCCACTCCCAGCACCAACACCCTTCTCCCCATTCACTACCCACTCCCAACACCCCCTCCCCATTCACTATCCGCTCCCAACGCCAACACCCCCTCCCCATTCACTATCCACTCCCAGCACCAACATCCCTCTCCCCATTCGCTATCCACTCCCAGCACCAACATCCCTCTCCCCATTCGCTATCCACTCCCAACACCACTCTCCCCATTCACTATCCACTCCCAACGCCAACACCCCCTCCCCATTCACTATCCACTCCCAACACCCCTCTCCCCATTCACTATCCACTCCCAACACCCCTCTCCCCATTTACTACCCACTCCCAACACCCCCTCCCCATTCACTATCCGCTCCCACTCCCAACACCCCCTCCCCATTCACTATCCACTCCCAACACCCCCTCCCCATTCACTATCCACTCCCAGCACCAACATCCCTCTCCCCATTCGCTATCCACTCCCAACACCTCTCTCCCCATTCACTATCCACTCCCAGCACCAACACCCCTCTCCCCATTTACTATCCAATCCCAACATCCCTCTCCCCATTCACGATCCAATCCCAACATCCCTCTCCCCATTCACGATTCAATCCCAAAACCCCTCTCCTCATTCACTATCTACTCATCCCTGTTACTGATCAAATACAAGTTAAACAAAACTCCACAACAGCATCATGTGCACAGAGCTCACAAATATGTTCAGACTTCACTTCATTTTATAGGTATATAATTTCATCGGTTAAATTGAATAATGTCCAATGATCGCACGTGCACCTACACACACACCAATACTGCTTCCTGCTGTTACTCATTAGGGATAGATCTGTTCCACCTGATTATTACTATGGTTCCACCTTCCATCTATATTAATAACATCTCAGTGTGCATTTATCACATTACAAATTTTTGAGAAAAACTGTTGAAAAGTTACATTCAGACCTTAGACGGAGTTTAAAGTCAGTTTGAAAATGATTCCAAGCTATCAGACAGAATTACTGAGACTGGGGCTCCTCCTCCAAGGGAATCAATCCTTAACTTTATTTCACTGCAGTCTCATCCGGATAAAGCTTTCATGACACCTCATTGTTATTAGTGTGACACAGTCTTCAGCACTGCTGCCTCAATGCCAGGGACCCAGGTTCAATTCCCGGCTTGGGTCAGCATCTGCACGTTCTCACTGTGTCTGTGTGGGTTTCCTCCGGGTGCTCCAATTTCTTCCCACAGTCCAAAAGATGTGCAGATTAAGTGAATTGGCTGTGCTAAATTCTCCCTTAGCGTACCCAAACAGGCGTCAGAATGTGGTGACTCAGGGATTTTCACAGTAACTTCATCACAGTGTGAATGTAAGCCTGCTTGTGACTAATAAATAAACTTAAACTTACTTAAGAATGAAAATTGTTGAAGAACAGTACTGCATAAGAACAGCCCCTTCAGCCCAAGTCTGTGCTGACAGACGCCTCTCTAATCTAATTATTTTCTTGCCTCTGCTTGGTCCATAACCCTTTATTCCCTGCTGGTTCACGTATCTATGCAGGTGCCTCTTGAACCCTGTTCCCGCATCTGCTTCCACCAGCCAGCACTGCTGCCTCAATGCCAGGGACCCAGGTTCAATTCCCGGCTTGGGTCAGCATCTGCACGTTCTCACTGTGTCTGTGTGGGTTTCCTCCGGGTGCTCCGATTTCTTCCCACAGTCCAAAAGATGTGCAGATTAAGTGAATTGGCTGTGCTAAATTCTCCCTTAGCGTACCCAAACAGGCGTCAGAAGAGCTCATGGGAACCAAGGAAAAGTAGCAAATTGGAACAAAATTTGGCTGAGTATCAGATTAATGAGAGTTTCAGTGACTGGAGTGGGGTTCTACAGGGCTCAGGCTGGATTCCACACTATTTCTGATATATAAATCAATGATTTACTGAAACATAAGAGGTACATTCTCTCTTCAACCTTCTTCCGTCAGGAAAAAGATACAAAAGTCTGAAGTCACATGCCAACCGACTCAAGAACGGCTTCATCCCTGCTGCCATCAGATTTTTGAATGGACTTGCCTTGCATTAAGTTGACCTTTCTCTACACCCTGGCTATGACTAACACTACATTCTGCACTCTCCATTCCCTTCACTGTGTATGGTATGCTTTGTCTGTATAGTTCACAAGAAACAACATTTTTCACTGTGTACTAACTAATACATGTGACAACAATAAATCAGATGAAAGCAGTGAAGAAATACACAATAGAATAAATAGCTTTATGGTTGACGGTGAGGAGGAAAGCTATAAACTACAGGAAGGTATCAATAAACTGGGTAGGTCAGTAGAAGAGGCAAGTGGAGTTCAATCTGGAGGGTGCGCTTAGGAAAGGCAAACAGGGAATGGACAATAAATGGTCAAATACTGAAAAGCAACAAGGAACAAAGGGGCATTTGAAGCACATGTCCAAACATCCCTGCAGATCACAGAACAATGAGACAAGGTGATTAACACAGAATACAAGGTACTTTTCTTTATTATCCAAGGCACAGCAGGAATAGTTATATTGGAACTATATAAAATACTAGTTAAGGTACAGCTAGGATATCACATACCGTTCTAGTCACTGCATTTTAGGAAGGATGTGATTACACGAGGAGATCGATCTGCAAGTTTGCTAACCGAACTGGAGAATTGGAATTCTGAGGAAAGATCAAGTAGACTGGGGTTCTTCTCTTTGGAACCAAGAAAGCGGAGACATGATGTAAACTAAGGCATATAAAACCATGAAGGGCAGAGTAACTAGGAAGGACTGGCTTTTCGTCAAAGAGGGGGGTCAGCGGCACAGTAGCATACTGGTTAGCAGTGCTGCTTCACAGCGCCAGGGAACTACAAAAGATAGTTTGTAGCCCAATCCATCACGTAAACCAACCTCCCATCCATCGACTCTGTCTACACTTGCCACTGCCTCGGCAAAGCAGCCGGCATAATCAAGGACCCCGTGCACCCCAGACATTCTCTCTTCCACTTTCTTGCCTTGGGAAAAAGATACAAAAGTCTGTGGTCACGTACCAACCGACTCAAGAACAACTTCTTCCCTGTTGCTGTCAGACTTTTGAATGGACTTACCTCGCATTAACTTGATCTTTCTCTACACCCTATGACTGTAACACTCCATTCCGCACTCTTTTGTTTCCTTCTCTATGAATGGTATGCTTTGTTGTATAACGCGCAAGAAACAATACTTTTCACTGTACGTTAATACATGTGAAAATAATAAATCAAATCAAACCTAGGTTCGATTCCCGGCTTGGGTCACTGTCTACGTGGGGTTTGCACCTTCTCCCAGTGCATGGGTTTCTTCCGGGTGCTCCAGTTTCCTCCCACAGTCTCAAAGACATGCTGTTTAGGATGCATTGACCTGAACAGACACCAAACTGTGGTGACTAAGGGAATTTCACAGTAACTTCATTGGAGTGTTAATGTAAGCCTTACTTGTGACTAATAAACAAACTTTAAACTGATAGAAGGATCAAAGATACGTTGAAGGATATTTTTTTCCCCTGATGGTGGAACTCATGCCTGAAAGTGTGGTTAAGGCAGAAACCTTTGTTCACTTAAAAACTAGTTGTTAGTGCAATTAAGGAGCTGTTACCCCCAGGGCTACTGGCTAAGAGCTGGAGAGTGGGATACAAGTGTTTTCCAATTGGCACAGACATGATTGGTTTTCTACCATTTATCATGTACCGCCTTGCCTTGTTTATCCTTCCCAGTGCATTACCTCCCAACTCTTGGCGTTGAATTCCATTTGCTTTTCTTTCCACACCCTTCTGACCAGTCCACAGATATCTCCTTGCGTTCTCCACCTTTCCTGCTCACTATCACTGCAGCTTCCTTAGTGCTGTCAGGTTTCTGTGCTCTATCCAAGTACAGACCCCGTGATTTCAGACCTGCATCCAGAAATCGGTGCACAACACAAAACCTCCTTACAAACTCAAGTATGTTAGTTAACGTGTGGCAGAGCTCCGGGAAGTGTTTGAGTTTTATAGGGAGCTGGTGACGTTTTATTCTGTCTGCAATCGTGCACTGCTGAAAACATGTGACTCAATTATGGATAAAGTTACAAACTTTCTTGGCATTATTCATCTGTGAAATACATCAAATCTGCCAATTGTAAGGGAGAAATGCAACCATTCTTGAAGTGACAAACGTGCCACATTTAGGAAGAAAATGGAGATTAGTTAAATGGGGCTGAGCGATGAAGTTTCAGATCTGACCCTGTTACACACCCAGTTTGTGATTGTAAACACAGTGATGGATGAGTATCTGGAAAGGAGGATCACTGCTCATCATGCAACATTGGCAGAGTTTATTGTGAAAACATTAACACAGATTAGTACAACCAGGTTCAGCATTCAACTTGCATGCCATCTCGTTAGCCAAGTGTAATGAGGAGCTGACAGCATCCTCCAATACCTGCTCACCCAGAATCACACCTTAGGAGCAAACATCTTGCTGTTTTTGCCATTTCCTGCTGCCCAGGAACCAGAATAATAAACCTTTTAGTCTTCCATGGGATGTGGGTGATGCTGGCATTTGTAACCCAGGCAGCCTGAAGGGCCTGTTTCCATGCTGTAACCCTCTGTGACAATAATACATGGATGGGAAAGGATTAGAGGGATATGGGAGGGCACCATGGTCAGCATAGACTGGTTGGGCCGAAAGGCCTGGATGGGTTACAAACGCCAGCGTCATTCACATCCCATGGAAGACTAAATGATTTATCGTTCTGGGTCCTATGACTATGACTCTAAGTACATGGATGGGAAAGACAGATACTATAGTCAGCATGGGCCGGTTGGGCCGAAGGGCCTGTTTCTCTGCTGTATGGATCTATGACTCTAAATGAATGGGAGAGCAGGCTCAAAGGGCTGAATGGTTTACTCTTGCTGCCATTTTCTATGTTGCTATACATCTATCCCTGATTGTCCCTTGAACTGAGTGTTTCACCTGGCTATTTCAGAGGGCGGTTAAGAGTCAATCACATCACTATGGGTCTGGAGTCACATGTAGGCCAGACCAGGGAAGGATGGCAGATTTCGTCACCTAAAGGACATTAGTGAACCAGATGGGTTTTTAATGACAATAATGGTTCTATAAACTTGGACAGGTACATGGATGAGGGGGGTGTGGAGGGATATGGTCCAAGTGCAGGTCAGTGGAACTAGGCAAAAAATGGCTCGGCACAGACAAGAAGGGCCAAAAGGCCTGTTTAAGCTGTAATGTTCTACGGTCAATATTATGGAGGCCAGCTTTCAATTCCGTGTTCATCAATGAATTGTATTTAAATTGCACCAGCCGCCACGGTGGCGTTTGAACCCATTTCCCCAAAGCATTAGCCTGGGCTTCTCAACAGACCAGTAAAAAGTATTTTCCAGATATGATCGGTTTCCTACCATCCTACCCACAAGATGTAATGGAAAGTAAATGAAACGACAATAACGTTGCGACTTTTCCCAACAACGTGTCAGTGAAACATCATTTTCCATTGTTGCAGAAATGACCATAAAGCAGAGATCCTGTCTGGAAGAGAAGCAAGTGTCGCTGTCAAAGATTCCACAAACCATAAGCAGATTCCACAGTGAAAGCTGGCACACCCATCTCAAATGCTTTCCTAATAGCATCATTACCACTACAGCACAATCAGATGACTGGCTGCTGTACACTGTTATATATCAGATGGGGGAAGATCTACGCTTGTTAATCCATTTAAAAAGACCACTGGGAGATAGGGGCAAAAGGAAAGGCACTGAATGGACATGGGAACAGGATAGGTAAATGGGGGTGCAGCCAAAAGCTCAGGAAAGGTGACTAAAGTTTCCAGACCACACAATAGAAGAGAGTATAGAAGGTGACAGGAATCTAATCTCAGGCAGAGCAAAAAAGGTGACAAGTAAATGTAAATTACTTTATATAAATTAAATTGTAAATGCGCCTAGTTTGGGGGCGTTTAAGAGATCCGTGGATAGGTTTATGGACGAAAAGGGATTGGTTTAGATTAGTGGGTCATTGTTTTTTAAACTGGTCGGCGCAACATCGTGGGCCGAAGGGACTGTTCTGCGCTGTAATGTTCTATATGTATGAGAAGGCAAGTTGTCAAAATAGGACTCAGGGTGTTGTACCTAAATATGCGCAGTATATGGAACAAGATAAATGAGCTTGTTGCGCACATTGAAATCGGCCGATACGACGTTGCACGCATCACAGACACGTGGGTGCAAGGGGATCAAAGCTAGGATCTAAATATCCAAGGATATGTATCCCATCGGAAGGACAGACAGGTGGGCAAAAGGGGCAGGGTTGCATTGCTAGTAAGGAATGAAGTTAAATCAATAGCAAGTGATATAGGATCAGAAGGCACAGAATCTCTCTGGGTAGAGTTAAGGAATCACAAAGGTCAAAAGACCCTGATGGGCGTTATGTACAGGCCCCCTAGCAGTAGTCAGGATGTGGGGCAAAAAATAAATCAAGAGATAGAAAAGGCATATAAAAAAGGCAATATTACAATAATCATGGGGGACTTCAATATGCAGGTGGACTGGGAAAACCAGGTAGGCAGCAGATCCCAAGAAAAGGAATTTGTGGAATGTCTTAGAGATTTTTTTTTGAAGCACTTTGTGACAGAGCCTACAATAGAACAGGCAATTCTGGGTTTGCTGACGTGTAATGATGCAGACTTGATTAGGGAACTTAAGGTGAAGGAATCCATAGGGAGCAGTGACCACAATATAGCAAATGTTGTCCCCTTGTTCAAGAAGGGGAGTAGAGACCATCCTGGGAATTATAGACCAGTGAGCCTTACTTCTGTTGTCGGCAAAGTTTTGGAAAGAATTATAAGGGATAGGATTTATAATCATCGAGAGGGAAATAAATTGATTAGGGATAGTCAACACGGTTTTGTGAAGGGTAGGTCGTGCCTCACAAACCTTGTCGAGTTTTTTGAAAAGGTGACCAAAGAGGTGGATAAGGGTAAGGCAGTTGACATGGTGTATATGGATTTTAGCAAAGCGTTTGATAAGGTTCCCCATGGTAGGCTACTGCAGAAAACGCAGATGCATGGGAATGAGGGTGATTTAGCAGTTTCGATCAGGAATTGGCTAACTGATAGAAGACAGAGGGTGGTGGTTGATGGGAAATATTCAACCTGGAGATCAGTTACAAGTGGTGTACCTCAAGGGTCTGTTTTGGGGCCACTGCTGTTTGTCATTTTTATAAATGACCTAGATGAGGGTGTAAAAGGATGGATTAGTAAATTTGCTGATGACACCAAAGTTGGAGGAGTTGCAGACAGTGAGGATGGATGTTACAGTTTGCAGAGGGACATAGATAAGCTGCAGAGCTGGGCTGAGAGGTAGCAGATGGAGTTTAATATGGAAAAGTGAGAGGTGATTCACTTTGGTAAGAATAACAGGACTACAGAATATAGGGCTAATGGAAGGACTTAGTAGTGTTGACGAGCAGAGAGATCTCGGGGTACATGTGCATAGCTCCCTGAAAGTTAGCACCCAGGTTGATAAGGTTGTTAAGAAGGCGTACTGTGTGTTAGCTTTTATTGGTAGCGGGATTGAATTTCAGAGCCATGAGGTCACGTTACAACTGTACAAAACTCTGGTGCGGCCGCACTTAGAGTATTGTGTACAGTTCTGGTCGCCGCATTATAAGAAAGATGTGGAGGCATTGGAAAGGTTGCAGAGGAGGTTTACCAGGATGTTGCCTGGTATGGTGGGAAGGTCTTATGAGGAAAGGCTGAGGGACTTGAGGTTATTTTCATTGGAGAGAAGAAGGTTACCAGGTGACCTGATTGAGGCATACAAGATGATCAAAGGATTGGATAGGGTGGACAGTGAGAGCCTTTTACCTCGGATGGTGATGGCTAACACAAGCGGACATAGCTTTAAATTAAGGGGTGGTAATTATAGGACGGATGTCAGAAGTAGGTTCTTTACTCAGGATAGTAAGGTCATGGAATGCCCTGCCTGCAGCAGTTGTGGACTCGACAACTTTAAGGGCGTTCAAATTGTCAGTGGATAGGCATATGGATAACATTGGAATAGTTTAGGTTAGAGGGTCATTAGATTGGTTCCACTGGTCGGCGCAACGTCGAGGGCCGAAGGGCCTGTATTGCACTATAATGTTCTATGTTCTATATGATAGAATTGACCCTGCAGTTTGAGGGGGAGAAGCTGGAATCAGATGTTACGCTATTACAATTAAATAAAGGGAACTACAAAGCCATGAGGGAGGAGCTGGCCAGAGTTGATTGGAAAGGGAGCCTAGCAGGGAAGATGGTGGAAAAACAATGGCAGGAGTTGAGATATTTGGACAGGTTGAGAGAGCTCGATCTTTTCTCCTTGGAGAGACGAAGGATGAGAGGGGACCTGATAGAGGTATATAAGATGTTGAGAGGTGTTGATCAGGTGAATTCTCAGAGGCTTTTCCCCAGGGCTGAAATGGCTGCCACAAAAGGACACAAGTTTAGGGTACTGGAGAGTAGGTACAGTGGAGATGTCAGGGGCAAGTTTTTCACGCAGAGGGTGGTGGGTGAGTGGAATCGGCTGCCATTGGTGGTGGTGGAGGCAAATTCGATAGGGTCATTTAAGAGACTTCTGGATGAGTACATGGGATTTAATAGGATTGAGTGTTATAGGTAAGCCTAGTAGGTAGTGATATGATCGGCGCAACTTGTGGGCCAAAGTATCTGTTCGTGCTGTAGTTTTTCTATGATTCTAACTGAATAGTTACTTTGCATCAGTCTTTACGGCGGAAGACATCAGTGGGATGCCAGAGCTCCAGAAGAGTCAGAGGGGGGGACAGGTGGTCATCACTAAGGTGGTGGTTCTGGGTAAACTGAAAGGTCTGAAGGTGGATAAATCACCTGGACAGGATGGACAACACCTCAGGGTTCTAAAAGAGATAGCTGAGGGTGGAGACATTGGTGGTGATCTTTCAGGAATTACTGAAGGCAGGGAGGGTCCCAGGTAATTATAATACTGCTGTTTAAGAAGAAAGGGAGGCAGTAGAGGGGAAATGATAGGCCAGTTAGTCTGACTTTGGTCATTGGTAAGATTTTACAGTTCGTTATTAAAGATGATGTACTTGGAATTATGTGATAAAGTAGGACCGAGTCAGCACGGCTTTGTCAAGGGGAGATCATATCTGACAAATCTGTTAGAGTTCTTTGAGGACGTAACAAGGAAGTTAGATAAAGGAGAACCAATGGACATGATTTATTTAGATTCCCAGAAGGCCCTTGACAAGGTGCCGCATAGAAGACTATTAAATAATTTAAATGCCCATGGTGTTAAGAGCAAGATCCTGGCATGGATAGAGGAGGCTGACTGGCAAAAGGCTAGAAGCGGGTAAAGGTGTCTTTTTCAGGATGGCAGCCAGTGACTAGTGGTGTGCCTCAGGGGTCAGTGCCAGGACCACAACTTTTCACAATATACATTAATGATTTGGAGGAAGGAACTGAAGGCGCTGTTGCTAAGTTTGCAGATGATACAAAAATATGTAGAGGGACAAGTAGTACTGAGGAAGCAGGAGGACTTGGACAGGTTAGCAGAGTGGGCAAAGAAGTGGCAGATGGAAGACAATTTACAACAGAGATGAGGAGGAATTTCTTCAGCCAGAGAGTGGTGAATCTGTGGAACTGTTTGCCACAAAAGGTTGTGGAGGCCAGGTCATTGGGCGTCTTTAAGATAGAGATAGACAGATTCTTGATTAATAAGGGATCGGGGGTTATGGGGAAAAGGCAGGAGAATGGGGATGAAAAAAATTTCAGCCATGATTGAACGGCAGAGCAGACTCGATGGGCCGAGTGGCCTAATTCTGTTGCTATGTCTCATAGGTCAACATTTCTGTGTATTTTAAAGCTTATTTATTAGTCACGAGTAAGGCTTACATTAATGCTGCAAATGAAGTTACTGTGAAATTCCCAGAGTTGCCACACTCCAGTGCCTGTTCAGGTCAATGCATCTAACCAGCACATCTTTCAGACTGTGGGAGGAAATCGCAGCACCCGGAGGAAACCCATGTAGAGACAGGGAGAACGTGCAAACTCCACACACACAGGTGACCCAAGCCGAGAATCGAACCCAGGTTCCTGGAGCTGAGAGGCAGCAGTGCTAACCACCTCTGTATATTTAGAACATGACAGTGCAGTACAGGCCCTTGTGAAACTAAATCTGAAGCCCATCGACCCTACATTATTCCAATATCATCCATATGTTTATCCAATGACCATTTAAATGCCCTTAACGTTCGTGAATCCACTACTGTTACAGGCAGGGCATTCCACGCTCTTACTACTGACTAAAGAATCTACCTCTGGCATCTGTCCTATATCTATCACCCCTCAATTTAAAGCTGTGTCCCCTCAAACTAGCCATCTCCATCTGAGGAAAAAGGCCCTCACTGTCCACCCTCTAATCCTCTGATTATCTTGTATGCCTCTATTAAGTCACCTCAACCTTCTTCGAATGAAAATAGCCTCAATTCCCTCAGCCTTTCCTCACAAGACCTTCCCACCATACCAGGCAACATCCTAGTAAATCTCCTCTGCACCCTTTCCAATGCTTCCACATCTTTCTTACAATGTGACGACCAGAACTGTCGCAATACTCCAAGCGCAGCCGCACCACAGTTTTGTACAGCTAAAACATGACCTCATGGTTCCTAAACTCAATCCCTCTACCAATAAAAGTTAACACACCATACACGTTCTTAACAACCCCATCAACCTAGGTGCCAACTTTCAGGGATCTACGCACATGGACACCAAGATCTCTCTGCTCAACCACACTACCAAGTATCTTACCATTAGCCCAGTACTCTGTATTTCTGTTACTCCTTCCAAAGTAAATCACTTCGCACTTTTCCGCATTAAACTCCATTTGCCACCTCTCAGCCCAGCTCCGCAGCTTATCCATGTCCGTCTCTAACCTGTAACATCCATCCACACTTTCCACAACTCCACCGACTTTAGTGTCATCCGCACATCTAGTATGAATACCTCATTTTCTGGATTAAAAGCATCTGACTAATCACACTCCAACAGAGCACAGACTTAGGACAATAATCACCAAGCCTTACTGACAATGTGCTGCGCTCACAAACATACCTGCGATACACAGAATCCCTATTGTACAGAAGGAGGCCATTCGACCCATTGAGCCTGATGACACCAAAATTGGTGGAAAGGCAAATTGTGCGGAGGGTGGGGAGAGTCTGCAGAAGGATCTAGATAGGCTGGGCGAATGGGCCAGGAAATGGCAAATGGAATTTAATGTTGGCAAGTGCGAGGTGGTCCACTTTGGTAGGAATAATGGTAGGAAGGATTATTACTTATGTGGAGAAAAACTGCAGCAGGCGACGGTGCAGAGGGACCTCGGGGTCCTTGTGCATGAGTCGCAAAAACCCAGCTTGCAGGTGCAGCAGGTGGTCAGGAAGGCGAATGGGATGCTGGCCTTCATAGCGAGGGGGATTGAATATAAAAGTAGGGAGGTCTTGCTGCAGCTGTATAGGGCACTGGTGAGGCCGCAGCTGGAGTACTGTGTGCAGTTTTGGGCGCCGTACTTACGCAAGGATATTTTAGCCTTGGAGGGCGTGCAGAGGAGGTTTACTAGGCTGATGCCGGAGTTGAGGGGGTTGAGCTATGAGGAGAGGCTGAATAGATTAGGCTTGTACTTGTTAGAGTTTAGAAGAATGAGGGGAGATCTCATTGAGACGTATAAGATGATGAATGGGATGGATAGGATAGAAGTGGAGAGACTCTTCCCGCTCAGAAAGGATAGTAGGACTAGGGGGCATAGCCTCAAGATAAAGTGGGGGGGGGGGGGAGCGGTTTAGAACAGAGTTGAGGAGGAACTTCTTCACTCAAAGGGTGGTGAATCTCTGGAATTCTCTGCCCGTTGAAGTGGTGGAGGCTGCCTCGCTAAATATTTTTAAGACGCGGGTTGATGGGTTTTTGATAAGCGAGGGGATTAAGGGTTATGGGGAGAGGGCGGGAATGTGGAACTGAGCCACGACAGATCAGCCATGATCTTATTGAATGGCGGGGCAGGCTCGAAGGGCTAGTTGGCCTACTCCTGCTCCTATTTCTTATCTTATCTTATGAGCCTGCACAACAACAATCCTACCCCATCCTTTAACCCATCACACATTTACCCTGCTAATCCCCCTGAAACTAGGGTCAATTTAGCATAGCCAATCAACCTAACCCACACATATTTGGACTGTGGGAGGAAACCCACGCATATAGGGGGAGAATGTGCAAACTCCACACAGACAGTGACCCAAGCCAGGAACTGAATCTGGGTCCCTAACGCTGAGAGGCAGCAGTGCTAACCACTGTGCTACCCCAAACATACCTGGATGCAATGTTTTAGAAACTGACATCCAAAGACAGTTCAGCTGGTTGCTAGGTCCTGCTGGCAGGTTTGGAAAGTTAGGGTATTGTAGGCAGCTGCTTTTCCAGATGAGCTGATCAGAGAGATCAGTAAACAAGCTCCACAGGTGGGATGGCAGAGAGAAGCAGACAGCTGGCTGCTTGATTGCTTGTCAAAAGAACAGATAGGTGGTAGAACACAGGGATGGATGGATAGTGCAACAGATAGATGGTAGAACACAGGGATGGATGGATAGTGGAACAGGCAGCTGGAGAACAAGCAAATGAATGAAAAAAAGCCCAACCATCTTCAACTTCAATAACCTCCTTTCCATCACAAGGTCAGTTCACTAATGACTGCACAATGTTCAGCACCGTTCGCCATTCCTCAGATGCTGAAGCAGTCCGGTGTCCAAAGGCCGCAAGACTTGGACAATGTCCAGACTTGGGCTGACAGGTGGCATGACACATACATGCCACACACTGGCCAGCTCCAACAAGAGAGGATTTAGTCATCACCCCTTGACATTCAACACATGCCAATCACCAAATCCACCATTATCAACATCCTGAGGGGGAGGGGTTACCATTAACGAGAAACTGAATAGGACTAGCCACAAAAGCAGGTCAGAGGCTGGGAATCCTGCAGCGAGCAATTCACCTCCTGACTCACCAAATCCTGTTTGCGATCTGTAAGGCACAAGTTAGGAATGTGATGGAACACTGTCCAGTTGCCTGGATGGGTGCAGCTCCAATAACACTCAAGAAGCTTTACACATTCCAGGGCAAATTGGCCTGCTTGATTGGTACATTCAAACACAACCATTCAATCCCTTCACCATGGCAGCTGCCACATGTACCATCTACAAGATGCTCTGCAGGAACTCACCTTCAAAACCTGTGACCGCTATCATCTAGAAAAACAAGAGCAGCAGACACATGGGAACACCACCACCCGAAAGTTCCCCCCGGCTTCCCCCGCCCCCACCTGAGTCACTCACCGTCCTGACTTGGAAATATATCTCTGTTCTTTCACTGTCACTGGGTCAAAATCCTGCAGCTCCCTCCCTAACAGCACTATGGGTGTACTAACACCTCAGTGACTGCAGCAACTCAAGAAAGCAGCTAACTTCCGCCTTCTCAAGGCCGATTAAGGAAGGACAATAAATTCGGCCTAGCCAGCAACACCCACATCGTATAAATAAATTTACAAACAAAGACAGGATCACCCCAAGAGGTCTTGAACAAGTCTGAGATAATAAACTGGTATAGAAGATACAAAGCACAAAAAGGGCATTTCAAACAGCAACCATTGGATAGGGTCAGAAGACAAAGGGTAAATCCTGAACACAGGATAGCCACTTTCAGCAGGAATTGAGGAAAATATAGCTTTCTTTTTAAAACATGCACAACGCACTCACAGTCAGGCTGAAACATGGACAAAACTTGCACTCTGCAAATCCCATTGGGGGACTAACAAATAGACAAGGAATGAACTAAACCAGATTGGGCTGTGAGAGGACAGTGATACCCCCAGTACCTGTCAGGGTATCTCAGGCTGAGCGATTACAACAATACCTCCCCTACCTGTCAAGGTATCTCAGAGGTGAGGTTACAACAATATCCCCAGTCCCTGTCAGGGTATCTCAGGCTGAGGTTACAATGATAGCTCGAGACCCTAACAGGGTATCTCAGACTGTGAGGCCACAGTGATACCACCAGCGCCTGTCATGGTTTCCCAGATTATGAGGTTACAGCAAAAACCCCAGTCCCTGTCAGTGTCTCAGACTGTGAGGTTACAATGATATTCAGAAACACATGCAGTAGCAGGATGTTCAATTCTTTGAGGATTTTCTTCCAGCAATCCTTTCAATTGTTGCACCATTTAAATTCCTTCATGGTTGATATATATCTCAATTCCATTTCCTGCCTATCCCTCGATACCCTCACTAAATAAAAGTCTGTACTGAAAATGTCAGTTCGACTATCTGGATCCCTTATCCGAGGCACTCGGAGGGCTGTTTATAGACTGCACTCTGAGTGCAAATGACATGCTGAACCTCTCGGAAGATGGAATATTGCAATTGAAGATTACACATTATACAATGAGCACCTGAAGGACAGAACGTGAAGGAAACAAGTGCAGGACTGTCCAACAGTGCAAACCTTTGGCAAAAGGTCACAGATCTGAAACGTTAACCATTCCATCACAGATGTTGCTTAGTATTGCCAGCACTGTTTTTATTCCAGATTTCCAGTTTCTGCTTTTGTAGGTACACGGGGAGGACAATTTAGACTGGTGCGTAATAACCAGCAACATGAGCCATTCAGCGAGAGCCACAGAAAGCCCCCAATTCCCAGTGGCAAAGACACGAAGCTTTCCCTTGCGTGTGCGCAGGCTCAGGGCACCAAGAACCCACTGATGTGATGATGCAACCAAGTGGCAGTGATAACACCGGCGACACACACCCTGTAGGGGCACAGCTGGCCTTTACTACACTCAGTAAATGTCAATGAGTCTGCAGTGAGTAATATGGAAGCTAATTAATATTTTAACCACCTCTGGAGGGTGCTTCACTCTATATATAGTGCATCTGTGAGTGAGTGTAAATTTACTGATGTACAGTGCTGCCTCATGCACTAAACATTGGAAGATTAGATAGTATATAATCCAAAGCCTTCAATGTGAGGCTGGGATTACACTACCAGGCTGCGCGTTATTTATTAAAGCAAGTGTAACATTTATTTCCCATCGTGAAGAGTAATGCTGGAAGCAGCAATTCGACATCACTGAAGTAAAACTGAAATTTTCAATGTATAAATCAACATATATCCAAATGAGAGGAGCAGAGAGAGAGAGAGAGAGAGAGAGAGAGAGAGAGACAGACAGACAGACAGAGAGAGAGAGAGGGGGGGAGGGGCGAAAGAGAGAGAGAGAGAGAGAGAGAGGGGTGAGAGAGAGAGAGAGGGGGGCGAAAGAGAGAGAGAGGGAGGAGGGAGGGAGGGGGAGCGAGAAACAGAAAGAACAGAGAGAAAGACAGACTGTGTCTCAGTAAGACATTCGTTTACAATATTTTACAATGGTAATTTCAGATATGTTTCCTTCAGCTGAAATATTTGCATCATTCAGATGTGAGTTGAAAGTGACAGACAGCATTCACCATGTTTCTCTCTGGTTATTCCCGCTGAGAGTAGCGTTACTCTCAGCAGTGAGAGGCTGGCGGGGAGACATGGTATAATTACAGTCTGAAATTCTGACAGATTAAAAAACCAGCCATTAAACTGCCTTCCCAAAGCACTGATTCCTTGGACATTGTCAGCAGTCCAGAAAGAGCTGGGCCACTGCTCTCGCGATGAATCCACAGCAGCTGAGGGAATTTAAATTCAACTCAGACAAATGTGGAGTGAGGAAAAGCTATCCTCAGTAATAGTGACCACGAACCAACTGAATTTCAGTAAAAATCCAGCTGATTCTCTGATGTCCGTCAGGGAGAAAATCTGCTGTCCTTACCTGGTCTGTGATACCACACCCACAGCAATGTGGCTGACGCAACAACCATTAGCAGGTCCAACAAGGCACTTTGACATTAGTATAATGTTACAGAATAAAACTGGACAGACCACATCGGCACCAGTTTAAACAAAGGCAGGCTCAGCCCAGTCAACTGTGCGACGTTGTCTCATTATCCACTATATCCAGTAACATCTGGGGGCCTGTGCCAATTAGGAAGAGCTGTTTCAGACTGGGTCGGGCAATAGCCTGATACAGTCATACACTCAGAATCACAGCATCAACAGCATCCCAGAGTCTCCATCACCATCCAGGGTATGCTGTATCCCACCGGCAGGGCAAACACAACAGAGTTGGCAGCGACACACTGGTATATTGTTGATGCCATGATTCATACCAACCCAGCCCTACCCCCACCCCCATCCAAACCAGAAATCCTCAACATCAAATCTCTGCCGCCCCTCGACCCCAAATAAATCCTCCATGTTGAGCATCAATTGCAAAGAGGATGGGAAAGGCAAAATGTGTACTGAGTGGCAAACTCCATTACGAAAAGCAGCTTCAGCACCACTCCTGACCAAAGTGACAGAGACCTGAAGAATACAAGACAAGGGAGCAGCCTGTGGAATTCGCTACCCCAAAGTGTGGTGGATGCTGGGACAGTGATTAAATTTGAGTTCGACAGATTTTTAATTGGCAGTGCGTTCAAAGATTGTGGGGAGAAGGCAGAAAAATGGGGATGAGGAGCATATCAGCCATGATCGAATGGCAGAGCGGACTCAATGGGCCAAATGGCCTAATTCTGCTCCTACATCTTACGAATTTATGAACCTGCCTAACACTGTCCTCCACCTGTCACCAGTGTACCCATCCATGGCAGTCCTAGTAGGAGTGACCACTGCAAAGACTCTGCCCGAACCTCACACTGAGCACAGCCTTCTGGGGAGTTTGCAGCACTCCCATTGTGCTAAATAGGATCCAGCGACTCAAAAAAGAAACTATACATCGATAAGAGCAATAAAAGCAAAATACTGCGGAATCTAAAACAAAAACAGAAAATGTCTCTGGCAACGTGTGTGCAGAGAGAACAGGGCTAATGTCTCGAGTCTGGATAACCCTTTGCCAGAGCGTCAATAGGCAGCTTTGAACTGGCAGCAGAATTATATTAAACCACAATCCGTCACCTCAAAGCTTGAGAATCCGTGCCTGCGTGCAGCGAGACTTAGACAGCATTTAGACACGGGCTGATGCCTGGCATGAATGTTACTTGGTATTCAACTGACAGGCAATGACCGTCTCCAAAATAAAGAGCATTAACCATCTGCTCATGACATGTGACAGCACTGGCAACACCAAATCCCCCACCATCAACATTTCATTGATCAGAACCTCATCTGGAACAGCTATATAAATACTGTGGCTCCAAAAGCTGGGCGTTATGACTCGATGCCTGACCAGATTAGCATCCCATCATCATTCACATGCGCCTTTAAGAAATGTATTGAATCATGTTTATTGTCAGGGGTATATTTAAAATTCAGCTGTGTTTTACACAGTGCCAATTTGTCTGCATACCAGGCAACTCTCATGCCGAGAATGCAGCCTAACGATTGCCCTTAGCTATGGATGTGTTTGTTTTAACCTGAGTTAATGCATTTGTTTGTTTGTTTTCCCCTGGGATTTCAGTGCAGATTAGGTTGATTGACAGAGTCACGTGCTTAAGGGGGGGGCGGGGGGGGTTGGATAAGCTTTTCGGGAAAAGCAGGCAGATGCGTCCGTGCTCTGAAAGAAGCACTGGAAGAAGCAAGAGATCTCTTTCTAGAGACTGCTGTTGGGGACCTGTTAAGAGAAATAGGTCTCTGTCTCTGAGTTGTTTCTGGAGGTTGGAAGCCAAAGTGCGAGTGTGTAAGCCTTATGTTGCTAACTGGTTTTAAAGTGGAGTTTAAAAATATAAGTGGATTACTACTTGAATTTGAACTAATAGAGGTAGATTAGCAGCTAAGAATCGTATCATGTTTAAGTATTTCAATCGGTAAAAAAAATGAAGTTAAACCCTTTGTTGGAGTTAAACTATATTGTCAAAAAGTTTGTTTTGATAAAAGCTTCCCAGTGTGTTACTGCAATCACACCTGGAGCAAAACACATTATTAATACCAAAATAGAAAAACTGTTGGGGTGTCGTCGGCCTTCATGAAATATTTTGAGGTTTCATTCTGCACCTTAGCATTCTACCACTGATGCATCTAGAAAATGTACTGCAGCAACTCAACCGAGTCTCTGCTTGACAGCACCTTCCATTCCCTCTTCCACCTTCTTCCATCAGGAAAAAGGTACAAAAGCCTGAGGTCACAAACCAACCGACTCAAGAACAGCTTCTTCCCTGCTGTCATCAGGCTCATTGTTGCTGGGTCAAAACTGTGGAATCCCTGTGGATGTACCTACACCTCAGACCGCAGCATTCAAGAAGGTGACTCACCAACTTCTCAAGGGGCAATTCAGGATGGGTAATACATTTGGGCCCAGCCAGAGACCCCAATAGCTCAAAACAAAGAATATTTTCTTCCTCCACTCCTACACTTGTAACTACAGGCATGGAAAGTGAAGATAGCAACTACCACCTGAGCTAAGGGGCACAAAGGATTAAATTCAAATTCCACCATCTGCTGTGGCAGGATTCGAACCCAGGTCCCCCAGAACATTAGCCAAGTTTCTGGATTAATAGTCTAGCGATAATCCCACTAGGCCATCACCTCCCACATCTTACTACTGATATCAAGCAGACTGCTCTTTCATTTCCTCAACTTGTTCTATCCCCTTTCTTAAATATAGGGATTACTGCCCATACACCAGCATTCACCTGATTGACCTCCTTCCTTCTAACCAAGTACAAATAGTAATGCCTCTGCGATCTCTTCCCAAAATCTTTCAAAACCTGTGGATGCAATCTATCTGGACCCGGCGCTTTCTCCTCTGAGTGCACTGTTTGTTCAATACTGCCCCTTTTTCCTTAAGCGTTAAATGCATTTATCCCATTGCATATCTCATCATTCAATGTCAGGTCTCCCTCTGCTGACTCCCTGAAAAATACCAAAGCTACACCATTATTGGATATTTCTGTCACCCTTGTTGTTACCTGTGGCATTATCCTGTTTATGTCTAATGGTTCGATGCCTGTCACAGCTTTCCTTTTTTGTTGCTGTGCCTGTAAAATAGTTCACTATTTTTATTGTGTTCCTTAACAATTTAATAGTTCCCCTCATCTTCACTATTTTGTTTTTTTACTTCTCAATTTCTTGTGGTTCTCTCTTGCTGGCATTCTCTGCACTATACTCAATGTTTGCCTTTTTCCTAACCCTTTGTCTTTACTTCTCAGTGGAGGCTCACTAACAGTTTGTTTTGTTCCTTTTAGCTGAGTATCCATTCCCTGCACACTGTTGAACCTCATTCTAAATGCTTATGTTTTTACACATTTTCCAATATCGTGCCTCATTTTATTTTCAAATTCTGTCCTTAGCCCCTCAAAAACCAGTTTTCTCCAATATATTTACTTAGTTTTTTCCCCTACTTCTGTGCTTCTCTACCTTAATCTTAAAAGTGATCACTATTGCTGCAATGTTCCCTACTTATGTTCTCTTCACTGCTGTAGTTCACCCAAATCTTTCCTTGTTGGACTTGTCACATATTAGGGTTAGAAAGAAATCCTGTACACATTGTAGGGACTCCATTTCCTTTTCACCTTTCCTTACCTCTTCTGACCAATTAACGTGAAGGGAGTTGAAATGCTCTACGATTATTATTCAGTGATTTGTCTACATTCTTTTTCCTCCAGCTCCCCAGCACTATCAGGCCACCTGCCCAACGCAGCACACTGCACGCTGCCCCAGCACCATCAGGCCACTCGCCCAGCGCAGCACGCCGCCCCAAGCGCAGACCCCATCCAACGCAGCATGCCGCCCCAGCGCAGATACTCTTCAACCTTGACCCAGAGCAATCTTATCACCCACTGTTCAGCATTTGCTTTTAACCAGCATCAGCTTTGTTTCAGTCTAATTTACTGGAGTTACAAACATGAATCCACATTAGGGGGGGTCACTTCTGAGAGCGTGTTGCTCTGTGGCTGGTCACTGGTTATAAATTACAACTTCTCAAACTTCCTGTAATGGAACTAATTCATCTTAATCTCAAAAGGTGTGAATGAGCAATCAGTATTCAATATCAGTTTTGTATCAAGCATAGACATTACCACTGAGGAGCCAACAGTAATCTGCTGCACATCTAATAGTAACTTTGCAGAATATTAATTTTGTTTTAAATACCTTAGGCCTGCTGTTCTCCCTATCGTGGCCTGTCTGGGTTATACAATAAATAAAACCACCAGCATTTGTTACAGCTTTCACAGCATGTCACCTGTTTTAGCTTCAGATTTATCACCTATTCCAGATACAGCTTCCCCCTCTGTATCTGTGATTCCTCACTCTCACCTGGATCAGAGAAGGTTCTGGGTTCAAGCTGATAGATTTGATTTATTGTCACATGTATTGGTATACAGTGAAAAATATTGTTTCTGGCGTGCTATACAGTCAAAGCATACCATTCATCGAGAAGGAAACAAGAGAATGCAGAATGTAGTGTCACAGTCATAGCTGGGGTGTAGAGAAAGATCAACTTCATATAAGGTAGATCCATTCAAAAGTCTGATGGCAGCACGGAAGAAGCTGTTCTTCCTTCAGTTGGTACGTGATCTCAGGCTTTTGAATCTTTATCCTGACAGAAGGAGGTGGAAGGGAGAATGTCCAGGCTGCGTGGGGTCCTTAATTATACTGGCTGCTTTGCCGAGGCAGCAGGAAGTGTAGAGAGAATCAATGGATGAGGGGCTGGTTTGCGACCTTTTGTAGTTCCTTGTGCTCTATAGACTGCAGTATCTCAGCTGACACCTCACTGCAGGCGGAGTACTGGGTCACGCTAGGCAGCTTTCTGATGGGATGTCACAGTGAGCCCAGTCTGCCCTCACAGGTCAGAGTAAAAGATACGTTGGCACTAATTGGACAACGAAAGAGAAGTCTCCCAGTTTCCTGACCAATATCGATTTATCAAAATCACCAAGGTTGAGATTTGTTCTTTAATCCCATTTGTTTGAGAATTGGCAGCTACCAATGATGATAACATTGATTACACTTTCCTGTAAAGAGCTTTAAAAGATCTCGAGGCACCAATATAAAACCACCTCTCTTTATACCAGATAAAATTCACTGGGGTTTCCTGCCCACAAGGACACAAGTGAAATTGGGTTTTTAAACAACACGTCCAGTTTCACCAACACCAGCGATACTTCAAACCGGAATTCAGACTTTCACATTGCTATGTTAGAATTTTAATCTGTTTGTCTGGACTGTCAGGCCAGACAAATGACAGTATATACAACACAGAGACAGCTACACAGCAGTCCCTTACATGCTGAAACTGGGAAATTAATAATGGCAAACAAGGAAATGGCAGAGAGTTTGAACAAATAGTTTGGACCTGTCAGCCTCTATAAAGACACTAGAGTCATCCCAATATTAGGAGAAATTAGAAAGGAAAAGGGAGGGATGAATTTAACTTAATCATCAGTAAAAAGTACTTGAAAGACTAACTTCTGGCCTGCAGCTCTTAAAAGAAGTGGCTGCAGAGATAGTGGATGCATTGGCCATAATCTTCCAAAGTTCCCTTGATTCTGGAAAGGCCCCTGTAGATTGCAAGACTAGAAACGTAACGCCATTATTCAAGAAACGAGGGAGACTGGAAGCAGGAAACTATGGGCCAGTTAACCTAACACTGGTTATGTAGGAAATACTGCAATCCATTATTAAGGAGACCATAGCAGGACATTCAGAAAATCATAACGCACGCCAGGCCGACGTTTAGACACATCAGGCAGAGTCAGGGAAAAGAAAATTCTGTTTGACAAATTTAGACAAGCAGGGTCCACAAAGAGGAACAAGCAGACGTGGTGTATGGTCCCACATAAAAGGTTACAAGGCAACAAAGAGCTCATAGCACTGGGGGTTAGGGGAGCTAAACCAGCAATGGATAGAGGGTTGACTAACTAACAGGAAATAGAGGATCATGACTAAGTTTAACTGACAATCTATATTGACGCCTTTGATGAAAGGAGCGACTGTACCGTAACAAAATTTGCTGGTGATACAAAGATAGATAATAAAGCAAGCTACAAGGTGGACAAAGTCTGAAAATTGATATCATCAGGTTAGGTGAGTGGGCTTTCACTCTGCCAATTTGATTTTGATTTGATTTATTATTGTAACATGTATTAACATACAATGAGATGTATTGTTTCTTACGTGCTATGCAGACAAAGCATACCGTTCAAAGAGAAGGAAACCAGACAGCACAGAATGTGGTAAAAGATGGAATTAGAAGGCATGTGGGCACAGCTTGCAAGACGTTGCCTCACTACAGCGCCCTCTTGGAAAGATGGGAGTATAATGTGAGGAAAATGCGAGATTGACCACTTTGGTAGTGTTAGATGGATTTAGGATAATCTGGAACCAAAGAGACTAATAAATCAGGGTAGACTAATTTATAAATGAATATAGTATAGAGAAAGTACAAAAATACTGTTTTGCATAGAAACACATATAATCATTGCTAGAGAATTTAAACATGTTTTTATACACTCTGTATTCAAACGTACACCTTGGTCAACTACAGACCGCCCTAAGGCATAATGGGATAAAAGCTAAAAACAGCCACATTCTTTAAGAACAATACAGCCACAGAGCACAGTTTTTAATCAGAATGGGTTACAGGCACTACAAGCTTCCCAGGCAGTAGAATGAATGAAGTAAAACAATTTTTTTCCAATAAAGGCAGTGGGGAAAATAATTCGAACTCCATGGGCTTGCGTATTCAGGGCTGCTAAGAGACAGTGGGCAAAATTTTCTGGACTTTATAGACCTATGTATTCTCATGCTGCCAGAAGGTGGAATGTTATTCGCCAGGGTAAATGACTCATACTGAAATGATTTACTCATCCGAGCCACATGAGCCAAAGAGGCAGGTGGACGATTTTTGAAAAATTATAATTGTACTGCTGATAACAATGCAATTTAGAATTGTTTGGGCTAGTCCACATTATTCTCCCACGTGTGCTGGACCAGGCCAAGGCACTAAAAGTACATCTCCAATCAGAATTACTGCCTCTGCATGTCCTTTGTATTTTAATAAAGAGAAATCTCCCACATAAAAGCCCATGTAATACTCAGGTCACTGAAAAGGCTTCTACAGGTAGAAACAGTAGAAAAGCAAAATATTAAAATGGAGAGAGACTACAGTGATCTGGCTGTCCTTGTACATAAATCACACAAAATTAGCATTGAGGTATATCGAGTAATTAGGAAGGCAAATGGAATGTTGGCCTTTATTGCAGAGTATGAAAGTAGCATGGCTTAGTACATTTGTTCAGGGCGTTGCAAGAACACAACTAGAGTACCACAACTGGTTTTGGTCTCCTTACCCAAGAAGGTACATGCCTGCATTGGAGGCAGTTCAGAGAATGGTGATGAGATTGATTCTTCAGGTGAAGATACTGTCTTATGAAGAGAGGTTGAGTAAACTGGGCCAATACTCATCGCAGTTGGAAAGAATGAGAGGTGTTCTTATTAAAACTAAGGTTCTGAGGGAGCCTGATGGGGTTAGAGGCTAAGAGGATGTTTATTCTTTTGGACAAAATCTAGAATTAAAGGGCACTGTATCAGAATAACAGCATTTCCATTTAAGAAATGAGGAAGAATTTCTTCTCTCAGAGAGGTGTTAGTCTGTAGCGATCCAGATCCTGGACAGCATTGGATATATTCAAAGGCAAGGACAGGGAAGGAAATGGAGTTCAGGCCACAATCAGATCAACCATAATCTTACTGAATGACAGAACAGGCTAGACAACAGAACGGCCACCCCGTTCCTATTTCTTATGCAATATTTCTTGTGGAAAGTACTTCAAAGACAGCAACAAATAAATTATAAATTAAAAGTATAGGGCAAAGAGGTCATCTTTAATTGTAGGAAATAGAAATGTTCCTTCAAGGTTATATCCTTGGCAAGTGCAATGAAGTGAAAAATTCTAACTCCATTTTCAGTAAAACTATGAATTTTTTAGAAAAAGACATTAGCACTGCACTTCTATTGACTCACGTCCAATCACAGCAGTCACCACAGGGAACCCCAAGTTGAAACCAAGGCTGATGTTAACTCATCTGTGTCCACATCACAAGATGTCAATAGGCCAATAAAAAAAATTAACCCCCCCCCCCCCCACCACCCCAGCCACGCATACCGCAGGAAGCAGCAATCCACAGCGTCAGACTTCAGATCAGCCGTGATCTTATTGAATGGCGGGGCAGGCTCGAAGGGCTAGATGGCCTACTCCTGCTCCTATTTCTTATGTTCTATGTTCTTATGTCTGCACTGCCTCTCCACATGAGCAACTCACCTAGTACCGCTCCTCCTACTTTCTCTGTTACCCCTACACATTCTTCCTCGTCAGATAACAGTTCCACTCCCTTTTGAATGGTTCAGTTGAACCTTCCTCCACTGCACTCTCAGCCAATGCATTCCACCTTTTACTCACTGTGAGAAAAAGCTTTTCCTCTTCAAAAAATAGAGGCATAAAAAGAATTTGAGCCATAGTTACCAAAAAAAGACTCATCTCTTGAAGGTTTTTTTTAAAACGCCTGGCTCAGTTACAAATTTGAACCATCTGCCGCGCCTTGAAGAGGTCAAACATTTCTACATACTTTTAGCATCAAACTGAATTGTGACCAGTTGTAGCAGGCGGTCTGAATCTCAACAAGACTGAGCCGGCATCATCCAGCAGTGATCATTCCTCTCCATTGATATCTCTAAAACCTCAGCTAATTTCACAGCTTTAATCCAGACAAAAGGCGGAGTATTACTGGTACACCCGCCCCTGGAATCGGGATGGGCGAGGTTCACAGAACAGAATTCTCCGTTGGTCTCGGGCCCAAGCGAGGTCACAAAATCCCGACCAAGGACATTTACATAAATATTACCGAGATCAGTTTAATGATGGAGAAACGTTGATTGAAGCCATGTCACATGATTTCAGACCTCTCTGAATAACGAATCATTTTCAGTTTATAAGACATTTACATTCCCATTACATACCTGCATGTTAATGTCATGAAAAATGGATGTGTCAAATGTTCATGCTCGATCAGCTTGAACTATGAAGTGCCCAGCTGTACAACTTTAATATTTTTCCTTTAATTGTTGGCAGATTTTTAAGCTGTCAAGTACAAAAGGCAACTATTTATAATAGTCTTTTTAAAGTTAATTTTTAATTTAAGGGACGTGAGCATCAGCTGACAAATCAGCATTTGTGGCCCATCCCTAATTGCCCCTTGATCCGAGTGTCTCACTCGGACATTTCAGAGGATGGTTAAGAGTCAGCCACATTGCTGTGGCTCTGGTGTCACATGTAGGCCGGACCAGGTAAGGATGGCAGATTTCCTTCCCGAAATGGGAATTGGTAAACCGGATGGGATTTTACAACAGTCAGCGATAGCTTCAAGCTCACCATGACTGAGACTAGCTTTCAATTCCAGATTTCTTGACTTGAAATTCCACCAGCTGCCGTGGTGGGTTTGAAGCTGGTTTCCCCATTAGCCTGGGTCTCTGGATCACCAGTCCAGTGACTTTACCACTAGGCCAAAGTAACATGCAACATAACAACAGCATAATTCTTTTTCCTGATTTAAGTTTTGAGAAACCTGTTGTATGTGTCCAACCTGCTAAGCATGATGTAGAGATGCCGGCGTTGGACTGGGATAAACACAGTAATAAGTCTCACAACACCAGGTAAAAGTCCAACAGGTTTATTTGGTAGCAAAAGCCACTAGCTTTCGGAGTGCTGCTCCTTCATCAGCTAAGTGGGAGTTCTGAATTCCCACAGAACTGTTGGACTTTTACCTGATAAGCAGCAGCAAATCTGGAGGCACAGCTCCCAGTGGTTGGCTAAAGCAAAGGGGATTTGCAAGAGGAGAACAAAGAGTTTAGGAGTGAGAGACAGGTGTAGGGCTGGAGTAGGTTTTAGCGATAGGGAGGAGCAAGATCGTCAAGGAATCTGAACAGGAGGATCAGACCTGCAAAACGGAAGAGTTGGCTGGGACAGAGTGTCTGCAGGAAGCAAGTCTGAGTGCTGCAACTACGTTAGATGAAATGAATTCAATGGAGTGTAGAAGATGGGAGTGGGCCAGAAGCACATGGAAATAACCAAGTCTGGAAGTGGCAAACATTTTAGAGCAGAGAATTTGACAACTTTAAAGGAGAAAGTAGGCATAGAGGGCACTTTGGCCCAAGAATAGCACAGACAACACTCTGGTTTTATTGGTTACCAAGGACTGTAAGCTTCATGCCTGGGGATAAGGTAACCAAGTGTGTGGATAAGGAAGTGAAAGGGCTGAACAGCTCCCTGGGAAATATTAAGTAATGGTGTGGAAATAGGAAACGAAGGCAGCGCTCTTACTTCTGAATAGATAAAAATATAACCAAGAGAACTAGCAGACTCAATCTGGACAGTGAGAAAGCACCATGCAGTCTACCACAACCAGAAATCGTGCATCTTGGGCAGAGAAAAGCAATCAAATATGCCCCCGTGCAAACCAGCGCCCCAAGTTCAGAATAATTCCCTGTGTACAGACTATAGAAAATAGTTAGTTAACTTCATGAATCATTTAAAATCCCTCATTGTTTCAGAGAATCTGCTCAAAAATAATTAACTATGAAGTGATTCCAGTGGGCATCATAGCCGCAGCTCCAGTTCTTACAGGGGGATATTATAGGTTGAAAGCTGCTGTCCTTCCGAAACATCCTCACTCTGGGCAAGATGTTAAATAAGGCTAGTTACAAACACGCACAGGGAAATCTCTAAACATCAGACAAGGTTCGAATATTCATTCATTTGTGACAGTTCATTAAATCTGGACAAATAGAGGTGAGTTATAAACAACTCCCTGCCCATCTAGTTTAATGACATTTGGTGTTAAGATCTGAAGTGTGACCGATTACAAGCTGCTCTTCCATTTGGTTCCTGTCATCCACCAATACAAAAAGAGAACATACCTCACATCAAGAACAGGAAATGGAGAAGCAGACAATGCCTTTTCTCCAGTAAGTTACTGAGACACCAGCTCACTCACCATTCAGCCTCCACGTTCACATCGGTTCAGCTTCCTCACACACGGAGCCTGAAGTCGGAAAGCCAGGTCTTTGCTCCAGGTCTCAACCACGGAGAAAATCTGCAAACAAAAAAAATCAGTCAACATTTACTGTGAAGAATGAAGCAGCATCAACAGGGAACTTATGCAATAATGTTCTTTTCCGTTGCACACAGGACTATTATTTTATTCATTCATGCAATATGGGCAGCGCTGGCTGGGTCAGCATTTAATGTCTAATTGACCTTGAATTGGGTGTCTTGCTCAGTCATTTTAGAGAGCAGTTTTAAGCTCAGTTCCAGAAAAATTAGGGATGGTTTACAAATGCTGGCTCTGTCAGCAACATCCATGGGAAGAATACAAAAGTACCATTGAAAATTGGTCTCTGGGAAAAGGATGTGGATTTTGCTTCTGCCCTTTTGCCCCTTTTCCTAATCTCGAGAGCTGAGATTAAATTTGAGGCGGCACGGTGACAGTGGTTAGCGCTGCTACCTCACTGCACCAGGTAACCGGGTTCGATTCCTGGCTTGGGTCACTGTCTGTGTGGAGTCTGCATATTCTCCCCATGTCTACGTGAGTTTCCTCCGGGTGCTCCGACTTCCTCCCACAGTCCAAAGATGTGTAGGTTAGGTGGGTTGGCCATACTAAATTGCCCCTTAGTTTCCAAAGATATGTGGGTTTAGGTAGATTGGCCATGGTAAATTGCCCCTTAGCGTCTAGGTGAATAGCTAGGGTAAAATGCATGGTTAGAGGAATGGGGCCTGGGTCATGTGGTCAGTGCAGACTTGATGGGCCAAATGGCTTCCTTCTGTCCTGTAGGGATTCTATGATTCTATAAATTACTGGCTCAAATCGAACACTATTTGGCTCATTTCCCTACTGCCAAATAAATACTAGAACAAAGCCAGAAACTGCAAGAAATATCCAGTAGCAGGATTTACAAGATGGGGCAAAACTTCCAAATCAAGTTATTTGGTGAAAGGAGCGCAAATGTTTCCACCAAAAGCCGTTTTCGTGCTCTTGTTCCCCCACCTTTCCACACAACTTTAAAGATTTGTATTCAGTGCCACCCCATCACCTTCAGACACCAGGATCCTGGGATCCCATCATGTAATGATAGATCAGGTAATTCATCTTGATTGCTGCGTTCAGCAGGCTGGTACCATCAGAGGACATATCTCTCAGGACATGAGTTGTCAGGTAGGGACTCGCGGCATTGAACGCCTAGCTGCTTAAGATCTGTACAATTAAACGGTGGGACTCTCAGGAGGGTCAAGTTCATCTATCCATCACAATTTAACAAAATCACACTGATTCAAGGCTGCTCCTCAAACTGGTAACCAAGCCGTAAATTATAAAAGGGAGAACTGACGTGTTAGCACTTCACACATTCAATAACCAGGAAACAGAACAAGGACTCACTGTTACAATCATGTCATCTTTTACCCAAATATTATACAGAAAGAACATGCTCTATTCGGAGATCATAAAGCACACAGAGCCCACTTAGAGACAATGCTGAACATGAGAAAATGGCTGGTGTTAAATAACACAGTAAAAAGTCTGACACCACCAGGTTTCAGTCCAACCGATTTATTTGATAGTAAATTCACTAGTTAAACACGTTCACTATCGACACGTTAAATAACACAACAAATGTTACACCGAGTACGGAAACCTAGAATGGCAAGGAGTGGGAAAGGAAGAATACTTTCAACTGCAGAGGGAAGGTCTCACGCCCTGCTCCTGAACCATGCAGTCAGTGGATTTCAGATTGACAATTTCAAAAATTGCTGATGAACGAGATTCTGGTGTTCCTCAAAATCTTGTTCATCAGATTTCCAATCCAGACAGCAGGTGGTGACACCATTATCTGGTTTTGGAGAAAGGGGTGGATTCAAGTGTCCAAGTGCCAGGTGGGAAATGTTTAGAGGATAGTGGTGGCTTTTCTTTGGGTTAGCAATGGAGAAGGGTGAGGAGTAATCCAGAATAAGGACACTTCACTGGAAGAGGGCCATTTTCAACTGGGGCAAGAACAGATCTGGAGAAGGAAAGTTGGAATCACAGGCAAGAGTGCAACAGTTCCAAGGCCCAAATAGTTCAGCTACAGTCAGGTTAATGCAAGGCAACTAAATTCAGAGCTCCCTCAATGGCAAGAGAAATAAAGTACAATGATGAAGCAGAAAAAAAAGTACATAATGCTAATAAGTGGTCATTTATATAGTTAGGGTGAAGGGCAATATTTAATTCAGTACTTGGAGAATGTATTATTAACAGGTCCAGGCAGCAGGCCATTGAGGTGAACACCAAGCCCAACTGTCTGCCCCTCTTCCACAGCGAGGTTTCCCTGGAGAGGGAGCAGGCAGTGTCCACAACTGGGCCTACAGTTCATCAGCAGCCGCTGAACTAACATTTTGATTTAATTTAGTTTAATACGTATAATTTTTTTCCAATTGCTAGACCGCCTTTTCAGGAGCTGTCAATTTGTTTAAATTTGTTAATCTGATTAATTGGTGCTGAAAAGAGCATCATTAACAGGCCCAGGCAGAGGGCCCTTCTACCACAGACAGGTTTCCAGCTGAGTGCCCCTGGAGAGGCAGCAGACAGTATCCACAAGTATGCACGAGGCTTTCAGGTGGCTGCTGCAGGGGCTGAAGGGCATAGTCAGCCCCAGGGAACAGAAAATAGTTGGCCATTCTGCCATTCACTATGATCAAGGCTGATCATCAAATTCAATATCCTGATCCCACCTTCCTCCCATCTCCTTTGATTCCCCTTTGCCCCAAGAAATATATCTAACGCCTTCTTGAAAACATACAATGTTTTGGCCGCAGCTACTTTCTGTGGTAATGAATTCCACAGGCTGATCACGCTCTGGGTGAAGAAATTTCTCTTCGTCTCTGTCTTAAATGGTCCACCCTAGCCTCAGGCTGTGACTCCTGATTCTGAACAATTTCACCATCAGGAGTACCCTTCTTGCATCCACCCTGTCTAGTCCTGTTAGAATTTAATATGTTTCTATGAGATCCTCCCCCATTCTTCTGAACTCCAGCAGATATAACCATAACCATCTCAATCTCTTCTCGTAAATCAGTCCTGACATCCCAGGAATCAGTCTGTAAACCTTCGCTGCACTCCTTCTATAGCAAGAATCTCCCTTCCCGAGACAAGGAGATCAAAAAAGCACACAATATTCCAGTGCAGCCTCACCAAGGCCCTATATAATTGCAACAAGACATTTTTACTCCTGTACTCTAATCCTCTGACTGTGAAGACCAACATACCATTTGCCTTCTTTACCGCCTGCTGCACCTGCATGCTTACCTTCAGCGACTGGTACACAAGGACACCCAGGTTGGCTAATCCTCCTCTCTCAATCTAAAGCCATTCAGATAATAATCTGCCATCCCGTTTTTGCCAAAGTGGATAACCTCACATTTATCAATGTATTGCATCTGCCATGCATTTGTCCACTCACGCAACTTGTCTAAATCACACTGAAGCTTCTCTGCATCCACCTCACAGCTCACCCTCTGCCCAGCTTCAAGCATCATCTGCAAATTTGAAAATATTACATTTAGTCCAGTCATCTAAATTATTTCAATAGCTGGGGTCTCAGCACCAATCCTCCGGTAAGCCACTCGTCACTGTCTGCCATTCGTAAAAAGACCTGTTTATTCCTAATTTTTGTTTCCTGCCTGACAACCAGATTTCTATCCATCTCAATACACTACCCTCCCCCCACAATCCCACATGCTTTAAATTAATTTCTTCTATCAGAATTTGTCAACAACCTTCCTTGAAGAATTCTAGTGGATTTGTCAAGTGAGAGTTCAGTTTTATAAATCCCATCTTGTGCCCGTTTCTGTCACTGTTTCGAAGTGTGCAGCTTTTAAATCTTCTATAATGCACTCTGGAATATTCCCCACTAACCATGGCCACGTTGACTTGATAACTTTTCTTTGAAAGTTTTGATTTTTTTTCACTGTGCACATTAAGTGGCTGTCAATTTAATTTATTGGTTTCAAAAATAGCTGGGACAGTGGGGGTATTTTAAACTAATTTATGGGATGTGGCTGTTGCTGGCTAGGCCAGCATTTATTGCCCATCACTAATTGGTCTTGAGGTGATGGTAGTGAACTGCCTTCTTGAACCCGTTGCAGTCCCTGAGATGTGGGTAAACCCACAATGCTGTTAGAGAGGGAGTTCAGGATTTTGATCCAGGAATAGAAAATGGGCATATATTACCAAGTCAGGATGGTGAGTGGCTGAAAGGTGAACCCCCAGGTGGTGGTGCTCCCATGTGTCTGCTGCCCTTGTCCTTTTATATGGCAGCCATCATGAGTTTGGAAGGTAGTGTCAAAGGAGTCTTGCTGAGTTCCTGCACTGCATCTTGAAGATGGTACACACAACTGCCTCTGTGCGTCAAAGAAAGTTGGACGATGGAATACCAATGAAGAGATTGCTTTGCCCTGGATAGTACTGAGTTCCTGGAGAGCTGTTGAAGCCTCACTCATCTAGGCAAGTAGGGAATATTCTACTTGCCACCAGTGGTGGTGCCGGAAGTCTTAAAGTGCATCAAGGTAGATTAATCCCCAGGACTTGATGAAGTGTATCCCAGTTCATTGTGGGAGGCTAGGAAGAAAATTGTGGGTCCCCTAGCAGATATATTTGAATCATCGATAGTCACGGGTGAGGTGCCTGAAGATTGGAGAGTGGTAAATGTTGTGCATTTGTTTAAAAAGGGCTGCAGGGAAAAGCCTGGGAACTACAGGCCAGTGAGCCTCACATCTGTGGTGGGTAAGATGTAGATGTTTGAGGATCGTGGACAAGTTTTGGGAAGACAGGAGGTGAGATACTTGCCACAGGATTCCTAGCCTTTGACCAGCTCCAACAGCTACTCTCAGAATCCCTGTGAAGAAGGTGGCCATTCAGCCCACTGACTCTGCGCAAACTCTCCAACATCTCACCTGGGCCCTATCCCCATAACCCCATAAATTTACCTGGTTAATTTCCCCAATCTATAGAGCTTGGTACACTAAGGGACAAATCAGCATGGCCAATCAACCTAACCTGCACATCTCTGAACTGTGGGACTGTATTTATATGGCCAGTACAGTTCACTTTCTGGTCAATGGTAATCTTAAGGATGTTGCCTATTCATCGATAATAATACGATTGAAGGTCAACGGGCAATGGTTAGATTCCAACAGAGATATTTGAATCATCGATAGTCACGGGTGAGGTGCCTGAAGATTAGAGGGTGGCAAATGTTTTTGAACCTTTGTTTAAGAAGGGCTGCAGGGAAAAGCCTGGAAACTACAGGCTGGTGAGCCTCACATCTGTGGTGGGTAAGTTGTTGGAAGGTATTTTGAGAGATAGGATCTACAGGCATTTAGAGGTGCAAGTACTGATTAAGAACAGTCAGCATGGCTTTGTGAGTGGAAAATCATGTCTCACAAATTTAGTTGAGTTTTTTCAAGGGGTAACCAAGAAGGTAGATGAGGACAGTGCAGTTGATGTCGTCTACATGGACTTTAGCAAGGTCTTTGACAAGATACCGCATGGTAGGTTGTTGCATAAGGTTAAATCTCATGGGATCAAATGGATACAAAATTGGCTTCTTGACAGAAGCCAGAGTGTGGTTGGAGAGAGCTGTTTTTCAAACTGGAAGCCTGTGACCAGCGGTGTGCCTCGGGGATCAGTGCTGGGTCCACTGTTACTTGTCATTTATATTAATGATTTGGATGAGAACATAGGAGGCATGGTTAGTAAATTTGCAGATCACACCAAGATTGGCGGTTTTGTGGACAGTGAGGAAAGTTATCCCCGCCTGCAACAGAATCTTGATCAATTGGGCCAGTGCATTGACAAATGGCAGATAGAGTTTAATTTAGATAAATGCAAGGTGATGCATTTCAGTAGATTGAACCAGGGCAGGATTTATTCAGTTAATAGTCGGGTGTTGGGGAGAGGTTCAGAACAAAGAGATCTAGGACTATATGTTCATAGCTCCTTGAAAATGGAATCACAGTTGGACAGAGGTGAAGAAGGCATTCAGCATGCTTGCATTCATTGGTCTGAACATTGAGTGCAGGAGTTGGGACTTGTTGAAGTTGTACAAGACATTGGTAAGGCCACACTGTATGCAGTTCTAGTCGCCCTATTATAGTGAGGATATTATTAAACTAGAAAGTGTGTAGAAAAGTTTTACTAGAATACTACCAGGACTTGATGGTTTGAGTTAAAAAACGCTGGATAGACTGGGGCTTTTTTCTCTGGAGTGTAGGAGGCTGAGGGGTGATCTTATTTATAGAGGCCTATAAAATAATGAGGGGCACAGATCAGCTAGCTTGTCAATATATTTTCCCAAAGGTAGGGGAGTCTTAAACTAGAAGGCATAGGTTTAAGGTGAGAGGAAGAAGATACAAAAGGGTTCAGAACGCAATTTCTCACAGAG
The DNA here is from genome assembly GCF_965287045.1 of Carcharhinus amblyrhynchos. Classification (NCBI taxonomy): domain Eukaryota; kingdom Metazoa; phylum Chordata; class Chondrichthyes; order Carcharhiniformes; family Carcharhinidae; genus Carcharhinus; species Carcharhinus amblyrhynchos. The sequence continues at coordinate 19,522,521 of NC_137356.1, forward strand.
GGTGGCGAGTGTCTAGAACAAGCTGCCAAAGGTAGTAGTAGAGGCAGGTATAATTCTGTCTTTTAAAAAGCATTTAGACAGTTACATGGGTAAAATGGGGATAGAGGGATATGGGCCAAATGTGGACAATTAGGACTAGCTCAGGGGTTTAAATAAAAGGGCAGCACAGACAAGTTGGGCTGAAGGGCCTGTTTCCATGCTGTAAATCTCTATGACTATTTTCTTCCCATTTTTAATAAGCTGAACATGAACACACTGAGGGCAGAATTGGGATGCTTAGCCAACTTTTTCCAAAACTATTCCTTTGGCATGGGAGGCAGCACCAAATGGGTTCATCTCTGGGGCCTTCTCATGTTGCTTATCATTCCATTTCTGGTCCTGCCGACGACGGCAACTTTCTAGCTGTACGAAGACTGCGGCATTTACCGGACAAAATTAACCATCACTTGAACAACTACAGATGAATAAGGAAAAGCCAGCAAGGATTTGTTAAACGCAAATTGTCTCTAACTAACTTTATTGAGCTTTTGGATAAAGGGAGCAGACGTGGTTGGTGAGAATAATGCAGTCGGTATGCTGGACTTCCAAAAGGCAACTGAAAGTACATAACAGACTTGCCAGCCAAGTTGAAGCCCATGGAAATCTGCCTAGTGACAGGAAGCAGTTGTTGTTTCAGGGGAAGGTTAAACACAGTAGGCCCTCCAAACGTCAGCACTGAATTGTTGTGGTCCCAGATAATCGCACTCCAGCCTCTAGGTTAGAAAGTTTCAAATTCAAACACCACTCCAGGAACAAGAGGGCCAAAATCAAGTTTGACATACCAGTGCAGGAGGTGTGCTACTGTCAGAGGCACCGTTTCCAAATGAAATATTAACTGAGGGCCCATTTGCTTCTCAGGGAGAACATAAAAGATCCCACGGCACAAATTCAATGAAGAAGAGGGGTTATCCCCACTGATCTGGCCAATATTTATCCCTCAAATCAACATCTCAAACATTGCTGTGTGCAGACCTTACTGACAGATTTTGTACATTGCAGCAGTCGCTACACTTCAAAAGTGTTTCACTGTGGTCAGCGAAGGGCTATATAAATTTACATCTTTCTTTTCTCTTTCTGCTTCAATAACTTAGACCTGGACGCTCAGGACACAATTTCAAACTTTGCAGATTGCTTAACCTGAACGAAAATAAACGCAAAATATTGTGGATGCTGGAATCTGAAACAAAAACAGAAAAATGCTGGAAAATCTCAACAGGTCCAACAGTATCTGTGGAGAGAGAATAGAGCCAATGCTTCGAGTCTCAATGACCCTTCATCAGAGCTCTGCACTCCAAACATTGGCTCTCTCTCCACAGATGCTGTCAGACCTGCTGAGATTTAATTTTAACTGTTGTGAATGTGTGATGGATAGAGTCTTCAAAAGGACATAGTAGTGTTTGTGGAATGGGTATACACGTGGCAGATAAAATGTAATACAGAGAAGTATGAAGTGATATTTTTTGACAATGAGAAAGACCTTGGCCATAGAAAATAAAACCACAACTCTCAAGCAAATGGCAGGGCTGGGAGTATACGTGCATAAGTTGTTCTAAGGTGACAAGACAGGTGGAGAAAGTGGTTAAAAAGGCATGGCCTTTACAAACAGGGGTAATAGATACCAAGCAACAGACTGGTTCACCCTAACCTGGAGTGTTGTGTCCAACTGGCATCACGCTTCAGGAAGGACGTGAAGACTTTAGAGAAAGGTGCCGAGGCAGAAATATTTTCAGTTACGTGGCGATATTAGAGAAACAGGGTATGTTTTCCTCGGAGAAGAGAAGGCCAAAAGGAGATTCAACAGTCAGTCAAATCGGAGAGAGGGAGAAACTGTCCCTGTGAAAGAGTAGTGAGCCGAAGGGCACAGATTTAAGGCGATTAGCAAAACAAGCATTGAGGCACAAGTCTTGAGTATGTGCTGAAAGCAGATTCAATCAAGGTTTTCAAAAGGGAATTGGATGAGCACCTGCAAAGAAAAGTAATTGCAGGGCCACAGGGAAAAGGTGCATGAGCAGGATTAGCCGAGAGTTGGCACAGAGGGCGAAACGGCCTCATTCTACGCTCTAACCATTTTGCGAATCGACAGGTGACGGTATATCTACGCCTACGCACGTGCAATTTGGAGAAAAAAGTATCAGCGAGAGCTTCCACCCCACCCTCCCCAGTCAAGCTGCCCGCTAACACTGCTTGGGCGGGCAGTCTTTAGGAAAGGATGGAAAATAGAGGAAAAATTTGTATCGAAACTCCAACACTGACATTAAGCGAAAGCTGGCCACAGTTATTTTAAGCAGTTTGCTGAGGGACAGTCCTACAGTTTGCCTCAATACACCAAGCTGCCAGATTGCAGAAACAGTTGTTAGAGGTACTGCTTACATAACACTGCACATTCGCAGCAAGAACATAAAGTCAGCAAGATTCAAACGAATCCTCCCCTTCCCAACGGATACTCCCTGAAGTCTAAAGGATACCGAGAGAGTCAGGCAGACACCATTCATTGTCAATAAGACAATACCGGACCAAGCTAGAATCCCAGGCTAGGCATACCAACCCCCACTGACTATGGCAATGGTCTACAAGACATAACAAGCTACAAGATGAAGGTACATAAAATCGCCAGCTCCAACACCCCCCTCCCTGATGAGCTCAATGCATTCTATGCCAGTTTTGAGCAAAGAGGTCAGCAAGAACACGCCCTCCACCCTGGAAGAACCTGTATCTGAGGTCACCATTGCAGATGTCAGAGCAGCTTTCCTGAAAGTCAACCCACAGAAAGCAACTGCCCGGATGGGGTACCCACTCTCAGATCCTGGGCAGATCAGCTGGCGAAGGTATTCACAGACATCTTCAACCTCTCTTTACAACAATCTGAGGTCCCTACCTGCTTCAAGATGTCGACCATCACCCCGGTACCGAAGAAAAACCAGGCAGCGTGCCTAAATGACTATTGGCCAGTGGATCTGACATCCATCATTATGAAGTGGTTCGAAAGGTTAGTCATGGCACAGTTCCAGCCTCCCGGGCTGCCTGGATTCACTACAGTTTGCCTAATGTCACAACAGGTCCCCAGCAGATGCCATCTCCCTGGCCCTGCACTCAACCCTGGAACACCTAGATAATAAGGACACCTATATCAGACTCCTATTTATAGACCACAGCTCAGCGTTCAACACCATTATTCCCACAAAACTCATCTCCAAACTCCATGACCTAGGCCTTGGCACCTCCCTCTGCGATGTAATCCAGCTGTCACAGACATCTTTCATCAGCCTCCAACCCAAAATGGGCACATTAGAGAAAACCGATTTCTTTGAAACATTATCAGCTTGTGCCATCTTCCATATTTATTTCATTGTGTGGGTTGTGTTACTAATAGCTGAGGCAAAAGTGGAACAAGGTTAGAGAAGAGAGGAAATATGTACTTATTGTACTGAGGGGGAGACAGTGGCATAGTGATGTTATCACCGGACAGAGACCCAGGATAATGCTTTTGGGATCTCGGTTGTGAATGTAACCCAATCCAACATCCAAACCAGCCTCCCATCCACTGACTCTGTCTACGCTTCCCACTGCCTGGGCAAAGCAGCCAGCATAATTAAGGACCCCACGCACCCCGGACATTCTCTATTCGCCTTCTTCCTTCGGGAAAAGAAATACAAAAGTCTGAGGTCATGTACCAACCGACTCAAGAACTGCTTCTTCCCTACTGCTATCAGACTTTTGAATGGCGTAACATTGCATTAAGTTGCTCTTTCTCTGCACCCTAGACTGCAACACTACATTCTGCACTCTCTCCTTTCCTTCTCTATAAATGGTATGTTTTGTCTGTATAGCACGCAAGAAACTATACTTTTCACTGTATGTTAATATACGTGACAATAAATCAAATCAAATAACAGGATTTCTGCTACCATATTGCCTCCATTAATGGAGTTCCATCGACAGCACTGTGTCACTCAGAATGGAAATATTCTTCTCTCAGACTCTGCATGGGGCAAATCTTTTTTCTTATTCATTCTTGGGATGTGGGCATCGCTGGCTGGACCAGCATTTATTGCCCATCCCTGTGGACAGGTAAGAGAGTCAACAACATTGTTGTAGGTCTGGAGTCACATGTAGGCCGGACAAGGTTAGGCAGCAGATTTCCTTCCCTAAAAGATGTTAGTGAACCAGGTGGGATTTTACAACAATTGGAAGTGGTTTCATGATCATCATTAAACTTTTGACTCCAGATTTTTATTGAATTCAGATTTCACCATCTGTTGGGATTTGAACCTGGATTCCAAAAGCATTACTCTGGGTATCTGTCCAGTGCTAACACCACTATGCCACTGTCTAGCACTCAGTACAATAAGTACATATTTTCTCTCTTCTCCAACCCTGTTCCACTTTCACTTCATCTATTAGTAACACAGCCCACACAGGAATACAACCCACACAATGAAATAAATATGGAAGATGGCACAAACTGATAACATTTCAAAGGAATCGGTTTTCTATAATGTGCCCATTTTGGGTTGGAGGCTGATGAAAGATATCTCTGACAGCTACATCCAGGCAGATAGTCCCTCAAGATCCTTGACCTGCAGAGGGGCTGACTTGCCAAAACACTTCTCTCTGCTGAGCAGGAATATCTTAGCCACGCAAATGGAATAGGAAAGAGAATTATAGCTCAGATCCTGGAACAATATCAGATGATCTGAATGAAACTCTCAGAATAATGAAAAGCTAGGATAGAATGGACACAGGGATGATGTTTCCATTAGTAGGAGAGACTAGGATCTGAGGGCACAGCCTCAGAGTAAAGGGACAACCCTTTAGAACCGAGAATTTCCTCAACCAGAGGGTGGTGAATGTGTGGAATTCGTTGCTGCAGAAGGCTGGGGAGGCCAGGTTATTGAGTGTATTTAAGCCAAAGATAGGTTCTCGAATGGTAAAGAGGTCATAAGGGGAAAAAGCAGGAGAATGGGGTTGAGAAACTTACCAGCCATGACTGAATGGTGGAGCAGACTCAACGGGCTGAATGGCCTAATTCTGCTCCTTTATCTTATGGTCTTATGCAGCTTCATGGAATGTCTCCTCACCACACAACTTCATTCCAAGAATCAACCTCACTTCTGTCACTACCTTAACACTGCTCCATATTAGGTGCTTTGTGATAGATTTTTCTAGGATAAAGCAAGGACGTTGCACAATGTCCTCAAGATGATCTAAAGCCGAGATAATTAATTATGTTTGCTGCTGGGATTTTCACAAAGCATGGTCTCAGATCATCTTGAGGTCTCTAATCAGAGACCAGCAGTTGACTATTTAGACGAAGAGTTTGGGGAAGGAAAGCAGAGGAACCCGGAGAAGTATTGAGGGATCTCATGAAGCTTAATGTAAGACCTGAAAGATAACACTGAAAGATCACAAATCCTGGATTCACACAGCTCTGAGGTGATGTTCGGCAGTAACAGTCTCAGCACTGGAAGTGTCTTTCCTAATCTGTCCACCTACTCAACAGATCTCTGCCACAGAACGCAACGGTTTGTTACAAGAGTGGAGGGTAAATGTTAATGAAAAGCAATGCCCTGGTCTCTGAGACCCCATTCATTCCAGTCAAAAATATCTTTGCTGCATTATCCATACACCGTTTATTACCGTCACTGCCCAATCCAGACTCCATTCACTACAGTCAAAAATACAGCCACTGCCCAATCCAGACTCCATTCACTGCAGTCAAAAATACCGTCACTGCCCAATCCAGACTCCATTCACTACAGTCAAAAATACAGTCACTGCCCAATCCAGACTCCATTCACTACAGTCAAAAAGACAGTCACTGCCCAATCCAGACTCCATTCACTACAGTCAAAAATACAGTCACTGCCCAATCCAGACTCCATTCACTACAGTCAAAAATACAGTCACTGCCCAATCCAGACTCCATTCACTACAGTCAAAAATACAGTCACTGCCCAATCCAGACTCCATTCACTACAGTCAAAAATACAGTCACTGCCCAATCCAGACTCCATTCACTACAGTCAAAAATACAGTCACTGCCCAATCCAGACTCCATTCACTACAGTCAAAAATACAGTCATTCTCTGATCTGGATTCCACTCTCCCACTACTCATAAGAACATAAGAACATAAGAACATAAGAAATAGGAGCAGGAGTAGGCCATCTGGCCCTTCGAGCCTGCCCCGCCATTCAATAAGATCATGGCTGATCTGTCGTGGCTCAGTTCCACTTTCCCGCCCTCTCCCCATAACCCTTAATCCCCTCTCTTATCAAAAACCCATCAACCCGCTTCTTAAAAATATTTAGCGAGGCAGCCTCCACCACTTCAACGGGCAGAGAATTCCAGAGATTCACCACCCTTTGAGTGAAGAAGTTCCTCCTCAACTCCGTTCTGAACCGCCCCCCCTTTATCTTGAGGCTGTGCCCCCTAGTCCTACTGTCTTTTTTGAGCGGGAAGAGTCTTTCCACCTCTATCCTATCCATCCCATTCATCATCTTATACGTCTCAATGAGATCTCCCCTCATTCTTCTAAACTCTAACGAGTACAAGCCTAGTTTATTCAGCCTCTCCTCATAGCTCAACCCCCTCAACTCCGGTATCAGCCTAGTAAACCTCCTCTGCACTCCCTCCAAGGCCAAAATATCCTTGCGCAGGTGCGGCGCCCAGATTTACATCCAAAACATTAGACTTATAATTGCGGACGTCCACCAGACAAATTTTCACCCCTTTTGAAAACAGACTGATGGAGCCAAGTATCATGATTAATGACACGCCAATACAGCGGCAAACCAATCTAATTTCACTTAGTTGTCCAAATTACAAGAAACTGTACTGGCAGCTCCCTATCAGAATGACATTGAAACACTGCAGACAATGCTTCAGGAGTCTGGTGAATCCCCCAGCAGGGGCCAGATCCGAAAGCTCAGCTTTGTCAGCCGAGAGGAGAGACAGCAGAGGTAATTTATACAGCAAGGCAAGACTGGCATAGGTAAAGCTAGAATATCACTTTCAACTAATTAAAGAGCAGGGTAAGGGATCCAGGTTCAAGCTCACAAAAGAAAGATTTAAGAAGTTGTCAGGAAATTCTGAATCACAGCATGGCACGGTAGCACAGTGGGTTAGCACTGCTGCTTCACAACTCCAGGGACCTGGGTTCAATTCCCAGCTTGGGTCACTGTCTGTGTGGAGTTTGCACATTCTTTCGTGCCTGCGAGGATTTCCTCGGATGCTCCAGTTTCCTCCCACAGTCCAAAGATGTGTGGGTTAGGTCGATGGGCAATTTTTAGCACAGCCACTTAGTGTCCTGAGATGTGTAGGTTAGAGGGATTAGCGGGTAAATATGTAGGGATATGGGGGCGGGGCCTGGGTGGGATTGTGGTCAGTGCAGACTTGATGGGCCGAACGGCCTCCTTCTGCACTGCAAGATTTTTATGATTTCACAGAAAGGAGAAATCAAATCCGAAACTCAGGCCTTTGAGCTTTGATAAAGGGTCATCTGGACTCAAAATGTCAGCTCATTTCTCTCCTCATTAGAATTCAGAAAGAATGAGGGGAGATCTTATAGAAACATAAGATTATGAAGGGAACAGATAAGATAGAAGCAGGGAAGTTGTTTCCACTGGCAGATGAAACCAGAACTAGGTGGTGTGGCCTCAAAACAAGGGGAAGTAGATTTAGGACTGAGTTGAGGGGAAAATTCTTCACCCAAAGGGTTGTGAATCTGTGGAATTCCCAGCCCAGTGAAGCAGTTGAGGCTACCTGATTGAATGTTTTTAAGACAAGGATAGATACATTTTTGAACAGTAAAGGAATTAAGGGTGATGGTGAGTAGGCGGGTAAGTGGAGCTGAGTCCATGAAAAGATCAACCATGAGCTCACTGAATGGTGAAGCAGGCTGGAGGGGCCAGACGGCCCACTCCTGCTCCTAGTTCTTATGTTTTTACAGATGCTACCAGATCGGCTGGGATTTTTCAGCATTTTCTCTTTTGGTTTCAGATTTGAAACAAACTGCCAGACAGAATAGAGGCTAAACACCTAGGAACCTTTCAGAATCCAGCAGATATTAAAATGTAGATTTGAAAATATCTCTGGATCAATTATAATGCGCTGAATGATCTTCTCATGTGTAACTAGCCTTCAATGTATATCCTAGTTACATACATCACCCTGTACTAAATCATTCAAAACTCCTCTACTTTAATGAGTGTATAACCAAAACCACCCTCTCACAATACCAATGGAACTCTGGCTTTGAAATCAGAGAGAAAGACAGGAGTTAATCTACAGGTGTCTAGTAGCACTCGATGGCAAATTCAGTTTTATTACCCACTGTGGACGAACCAATTTTGTTTTAGATGTCCAGATTACCAACATGTCTCAGTTTCCCCATGCCAAGCTTTAGTTAACAAAGCCCACCAATACCTCTACTTTCTCAGATGAGGAGGAAATTTGGCATGTTAGCTATGACTCTCACCAATGTTTACAGATGCACCATAGAAAGCATTCTTTCTGGTTGTATCACAGCTTGGTATGGGCTCCTGCTGTGCCCAAGACTGCAAGAAACTACAAAAGGTTGTGAATGTAGTCCAATCCATCACATAAACTAGCCTCGCATCCATTGATTCTGTCTACACTTCCCACTGCCTCCACAAAGCAGCCAGCATAATCAAGGACCCTATGCACCCTGGACACACACTCTTCCACCTTCTTCCATTGGGAAAAAGATACCAAAGTCTGGGGTCACGTACCAGCTGACTGAAGAACAGCTTCTTCCCTGCTGCTGTCAGACTTTTGAATGGACCTACCTTGCATTAAGTCGATCTTTCTCTACAACCTTCTCTATGAATGGTATGCTTTGTCTAGCATGCAAAAACAATACTTTTCACTGTGTACTGTGACAACAACAAAATCAAATCAACTGCAGAAGGTTACCACCACCTTCAAGGGCAATTTAGGGATGGGCAACAACTGCTGGCCTCGCCCACAGGGAATTAAGAACAATTTGGTCCATTTCCCCAAGAATCTGAATCCACACTTCCATCACTTTGCTAATTCTGATAATTCTTTACTTGCTAGTGTCCCCACCTACAATACTGTCTTGAGGCAGCAATATCCTACTACCCCATCACCGCCCATCCTCAAACTCCACTCCTCCCTCCTCGCCTGCCCCAACTGGACAGCCCATTTTCCGATCCCACTGATCAGTGTTCATATACCGGCCCCGAGATCGCTCTAAGGGTCGATGAGTTACTAATGCAGCGTCAATTGTTGAATTATTAATCTTCCGTTCCAAGAAACTCTCTCATCCACAACTGAAAGTCACTAAAACATCATTCCATATATCACAGGATACGTCATTCTGTCAGGCTGACAGAATGACGTATCCTGACGAGGCCAACTGCACACACTCATTTACACTCCAAGCATTTTCTCCACGAGAATAACCTTGTAAATCTAGAGAACATTGCAGGAAGTGGGACAAATAGACTGATGGCCAGTCAACGTCTCAAAGCGACTGGTGTATCTAATTTTGCTAGCACCATCCACTCTTTTTTGGGACACGGTGACTCTGTCTGAGGCCAGAACTCTCCATTCACCTGAAGAAGAGGGAGACCTCGAAAGCTAGTGAGTTTATTATCAAATAAATCGGTTGGACTTAAACCTGGTGCTGTCAGACTTTTTACACAGGGAGCAAACCAGAGGTTCTCCTGAAAATATCAAGAGGGGAGGATTTGGCCATTTTTATTTAGGCTGAGAGGTTTTAATTCAGCAAGCAGCTCACTCCTAGGATTAATCGGACAAATGAAAACTGCAAGAAGCTATATAAAGCATTAGTGGCTGGGAATATATTATAGCCCGTCACTGAGAGCCTGGAAAAGGGCACCGACTGGTTAACCTTTCAGATCACGCCAAATAAAGATAGGCAAACTGCTTCTCCGGAGCACTCAGTCCTATCCAAATACAGCTGGAGGAAGCACATATCCCAGGAGGTTCCACCTAAAGCTATAACCTCCCTTTTACGCTCCCTCGAAGCCTACTTGAAATAATCCAATAAAATTGGATTGCCAAAGCACCACCAATGGGAAAGCAGCTCTGCAAGTCACAGACACACACGCACAGACACAAGGAATTACAAGGTTATGTAGTTTGGACGCAAGTTGAGGAAATGTTTGAAATGTAAATACTGGCCACGCTGGGCACAAACGAACATGAATGAATAAACAATGCTGGAAACACATTCCGCTTTTGGGGGTGGGGAGCGGGGAAGACAAACAGTCACAGGCAAACCTTCATTTGAATCAGTACGTCTACACCAAACAAATCTCCTTGTAATCCCTACAGTGCAGAAGGAGGCCATTTGGCCATCAAGTCTCCACCGACAACAATCCCACCCCGGCCCTATCCCCATAACCGCACATATTTATCCCACAAATCCCTCTAACCTACGTACCTCAGGACACTAAGGGGCAATAATGGGGATCTTATAGAGACATATAAGGTAATGAAGGGGACGGATAGGCTTGAGGTAGAGAGATTCTTCCCGCTTAGAAAGGATAGCAGAACTAGAGGGCACAGCCTCAAGATAAGGGGGGGCAGTTTAGATCGGAGTTGAGGAGGAACTACTTCTCTTAAAGGGTGGTGAATCTCTGGAATTCTCTGCCAGTTGAAGTGGTGGAGGCTACCTCGCCAAATATATTTAAGTCACGGGTAGATAGGTTTTTGATAGACAGGGCAATTAAGGGTTATGGGGAGAAAGCGGGAAAACGGAACTGATCCACTTCAGATCAGCCATGATCTTATTGAATGGCGGGGCAGGCTCGAAGGGCAAGATGGCCTACTCCTGCTCCTATTTCTTACATTCTTATGTTCAATTTAGCTTGGCCAATCAACCTAACCCACATATCTTTAGAGCATGGGAGGAAACCAGAGCACCCAGGGGAAACCCACGCAGACACAAGAATGTGCAAACTCCATACAGACAGTAACCCAAAACAAAGAACAAAATCAGCCCGGGAAACAGGCCCTTCGGCCCAACGAGCCCACGCCGCCATCTCAACACCACCAGTCCACCTCTCTACTCATGACCCCTATCTAATGTTTTATGGCCATTTTGTTATGGGAATTGAATCCAGGTCGTGGTGCTGTGAAGCAGCAATGCCAACCACTGTGCCATCGGGCCACCCACTGTTGAGGGGCTGGTGCTCTCCATGGGTGCTATCAGACGCAAGGACACCCAGCAATTGTCCGGGCTGAGAATCACAAACCAACACAGGATAGAAAGAAACCATTCAGCCCATCACATCTGTGCTGACCCTTTGGTGGAGAAATTCCATTATTTGATTTGATTTATTATTGTCACATGTCTTAATATAGAGTGAGAACTATTGTCTCCTGCATGCTATACAAACAAAGCATGCCATTCATAGAGAAGGTAGAATGAGAGTAAGAGATAGAATTCGAAGGTGTGCTGGGTACAGCTTGCGAGAAATCACCTCGCTCCAGCACTATCTTGAAAAAAATAGTCTCATGGCTCATATTCTTACCCCAAAACTCCGAGTTATTTTCCCTCAGAAGGGTCATCGAGCCTCAAAACATTAGCTCCATTCTCTGTCCACAGATGCTGTCAGGCCAGCTGAAATTTTGCCCTATTTTCTGTTTTTGTACTGCCTCACGCTGGGTGGGTTTTAACAGGGTCCTCTACTGAGCACATCTACAACTGGTGTATCCATTTCTCCCTAAATCCTGACTCCGCCAAATTGGGAGATTCCGGTGAAGAAATTCCCATTCTGAGTTCTACCCACCTGCAGCCTCATGGGCCACCCACAACATTTACCTCTGGGATCCCACAAGGATTCAACCTTGACATCCACCTTCAAACCTTGACCACCTCAGCCACAGTTTTCACACATCCACTGAGGACACCCTGTTCAACCTCACCACCATCTCACCCAACTCTTCCGCTGTTGCTAAACCAGATTGCTAACCTGACATTCAGCTCTGGGCGAAAAGAAATTTCTTCCAATTAATTCTCGGAAGATAGAAGCCATTGCCCTTTACTCCTACCCTATACCCTAGCTGACAACTCCATCCCTCTTCCCTGCAGCTGGCAAAAACCAGAGGGCATTTCTGCCCCCGAGATGATCTTCTGACTGTACGTCATCCCGTTTCCCCTGTCACCTGCTGTGCTCACTGACCGACAGTGGCCCTCAGTTAAGCAGCACCTCAATTCTAAAATTCTCACCCTCAAATCACAAATTTCTCCATGGCCTCATCCCTCTCGACTGCTGTCGTCTCCTCCAGCCCATCAACCCTCGGAGATATCCACACTCCACTAATTCTGGCCTCTTCAAGCACTGCTCCACCATTGATGGCTGTACCTTCAATTCCTAAGATCGCCTTGAAGCTCTGTGACACTGTTTCATCCTTTAAGGGACTCCTTTTTGACCAAAATCTTCTCACCTCATGTCTCTCAGTGTTGCACAATGCCCCTACGAAACCCCTTCAAACATTTTTTGATTATAAAGGCATCCCGCATGCATGGTCAGAGGAGCATAGACATTAGGAGCAGAAATAGGCAAATTCAGCCCTTGGAGCCTGCTCTGCCATTCAATCTCTCCCTTGTCTCAAATCCACCTCCCCACCTGTTCCGCATATCCCTTTTTTTTGTGAGAAATATGTCTATTTCCCTCCTGAAAACATTCAATGATTCAGACCGCACCGCGCTATGGGGCAGCGAGTTCCACAAATTCACCCCCCTCTGCAAGAAGTAGCTCCTCCTCATCTCAGTTTTAAATCTCAACCCATACCTGTGACTTCTTGTTCCAGATTGCCCCATAAGCGGCACAGTGGTTAGCACTGCTGCTTCACATCTCCAGGGACCTGGGTTCGATTCCTGACTCGGGTCACTGTCTGTGTGGAGTTTGCACATTCTCCTCGTGTCTGCGTGGGTTTCCTCCCAAAGTCCAAAGATGTGCAGGTTAGGTTGATTGGCCATGCTAGAATTGCCGTTAGTGTCTTGGGATGTGTAGGTTAGAGGGATTAACAGGTAGATGTATAGGGATAGGGCCTGGTGGGATTGTGGTAAGCGCAGACTCGGTGGGTCGAAGGGCCTGTTTCTGCACTGTAGGGTTCATAAGAGGAAACATTTGGTCTACATTTGCTTTTAGGATTTTATATACCTCCATCTGATCCCCTCTCATCCCTCTAAACTCCAGCCAGTGTAATCCTAAACTGTTTAATCTCTCCTCATACGTCAACCCTTTCATCCCCGGAATCAATTTGGTGATCCTCCTCTGAACTGCCTTTAAAGCCACCACATCCTTCCTCAAATACAGAGACCAAAACTGGACACAGTACTCCAGATGTGGTTGCACCAACACCCTATAGAATTGCAGTAACACCTTTCTACTTTTATACTCAAGCCCTTTTGCAATAAATGCCAACATCCTACTTGCCAGTTTTATGACAGGCTGTTCCCTGGATTTGCCTTGTTCAATCCTTCACAAGGCAAACAGCAAATTTCTAGACAACGTCCAGAGGAATTTCCTGGTCTGGATTTCTGTCCCATTCTGAATCCAGCCTCCTCTGACCACCATTGCACGACCTCCCATCACATTCGACTCTGCACAATCACGTTCTACCCATCTTCTACCAATCCCTTTCACCCCACACCAATTAACATTCACCCTTATCCATCCCTCGATCAGCCCATATCTACCATGCCCAGTCACCACCCACCCACATTCACCCCCATCTTAACAACCATCAGTCACACCCTCTCCTCACCAACACTCCTTACCACACCTCATCCCTCTCTGCACCATAACCTTCCCTACCTCCCCTCCCTCCCCCACTCATCCTTCCATTCACATCTCCACCTCTGCCTGCCCTCTCCCTCCCCTTACTCACTCCCCCCAAACCGTTCCCATCCTCTACTCCCCACCCCTCTCCCTACTTCCCCCTCCATCTCCCCTACTCACCCTCACTTCCCCCTCCACCATCACCCTGCCTCCGCCACCCCCTCCGTCCCTATTCCCTCCCCCTACCCTACTCTCTTCCTTCCTCCCCTTCCCTTGTCCCACCACCCCCTCCCCTCCCCTCCCCACTATTCCACCTCCATCCCCCCTCCCCATTCCTCCTCCACATTCCACCCATTCTGCCCCCTCCCCATTAATCCACCCCCTACCCCATTTCCCTCCCCCCCACTCTCTCCTCCTTCCCTATTCTCCCCACACCCCCCATTCCACCCCTCATTCCCCCTCCTCTCCTCCCCTCGCCTGCACCCCCTGCTCCCCTATTCTGCACCCCCTCCACCCCCCTCCCCCCCAGTTTCCCTACTGCCCACTATTCCACCCTCATTCCCCCCCTCCCCCATCCTCCACCCCCCTCTCACACCCCCCCCACCCCCCTATCCCCCACCCCCCCCCCACCCCCCTATCCCCCACCCCCCCCCCACATCCCCCCCCACCCCCCTCTCCCCCATCCTCCGCCGGGGCCGGCGCTCCTCTCCCGGCTGTACCTGCCGCCGGTGTCTCTCCGGGTCTGAGGGAGTCTCTCTCTCTCTGCCGATGCCGCTGTGAGAGAGTCTCTCCGGGTCCCCCGGGTTTGTGCCGATTTGGGGTGCGGGTCTGGGTCTCTCTCCCGGTGCCGGTCGCGGTGCGGCTCTCTCCCGGTTGCCGGTGCGGGTTTGTGCCGGTCTCTCTCTCTCTCTCTCTCCCCCTCGTCCGACCCTGACAGCAGAGGGCGGGGCTCCCGCCTGACGTCACCGACAGCAGCCGCCCGCCAATCAGAGTGCGCGGCCCCGCCCCTCTCCTCGCCTTTCATCCACTGGGAGCACAGAGCTCCGCTGAGTGACGGGCAGGTCCACCAATCGCTGCGGGGAACCGCCTCGGCCAATCGGAATGCAGCGCGGCCTGGCCGTCAATCAGCCAATCAGCATCAACAATCGGCTGTGATTGACACGGGGACTGACCAATCAGAGGGCGGCGCCTGCTGCTGTGGTGCTGATGCTGCAGATGGAGGGACAGAGGATGGAGGGAGAGAGGGTGGAGGGAGTGAGATGGAGGGCAGAGGATGGAGGGAGTGAGGATGGAAGGGGAAGGATGGAGGGAGAGAGTATGGAGGCAGTGAGGATGGAGGGAGAGAGTATGGAGGGACAGAGGATGGAGCGAATGAGAATGGAGAGACAGAGGATGGAGGGAGTGAGGATGGAGGGAGTGAGATGGAGGTCAGAGGATGGAGGAAGCGTGGATGGAGGGACAAGGATGGAGGGAGAAAGGATGGAGGGAGAGAGGATGGAGGGAGTGAGGTTGAAGGGAGAGAGGATGGAGGGAGTGTGGATGGAGGGACAAGGATGGAGGGAGAGAGAATGAAGGGAGACAGGATGGAGGGAGTATGGATGAAAGGAGTGTGGATGGAGGGAGTGAGGATGGAGGGAGTGAGGATGGAGGGAGAGAGGTTGGAGGGAGTGAGGATGGAGAAACAGAAGATGGAGGGAGTGTGGATGGAGGGACAAGGATGGAGGGAGTGAGGATGGAGGGAGAGAGGATGGAGGGAGTGAGGATGGAGGGACAGAGGATGGAGGGAGTGAGGATGGAGGAAGTGAGGATGGAGGGAGTGTGGATGGAGGGAGAGAGGTTGGAGGGAGTGAGGATGGAGGAACAGAAGATGGAGGGATGGAGGATGGAGGGAGTGTGGATGGAGGGATAAGGATGGAGGGAGTGAGGATGGAGGGAGTGAGGATGGAGGGACAGAGGATGGAGGGAGTGAGGATGGAGGGAGTGAGGATGGAGGGAGAGAGGATGGAGGGAGTGAGGATGGAGGGAGTGAGGATGGAGGGACAGAGGATGGAGGGAGTGAGGATGGAGGGAGAGAGGATGGAGGGAGTGTGGATGGAGGGACAAGGATGGAGGGAGAGAGTATGAAGGGAGACAGGATGGAGGGAGTGAGGATGGAGGGACAGAGGATGGAGGGAGGATAGGTGGAGTGAGGATGGAGGGAGTGAGGATGGAGGAAGAGAGGATGGAGGGAGAGAGGATGGAGGGAGAGAGGATGGAGGGAGTGAGGATGGAGGAGAGAGAATAGAGGGAGTGAGGATGGAGGGAGAGAAGATGGAGGGATAGAGAATGGAGGGAGTGAGAATGGAGGGAGAGAGTATGGAGGGAGTGAGGATGAAGTAGTAGAGGATTTGTTTTTATTTGATTTATTATTGTCACATACTGGGATACAGTGAAAAGTATAGTGAGCTATACAGACATAGCATACTGTTCATAGAGTACCTTGAGGAGAAGGAAGAGTGCAGAATGTAGTGTTAAAGTCGTAGCTAGGATGTAGAGAAAGATCAACTAAAGAAATGTAGAAAATAGGTGAGGAATAGGCCATTCGGCCCTTCGAGCCTGTGCCGCCATTCAATATGATCATGGCTGATCATGCACTTTCAGTATCCCACTCCCCCTTTTCTCTCCAAATCGTTTGATCCCTTCAGCCACAAGGACCATGCCCAGCTCCCTCATAAACATCTCTAACCAAGTGGCCCCCAGCAGCTTTCTGTGGTCGAGAATTCCCCAGGTTCACAACTCTCTGAGTGAAGAAGTTCCTCCTCATCTGAATCTTGAATGGCTTTACCCATTTTTCTAAGACTGTAACGCTACTTCTGAACTTCCCCAGCACCAGGAATATTCTTCCCGCATCTATTCTGTCGAGTCCCATCAGGATTTTCCATGTTTCTGTGAGATTCCCTCTCATTCTTCTAAATTCCAGTGAATACAAGCCCAGCCGATCCAGTGTCTTCTCATATGTCAGACCGGCCATTTCAGGAATCAGTCCAGTGAACCTTCACTCGACTCCCTCAATAACAGGAATGTCCTTCCTCAGACTACAAGACCAAAACTGCACATAACACTCAAGGTGTGGCCTCACCAAGGCCCTGTATAACTGCAGCGAGAAGTCTCACAACACCAGGTTAAAATCCAACAGGTTATTTGATAGCAGAAGCCACTAGCTTTTGGAGCACTGCCCCTTCGTCACTCACCTAACGAAGGGCTAACACTCCAAAAGCTAGTGACTTTTGCTATCAAATAAACCTGTTGGACTTTAACCTGGTGTTGCAAGACTTTTTACTGTGTTTACCCCAGTCCAACGCCGGCATCTCCACATCATGACTGCAGTGAGGCATCCTCACTCTATACTCAAGTCCTCTGGCTATGAAGGCCAGCTTGCCATTAGCTTTCCTCACCATCCGCTGTCCCTGCATGTCAATCTTCAGCGACTGTTCTGCCAAAACACCCAGGTCACGTTGCACTTCCCCTTTTCCTAAAGTGCCACCATTCAGACAACAATCTTCCTTCCTGTTTTTGCCACCAAAGTGGATAACCTCATATTTATCCACATTATGTTGCATTTGCCAAGTATTTGCCCTCTCAGCCAGCCTGTCCAAGTCACCCTGCAGCCTCTTAGCATCCTCCTCACAGCGTGCACTGTCACCCAGCTTAGTGATGTCTGCAAATTTGGAGATATCTCATTTAATTCCTTTGTCCAAATCATTAATGTATATTGTGAATAACTGGGTCCCCAGCACTGAACCCTGTGATACCCCACTAGTTTCTGCCTGCCACTCTGAGAAGTTATTCCCACTCTCTGCTTCCTGTCTGTAAACCAGTTCTCTATCCGTGTCAATACACAACCCCCACTGCCATGAGTTTTAATTTTACTCACTAATTTCTTGTGTCGGACCTGGTCAAAAGCCCTTTGAAAGTCCAGATACACAACATCCACTGGTTCACACTTACCCACTCCACTGGTCAGATCCTCAAAAAATTCCAGAAGATTTGTCAAGCACCATTTTCTTTTTGTGAATCCAAGCTGACTTGGACCGCTCCTTTACAAATGTCACTGCTTTCCAAATGCTCAGTTATTGCATCCCTAACAATTGACTCCAGCAATTTCCTGACCACCAATGTCAGGCTAATCATTCCCTGTGGTCTCTCCCTCCTTCTTTTAAAAATTGGGGTTACATTAACTCCCCTCCAATCCACTGAAACTCTTCCAGACACTATACCATGCTAGAAAATGATCACCAATGCATGCCCCCGAGTATTTCTGGAAGGTTATTTGTGTCCTTAGTGAAGACAGATCCAAGGTATTTGTTCAGCTGGTCTGTGATCTCTTTGTTGCCCATTCTGAATTCACCTGGTTCCAACTGTAAGGGACCTACATTTGTCTTCACCAGTCTTTTTCTCTTCATATATCTATAGAAACTTTTGCAGTTAGTTTTTAAGTTTTCTGCAAGCGTACTCTCATATTTTCCCATTCCGAATGAAACCCTTTGTCTTCCTCTGTTGGATTTTACATTGCTTCCTGCCCTCATGTTTGCTACTTTCTCAGACCAACTTATATGCCTCCTCTTAGGCTTTAACACTATCCCTGATTTCCCTTGTTAGCCATGGATGAGCCACCTTCCCCGTGTTACTCTTATGCCAGACAGGGATGTACACTTGTTGGAGTTCATCCATGTGTTCTTTAAATGTCTGCCATTGCCTGTCCACGGTCAACCCCTTAAGTATCCTTTGCTGGCTTATCCTAGCCAGTGCATAATTCATACCATCAAAGTTAGCTTTCCCCAAGTTCAGGATTCCATTCTCAGACTTAACTGTGTCACTCTCCATCTGAATGAAGAATCCTACCACACTATGGTCACTCTTCCCGAAAGAATGCAGCACCGGGAGGTTGCTAGTTAATCCTTGCTCGTTACACAATACTCAGTCTGGAATGTCCTGCTCCCTAGTTGGCTCCTCGATATATTGGTCAAGAAAACCATCCCTTTATACGTTCGAAGCAATCGTCCTCTATCGCATTGCTACCAGTTTGATGAGCCCAATCAATATACAGATTGAGGTTCCCCATGCCTGTATCCTTACTGCATGTTAATTTCCTGCTTGATGCCATCTCCAGCCTCACAACTACTGTTTGGTGGTCTGTACTCCACTCCCATTGTGTTTTGTGTTCTGCAGCTCCACCCATACGGATTCCACATTGTCCAGGCTAATGTCCTTCCTTAGTATTGCACTAATCCATTTTTTAAAAAAACCCTAAAGTAATCCCAATTGCTTGCATTTAGCCCATATCCCTCTATACCCATGTAACTGTCTAAATGCTTTTTAAAAGTCAAAACTGAACCTCCTCTACTACTGCCTCTGGCAGCTTGTTCCAGACACTCATCACCCTCTGTGTGAAAAAATTGTCCCTCTGGACATTTTTGTATCTCTCCCTTTTCACCTTAACCCAATGCCCTCTAGTTTTAGACTCCCCTACCTTTGGGAAAAGATATTGACTATCTACTGATCTATGGCCCTCATTATTTTATAGACCTCTATAAGGTCACCTGTCAGCCTTCTATGCTCCAGAGAAAAAGACCCAGTCTATCCAGCCTTTCCTTATAACTCAAACTATCAAGTCCTGGTAGCATCCTAGTAAATCTTTTCTGCAATCTTTTTAGTTTAATAACATCCTTTCTATAATAGGGTGACCAGAACTGTACAGAATATTCCAACTGTGACCTTACCAAAGTCTTGAACAAGTTCAACAAGACGTCCCAATTCCTGTATTCAATGTTGTGACCAACGAAACCAAGCATGTAGAATGCTTTCTTTACCACAGGATCTCACCCATCTCTTGTGGATCCATTGAAAGGGTGCAGACAACAAGGATGTTACCTGGATTGGGGAGCATGCCTTATGAGGATAGGTTGAGAGAGCTCGGTCTTTTCTCCTTGGAGAGAAGGATGAGAGGAGACCTGATAGAGATGTATAAGATGTTGAGAGGTATTGATCAGGTGGACTCTCAGAGGCTTTTTCCAAGGGCTGAAATGGCTGCCACAAGAGGACACAGTTTTAAGGTGCTGGGGAGCAGGTACAGAGGAGATTTCGGGGTAAGTTTTTCACTCAGAGGGTGGCGGGTGCGTGGAATCGGCTGCTGATGGTGGTGGTGGAGGCAGATTCGATAGGGCCTTTTAAGAGACTTCTGGATGAGTACATGGGGCTTAGTAAGATTGAGGATTATAGGTAAGCCTAGTAGGTAGAGATGTTCGGCGCAACTTGTGGGCTAAAGGGCCTGTTTGTGCTGTAGTTTTCCTATGTTCTATGTTCTATGAATAACCCTGTTGATCCTTAAGAGGCTGTACTCTCTCCCCAGTTACTCTTTTAGCCTTTATGAATTTGTAGAAGGTCTTTGGATTCTCCTTTGCCTTATCTGCCAAAATAATCCCATGTCCCCTTTCTGCCCTCCTGATTTCTCTCTTAACTCTACACCTACACTCCCACATACTCTTCAAAGGATCCACTTGATCCCAGCTGCCCATGCATGTCATGTGCCACCTTCTTCTTCTTGACCAGGGCCTCAATATCCCGAGTCAACCAGAGTTCCCTACTTCCACCAGCCTTGTCCTTCATTCTACGAAGAATGTGTTTACCCTGAACCCTAGTTAACATACTTTTGAAAACCTCCCACTCATGTGTTATCCCTTTGCCTTCCCATAGATTCTCCTATTAATTATTGAAAGTTCCTGCCTGATACCATCAAAGTTGGCCTTGCCCCAATTTAGAATTTTATCTTTTGAGCCAGACCTATCATTCTCCACAGCTATCTTAAAACTAATAGAATTATGGTCACTGGTCCCAAAGTGATCCCTCGCTAACACTTCTGTCGCTGCCCTTCCTCATTTCCTTACATAGGGGTATAGGCAGCTCACGTGGAGTACAAGCTCTGATCCCTGCCCTCATGGACTGATTTAATTTTGTACCTATCTTTCTTTATTTTTTTGTTGGCAGTTATTTCTGTTTTCTAAGAAATTTATGATTGTACCATTCCTCCTTTCCTCTCAGTGACCTCAATGTGTCTATCTGCCTATTCTGGAGTAACTTGCTATTGTCTCATAATAAAAAGGAAGAAAATTAGTTTCAACTGCTGAGAGTTTTTGTTAGTCAGTCAAGCATGTTTTCCTGGATACAGTCCAGTGTTTGATTATTGCATATTGTATTCATTTCATTCTTTCACGAGATGTGGGAGTCACTGGCAAGACCAGCATTTATTGCCCATCTCTAATTACCCTCTGAGAAGGTGATGGCAAGTTGCCTTCTTGAACCACTGCAGTCCACGCGATGTAGGTGCACCAACAGTCACAGAGTCATACAACATAGAAAGGACCCTTCAGCCCATCGAGTCTGCAACACCAATAACTACCCTAGCAGAGGGCAGGACTTTCCCCGTTAGGACGAGCGTATTCGTGATCATTCCCTCTCTCTTTAAGTGGCTGGCCATATTTCCCACTGTTCTCCCTGTGTCTTTGTGAGTTTCTTCTGGTTGCTCCTTTTTCCTCCCACGTTCCAAAGATCTGGGGGTTAGGTTGATTGGCCAGGTTAAATTGCCCCTGAGTGTCAGGGGGATCAGCAGAGCAAATACATGGGGGATTGGGGATAGGTCCTGGGTGGGATTGCTTGTCAGTGCAGACTCAATGGACTGAATGGCCTCTTTCTACACTATAGGGATTCTACAATTCTATGAACCCCATTTACAATGTGACAATGTTCTTAGGTTCTTATGTTGTTATGTTCTTATGACAGTGAGGTTGAGTAGATGTTTCTCTCCCCTTGGTTCTTTCCTGTCAAAGGCCCAGTTTTGCGGTTATATCCTTTATCCCATGGCCAGTTCGATCAGTAATGATGCTACCAAACTACTTTTAGTGACAACCATTGAAATTCCCTCCCCAAACCTCAGACCGCGCTCTGCACCCTTGCCACTCTCAGTGCTTTGCTCAATTGGTGTTTAACATGGAGGAGTACTGATTCCTCAGCTGAGGGGAGCGAGGTGGGAGGGAGGAGGTGGTAACCTGCAAGAGGTTTCCTTGTTTGATTTGAGACATTATGGGGTATGGACTGTTGAGGACTCCCTGGGCCTCACCGTCCCAATGTTAAACCACCCTGTCATCGCTGCACTGGCCTGGTGGGCACACCCCAGGGATTGTGATGGAGGAGATGTTTCAGATATGAGGTATTATTGGGTGAGTGTGACAATGTCAGCTCTCCCAGTTTGGCACAGGCAGTGTTTACGCAGTGAAACTCTGCAAGGTCAGCTTGTTGTGTCTGGGACAATGCCGGGTGGTCCGTCCACTCCAATGTGTTTCCTCCTTACTAAGTGCCTTGAACACTGACTCACCATCACAGACTTGCTGTTCTCATCAGAGAGTTAAATACAAGGCAGCACGGGAGAATTCCCCATCCAGAAATTGGTATTTCCTGAATAATGTCATTGTCTGAGCCCGGGATAGGAAGGATGTGCACATTATCCGGGCGTGCAGGGTGCAAATGACCATCAACCAGACTTGTCCAGTCCATCATGAGAATCCACCTGGCATCCAAACACTTTTCTCCTCAAAGAAATCCAGGAGTAGGTTTAACATCCATATTTTCTGGGATAGAAAACAGGAGGACAATTCCAGGTGCTTCTTGTTGTTGCTACAGGTACAATTTTCTTCCTGTTTTGTTTGCTTAGGCTCCAGTGATGTTGGTGTGGAAGGGCTTAGGGTCAAGGTCAAATCTACTCTCCAAGAGACAAGCACCCAGACCATCAAGAATGAGAAAGAAATAGGCAATATTCTAGCCTGGACTCACCAAGGCTTCATTACATGTGAAAATCACCCCTAAATCATAGCAGGAAGAAGAAGAATTGTTACAGAAATCCAAAATTCAGCGATACTAATCAAACACATGTGGTGGGTAGAGAAGGCCCAGGAAATTCAGCTCCACACTGACCAGTACGATATGCACAGCCTCTGCCAGCCACCAAGACCATCAATGTACTGAAGACAAATCTAAAGACAAGACACAAGCACCCAGTTCCATCTCAGATGAAGAAACAATATTCTTCTCAGAGACCGTGCAGCTATCTATCCGAGAGCACTGGGTAGAGGAAACCTCTCAATCAGAGTCAACTGTCCCAGAAAGAAACAATCAACCCAATCCCTCAACAGCCCAAGCAATCAATTTGGGTATGTTGCCAACATTTTATGAGATAGAAAAAACATTACAACAGATGAAGATCAAAAGGTGTGTGGTCTGGACAACATTCCAGCAGAGAACATTTGAATGGACCGACCCCTCATTAAGTTGACCTTTCTCGACATCCTAGCTATCACTGTAACACTGTATTCTGTACTCTCTCTTTCTCTCTCCATTTATGGTATGCTTTGTATAGTGTGCAAGAAACAATACTTTTCACTGTATGCTAATACATGTGAAAATACTAAATCAAATTGAATCTAGAAAGCTGGTGGCCATGAACTTTTGCTCACAGTGTCAGACTACTGGGAGGATGTGGTTTTATCCTCATTGTTAATCCAGGTCAGAAACTCCGAGGTGTTTTATGAAATCAGCTTAGACAACAAGTTTTGCACTTTAATTTTGTCACAGGTAAGCACAGGATGTTTCACTCCAGTATGACTCAAATGAGCCATGAGGGAGATTTTATCACACAAAATTTATTTAAGAAAACGGTTAACATATAGAAAGAAAATTAGCAATAACTTTACCAATTACAAGCAAGAAAAAAAATCACGATATTGTACATAGCTTCACAGCTAAATGTATTGTTTCAACTAAGCAAACCTTCTTACAAACGTACATCCATCCCAGATTTAGCACAGAAAATAAGTATCCTCACGCGATGCTGGATCTTGCAGCTTTTCGACACCTGCTGTGAATTAGTCTTTTGGTTGGATAATTGAAACACAAGAAAATGTTTGAATCTATCATCAAGGAAGAAATAGCAAAACATCTGAATATAAATTGTTCCATTGGGAAGGCAAAGCATGGCTTCATGAAGGACAGGTCATGTTTGACTAATCTTGATAGAGCAGAAGCAGCATGGTTTCATTAAAGGGAAGTCGTGTCTGACAAATTTATTGGAGTTCTATGAGGATGTGTCCAGGGCGGTGGATAGAGGAGAGCCGGTGGATGTGGTCTTTCTTGATTTTCAGAAGGCGTTTGACAAGGTACCTCACAAGAGGTTATTGCAGAAGGTCAGGGGGCATGGAGTTGGAGGTAGGGTGTTAGCGTGGATAGAGGATTGGTTGTCAAATAGGAGGTAGAGAGTGGGGGTCAATGGGTGCTATTCGGATTTGCGGTTGGCGACTAGTGGAGTGCCCCAGGGGTCGGTGCTGGGGCCTCAGCTATTTACCATTTATATAGATGATCTGGAGGAGGGAACCGAGTGTATGGTGTCGAAATTTGCTGATGACGCCAAGATTGGTGGAACGACAAATTGCGCGGAGGGTGTGGAGAGTCTGCAGAAGGATCTAGATAGGCTGGGCGAATGGGCCAGGAACTGGCAAATGGAATTTAATGTTGGCAAGTGTGAGGTGGTCCACTTTGGTAGGAATAATGGTAGGAAGGACTATTACTTACGTGGCGAAAAACTGCAGCAGGCGAAGGTGCAGAGGGACCTCGGGGTCCTTGTGCATGAGTCGCAAAAACCCAGCTTGCAGGTGCAGCAGGTGGTCAGGAAGGCGAATGGGATGCTGGCCTTCACAGCGAGGGGGATTGAATATAAAAGTAGGGAGGTCTTGCTGCGGCTGTATAGGGCATTGGTAAGGCCGCAGCTGGAGTACTGCGTGCAGTTTTGGTCGCCGTACTTACGCAAGGATATTTTGGCCTTGGAGGGAGTGCAGAGGAGGTTTACTAGGCTGATACCGGAGTTGAGGGGGTTGACCTATGAGGAGAGGCTGAATAAACTAGGCTTGTACTCGTTAGAGTTTAGAAGAATGAGGGGAGATCTCATTGAGACATATAAGATGATGAATGGGATGGATAGGATAGAGGTGGAGAGACTCTTCCCGCTCAGAAAGGACAGTAGGACTAGGGGGCACAGCCTCAAGATAAGGGGGGGCGGTTTAGAACGGAGTTGAGGAGGAACTTCTTCACTCAAAGGGTGGTGAATCTCTGGAATTCTCTGCCCGTTGAAGTGGTGGAGGCTGCCTCGCTAAATATTTTTAAGACGCGGGTTGATGGGTTTTTGATAAGTGAGGGGATTAAGGGTTATGGGGAGAGGGCGGGAATGTGGAACTGAGCCACGACAGATCAGCCATTATCTTATTGAATGGCAGGGCAGGCTCGAAGGGCTAGATGGCCGACTCCTGCTCCTATTTCTTATGTTCTTATGTTCTTATGTAATCTGGTGGAATTCTTTGAGGATATTACGTATGCAGCAGACAGTGGGGATCCTGTGGATGTGGTATATCTGGATTTCCAGGAGACGTTTGACAAGATGCCACACCAAAGGCTCTGCATAAGATAAAGGTGCACAGTGTTACCGGTAACGTATTAGCATGGATCGGGGATTGGTTAACTAACAGAAAGCGGAAAGTAAATGTGTGTTTTTCTGGTTGGCGATCAGTGACTAGTGGTGTGCCTCAGGGATCAGTGTTGGGACCGCAATTGTTGATGATTTAGATAAATGATTTGGAGTTGGGGACCAAGTGTAGTGTGTCAAAATTCAGAGATGGCACTAAGATGAGTGGTAGAGCAAAGTGTGCAGAGTACGCTGAAAGTCTGCAAAGGGATATAGATGTCTAAATGAGTGGGCAAGGGCAGATGGAGTACAATGTTGGTAAATTGAGGTCATCCATTTTGGTAAGAATAACAATAAAATGCATTTTTATTTAAATGGTAAAAAATTGCAGCATGCTGCTGTGCAGAGGGACCTGGGTGTCCTTGTGCAGGAATCTCAAGGAGTTGGTTTGCAGGTACAGCAGGTAATTAAGAAGGTAAATGGAATTTTGTCCTTCATTGCCAGAGGGATGAAGTTTAAAAACAGCGAGGTTATGTTGCAGCTGTATAAGGTGCTGGTGAGGCCACACCTGGAGTTACTGTGTACAGTTTTCGTCTCCTTACTTGGCATCGGAGGGGGTGCAGAGGAGGTACATTAAGTTGATTCCGGAGTTGAGAGGGTTGGCTTATAAGGAGAGACTGAGTAGATTGAATTCAGAAGAATGAGGGGAGATCTTATGTATGATCTTATCTTATGAATTCAGAAGAATGAGGGGAGATCTCCAAGGGGAGATCTCATGTAAGATTTATTAAGGGAATAGATAAGATCATGGAACCTCTACAGTACAGAAGGAGGCCATTCGACCCATCAAGTCTGCACTGGCTAGAATTCCATCCAGGCCCTATTCCCGTAACCCCACATTTTTACCCTGTTAAACTCCCTGACACTAGGGTCAATTTAGTATGGCCAATCCACCTAACCTCCACATCTTTGAACTGTGGGAGGTAACCAGAGCAGCTGGAGGAAACCCATGCAGACATGGGGAGAATGTGCAAACTCCACACCCAGTGCTCAAGGCTAGAATTGAACCTGGGACTCTGGCACGTTGAGGCACCAGTGCTAACCACTGTGCCATCGTGCTACCAAGAGGGATAGAAGCAGGGAAGTTGTTTCCACTGGTGGGTGAAACTAGAACTCGGGGGCATGGCCTCAAAATAAGAGGGAGCAGATTTAGGACTGATTAAGGAGGAACTTCTTCACCCAAAGGGTTGTGAATCTGTGGAATTCTCTGCCCGGTGAAGCAGTTGAGGCTACCTCATTGAATGTTTTTAAGACAAGGATAGATAATTTTTGAACAGTGAAGGAATTAAGGGTTATGGTGAGCAGGTGGGTAAATGGAACTGAGTCCACAAAAAGACCAGCCATGATCTTATTGAATGATGGAGCAGGCTCGAGGGGCCAGATGGCCGACTCCTGCTCCTAGTTCTTATGTTCTTATGAAGCTCCGTCCAGGAGCTCCCACACACCTCAAGGTAGAGATAGAGCCACTGCTAGTGTCTAGCATTTAGCCAGCAAACCACTGACAGCAACATCTTTACTCCAGGATGGCAAGAAAGCCTGCTTCCAACTGTCCAAAAGCCAGCAGGATTCCCAACACCAGGAAAGAGACACAAACAATGTTTTCAGTCTGAACTGCAAACAGCTTCTCACTAACCAGAAGCCAAACTGAAAGTAAACTCTTGGGTTTCTCCTGTGAGAAAAGAATCTGTCCAAGGGCACCTGATCTGTCAATCAGTCACAAACCTGACAATTCAAAAGGATCCTAAAACTCCAGGACATTGCATTAGACCCAAATTAAAAACAGACATTGCTGCAATTATCCTGCTGCAGTAACCATAAAATATAGCATAGTATGGCAAAAAGCACATAAAGTCACACCCTCTTAAAAGAACTGCAGAGAAACAGGATTAAAATACATTCCTTTAAGACAAAGTAGCATCACGCCTCCAACTTCCAAAATGCCATCATTGGGGGTTCTGCCTTTTTTTTTTAACAGGAGATCGGGAATCCATTTAAAGATAGTGCCCTGATCTCTGGGATCTCGCCATGGTGGCTTTGCAGGATCCACCCGCCCCACCTGTGTGACCGCGCGGGACTCATCACCAGGACATCTTTCTTCCAAAGTACTGGACAATATGACAAAAAAAGAGAGAAAGAGACAGAGAAGAGGGAGAGAGACAGAGAGAGGGAGAGGGAGAGGGAGAGAGACAGAGAGAGCTAGGAGAGAGACAGACAGAGAGAGGGAGAGAATGAGAGAGAAAGAGAGAGGAGAGAAACAGAGAGAGAATGAGACAGTGAGAGACCAGAGAGAGAGAGAGAGAGAGAGAATGAGACAGAAAGAGGAAAGGGAGAGAATGAGACAGAGAAAAGAGAGAGACACACAGAGAGAAAGACTGACCGAGGGCAATAGAATGACGCAGGGGAGAGAGTGTCAAAGAGAGAGAGAGAAAGACAGAGAGAGAAAGAGGCAATGACAGACCTAGAGAGAGATAGATTGAGAGAGAGAGAGAGATAAGAATGGAGCAGGGAGGGAGAGTTCTGGCAGACTGTTATGAATTAGATATTCAGTAATTGGCAACCTGTGAAATTATTCATCATTTCTTGGATTCTGTTCTGCACATGTTGTTCCTCTCCTGACACATGTGAGTGTTTTACTGCAGACTCTTTAGTCAAGATTTAGTCAGTAATAATTTATATTCTCGAAGTATTTTCACAGATCAGGATACTTCGCTCAGTCCATTTTAAATCAATATGCCAGGGCTTTCCACACAGGTCAGTGAGACCAGTGAAGGAGAGTCAATGAGCAGGGGGTGGGGGGGTGGGCGGGGGGGGGGGGGGGGGGGAGGTTGGGGGAGGTGGGGGGCTACCTAGTTCCAGCTGAAGGTTGGGAAGGAGGAAGATTGGGCAGAGAGGAATTGGGGTCAAGTTGCCAACCCTGCAGGATTGGTCTGGAGTCTCGAGGAATTAAAGGTCAATCTCCAGGTCACTGCTATGACCAACCTGGCAGGAGGGAGAGAGGGTGGGGGAATGGCTGTCAGCGGAGCATCATCCAATTCAGTAATGGGTCTTTGTGCTTTCCATTTACTGAGGAGGAGGACTGTATGTCACAAGGATGGATGTGCTGGCCAATGAATGGCTGGAATCTGGGGACCTCTTGGTGTCCAAAGATGTGTAGGTTAGGTAGATGAGCCATGGCAAATGCACAGGGTTACAGGGAGAGGATTTGTGGGGGTGGGTGGAGAAAAATGTAATTGGTTTGATTAGTAAGTTTGCGACACCAAGGTTGGTGGATTTGTGGATAGCGATGAGGACCATCAGAGGATACAGCAGGATACAGATCAGTTGGAGACTTGGGCGGAGAGATGGCAGATTGAGTTTAATCCGGACAAATGTGAGATGTTGCATGTTGGAAGGGCTAATACAGACAGATAATATACAGTAAATGGCAGAACCCTTACGAGTATTGATAGGCAGAGGGATCTGGGTGTACAGGTACACAGGTCACTGACAGTGGCAATGCAGGCAGAGAATGTATTCAAGGAGGTATACAGCATGCTGACCTTCATCAGCTGGGGCAGTGAGTTTAAAAATATTAATTTGACTTGATTTGATTTGGGGCCAGATTTTACCATTCGGAGGTGAAGTGCCGGATCCGGATGTAAAACCGATCCATGCCCGGAATCCCCATTCCAGCGCGCCCATACACATTTTGCTGGTTCCAGTCCGGTCCGCGCTATGGGCGGGGCTGAGCGCTGCCGGAACGATCGGAGCTCTGAGCTGCACACGCGCAGTTCGAAAAAAATCTGAAACAGTGTGCCCGGGCGCGAGAAACAAAACCAGAGAGAGAGCCAGGAGGGGTGGGGTGGTGAACGGGGGCGGTGGGGGAGGTGGGGGGAGGTGAGCCGCGATTGGACCCCCGTGGGAGGCAAGCCCCCCTGGCAGATGCCCCCCCGATCAGACTCCTCCTGGGAGGCAGCCCCACCCCAACCAATCCACACCCCCCCCCCCCGAGTCCCCCCGGAAAGGCAGCCCCCCTCCCTGATCCAACCCCCATCTGGGAGGCAGCCCCCCCCCGCACCGATCCACTCCCCCTGCCCCCGGGAGGCGCCCCCCCCTCCCTGGGAGCAGCCCCCCCCACCCCACAATCAGACCCCCCTGGGAGGCAGCCCCCACCCCCGCCGATCCACCCCCCCCACCCCCCTGGAGGTAGCCCCCCCATCCTTGGGAGCAGTCTCCCCCACCCTCCGCAATCAGACCCCCCCCAGGAGGCAGCCCCCACCCCCGCCGATCCACCCCCCCCCACCCCCCTGGAGGTAGCCCCCCCCTCCTTGGGAGCAGTCTCCCCCACCCTCCGCAATCAGACCCCCCTCGGAGGCAGCCCCCACCCCCGCCGATCCACCCCCCTCACCCCCCTGGAGGTAGCCCCCCCCATCCTTGGGAGCAGTCTCCCCCACCCTCCGCAATCAGACCCCCCCCCAGGAGGCAGCCCCCCGGTAGAACCACCCCTTCCCCTCCGGTCAGACCCCGTGGGAGGCAGAGGCCCACCCCCTCCGTGATCAGAACCCCCCAGTCAGACCCCCACCCTGGGAGGCAGCCCCCCCCTCCACCTCGGCAGACCACACCCCCAACCTACCTGGATTGCTGCTCTCCCTCCCCCATCCTTCTGACCTGCGCTCGTTGATGTGGAGATGCTGGCGTTGGACTGGGGTGAACGCAGTCAGGAGTCTCACAAACACCAGGTTAAAGTCCTGTTGGAAAGTCCTGTTGGAGCTTAACCTGGTGTTGGGAGAATTCTTACTGCACTCAATGGAGAGCCTGCAGCACCCTCCTGGCCTTCCATT
The DNA here is from genome assembly GCF_965287045.1 of Carcharhinus amblyrhynchos. Classification (NCBI taxonomy): domain Eukaryota; kingdom Metazoa; phylum Chordata; class Chondrichthyes; order Carcharhiniformes; family Carcharhinidae; genus Carcharhinus; species Carcharhinus amblyrhynchos. The sequence continues at coordinate 19,552,780 of NC_137356.1, forward strand.
GGCGTCTGCTGGGGGTGTTGGGGGGGGAGGGTGGGGGGTGGTGGAGCATGGGGGGAGGATGGACTTGGGAGCATCTCCACCAACTCCCCCCTCCCCCCACAACCAGAGATCCATCTGAGCCCCCCCCACCGCACCCCCCCAACCCCCGGCAGATACCAGCGGAAGGCCAGGAGGGTGCGGCAGGCTCTCCGTTGAGTGCAGTAAGAAGTCTCCCAACACCAGGTTCAACTCCAACAGGACTTTCCAACAGGATTAAACCTGGTGTTTGTGAGGCTCCTGACTGTGTTCACCCCAGTCCACTGGGGTGTGAAGGTTTGGGAGCACTAGGATATGAAGGTTTGGGATTTGGGAGCACTGAGATATGAAGGATCAGGATTTGGGAATGCCAGGATATAAAGGTCCAAGATTTGGGAACACTGGGATATGAGGCTTTGGGAACACTAAGATATGAAGGTTTGGGATAGGGGAACAGTGGGGTATGAAGGATCAGGATTTGGGAGCATCTCCACATCAACGGTTGCAGGTCAGAAGGATGGGGGAGGGAGAGCAGCAATCCAGGTAGGTTGGGGGTGTGGTATGCCGAGGGGAGAGGGGGCCTGCCTCCCAGGGTGGGGGTCTAACGGGGGTGGGGGGGGGGGTTCTGATTGCATGGGGGGGGGGGGCGGCCTGCCTCCCGAGGTGGGGGTCTGACTGGGGCGGGGGCGGGGGGTTGGGGTTGGGGGCAGTGAGTGGGGGGGTGGTCTGATTGCACAGGGCTGGGTGGGGGGCCTGCCTCCCGGGGGGGTCTCCTTTTGAAACGAGGATTTGATCTTTAAGCCTCCTCCAAACTCTCTCGTCATCGGTTTGCACCAGATAAGAAATTATGAATATTGTGACGGGTTCCCACTTCTCACTGGAAGAGTATTTTCTCAGTAAAACCCATTGAACAAAACTCTTTGCCCTCAATGTCTGTTCACGGTGAGTAATTTGGGTTTTGTTGTTGTTATACTACGGTAGAAGAGTCAGGTGGTGAGAACTAACCAATTTGGTTTTCAATTTCCTCTTCAAAGTAGTATTGCCAGTGAGTTTTGGGTTGTGTCCCCGTCAGGTATAGAATCATGGAATCCCTACAGTGCAGAAGGAGGCCATTCAGCCCATCGAGTCTGCACCAACCACAATCCCACCCAGGCCCTCTTCCTGCAACCCCACATATTAACCCTGCTAATCCCCCGATGCTAGGGTCAATTTAGCACGACCAGCTGACCTAACCTGCACATCTTTGAATTTCGGAGCCGTGAGGTCATGTTACAACTGTACAAGACTCTGGTGCGGCCGCACTTGGAGTATTGTGTACAGTTCTGGTCGCCGCATTATAAGAAAGATGTGGAGGCATTGGAAAGGGTGCAGAGGAGGTTTACCAGGATGTTGCCTGGTATGGAGGGAAGGTCTTATGAGGAAAGGCTGAGGGACTTGAGGTTGTTTTCATTGGAGAGAAGAAGGTTAAGAGGCGACCTAATTGAGGCATACAAGATGATCAGAGGATTGGATAGGGTGGACAGTGAGAGCCTTTTTCCTCGGATGGTGATGGCTAACACGAGGGGACATAGCTTTAAATTGAGGGGTGGTAATTATAGGATGGATGTCGGAGGGAGGTTCTTTACTCAGAGGGTAGTAAGGGTGTGGAATGCCCTGCCTGCAGCAGTTGTGGACTTGCCAACTTTAAGGGCATTCAAATGGTCAGTGGATAGGCATATGGATAACATTGGAATAGTTTAGGTTAGAGGGTCATGAGATTGGTCCCACTGGTCGGCGCAACATCGAGGGCCGAAGGGCCTGTACTGCGCTGTGATGTTCTATGTTCTATCTTTGGACTGGAGGAAACTCACGCAGACACTGGGAGAATGTGCAAACTCCACACAGACAGTGACCTGGAATTGAACCCGGGTCCCTGGTGCTGTAAGGCACGAGTGTTAATCACAATTCCACTGTGCCAGTATGAGAAAGTTGTTTACCCTTTTGGCTAATGGTCCTCCATCCTTTGATGCTTCAATGGCATCCTTCAATAACTGTCCCAATCTCTTTGCCAGTCCAATGGTGGAAGGATGATGATAAGGTGCAGTTCTGAGTTTCTGAATGCCATGGTTACTGAGGTAGTCCACGGATTCTAATCGTTCTGGTTCGCCAAATCGTGCAAATGCTTCCTCTAATTTTTCGATTGCCTTTTCAGTAGTTGTCGACTTCACCATTATGATTTTGGGCCGTTTGGAAGGTACATCCACTGGGATGAGAAACATACGTCACGCACTTGATCCCGTAAAATTAGGATAAAACTCTTTGCTAACGTTGCCTCGGCCCATTGCATGGATGAGGTGGTTAAAGAGGTGAAGTATTTCATATCCCAGCACAAGACTGATATTGTCCAGGCTTGACAGGGTAGATGGTGAGATATTTTCACCAGTAGGCGAGTCTCGAACAAATGGAAATATCTACTAGGTAAAGGACCAGTCATTTAAAACTGAGGCGCGTAGAAATTTCCCCCCACAGAAAGTGGTGAATCTCTGGAATTCTCTGCCCCAAAGGATGTTGGAGGCTGGATCACTCGAAATATTTAAAGTGGATAAATATTTAATAGAGCAAGGGATAGAGGGCTATAGGGAAATGGCACAGAAAATGATTTGAGGCTTCCATAGATCAGCCATGATCATATTGAATAGTGGGGTGGGCTTGGAGGGCCCACTGGCCTCCTGCTGCTTCTGTTTCTTGAGTTCTCGTGTCCTACTCTTCCATCAAGCTGTGAGTTCTTGTCCTGGCCACCAGAAATTACAGATTCTTCCATATGTATAACTCCTGGATGTACTTCATGGAGTTGATCCAGTACACGGCTCCACAAGTGGAGAGGAATGGTCACTTTAACCTCCCACAGCAGTGCACCATTTTGTTTCATTAACTCAAGTTCCCTTGTGTGATAAGACCTGAATCCTGGATTCCTCCTCTTTTTATCCAGTGATCGCCCAAAGAAAGAACAAAGAGCAGTACAGGGCAGGAACAGGCCCTTCGGCCCTCAAACCTGAGCTGATCATGATTCTTGCCGAAACTAAAACCATACGCACTTACAGAATCCATATCGTTCCATTCCCATCCTACTCATATCTAAGTGCCCCTTAAGTGCTGCTATCGTACCTACTCCCACTGCCCCCCCAAGCAACATGTTCCAAACATTTACCACGGTCTGTGTAAAAAACTTGCCCTGCACATCTCCTCTAAACATTTCCCCTTGCATCCTAAACCTATGTCCCCTAGTACTTGACTTTTCTACCCTAGGCATCTGACCATCCACTCTGTCCATGCCACTCATAATCTTGTAGACTTTGAGCAGGTCTCCCCTCAACCTCCATCATTCCAGGGAAAACAAACCAAGTTTCTCCAACCTCTCCTCAAAATTAATACCCTCCAGACCAGGAAACATCCTGACAAACCTTTTCTGTCCCCTCTCCAAAGCATTCACATCCTTCTGGTAATGTGGCAACCAGTATTGTACACAATATCCTAAATGAGGCCTAACTAACACAGTTGCAGCATGACCTGCGAGTTTTTATACTCAATGCCCTGACCAATGAAGGCAAGCATGCCATATGCTTTCTTGACTACCTTAGCCACCTGTGTTGCCACTTTCAGTGATCAGTGGACATGTACGCCCAGATCCCTCTGCTTGTCAATACACCTAAGTTTCTACCATTTACTATATAATTCCTACATGCATTGGACCTTCCAAATGCATTATCCCACACTTGTCCGAATTAAACTCCATCTGCCATTTCTCCGCCCAAGTCTCTAACTGGTCTGTATCTTGCTGTCTCCTCAGATAATCCTCTCCACTATCCACAATTCCACAAATTTTTGTGGCATCTGCAAACTTACTAATCTCACCAGCTACACGTTCCTCTGAGTCATTTCTACATGCTACAAACAACAAAGGTTCCAGAACTGATCCCTGTGGAACACCGCTGGTCACAGCCTCCCATTCAGAAAAGCACCTTTCTCCTGCTACCCTCTGCCCTCTATGGCTGATGTGGAGATGCTGGTGTTGGATTGGGGTAAACACAGTAAGAAGTCTCACAACATCAGGTTAGAGTCCAACAGGTTTATTTGATAGTAAATCCCACAAGCTTTTGGAAACACTGTCCCTTCGTCAGGTGTGTGGAAGGTTCTGATCAGAGAGGGGCATATAGAGGCACACACGGTTTACAGAATACTGATTAGAGTGCAAGTCTTTCCAGCTGCAAAACCATTTCCGAAAGCTTGTGGGTTTACTATCAAATAAGCTGGTTGGACTTTAACCTGGTGTTGTGAGATTTCTTTCTACGGCCGAGCCAGTTCTGTATCCATCTTGCCAGCTCCCCCCAGATCCTGTGTGATTTCACCTTTCGTATTAGTCGACTATGAGGTACCTTGGCAAAGGCTTGACTGAAGACCATCGGGTTCGAGATCATGTCCCTGATCTTTCCCGTTGCCCGGTCTGACTGCTGCATCTTGGCCAGTGAGAGGGTGTAATGGGTACATTCAGCCTGAGGAAAGTACAAGATGTTCACACCGTTCTCCTGGAGTTCGTTTTTGTCCCAAACTGATAGACGTGAAAGAACATCAGCGTTCACACATCGCTCAGAACTTATTTAATCTCATAATTATGCACTGATAGGATGAAAGACCATCTCTGGCAAAGCACTCACAGCTGGAGACAGCCTTCCTCATTAATATTCCTTTAGTGATTTTGTTCAGGGATGTGTTTAGATCTCTGCTACGTTATATAATTTAACATTCAGTTCAAACCCTTCGTCTGTGTGTTTGGATGATTTTCCTCTGCAGTGTTAGAAATGTTTATGTCTTTGACTTTTTTGAGAAAGTCAGCTCAGTATCACCTGGCCCTTCCTTCTGACCAATAAAGACCGAGGATGGGATCTTCCTTTCCCACCAAAGACAATGGCATTCTCTATGTCTCGCTGGCCATGTCCATTTAATGGTCTCATTGGGCTTAGGATGACAGCCTCCACATTCCTGACTTAATCGAGGGTCATTGGGAAGGTGATGACCTCACCGTGACGTGCCGTCTCACCCTGGACAAGCCTCCCCCCCCCCACCAACCTGGCAGCCCACCCCTGGGGGAGGGGCATTCACTGCTAATCTCCATCAGGGTTCCAGAGGGTTCGTCAATGAAATGAAGAAAGGAGGGAGGGGGACTGGGACATTTTTGCTCGCTCTGGGAATTCAGGGATGTGTAGAGTGGAGTCGAATCCATGACCATGTTGAATGACTGAGCAGGCTTAGTGGGCCGAATGGTCTGCCCCTGCTCCTATTTCTGAATAGTGGCCGGTTTAGCCGACATCAGGCATTGAGAAAGTACCAGAATCTCACTGGAAAAAGAATTCTTTGCACTTTGAAAATCCAAGTGTGACCAGACAGGACAAAGTGGTTTTGTGGAAGGAAATCAAATATGACAAATTTGGTAACACTTTTTGAGCATGTGGTCAGCGGGGTCAAGAAATGGGATGCACTAGATGCCATGTACTTTCCAATCTTAGAATCTACGGCACGGAGACAGACCCTTTGGCCCCAAACTGGTCCATGGGAGCATTGAAGAGAGGCTGCGATTTGAGAGTGGAGAGCTGTGGGTGAGTAAAAGTGACTTTTTCTTTTAGAAACTAACTTTATTTTTTAGTGGGTTTTTTTTTGATTGTTTTTTTTTTAAGTTTGACCCCGGTTTGACCCCGGAAGTAATTGCGAGGGCACTCGGGTCGCGTTTTTTTTCACCTTTAAAAGTTTACTCACCTCGGGGGTCCAGCCTCATTGTTCCGTGGGAGCATTGAAGAGAGGCTGCGATTTGAGAGTGGAGAGCTGTGGGTGAGTAAAAGTGACTTTTTCTTTTAGAAACTAACTTTATTTTTTAGTGGGTTTTTTTTTGATTGTTTTTTTTTAAGTTTGACCCCGGTTTGACCCCGGAAGTAATTGCGAGGGCACTCGGGTCGCGTTTTTTTTTTCACCTTTAAAAGTTTACTCACCTCGGGGGTCCAGCCTCATTGTTCCGTGGGAGCATTGAAGAGAGGCTGCGATTTGAGAGTGGAGAGCTGTGGGTGAGTAAAAGTGACTTTTTCTTTTAGAAACTAACTTTATTTTTTAGTGGGTTTTTTTTTGATTGTTTTTTTTAAGTTTGACCCCGGTTTGACCCCGGAAGTAATTGCGAGGGCACTCGGGTCGCGTTTTTTTTCACCTTTAAAAGTTTACTCACCTCGGGGGTCCAGCCTCATTGTTCCGTGGGAGCATTGAAGAGAGGCTGCGATTTGAGAGTGGAGAGCTGTGGGTGAGTAAAAGTGACTTTTTCTTTTAGAAACTAACTTTATTTTTTAGTGGGTTTTTTTTTGATTGTTTTTTTTTTAAGTTTGACCCCGGTTTGACCCCGGAAGTAATTGCGAGGGCACTCGGGTCGCGTTTTTTTTACCCGACTATAAATTAGACCGGAGGGGTTTCCCGATACTCTACACGGGTAGAGTATCCCAGCCCTCCCCCCTCCCCTAACCTAAAAAAAAAGAGAGAGAGAGAGAGAGAGAGGGGCTCTGTCTGAGAGCTGGTAAGACTGCTTTTGTATTTGTGTGTGCTGTAAGTGCTTTGGCTCACAGGGCCAAAGAGATAAGGTAAGTTGTAAGTTTTTTTTTCCTTTTTTCCTTTGGGTTGCTATAAGGGGTAAATATGAGTGTGAGACCTGTATGTTGTTGCCAATGCAACATGTGGGAGGTCTTGGAGGCTCCTGGCCTGCCAGACATCCACACCTGTGCTCGGTGTGTGGAGTTGCAGGCCCTACGAAACCAGGTTAAGGAGCTGCAAATGCAGCTCGAGGACCTTCGGCTAGTTAGGGAGAGTGAGGACGTTATAGAAAGGAGCTACCAGCAGGTAGTCACACCAGGGCAACGGGATGAGGGCACTTGGGTTACCATTAGGAAGGGGAAAACACGGGTGATGGGGAGCACTCCGGTGGATGTCCCCCTTCAAAATAAGTACTCCGGCCTGAGTACTACTGGGGGGGACAGCTCATCTGAGGGAGGAAGCGATGTCCAGCTCTCTGGAGCTGAGCCAGTGAGCCAAAAAATCAAAAAGGGAAGCAGAAAGGTAGTATTAATAGGGGACTCCACAGTGAGGGGCGCAGACAGGCGTTTTTGTGGACGTAGAAGGGAGTCGCGGATGGTGGTTTGTCTCCCTGGGGCTGGGATCCAGGATGTCTCTGGGCGGGTCCCAGACATCCTGAAAGGGGAGGGTGAGGAACCGGAGGTAGTAGTACATATAGGTACTACTGATGTAGGTAAGAAGAGGGAGGCACTTGTGAAAAAGGACTATAGGGAACTGGGTAGGCAGCTGAGGAAGAGAAAAGCGAAGGTAGTAATCTCAGGATTGCTGCCTGTGCCAAGGGAGAATGAGGGAAGAAATGAAATGAGGTGGAGGGTGAATGCGTGGCTGAGGGACTGGTGTAGAGGGCAGGGATTTCGGTTCCTAGATCACTGGGACCTCTTTAGGGGTAGGTGGGACCTCTATAGTAGGGACGGGTGGCACTTAAATACCAGGGGGACTAGTATCTTGGCGGGAAGACTGGCTAAGGCTACCGGGGGGACTTTAAACTAGAAAGGATGGGGGGAGGGAACTGTGTTGGGGAAACTGGGACGGAGGAGGTTCGCTCCCAGGTAGGGGAGGACCGCAGGCAGTATGCGAGGGAGGTTAGACAGGTGGTGGAGATGGGAAATGCCCAGACTGAGGGGCTGAAGTGTATATATTTTAATGCAAGGAGTATAGTGAATAAGGTAGATGAGCTTAGGGCGTGGATAGCTGTTTGGGATTGTGATGTGGTGGCCATTACGGAGACTTGGATGTCTCAGGGACAGGACTGGGTACTTCAGGTGCCAGGCTTCAGGTGCTTCAGGAAGGACAGGGAGGGTGGCAGAAGGGGTGGTGGCGTGGCACTGTTGATCAGGGATAGTGTCATGGCTACAGAGAAAGAGGATGTCGTGGAGGGATTGTCTACAGAATCTCTGTGGGTGGAAGTTAGGAACAGCAAAGGGTCAAAAACTTTGCTGGGTGTAATCTATAGGCCGCCCAATAGTGACAGGGAAGTTGAAGTGCAAATAGGGAAACAGATTCTGGAGAGATGTTTTAATAACAGAGTTGTCGTGATGGGAGACTTCAATTTCCCAAACATCGACTGGAATATCCCTAGGGTAAGGGGTATAGATGGGGAGGAGTTTGTTAGGTGTGTTCAGGAGGGTTTCCTGACGCAGTATGTGGACAAGCCTACGAGGGGAGAGGCTGTACTTGACCTGGTACTGGCGAATGAACCAGGGCAGGTGACGGATCTTTCGGTAGGAGAGCATCTTGGATATGGTGACCATAATTCTATCTCCTTCACAATTGCGTTGGAACGAGATAGGATCAGGCAGGCTAGGAAGGTGTTTGTCTGGGGTAAGGGGAGATACGAAGAAGTCAGGAAGTTACTTGGACAAATAAACTGGAAGGAGGCGTTCTTAGGGAAAAGTACCGAAGGAAGGTGGCAGATATTCAAGGAATGTGTGTCTGGAGCTCTGAATGACAACGTTCCGATGAGACGAGGGGGTTTTGGTGGGTCGAGGGAACCGTGGTGCACAAAGGATGTGTTGAACCTAGTCAGGAAGAAAAGGAAGGTGTACAAGAGGTTCAGGGAATTAGGAGATGTTAAAGATCTTGAGGAGTATAAGGACTGTAGGAGGGAACTTAAAAGGGAAATTAGGAGAGCCAGAAGGGGTCATGAGAAGACCTTGGCGGGTAAGATTAAGGAGAATCCCAAGGCCTTCTATAAATATGTGAAAGGTAAAAGGATGAGAAGAGAAGGGATAGGACCGATAAAAGGTGAGGGGGGAAAGGTTTGTGTGGAACCAGAAGAAATGGCGGAGGTGCTTAACGAGTACTTCGCCTCAGTATTCACGGTGGAAGCCGATCTGGGAGATTTTGTTATGGATTTGCAGCAGATGGAAAGGATTGAGTACGTGAATATTAAGGAGGAGGATGTGTTGGAACTTTTGAATTCTATCAAGGTAGATAAGTCGCCGGGACCAGATGGGATGTACCCCAGGATACTGTGGGAGGCGAGGGAAGAGATTGCAGAACCCCTGGCGATGATCTTTGCGTCGTCAATGGAGACGGGAGAGGTTCCAGAGGATTGGAGGATTGCGGATGTAGTTCCTATTTTTAAGAAAGGGAACAGAGATAGCCCGGGAAATTACCGACCGGTGAGTCTGACCTCAGTGGTTGGTAAGCTGATGGAGAGGCTTCTGAGGGACAAGATTTACGAACATTTGGAGAGGTTTGACATGATCAGGAATAGTCAGCATGGATTTGTCAAGGGCAGGTCGTGCCTTACAAGCCTAGTTGAGTTCTTCGATAATGTGACTGAACACATTGACGAAGGAAGTGCCGTGGACGTAGTGTACATGGACTTCAGCAAGGCGTTTGATAAGGTCCCCCATGCAAGACTTCTTGAGAAGGTGAGAGGGCATGGGATCCAAGGGCCTTTGGCCTTGTGGATCCAGAACTGGCTTGCCTGCAGAAGGCAGAGAGTGGTTGTGGATGGGGCTTTTTCTGAATGGAGGTCAGTCACCAGCGGAGTGCCTCAAGGATCTGTTCTGGGACCCTTGTTGTTTGTCATTTTCATAAATGACCTGGATGAGGAAGTGGAGGGATGGGTAAGTAAGTTCGCTGATGACACGAAGGTCGGTGGTGTTGTGGATGATCTGGAAGGATGGCAAAAGTTGCAGCAGGACATAGATAGGATGCAGGACTGGGCGGAGAAGTGGCAGATGGACTTCAACGCGGATAAATGTGTTGTCGTCCATTTTGGCAGAACCAACGGGATGAACGAGTACACTATTAAGGGCAGAAGTCTGAGTAGTGTTGAGGAGCAGAAGGATCTTGGGGTCCGGGTCCACAGGACTCTTAAATCGGCCTCGCAGGTGGAGGAGGTGGTCAAGAAGGCGTATGGTGTACTGGCCTTCATTAATCGAGGGATTGAGTTTAGGAGTCGGGAGGTAATGCTGGAACTTTATAAGACCCTTGTCAGGCCTCATTTGGAGTATTGTGCGCAGTTCTGGTCGCCTCACTATAGGAAAGATGTAGAAGCTATTGAAAGGGTGCAGAGGAGATTTACAAGGATGTTGCCTGGACTGGGAGGCATGCCTTATGAAGTTAGGTTGAGGGAGCTGGGACTCTTTTCCCTGGAGAGACGAAGGTTGAGAGGCGACCTGATAGAAGTTTACAAAATGTTGAGAGGGATAGATAGGGTGGACTCTCAGAGGCTATTTCCCCGGTTTGAAATGGTCGCTACGAGAGGACACAGATTTAAGGTGCGGGGAGGGAGGTTCAGAAGTGATGTTAGGGGTAAGTTTTTCACTCAGAGGGTGGTGAGTGAATGGAATCGGCTGCCGTCAGTGGTGGTGGAGGCGAACTCGCTGGGGTCTTTTAAAAGACTTCTGGATGAGTATATGGGGTTTAATGAGATTGAGGGTTATAGATAGGTCTGTAGGTTGGTAGGTGATGTGGTCGGCGCAACTTGTGGGCCGAAGGGCCTGTTTGTGCTGTAGTGTTCTATGTTCTATGTTCTATGTTCTATACCGATCATAAAATGTTTCAAATTTATCTATTTGTCACAAGTTGGCTTACATGGAAATCCCCTAGTTGCCACACTCCAGCACTTGTTCATTTACACTGAGGGAGAATTTATCATGGCCAATTAACCTAACCTGCACGTCTTTGGACTGTGGGAGGAAACCGGAGCACCTGGAGGAAACCCAGACAGACACGGGGAGAATGTGCAAACTCCACACAGACAGTGACCCGAGCTGGGAATCGAACCCGGGTCCCTGGTGCTGTGAGGCAGCAGCGCTAACCACTGTGTCACCATGCTGCTCCAGCTCACCTCAGCTAACTCCGTTTGCCTGAATTTGGCCCATATCCCTCTAAACCTTTCCTATCCATGTATCTGCCCAAATGCCTCTTAAATGCTGCCAATGTCCCTGCCTCAACCACTTCCTCCAGCAGCTCATTCCACACACGTACCACCCTCTGTGTAAAAAAGTTGCTCCTCAGGTTCCCATTAACTCTTACCCCTTTTTAACTTAAACTTGTGCCCTCTAGTTCTTGATTCCCCAATCTTTGGAAAAAGGCTGAGTGCATTCACCCTATCCACGCCTCTCATGATCTTATAGACTTCTAAAAGATCACCCCTCAGTCTCCTACGCTCCAAAGAAACAAGTCCTAGCCTGTCCAATCTCTCCAATTAGATAAGGGGCCACAGAAAAAGTTAACACACATGATGAACCCTTGGAATTGGAGTCAATGTAGGAGAATGGCTGAAGGATGCACCATAGAAAGTATTCTTTCTGTTTCTATCACAGCTCGGTGTGGGTTCCTGCTCTACCCAAAACCGCAAGAAACTTCAAAATGTCGTGAATGTAGCCCAATCCATCTCGCAAACCAGCCTCCTATCCATTGACTCTGTCTACACTTCCCACTGCCTTGGCAAAGCAGCCAACATAATTAAGGACCCCACACGCACCCCGGACATTCTCTCTTCCACCTTCTTCCATCAGGAAAAAGATACAAAAGTCTGAGGTCCCGTACTGACCGACTCAAGAACAGCTTCTTCCCTGCTGCTGTCAGACTTTTGAATGGACCTACCTCGCATTAAGTTGATCTTTCTCTACACCCTAGCTATGACTGTAACACTACATTCTGCATTGTCTCCTTTCCTTCTCTGTGAACAGTATGCTTTGTCTGTTTAGCGTGCAAGAAACAATACTTTTAACTGAATTCATGTGACAATAATAAATCAAATCAAATCTAAAAAAAGGATATGAAGTGAACAGTAGGGATAAACAGGCCGTTTTGGCAGGCTAGTGTAGAGCTACCAGGGTTAGTGTTGGGGTTTCAGCTGTTTACAATCTATATTAATGATACAGAGGAAGATGGCTGTGGTGCTTGGAGGTCAATCATCTCAGTTTCAAATCATCTCTGCAGGAATTCCTCAGGTTAATGTCCTGGACCCACCAATCATCAGCTGCTTCCTTCCCTCCGTCTTAAGGTCAGAAATAGGGACATTTGCTGATGATTACACAATGTTCAGCACCGTTTGCAATTCCTCAGACACTGAAACAGTCCATGTTCAAATGCAGCAAGATCTGGACAATACCCAGGCTTGGGCTGGCAAGTGGCAAATAACATTCGCACCACACAAGGGCCAGGTGATGACCATCACCAATAGGAGGGAACTTAACCATCTCCTGTTGATATTCAATGTCATTAGCATTGCTGAATCCCCCGCTGTCAACACCCTGAAGGGGGTTACCATTGACCAGAAACTGAACAGGACTAGCCATTGAAATACTGTGGCTATAAGAACACGTCAGAAGCTGGGGATCCTGCAGTGATTAACTCACCCCCTGAGTCACGTTTGACATCCTCATCAATGATGTATTCAGTTGGTTACCGTTAGGTCGATACATTAACTGTTGTGCACCAAAATGGAGTGCAGTTCTTTAATGATCCCAACAAGCAACTTCATCTCTGATAAACCCTTAACAATCTGCCAGTTATTATTGGCTTCTCTTCAATAGGATTAGATTCACTGGAGTTGAGAAGAGTGAGAGAGGATCTCATAGAAACTTATAAAATTCTAACAGGGTTAGACAGGGTAGATTCAGGAAGATTGTTCCCAATGGTGGGGGAGTCCAGAACTAGGGCATCATAGTTTGAGGATAAAGGGGTAAACATTTTAGAACTGAGGTGATGAGAAATTTCTTCGCCCAGAGAGCAGTGGAATTCACTCCCACAAAAAATAGCTGAGGCCAAATGGTTGTGTGATTTCAGGAAGAAATTAGATATTGCTCTTGGGGCTAAAGGGATACAGGGAAATGGAGGGAAGGGGATGAATCAGGATATTGAAGTTAATGATCAGCTATGATCACAATGAATGGCGGAATGGATTCGAAGGGCTGGATGGCCTGTTCCTACTTCTGGTTTCTATGTTTACCGCGATGTAGGCTAATGCTAAACCAGGATTTAATTTGAATTATTATTGTCACATGTATTGGTATACAATGAAAAATATCCTTTCTTGCACGCTATACAGACGAAACATACCGTTCATAGAGAAGGAAATGAGAGAGTGCAGAATGTAGTGTTATAGTCATAGCGAGGGTGTAGAGAAAGATCAACTTAGTAGGTCCATTCAAAAGTCTGATGGCAGCAGGGAAGAAGCTGCTCTTGAGTCGGTCGGTACGGGACCTCAGACTTTTGCGTCTTTTTCCAATGAAAGAAGGTGGAAGAGAGAATGTCCGGGGTGCGTGGGGGGTCCTTAACTATGCTGGATGCTTTGCCGAGGCAGCAGGAAGTGTAGACAGAGTCAATGGATGGGAGGCTGGTTTGTGTGATGGATTGGGCTACATTCACAACTCTTTGTAGTTTCTTGCGGTCATTGGGCAGAGCAGGAGCCCAGACCAAGCTGTGATGCAACCAGAAAGAATGGTTTCTGTAAAAATTGGTGATGGTCATAGCTGACATGCCAGATTTCCTCAGTCTTCTGAGAAAGTCAAGGTGTTGGTGGGGCTTTCTTAACTATAGTGTCGGCATGGGGGGGACCAGGACAGGTTGTTGGTGATCTGGACACCTAAAGATGTGAACCTCAACTCTTCAGCCCCGTTGATACAGAGAGGGGCCTGTCCTCCACTACGCTTCCTGGAGTTGATGACTATCTTTCTCATTTTGCTGACATTGAGGGAGAGATTATTGTCTAGATATCACTTCATCAGATTCTCTATCTCATTCCTGTACTCCAAATCATCATTGTTTGAGACCGACCCACTACGGTGGTGTCATCAGCAAACTTGAATATGGAATTGGAGGGGGATTTGGCCGCACAGCCAGAGGTGTATAAGGAGTATAGTGAGGGGGCTGAGAACACAGCCTTGTGGGGCACCAGTGTTGAGGATGATCGTGGAGGAGGTGTTGTTGCCTTACAAGGGATTGGTATAGGCTAGTGGGTCATTGTTTTTGTAACTGGTCGGCGCAACATCGTGGGCCGAAGGGCCTGTTCTGCGCTGTAATGTTCTATGTTCTATGTTATGTTCTATCCTTACTGATTGTGGCCTGTGGGTTAGGATCCAGTCGCAGAGGGAGGTACGGAGGGCCAGGCCACGGGGTTTGGAGATGAGTTTTGTAGGAAGTTTAGAGTACTGCGTCCAGTTCTGGTCGCCTTACTACCGGAAGGACGTGGAGACTCTGGAGAGAGTGCAGAGGAGGTTTACCAGGATGTTGCCTGGTATGGAAGGACTGGGGTATGAGGAAAGATTGAAGAAATTGGGGCTCTTTTCCCTTGAAAGACGGCGACTGAGGGGGGATCTAATAGAGGTATATAAGATTATGAAGGGTATAGATAGAGTAAACAGAGGTGAGCTATTTCCTATGATAGAGACACACAGTACGAGGGGCCATGGACTTAAGGTGAGGGGGGAGAGGTATAACACAGATATTAGAGGGAGGTTTTTCACACAGAGGGTAGTGGGGGTACGGAATGCTCTGCCAAGTAAGGTGGTGGAGGCAGGCACGCTGGAGTTGTTTAAGAGTAACTTAGACAGGCACATGAGTGGGTTGGAGATGGGTGGATATAGGAGAACCTTTTAAATAAGGGCCATTAGCATTGGGGAGTCCCTTGTAAGGTAAATGGATATGATACAATAATAATGTTTTTTTTCTCTTTTCATTCACAGGTTTTAAGTCGGTCCACCTTGTTGTCCAACAAGGGGCATACACGTGATGGGTCGTACTGGGGCTGCTCTTGGTTGTTCGAGATTGGCCTAGTGCTTCATGTCGTTAGTGTGTGCCTAAACTGGACCAGATACTGGGCAAGACGACAGCTCAGTGACTATCACTGTTTGCTGTGCAGACACATGGATTTGGGCCGGTGTCTGTGGGAGTTTGCACATTCTCCCCGTGCTTGCGTGGGTTTTCTCCGGGTGCTCCGGTTTCCTCCCACACCCCAAAGATGTGCTGTTAGGCTGATTGGCGGGAATAAATTGTCCCTAAATCAGTTTCCCTCAATGTGGATGGCCATGGGATAGTGGATGGGGGGGACTGCTGGTGTTGAGATGGCGGCGCGGGCTCGTTGGGCCGAAGGGCCTATTTCAGGGGCTGATTTTGTTCTTTGTTCTTTGGAAGCGAGGTGTAGAAAAGGAGGAAAGAATGTTGCAGCTTTTACACCCGGGGTGGTGATCAGGACACCGTTATTATCCAGGGAAAATCACTGCCAAAACCTTTCAGTCTAGCCGATGAGCCTTGTAGCTGAATCTGATTTATTTTCTTTAATTCTATGTCATTTATTGATGTGAGCTGTGGACATTACGATTGGTGGGGCATGGGTGGAAATCACAAAATACAGACAAGACATGGAGGCAGATTTAATACCACCCCCCACCCTAACCCCCCGACCCCCCACCCTAACCCCCCACCCTAACCCCCCCACCCCAAACCCCCCGACCCTAACCGCCTCCCCCCAACCCCAACACCCCCCACCCCAACACCCCACCCAAATACCCCCGTAACCCTAACCCCCTCCCCCCACCCTAACCCCCCCACCCCCCACCCTAACCCCCCACCCTAACCCCCCCACCCCAAACCCCCCGACCCTAACCGCCTCCCCCCAACCCCAACACCCCCCACCCCAACACCCCACCCAAATACCCCCGTAACCCTAACCCCCTCCCCCCCACCCTAACCCCCCCACCCCAAACCCCCCGACCCTAACCGCCTCCCCCCAACCCCAACACCCCCCACCCCAACACCCCACCCAAATACCCCCGTAACCCTAACCCCCTCCCCCCCACCCTAACCCCCCCCACCCCAAACCCCAACCCCAACACTCCCAACCCCTACCCCAACCCCCCCCACCCTAACCCCCTCCCCGCAACCGCCTCACCCCCAACCCCAACACCCCCACCCCCAACCCCAACCCCCACCCCAACCCCCCCCACCCTAACCCCCTCCCTGCAACTGCCCCACCCCCAACCCCAACCCCCCCACCCCCAACCCCAACACTCCCAACCCCCACCCCAACCCCCCCACCCTAACCCCCTCCCCGCAACCGCCTCACCCCCAACCCCAACCCCCACACCCCCAACCCCAACACTCCCAACCCCCACCCCAACCCCCCCCACCCTAACCCCCTCCCCGCAACCGCCTCACCCCCAACCCCAACACCCCCACCCCCAACCCCAACACTCCCAACCCCCACCCCAACCCCCCCCACCCTAACCCCCTCCCCGCAACCGCCCCACCCCCAACCCCAACACGCCCACCCCCCACCCCAAACACCCCCGACCCTAACACCCTCCCCCCAATCCCAACCCCCCCCACCCCAACCCCCCCAACCCTGACCCCCTCCCCCCAACCCCCCCACCCTAACCCCCTCCCCGCAACCGCCCCACCCCCAACCCCAACACCCCAACCCCCCACCCCAAACCTCCCCGACCCTAACCCCCTCCCCACAATCCCAACCCCCTCCACCCTCCCAACCCCAACACCCCCAACCTCGACACCCCAACCCCAACCCCCCACCCCAACGCCCCCCACTTTCCCAACCCCCCCACCCACCCCCCCTCGCCCACACTGCTACTTCACGACTGACCTTGTTAGCTCTTTCTGACCAATCCCCCTGGGGGGGGGGGGTGACAGGATCACCTTTCCTTGGAAACAAAGTGAAGATTTGAACATGACCCAGAATGGAGAACAAAGCTTAAAGGAATTTGAAGTTTATTTTCTGTGATGTTTCTGCGCCTAGCGTTTGATGATATCTTTCAGCTGGTGAAATTCTCCTGTTAAACTCAGGGGTTCTTTCAGGCTGCTGGTCTGTGCACTGACTTGTAAAATGGTCTTTTTGTGTTGAGGAGGAGGATTTGATTTGATCAGAGGCACTGGGTTCTTCCTGTTTGAGATTGGCTTTGACAATGTTTGATTGCAATCGCTCTGGAGTTTCCAGTTTGGTGATTACGGGGTTTTCCAAACCAAAAAGCAAAGGTTGGTGTCTGGCTGTGTGCTGACAAGTCGCTGATTTAATCTGCTGTATGGTTTCAGCTCGAGCTGTTACAGCGCAGCCTGTTCCCCAGAGTGAGGAAACTGGGTTTGCATTCTCGAGAATTTCAAAGAATGAGAGGTGATCTTATCGAAACGTACAAAACTCTGATAGAGTCTGACAGGGGAGCTGCACAGAGGGTGATCCCACCACCCACCGCACTGGGGTTGGAGTTTCTAGAAACATAGAAAAGGTACACTGCAGAAAGAGGCCATTCAGCCCATTGTGACTGTACCCACCAAAATGAGAAAAAAGAAACACTCACACACACACTCACACACTGACACACACACACTCACACCCTCGCACACATACCCACATTGACACATAGGCACGCACACACTCACGCACACATCCACTCACACACAGACACACACACACTCACACACATACGCACACACTCACATATATTCATACTCACACACACACTGAGTTACACACACACTCACAGACTGACTTACACACACACACTCATACATGCACACACACACACATTCATGCATACACACTCACACATACACACTTGCACTTACACACTCACACACTCACACACTGACTTACACACACTCATACACACATTCATACACACACACTCACACACATACTCACACACTTGCACTCACACACACATACACACACACACAATCACAGACACTCACACACACACGATAACACACACATACACATACACACACACACACACACATACACACACACATAAACACTCACAAACACATACAGACACAGACAACACTCAGGCAACACACACACAGACAACACACACACACAGACAACGCAAGGCGCACACAGGCAACATATGCATACACATGCACAGACAGACAACACACAAAAACACAGACAACACACACAGACAATACACAGGCAACCCATTTGCACACACACAGACAACACACAATCACAGACACACACTCATACACACACACAAAAATACACACAGACACAGACTGCACACATAGGCAACACTCAGACAACTTGCAACACTTAAACAACACACACACAAAACACAGACACACAAAACACACACACACAGACAATACACACAGACTGACAGATAACACTGAAGTCCTTGCACATTTATTGCCTTATGCATCCTTATGAATGAATAATTACTTGCAAAGATTTTTCCAGGCATACTCAAGTCTCGAAGTCCCTGTGCCGAATTGAATCTTGTGCTTTTTATTTATATATCTGTACAGCCTATCTCCCGAAACACATTATTTCAACTCTGGCCGTTGGCAGTAGGGTGTTTCTCAGGGCGGCGAGACAGTGCTGCTAAATACTGTCCGTTGTGTCTATTCCCTTCAGTCTCTCCTGAGGTGGACCTAGTGACCACATCTCCTCACCCTGCCCCAGGGAATGGATGGTCAGCAAATCTAAAACTGAAAGATCTGTGAAAAACGAGACAGTGTCAGGATGAAGGATCACCGGCAATGAAGGAATGACGTCCCTTTGGACAGAGCGACTATGGATTTGAATATTATCTTTTGGGAATCAGTACCCAGTTCACACTTCACATTTTATATTCTGTATTACTTTGGAAGAATAACCAGAAAGAGTCATTACTAATACACACAGAACCAGGAGCATCACAGGGAGAAAAGCAATTATTCTTACCAACCATTGCCATCACGTAAAAATAGACAACTTTTGGAGTGTGTGTGTGTGTGTGTGTGTGTGTGTGTGTGTGTGTGTGTGTGTGTGTGAGTCCATGGGTGGGATTGTATGACCTCACTCAAGCAAGGTGGTAGAATTCCATCACATGTATGTCTGAACACGTGTGTTTGTGTGTCCTTGTGTGTCTGTTTGCCTATGTCCACGTTTACGTGTGTGCTTGCATGTTCTTATGTCTGTGTATTTCTGTGCATCCGTGTTTATGTGTGTGCATGGGTGTCCTTGCATGCGTGTCTGTGTCTTATATGTGTGTGTGTCCATGAGCTTTTGACCATTTGTTTAAATGTGTGTGCGTCTTTGCGTGTATCCATGTGTGTGCACCCATGTCCATGCGTGCCTGTCTATCAGTCTGTGTCCATGTGTGTTCGGGAAGGCAATGCCTGGTGGTATTATTGCTAGACTACTAATCCAGAAACTCGTCTAATGTTTTGGGGACCTGGTTCACGTCCCACCACGGGAGTTTTAATTTAATACAAAAACCTTGGAATTCAATGTCCAATGGTGACCATGAAACCATTGTCGATTGTTGGAAAGTCCCATCTGGTTCACTAATGTCCTTTAGGGAGGGAAATCTTACCTGGTCTGGCCTACATGTGACTCCAGAAGCCAGAGATGGCCATGTATGTGTGTATGTGTGTGCGTATGTCCATGTGTCTGTGTGCAGATACTCGAACTTCACAGCATTTCTTTTTATCTTGTTAACCTGGTGAGATTTTCAGGTTTAATGAACTGTCCAACCCTCAGCGGCTCCCATTTTTTCTTTTGAAAACAGCCCCAAAGTGACGAGGATATCCCTTTCTGTATCCCATGTACCATCTTCGCTCGGACCCTGCGGGATGTTAGAAAACTCATCATTCTCTGCGGCTTTTCCAGGTTTCACACCGTCTACAGCTTGTTGCTTCCTACACTTTATAACAAGTCTTTCCTGAAAGAAACTAAACCGTTCAGAAGTGAATGGACCCAAAACGTATCCACAAGCCTCATTCCAGTTTCTTCACAGATAAACTGTCCATCTGTGAGTCTGATAAATTGGCTGATAATATTCCATTTCAATACCACAGGTTTGATTATATTTCTATGTCTGACCACCTGTTAGTTATGTCTCTTGCCTCATATCCAAATGGATGTGAACTTGTCGTCTGAAAGGATGGTAGAAGCGGGAACAATCACATTGATTTGAATTTTTTATTGTCACACATATTTGTGTATTAGTATTGCTCCTTGCGCGCTATACAGACAAAGCATACCGTTCATAGAGAGGGAATCGAGAGAGTGTTACACTCAGAGCTAGGCTGCCGTTTAAGAATCATTTAAATAGAACTTGAAACACCGTAGCAATAAAAGCTACAGACAAGGGCAGGAAAGTGGGATTATGGTGGATAGGCACAGACACGATGGGCTGAAGGGCCTCTTTCCTTCTGTAAAACTCTACAGGTGGGATTTCCCGCTCCAGCACCGGAAAATCCCGTCTGAGGTCAGCGGACCTTTGCACGGTGCGTGTCCCTCCTGCTCCGATTCCTGTGGCAGGCGGGATTGGAAAATTTTGCCCTGTGATTCCCCCACCCCAGGGTAACACTCTGGGGACCCGGGTTCAAACCGCACCGCGGCAGGTGGAGAAATTTAAACTCAATTTAAAAAAAAGAAGAAATCCGGAATTAAGATTTCGATGGCGACCAGGAAACCATTTCCGATTGTCGGTAAAATCCCGTCCGGTTTACCAATTCCCATTTCGGGAAGGAAATCTGCCATCCTTACCCGGTCTGGCCCACATGTGACACCAGAGCCACAGCAATGTGGCTGACTCTTAACCATCCTCTGAAATGTCCGAGTGAGACACTCGGCTCAAGGGGCAATTAGGGATGGGCCACAAATGCTGATTGGTCACGTCCCTTAAATTAAAAACGAACTTTAAAAAGACTATTATAAATAGTTGCCTTTTGTACTTGACAGCTTAAAAATCTGCCAACAATTAGAGGAAAAATATTAAAATTGTACAGCTGGGCACTTCATAGTTCAAGCTGATCGAGCATGAACATTTGACACATCCATTTTTCATGACATTAACATGCAGGTATGTAATGGGAATGTAAATGTCTTATAAACTGAAAATGATTCGTTATTCAGAGAGGTCTGAAATAAAGAACAAAGAACAACACAGCACGGGAAACAGGCCCTTCGGCCCAACGAGCCTGCGCCGCCATTATAACAATGTACTTTCCACCCTTGACGCGTGTCTATGTTTCTGGTACCCCCATTGGAAACCAGGTTAAGGGGGGAAGAATTTAGGGACAATTTGTTACACCAATCAGCCTAACAGCACATCTTTGGGGTGTGGGAGGAAACCGGAGCACCCGGAGAAAACCCACGCAAGCACGGGGAGAATGTGCAAACTCCCACAGACACCGGCCCAAATCCATGTGTCTGCACAGCAATCAGTGATAGTCACTGAGCTGTTGTGGTGTCCATCATGTGACACGGCTTCAGTGTTTCTCCATCATTAAACTGATCTCGGTAATATTTATGTAAATGTCAGCGTTCTTTATGAGTCCAGAATGACAGTCGATCACGTCCTTGGTCGGGATTTTGTGACCTCACTCGGGCCCGAGACCAACGGAGAATTCTGTTCTGTGAGCCTCGCCCATCCCGATTCCAGGGGCGGGTGTACCAGTAAAACTCCGCCTTTTGTCTGGATTAAAGCTGTGAAATTAGCCGAGGTTTTAGAGATATCAGCGGAGAGGAATGATCACTGCTGGATGATGCCGGCTCAGCCTTACTGAGATCGTCAGACCGCCTGCTACAACTGGTCACAATTCAGTGAGTTTGACGGTTAAAATAAAGTAAAAAAGTTTATTCATTGGTGTCAAGAATAGGCTTACATTAACACTGCAATGAAGTCACTGTGAAAATCCCCCCATCGCCACATCCCGGGGCCGGCTCGCATACACTGAGGGAGAATTTAGCATGGCCAATGCACCCGAACAGCGCGTCTTTCTCTAACCAGATAACCAGGAAAAAACCCATGCAGACATGGGGAGAATGTGCAAACTCCACACAGACAGTGACCAAAGCCCGGAATTGAACCCAGGTCCCTGGCGCTGTGAGGCAGAGGTGCTAACCCACTGTATTATTCCAGGGCTAAGTTGGGTGACAGGAGGGATGGATTGTGGATTGGTTGTGAGTTTAGTTCCGTGTGAATGGGGTGTGAGTCGATAAGTTGCACCACTTTGTTTAACAGAAACGCGAATGTTCTGTTCAACTCAAACCCAGTGGGATGGAGACACAGGACAACTGCACCTCCCAGTGGTGGAACATCAGTACTGCCGGAAAAGAACTCGCCTCTGATAATGTTGGAAAAAAGTTTATTTATTAGTCACGAGTAGGCTTACATTAACATTGCAATGAAGTTACTGTGAAAATTCCCTCGTCACCACACACTCCAGCGTCTATTCAGGTACACTGAGGGAGAATTTGGTACGGCCAATTCACCAACGCCTCTACTTTCTCAGAAGACTAAGGAAATTTGGCATGTCCGCGACGACTCTCATCAACTTTTACACATGCACCATAGAAAGCATTCTTTCTGGTTGTATCACAGCTCGGTGTGGGCTCCTGCTCTGCCCAAGAAACTACAAAAGGTTGTGAATGTAGCCCAATCCATCACACAAACCAGCCTCCCATCCATTGACTCTCTCTACACTTCCCGCTGCCTTGGCAAAGCAGCCAGTATAATTAAGGACCCCACGCACCCCGGACATTCTCTCTTCCACCTTCTTCCGTCGGGAAAAAGATACAAAAGTCTGAGGTCACGTACTGACCGACTCAAGAACAGCTTCTTCCCTGCTGCTGTCAGACTTTTGAATGGACCTACCTTGCATTAAGTTCCTCTATACCCTAGAACAAAAACAAAGAACAAAGAACAGCCCGGCACGGGAAACAGGCCCTTCGGCCCAACGAGCCCATACTGCCATCTTAACAAAGCATTTTCCTACACCTACCTTGCCCCGTGTGTATGTGAATGGTACCCCTATTGTAACCAGATTCAGGGGAGAATAGTGTAGGGACAATTTGTTACACCAATCAGCCTAACAGCACATCTTTGGGGTGTGGGAGGAAACCGGAGCACCCGGAGGAAACCCACGCAACCACAGGGAGAATGTGCAAACTCCCACAGACACCGACCCAAATCCATGTATCTGCACAGCGAGCAGTGATAGTCACTGAGCTGTTGTGGTGCCCATCTGCTGGTCCAGGTTTAAGCACACACATCGACACAAAGTACTAGACCACTCTCGAAATATCCAAGAGCAGCCCACGCACGACCCACCGTGTGCATGCCCCTCGTTTGACAACAAGGTGGACCGACACACCTGTGAATTAAAAGAGACAAAACATTAACATGTAGTATTACATTTCCAGTATCGTCCCGAGGCTCTGACCCTTTTTAAAACCGTCTCCTTATAACCCTCCATCCCTGTTTCACTCATGTGCCGAAGTAAACCTTTAACAAGTCCAGCGTGCCTGCCTCTACCACCTTACTTGGCAGTGCATTCCATACCCCCATGACCCTGTGTGAAAAACCTCCCTCTAGAATCCAAATTATACTTCTCCCCCCTCACCCTTAGCTTGTGACCCCTCGTGATATTTGTCTCCAATCTAGGAAAAAGCCTGCCACTGTTGACTCTATCTATACCCTTCATTATTTTATACACCTCTATTAGATCCCCCCTTAATCTCCATCTTTCTAAGGAGAAAAGCCCCAGTTTACCCAATCTTTCCTCATACCCCAGTCCTTCCATACCAGGCAGCATCCTGGTAAACCTCCTCTGCTCTCTCTCCAGGGTCTCCACATCCTTCCGGTGGGTCCTTCAGACTCAATGCACAGTTCCCCTCCTTTGTCCCTAAGAGGACTTATTTTCCCTCTAACCACCCTCTTGTTCCTAATATAAGAGTAAAACCCCGAACTGTGACTGTACCTCTACATTCTGCACTCTCTCGCTTCCTTCTCTATGAACAGTATGTTTTGTCTGTATAGCGCACAAGAAACAATATTTTTCACTGTATGTTAATATATATGACAATAATAAATCAAATCAGATCAAACTCTAACCCGCATATCTTTGGACTGTGGGAGTAAAACAGAGCGCCCGGAGGAAACCCATACGGAAAATGTCCAGACTCGGCACAGACAGTGACCCGAGCTGGAGGTTTGGACCCAAGGTCCCTCGCACTGTGAGGCACCAGCGCTAACCACTGCACCATCATACCATCCCTAACTCTGCTTCCTCTGAACAGAGTCAATTTAATTGAATAGAGTTTCAGACAGTCTCACAAGCTCAGCTTTACTGCGACAGTGATAGAATCCCTACAGTGCAGAAGGAGGCCATTCAGCCCATCGGGCCTGCACTGACTCTCTGACAGTGTCCTACCCAGGCCTTCTCCCCTGCCCTATCCTCGTAACCCCACACACTTCCCCTGGCAATCCCCCTATCCTTGGACTGTGGGAGGAGACCGGAGCGCCCGGAGGAAACCCACGCAGACACAGGGAGTGACATAATGGTGTTCCCGTCATTCAGAGATCCGGAATTCCATTGTGTACTTGGAGAATGAAGCCCGGGAAAGCTGGTTAAATGAGCGTGTCTTTACTGTGCTGAGTTCTGTCTGATATCCTGACACTTCTCTGTGTGTTGTTCCACATCAGATTGTATCACTTCCTCACAGACATTACTTAGGGTGAGACAAAATGGACAAATATTAAACCATTGCCCACCCCACCCTACAACCAACCCCCCCCCACCACCCACACCCCCACCTTAATCTGAACATCGCCAAAATGAGTTCAACCTCAACAACAACTGGAGTGACCCAGCGATGGGGGGGTGGGGGTGGGGTGGGGGGGGTGGGGGGGGGCGGGGGTGCTGCCTCAATCCCCATTAGACCTGGAGATCGTTCGGCCCAATCAGTCGGATAGTCAGCTCCATAAACAAGCTCAGACGGGCCGGATAGCAGTCTTTGGGAATGGTTGACGGCAAATTTCCGATGTCTCCAACTTCACGCCCACAGTTCAGTCAGCATTGACGCGAGAACTTCAATGTGTGTCTCAGGATGCGGATGTTATTGATGTTTTTCTCTTTTAATCCACAGGTGATTCGGTTCGCCTTGTTGTCTAACGAGGGGCGTACACGCGGTGGGTCGTGCGAGGGCTGCTCCTGGATGTTCGAGAGTAGCCGAGTGCTTCACGTCGTTAGTGTACGCTTAAACTGGACCAACTGACGGGCAACACGACAGCTCAGTGACTATCACTGTTTGCTGTGCAGACACATGGATTTGGGTCGGTGTCTGTGGGAGTTTGCACATTCTCCCCGTGATTGCGTGGGTTTTCTCCGGGTGCTCCGGTTTCCTCCCACACCCCAAAGATGTGCTCTTAGACTGATTGGAGTAACAAATTATCCCTAAATTAGTCTCCCCTCAATCTGCTTTCCAATGTGGAGTGCCGTAAGCGCAGACAAGGGTCATGGGTAGAAGAGGGAGCTCACAATGTTAAAATGGCGGCGCGGGCTCGTTGGGCCGAAGGGCCTGTTTCCCGTTGCTGTGTTGTTCTTTGTTCTCTTTGTTCTTTGAAAAATAAATGAATAAAAAAGCTGGAATTGATTGATATAACTTTCTGAGATTATACATGTGGTACATTATATATAGTACAAGGATATAAGTTATCTGACGTCACTTTATTCTATTCAATGAAGGGTGGGTCAGGGGGCAGGGGGGAAAGGTCAGGGGGCCTTACTAAAGCTCAGCCGAGGGCTCTGGGTGGGAGTTAATCCAGCAGGAGGGCCCCGGGCTGGACTCCTGCTGATCCTCTTCCCTTCAGGCTCTCAGGGGAGGGAGGGGCAGCTGGAGTCAGACCCCACCATCCCCTGGTGCTGACACTTGTGGGTCCCCACGTCCTCCACCCTGGACACGGACCTCATGACCTGAGCCACGGTGCGGACATCTGCTGCCATGGAGCGCCCGTCCTGCGCCAAGCTCGCCATCCTTGTGATGCTGGCCTCAGTGCCCTGCAGAGATAGTGTCACCTCCTGGGACACCCCCTCACTCCCCTCCCCCAGTCCCTTCACCTCCTGGGACACCCCCTCACTCCCCTCCCCCAGTCCCTTCACCCCCTGGGACACCCCCTCACTCCCCTCCCCCAGTCCCTTCACCCCCTGGGACACCCCCTCATTCCCCTCCCCCAGTCCCTTCACCCCCTGGGACACCCCCTCACTCCCCTCCCTCAGTCCCTTCACACCCTGGGACACCCCCTCACTCCCCTCCCCCAGTCCCTTCACCCCCGGGACACCCCCTCACTCCCCTCCCTCAGTCCCTTCACCCCCTGGGACACCCTCCTCACTCCTCCTCCCCTCAATTCTGGGCCCTCTCTCCCCTGCACAGTCAGGGTTTACACAGGGACTGGCTCGATAGATTCCTGATGTCTCCCTGAGCCTTCTCCTGAATTTCCTGGAACACCAGGAGTTGCTTCTCTCCAGCGATGTGTCACCAAAACCCCTCCAGCCTGAGCAAGGGAGCCTGGACAGAGATGACGGGAGTGGGGGGAAGGGGGGGAGGTGAGTGGCTGTGCGGACCACCCAGGTTCCAGCATCCAGAGGCACAAGGGGGTGAAGGAGCCCCTTCACTCCGCCAGGAAAAGTGGCAGGATGGCATTGCAGCAACACTCTCCAATATGGACATCAAGCAATGAGACTGTGTGAGTGAGAGAGGGACTGACTGCTGGGCTGAATGTGTCATCAACCTCAGAAACACACGGCACTGAAGCCAAACCCTGTGAGGGTTCTGCTTGAGAAAATGATTGGGGAACGAGCCCCAATTCACAGCCCAGTATGTGGCCAGTGGATGCAGAGACACAAGGGGATTGGGTGTGACTTAATGTGTCAATAAATGTCCCCATTATCCTGAAGCAGAGGGGTGTGTGTGTGTGTGTGTGTGTGTGTGTGTGTGTGTGTGTGTGTGTGTGTGTGTGTGTGTGTGTGTGTGTGTGTGTGTGTGTGTGTGTGTGTGTATGAATGAGAGAGAGAGTGAAGGAGAGAAGGAGGGAGGGAGGAGGAGAGGGAGGGAGGGATCGAAGGGCGGACATATGGATGGATGGGGCCGGACAGCTGCAGCTGTGCCAGATGTGGAGGTCCTGGGGCCAGATGAGGAGGAAGTGATGGAGAACAGCGGTCAGTAGACAAAGTTAAAGTTATCACAGACAAGATGGAGTCAAAGACAGCAGCCGCCTCTCTCTCAGACACTGATGTCACATCAAGATGTAATGTGAGGAAAAGAGAATGAAGGTGTGAAGAGGCACAAAGTTGGTCTGGCTGTTGAAGCATTGCACACTTATTCACCCACAGCTGTGGGGGGTAAACGTCTGCTTTGCCCTTCTGGCTGGAAGAGGATGTGGCTTTAAAAATTGTTGTGGGGGTGGCAGGGACGAGGCTGGTGGAGGTGGCGACCATCCTGGCATCTCAGTGGTTTCCTGCTGATGGGATCCTCATTCTGTGTCTCATTCCTGCACAAAATCAGATCAAATCAAATGGTGTCTGACCTCCCTGGCACATCTCTCCATGAGCCTCACACCTCTGGAACATTCCTGGCCTCTTCCTCAGAATCCTCACCATCATCCTCAGTGTCTGAGTGTGTCTCCTCTATGTCTTCACCTGGGACTTCCTCTCCTCATTACAAAGCCCCGTTTTGAAATGTACATCCCTCAATTCACCCTCAGACACTGTTAGCCTGCCCTCTGTTAAGCTGCAGCTCTCCCTCTGAGTGTGGACCTTCCCTTTGTGGCATAACTGTCCCCCCTTAGACATTCAGGACCCGTTATCTGACAGGACGCTCCCGTCCTATCGGCCAGACAATGTCTGCATTCTGACTCCTTTTCCTCCAAACCACCCACCAATCAGTTTATTGCCCTTCCCCACTCATAATACATTGTCTAAACGCACTTTAGCAAGGCCTTTGACAAGGTCCCGCATGGTGGGTTGCTGCAGAAGGTAAAATCTCACAGGGTCCGGGGAAGGTAGCCAACTGGATCCAAAATTGGATTGAGACAGAAGACAGCAGGTGGTTGTAGAGGTTGTTTTTGAAACTGGAGACCCGTGACCAGCGGTGTGCCTCAGGGATCGGTGCTGGGACCACTGCTATTTGTCATTTATATGAATGATTTGGATGAGAATTTAGGAGACATGGTTAGTAAGTTTGCAGATGACACCAAGCTTCGTGGCATAGTGGGCAGTAAATAAGGCTGTCCAGGATTCCAACGGGATCTTAATAAATTGGTGGGTACAATTTTGTCTTTTAAAAAGCATTTAGATAGTTATACGGGTAAGTTTGGTATCGAGGGACATGGCCAAACGGGGGCATTTAGAATTAGCTTAATAGTAAAAGCTGGGACAGCATGAAGAAGTTGGGCCAAAGGGCCTGCTTCCACGCTGTAAACCTTTATGACTCTTACCAACAAGAACAAGTCCATGTCAGTGAACATTCTCCTCACCCCTACCTCTTTGCCTCAGAGACCCCCACCCACCACTTATCCAAACTGACCACTTCACCTGGTGCTGCTCAGCTTTACCCTAAGCCGAGCAGCATGAGTTTGTTGTTTGCTGCTGACCTCACCTTGATGGTCAGACTTATTGTGGAAAAGTTGTAATTTAATGAATGTGCATGAGATTCACAAGTACGGAAATGATTTTCCCATCAGCAGACACCGTGAGTACCGTCTGCCACTGAACTGCCGCTAATGTAATCCAATAAACGCATCCCGCCATCAGGAAAGGGAGATTTCAGTTCCTGTCCGATTAAGTCACCCTGTCAGCCACATTCCCTTTCCTGATGGTCCAAATAAATTCAAATCAATATTGTGCTATTGAGCAAACATTCTTAATCTCAGGGAATCACTTCTTTTCATCATTGAATAATCGCACAATTTTAATAAAGGGATATTTAAACACACTCATCAACTGCTCTCTGAACTTAGCCTGAACCACCACGTAAATATAAGTGTTTGTACAGCAGCTCAGGAGCTGCAGCATGAAGCCAAATTCAATAACAATTAGATGCATGTCTACGGATCGATATCGCAACAACCACATGCGGTACCATATGGAATAAACCATAAATGTTGACCACAACAGGATGAAATTTGCTGAGAGACTAAAGAGCAAAATGATGGATTTCCTTCGCTTCTCCATCTCTGGGTCTCCGGGACTCTCCCCAATGCTGTGATTTCGCAGTCTCTTGCGAGCTCTGTTGCTCACTAAAATGTGCTTCACCGTGAAAATGTTGAACAGCAGAATCAGGACAAATGGTACAAATGGGGTCAGAATGTGGTGGAGGAACTCGATTGAAACCCAGACGTCAGAAAACCGAACAGACTCCGGTACAAAACAAAAGAAGGGGGAGTTGAACAGCAAATACCGACCGGTGTATATAAAATACCACATCGTGTTCTTTAAACAGCTCAGCACACTCACGGTTCCCAGGGCCACAGCCGCCATTTTCTCGGTACAATATTTCTTTCTCAGATTCTCACCACAAATAGCCACAAATCGATCAAAGGTGAACGCGACAGTGAACCAGACGGAACAGTCAGTGGCTGCATGAAGCAGCACACCGTGGATATTACACACTGGGACATTGTCCAGGAAAGTAAACTGTTCCCAAAAAACAATTGGAATCTGTCTCAATACCACATCCAAGATGATTACCAGGAGATCTGCCGTCGCCATGGCCACGAGGTAACGCGTTACACATTTGGAGAGACCGCACTTCCCCTGAGCTAGGACCCCGATCATCACTGAGTTCACTGTGTGGATGGGGAATAAATAGGAAAATTGTCCATCATTATGCAAGCAAGCCTATCAGATTCATTCAGGACATTGAGGTTTTGAAATGTATTTTTGGTTGGGTAAATAGTTGGGTGTTAAGGAGTGATTTTTCAAATGGTGAAGTGAGGTTGAGCAGTAGGGAGGTGCAGGGAGGGAAGTCCACAGCTCGATGGTCTGGACACTCACAGTTTGATTCAAGTGTTGCTTCCTGTCACGGTTGAGGTGTGACAGAAACTATCTGTACAGATATTTATTCATCAGCTGGGATACTTTATAAAGACATTTTTTTCAGTTCTTTTCAAAATGGACATTAGCCAACCTGAAAAAAGAATCTGCAGCTGGTCACCTGATGCCTTGCCTGAGTTTCAACATAACGATGGCTACACGGACACTCAGCCTGATCCAAGCACCTTCAAACATAGACAATTCTTCACAGGTCGCAATCTCCCAGAATGGTGCAAATGGCCACAACATTAGTGACTCCAACCGGTTTGGAAAAGAGAGCCTGTTTACTGACTCGTGACCAGTGTCTCCGACAGCAAAGAACTCCTGACTCAATTAAACCTCAAGATTCCAGTCACCCTGCGTCCAACATTGAGCAGCTCCATCAAATGACCACCTCTGAAAGATGCTGTTGTGTTGTTTGTTGGAACTGAATTCCAGCAATTCCTGTCTTATCTGAAATATGAACAGAACTCCAGGCAATGGCCTGTGCTATCACCAAGCTGGTGGCAGCAGAGGGAACTCCAACCCTTTTCAAACCTGCTGACAGCTGGAATATTGGAACTCAGACCTACAGACTTACTCATTCTATGTACCTTCTTCCGTCATGGAGGATGGAAGACAAAGAACTCAACAACCAGTCAACCTCCCCTCAGAAGGAACATTCCTATTGACTCACGATTCCCGACTCTGGACACGTACAAAACCCGTCCTTGTATTTCACTCTGGCTGTGTCCTGAACCCGCTTTCTCTTTCCCGATCCCCCATTGATTGTGTGAGTGTAAGAAGAGGTGAATGTTGTGAAACCTCTCCCTCGCATGTTTGTGGAAAATTAAACCATGCTTTATATTTTAATCTCAGCTGGAGTTTTCTGTGCAAGTGGTGAGCAGAGGAATGTTTCCAAATTTGTGATTGCAACTGAAGTCAACAGCTTCAGTCTTCTCAAAACTTAAACAAAAACAAGAGTGAGGCAGCTGGAGTTAGAGACTTACCCGGGATACCAACAGTAGCGAGGACAGGGTAATAACCTGCTTGAATCACAAAAATTAGCCCATAAATTCGCCAAGTTAATGTCATCCAGTCAGTCTCCCAAACAAGATAGTTAAGTCCATCAGTTAAACTCCGATCCATTGTTGTAATATTCCGATCCTTTATTCCCAGATTCTGATTCATTGTTGTAATATTTCAATTCATTATTCCCAGATTCCAATCTCTCCTCTCCCGCTCTGTAGAGTCACTGCTCCCTGTTATTGCTGGGGGTGGTTGAAATGATTCTCACTGAAATGATTCCTTTATTATTAGAAGAGGGAGCCCCCGAGTGACACATTTAGTATCCATGGGGAGTGACATTAATTACAGTCACTAAACAAACAGGTTCAGTCACCCCTGGATGGTTTGAATGTATGAGGAAAGATGAAATTAACTCAGGTGTTTTCTCTGGAAAAACTGTGGCTGAGGGGGGACCTGACAGAGGTCAACAAAATCATGAGAAGCAGAGATTGGGTGGATAGTCAGAGGCTTTTTCCAAGGGTGGAAGAATCAACTACAAGAGGGCACAAGTCCGAGGTGAGGGGGTGAAGTTTCGAGAAGATGTGTAGAGGAAGTTTTTCACACAGAGAGTGATGGGTGCCTGGAACTCGCTGCTGGAGAAGGTGGTGGAATCAGGCACATTAGCAACATTCAAGGCGTATCTCGATAGACACATGAACGGGAGGTGAACAGAGAGATAGAAACTGCACATGGGAAACAAGTAATGGTCTAAATCAGGATGACTAATTGCTGCAGACTCGGTGGGCCAAAGGGCTTGTTCCTGTATTGTTCTTCGTTCCAATCCAACACTTTTTCTCCCAGAGTAAAATGGAACATTTCCCCGGTCCGTTCCACACCAGGAACTTTTATTTTTCACCATAGTCTTTGATGTGGCACTTTATTAAATACCTTCAGGAAACCTAAGTACCGTACATCCACTGGTTCCCCTTTATTCACGGCACATTTTACTTCTTCAAACAACTCCAATCAATTGTTTAACGTTGGGTGGGATTTTCTGGTCACTTGGGCTGGTGGGTTCTTATCGTTCTGCCGATAGTGAATCCCATCCATGGGTTTCGCAGAGGCGAGGGGTGTGTTCAATGAGAAACCACGATGGGGTCAGAAGATTTTGATTTGATTTCTTATTGTCACATGTATTGGTTTACAGTGAAAAGCATTGATTCTTGCATGCGATACAGACAAAGCATACAGTTCATTCAGAAAGAAAGGAGATAGCCAGAATGTAATGTTACAGTCATAGATAGGGTATAGAGAAAGATCAACTTGTGAGGTAGGTCTATTCAAAAGCCTGATGGCAGCAGGGAAGAAGCTGTTCTTAGGCCAGTTGGTATGTGACCTTAGAATTTTGTATCTGTATCGCGATGGAAGAAGTTAGAAGAGAGCATGTCTGAGTTGTACATGTCCTTCATTATGCTGGCTGCTTTTCCAAGATAGCCGGAAGTGTAGACAGAGTGAATGGATAGGAGACTGGTTTGTGTGATGGATTGGTCTACGTTCATGACCCTTTGTAAGTTTTTGCGGTCTTGGACAGAGAAGGAGCCATACCAAGCTGTGATACACCCAGAAAGAATGCTCTTTGTGGTACATCTGTAAAAGTTGGTGACAGTTGTAGAGGACATGCCAAATTTCCTTAGTCACCTGAGAAAGTAGAGGCATTGGTGGGTTTTCTGAACGATGGTGTTGGCACGGAGGGACCAGGACAGGTTGTGGGTAACGTGGCCATCGAGAAATTTGATGCTGTCGTCCATTTCCAGTTCATCCCCGGTGATATAGACAGGGGCATGACCTCCATTATGCTTCCTGACGTCGATGATGATCTCCTTTGTTTTGTTGACACTGAGGGAGAGATTATTGTCATTGCACCAGTTCACCAGATTCTCGATCTGATTTCTGTCCTATCTCATCATTGTTTGAGATCTGACCCACTACGGTGGTGCCATCAGCAAACTGAAAAATGGAGTTGGAGGGGAATTTGGCCTCACAGCCATAGGTGTATAAGGAGTCTAGTAAGGGGCTGAGGACACAGCCATGTGGGGGACCTGTGTTGTGGATGATCATGGAGGAGGTATCGTTGTGTATCTTTACTGATTGTATCGTAGTTGGTGCCAGTGGAAGCAGCAAGTGGGAAGCAGACATTGAAGGATGAAGTAGGTGAGTGACATGATGGCAGCAGAGTTTAATGTGGGACAATGTGTTGGAAAGTGAAAAGTGGGTCAATGTCCCCTCACTCACCTTGACCAGTTTGCAGTGGCCCTTTTGAACTCAGGTACGCTACGCAGTGAGTTCCACAAAGGGCGACAAGTATCAGGTGAAGGTCCAACACTACGGTATTGAACACTTCAGAATATTGATTTTGATGATCAGCCAGGATCAAAATGAATGGAGGAACAGCCTCAAAGGGCCGAATGGCCCACTCCTGCTTCTAGTTTCTATGTTTCCATATCAAGGATTTCATCAAAACAGAAAAAGATAAAGAATTGATATGAAATGGTGTTAAAGAGTGGAGGAGATAGGGATTGAGGATTGATCCAGTTCCACAGAGAATGGGATTGGAAAGGTACAACAGGAGTAGGTGGGATAACTCTAGATAAGGAAGGAATATGGACAAAGAGAGGAAAAGACTTTGGACACTGACTAGAACTTTCTATTGAGTTGACTGTATTCAATGCTCACAATGTGCTCTGCTCTACATTGTGACAAAACTTCTCTCCTCCACCCCCTGAACTGATTCCATTCTGAAATTTGCTGATAGCCCTGCTGTACTGGGTTAGAGCTCAAACCATGAGTGCACTGGAAAGGAAATTGCTGAGAGAGTCGAAGCAATGTCAGTAAAACTGAGGAGAGAGTCATCAACTTGAAGCCTAGTGGAGGACACGCCCCCTCTCCATCAACAGGAATCAAGTACGAATGGTCAAGAACTTCAATTTCTCGGTGTTCAGATCCAGTCTCCTCCCCCCGACTTTGGGGCAGAGAATTCCATTCTGAAAGAAGGAATTTCTACACAGTTTAAATGGCCAACCCTTTATTTTGGAGCTATGTCATCTTGTTCGAGACTCTCCCACTAGTGAAAACATCTATCTGCCCTGTCGAGCCCCCTCAGCATCTTCTATGTTTGAATAAGGTCACCCCTCATTCCTCCAAAATCCCAAGGAATACAGACCCAGACTATTTAGTCTCTCTGGGTAAGACAATCCTCTCCCAAGAATTTAGCCTGGTGAATCTGGTTTGGACTGCCTCCAATGTTACACTTTTTTTAGGAAAGATAACCAGAATTGTCAGTAGGATTCCAGATGAGGCCTCACGAACACCTTGTAAAATTGTAACAAAACCTCCCTAATTTTAAACTCCAACCCTTTGCAATAATGGCCAAAATGTTGGACTTGCCTGCTGGCTTTTTGATTCAAGCACTCGAACACCCAGATCCCTCTGTACTTCACTCGCCTGCAGAGTCTCTCCAATCTGCCTTTCCCTTCCTCCTACTGAAGTTCATGACCTCACACTTCCCCACACGAAATTCCTTTTGCCAGGTTTTTACCCAGTCACCCAATCTATCTCTATCCTGCTGCAGCATCACAATCTCATCACAATCTGCCTGATCTTATCAGCAAATTTGGACACCTCACAATCTGTTCCTTCCTCCGGGTCATTAATGCAAATAGTCAACAATTGTGGGCCAAGAATTGATCCCTGTGAT
Organism: Carcharhinus amblyrhynchos; assembly: GCF_965287045.1. NCBI lineage: Eukaryota > Metazoa > Chordata > Chondrichthyes > Carcharhiniformes > Carcharhinidae > Carcharhinus > Carcharhinus amblyrhynchos. The sequence continues at coordinate 19,587,458 of NC_137356.1, forward strand.
ACTCCACTGGTTATATCTTTCCACTGTGAAAAGGACCCATTTATTCCAACTCTGTTTTCTATGTGACAGCCAGTTTTCAATCCATGCTAACACACTCTCTTCAATCACTTGGTCTTTTACTTTTGTGCACCAGCATCTTATGTGGCACCTTGCTGAATGCCTTTTGGAAATCTAAATACACGACATCTGCAGGTTCCCCTTGATCTATTCTCCCTGTTAAAGAACAACACAGCACGGGAAACAGGCCCTTCGGCCCAACGAGCCTGTGCCACCATTTTAACAATGTGCTTTCCTCCTCCACCCTTGCCCCATGTCTATGCTTATGGTACCCCCATTGGAAACCAGATCAAGGGGGGAATAGTTTAGGGACAATTTGTTACACCAATCAGCCTAAGAGCACATCTTTGGGGTGTGGGAGGAAACCGGAGCACCCGGAGGAAACCCACTCAACCACAGGGAGGATGGGCAAACTCCCACAGACACCGACCCAAATCCATGTATCTGCACAGCAAACAGTGATAGTCACTGAGCTGTCGTGGTGCCCGTCTGCTGGTCCAGATTAAGCGTACACAAACGTACTAGGCTACTCTCAAAGCATCCAAGAACAGCCCACGTATGACCCACCGCGTGCATACCCCTCGTTAGACAACAAGGTGGACCAACACACCTGCGGAGTGAAAGAGAAAAACATCAACACGTGGAACAGTTGATTTCCAGGAACGTCCTGAGGCTCTGATCCTGATTTAAAACAGTCTCCTATAACCCTCCATCCCTATTTCGCTCATGTGTCTATCAAAGTAAACCTTAAACAAGTCCAGCGTGCCTGCCTCCACCACCTTACTTGGCAGTGTATTCCATACCCCCACAACCCTCTGTGTGAATAACCTCACTCTAGCATCCAAATTATACCTCTCCCCCCTCACCTTAAGCCCGTGGCCCCTCATGATATTTGTCTTCAATCTCGGGAAAAGCCTGCCACTGTTTACTCTATCGAGACCCTTCATTATCTTATACACCTCTATTAGATCCCCCCTCAATCTCCGTCTTTCTAAGGAAAACAGCCCCAAATTACCCAATCTTTCCTCATAACCCAGTCATTCCACAGCAGGCAGCATCCTGGTAAACCTCCTCTGCACTCTCTCCAGGGTCTTCACGTCCTTCCGGTAGTAAGGTGACCAGAACTGGATGCAGTACTCCAAATGCGGTCTGACCAACGTTCTGTACAACTGCAGCGTGAGGCGCCAGCTCTTGTATTCCTTCCTATAAAGGCTAGCATACCGTAAGCTTTCTTTGCAACCTTCTCTACCTGTGTTGCCACCTTCAAAGGCTTGTGCACTTGCACTCCCAGATCCCTCTGCATTTCTATACTCTTAATAGGTCTACCCTTTATCATATAACTCCCCTCAACATTATTCCTTCCAAAATGCATCATCTCGCATTTATCAGGATTAAATTCCATCTGCCACATCCTCAAAGAATTTCAACAAATTTGTCAAGCATGATATACCTTTCATGAAAGCATGTTGACTAAGTTTGCTTCTATTCATGTTTGCTAAATGTTTAGCTCTTTCCGCTTTGATTATTGACTCCAGCATCTTGCCTATGATAGATGTTCAATAACTGGCCTCGCGCTCCCTGCCTTCTGTCTTTCTCCTTGTTTTGAACAAGGCAGTCACGGTTGTGATTTCCAATTTCCTGGTACCTTCCAGAATTTAGCAAGTGATGCAAATTTTTAACCAATGGGCCCACTATTCCTGCAGCTGCTTCCATTAAACCCCTAGCATGCAGTTCATCGGGTTCTGGCAACTTGTCTGCCTTGAGACCCTTGGGTTTCTCTAATACTCTATCCCTTGTGATTGGGATTTTTGTAAGGATCTTCCTTGGTGAAGACTGATTTATTCAGCATATCGGCCATTTCATTGTTTGCTATTATCAATTCACCCGCCTTGTTCAGTTCAGGTCCCACATTTCCCTTAGCCTGGCCATCTCCTATTTCTGAATCAACTCGAACTGCTTCTCATGCTGCAAGGAAGTTTCCTCTTTTCTCTCTTCGAATGAGCTTTTTTGATTTTAGTTTTAAGTGTTCATCTTAATATTTCTTCAATGTTGAGGTTTCCACTCCTGCCACCCTTTCAGACACTGCACATTCCCACCATCCTATGGGTGATGAAGGTTTTGTATAAATTCCCTGACCTTCATTGGAAAGGCTTGTGGAAGAGCAAATGTGCCACAAAGCTTTAGAACCCCCTTAGTTAACAATGTGATCCTGAGCTCAGCCTCTTCCTTTCTTTGGTCTCCACTAATTTGTTACTTTACTTGCTACTCACAGTAGAGGGAGCACTGTTCCAGAACTTTCCAGCAGAGCATGGGGCAAGCAAGGATTCTTCTGAAGTTGGTTATACGGAAATCTTTGTTTTAACTGGTGCTTTGGATGGTGGTGGTTGCTATGTGGAAAATTATACATTTAAAAAGCATCCGGACACAGAGAGAGGGAGAGACGTACATCACAGAAATGTAGATTGACAGATTTTAGATGGAGGAGCCATCTCTTGCTGATGTGACACGAAACATATCGATGTAAATGAGGAATAACAAGAGAGAATCATAGAATCCTACAGTGAGGAAGGAGGCCATTTAGCCCATCAAGCCTGGACCAACTACAATCCCTCACAGACCCTATCCCCATAACCCCATGCACTGACCCTCGTCGTCCCCCTGACACTAAGGGGCAATTTACCACGGCCAATCCACCTAACCTGCACATCTTTGGGTTGTGGGAGGAAACCGGAGCACCCAGTGGAAACCCACGCAGACACAGGGAAAATGTGCCAACTCCATACAGACAGTGACCCAAGGCCTGAATTGAACCCGGGTACCTGGCGCTCTGAGGCTGCAGGGCTAACCACTCTGCCACTGTGCTGACACTGATGTGGCCATTCAACCACAGGGAGGATGGGCAAACTCCCACAGACACCGGCCCAAATCCATGTGTCTGCACAGCAATCAGTGATAGTCACTGAGCTGTCGTGGTGCCCGTCTGCTGGTCCAGATTAAGCGTACACAAACGTACTAGGCTACGCTCAAAGCATTCAAGAACAGCCCACGCACGACCCACCGCGTGCATGCCCCTCGTTAGACAACAAGGTGGACCGACACACCTGCGGAGTAAAAGAGAAAAACATCAACACGTGGAACAGTTGATTTCCAGGAACGTCCTGAGGCTCTGATCCTGATTTAAAACAGTCTCCTATAACCCTCCATCCCGATTTCACTCATGTGTCTATCAAAGTAAACCTTAAACAAGTCCAGCGTGCCTGCCTCCACCACCTTACTTGGCAGTGTATTCCACACCCCCACAACCCTCTGTGCGAATAACCTCCCTCTAGCATCCGAATTATACCTCTCCCCCCTCACCTTAAGCCCGTGGCCCCTCGTGATATTTGTCTTCAATCTCGGGAAAAGCCTGCCACTGTTTACTCTATCGAGACCCTTCATTATCTTATACACCTCTATTAGATCCCCCCTCAATCTCTGTCTTTCTAAGGAAAACAGCCCCAATTTACCCAATCTTTCCTCATAACCCAGTCATTCCATACCAGGCAGCACCCTGGTAAACCTCCTCTGCACTCTCTCCAGGGTCTTCACGTCCTTCCGGTAGTAAGGTGACCAGAACTGGATGCAGTACTCCAAATGCAGTCTAACCAACGTTCTGTACAACTGCAGCGTTAGGCGCCAGCTCTTGTATTCCTTCCTATAAAGGCTAGCATACCGTAAGCTTTCTTTGCATCCTTCTCTACCTGTGCTGCCACCTTCAAAGGCTTGTGCACTTGCACTCCCAGATCCCTCTGCATTTCTATACTCTTAATAGGTCTACCCTTTATCATATAACTCCCCTCAACATTATTCCTTCCAAAATGCATCATCTTGCATTTATCAGGATTAAATTCCATCTGCCACATCCTCAAAGAATTTCAACAAATTTGTCAAGCATGATATACCTTTCATGAAAGCATGTTGACTCAGTTTGCTTCTATTCATTTTTGCTAAATGTTTAGCTCTTTCCGCTTTGATTATTGACTCCAACACCTTGCCGATGATAGATGTTCAATAACTGGCCTCGCGCTCCCTGCCTTCTGTCTTTCTCCCTTTTTTGAACAAGGCAGTCACGGTTGTGATTTCCAATTTCCTGGTACCTTCCAGAATTTAGAAAGTGATGCAAATTTTTAACCAATGGGCCCACTATTCCTGCAGCTGCTTCCATTAAAACCCTAGTGTACAGTTCATCGGGCCCTGGCAACTTGTCTGCCTTGAGATCCTTGGGTTTCTCTAATACTCTATCCCTTGTGATTGGGATTTTTGTAAGGATCTTCCTTGGTGAAGACAGATTTATTCAGCATATCGGCCATTTCATTGTTTGCTATGATCAATTCACCGCCTTGTTCAGTTCAGGTCCCACATTTCCCTTAGCCTGGCCATCTCCTATTTCTGAATCAACTCGAACTGCTTCTCATGCTGCAAGTAAGTTTCCTCTTTCCTCTCTTCTAATGAGCTTTTTTGATTTTAGTTTTAAGTGTTCATCTTAATATTTCTTCAATGTTGAGGTTTCCACTCCTGCCACCCTTTCAGACATAAGAACATAAGAACATAAGAAATAGGAGCAGGAGTAGGCCATCTAGCCCTTCGAGCCTGCCCCGCCATTCAATAAGATCATGGCTGATCTGTCGTGGCTCAGTTCCACTTTCCCGCCCTCTCCCCATAACCCTTAATCCCCTCTCTTATCAAAAACCCATCAACCCGCTTCTTAAAAATATTTAGCGAGGCAGCCTCCACCACTTCAACGGGCAGAGAATTCCAGAGATTCACCACCCTTTGAGTGAAGAAGTTCCTACTCAACTCCGTTCTAAACCGCCTCCCCTTTATCTTGAGGCTGTGCCCCCTAGTCCTACTGTCTTTTTTGAGCGGGAAGAGTCTCTCCACCTCTATCCTATCCATCCCATTCATCATCTTATACGTCTCAATGAGATCTCCCCTCATTCTTCTAAACTCTAACGAGTACAAGCCTAGTTTATTCAGCCTCTCCTCATAGCTCAATCCCCTCAACTCCAGTATCAGCCTAGTAAACCTCCTCTGCACTCCCTCCAGGGCCAAAATATCCTTGCGCAGGTGCGGCGCCCAAAACTGCACACAGTACTCCAGCTGCGGCCTCACCAATGCCCTATACAGCTGCAGCAAGACCTCCCTACTTTTATATTCAATCCCCCTCGCTATGAAGGCCAGCATCCCATTCGCCTTCCTGACCACCTGCTGCACCTGCAAGCTGGGTTTTTGCGACTCATGCACAAGGACCCCGAGGTCCCTCTGCACCGTCGCCTGCTGCAGTTTTTCACCACGTAAGTAATAGACACTGCACATTCCCACCATCCTATGGGTGATGAAGGTTTTGTCTAAATTCCCTGACCTTCATTGGAAAGGCTTGTGGAAGAGCAAATGTGGCACAAAGCTTTAGAACCCCCTTAGTTAACGATGTGATCCTGAGCTCAGCCTCTTCCTTTCTTTGGTCTCCATTAATTTGTTACTTTACTTGCTACTCACAGTAGAGGGAGCACTGTTCCAGAACTTTCCAGCAGAGCATGGGGCAAGCAAGGGTTCTTCTGAAGTTGGTTATATGGAAATCTTTGTTTTAACTGGTGCTTTGGATGGTGGTGGTTGCTACGTGGAAAATTATACATTTAAAAAGCATCCGGACACAGAGAGAGAGAGAGAGAGAGAGAGACGTACATCACAGAAATGTAGATTGACAGGATTTTAGATGGAGGATCCATCTCTTGCTGATGTGACACTAAACATATTGATGTAAATGAGGAATAACAAGAGAGAATCATAGAATCCTACAGTGCGGAAGGAGGCCATTTAGCCCATCGAGCCTGCACCAACTACAATCCCTCACAGACCCTATCCCCATAACCCCATGCATTGACCCTCGTCGTCCCCCTGACACTAAGGGGCAATTTACCACGGCCAATCCACCTAACCTGCACATCTTTGGGTTGTGGGAGGAAACCGGAGCACCCAGTGGAAACCCACGCAGACACAGGGAAAATGTGCCAACCCCATACAGACAGTGACCCAAAGCCTGAATTGAACCCGGGTCCCTGGCGCTCTGAGGCTGCAGGGCTAACCACTGTGCCACTGTGCTGACACTGATGTGGCCATTCAATCTCCCCACTTCCACACAACATAGAACATTACAGCACAGTACAGGCCCTTCGGCCCACGATGTTGCACCGACCTGTGAAACCAATCTAAAGCCCATCTAACCTACACTATTCCAATATCATCCATATGTTTATCCAATGACAATAAAATGCCCTTAATGTTGGCGAGTCCACTACTATTGCAGGCAGGGCATTCCACTCCCTTATTACTCTCTGAGTAAAGAACCTACCTCTGACATCTGTCCTATATCTATCACCCCTCCATTTAAAGCTATGACCCCTCATGCTGGCCGTCTCCATCTGAGGAAAAAGACTCACACTGTCCACCCTATCTAATCCTCTGATCATCTTTTATGCCTCAATTAACCTTCTTCTCTCTAACAAAAATAGCCTCAAGTCAATCAGCCTTTCCTCATAAGACCTTCCCACCATACCAGGCAACATCCTTGTAAATCTGCTCTGCACTCTTTCCAATGCTTCCATATCCTTTCTATAATGTGACGACCTGAAGTGTGGGATACTCCAAGTGCGGCTGCACCAGAGTTTCATACAGCTGCAACATGACCTCACGGCTCCGAAACTCAATCCCTCGACCAATAAAAGCTAACACACCGTACGCCTTCTTAACAACCCGATCAACCTGGGTGCCAACTTTCAGGGATCTATGCACATGGACACCGAGATCTCTCTATTCATCCACACTGCCAAGTATCTTACCATTAGCCCAGTACTCTGTATTCCTGTTGCTCCTTCCAAAGTGAATCATTTCACAGTTTTCCGCAGTGATGAGAACGGTGATGAAAGCTGATGAGTAGTGTGTGCGCATTCACATGACCAAACATTCAAACAGTGGCCTGGCTTTAAGGAAATCTATTGGTCGTCTCATGCTTCAGAAATGAGCCAGACGCTCACAGAGAAGCTGCTCTCGCTTCCTGCCCATGACCCCTGACCCCGGCTTTCAGAATTTCCACGGCTAAGATCAGAATTATGGAAAAGAATTCCGCTTTCCTTCCCTGTCCCGCTTCTCAAATTGAGGAATTTGGGATTTTTCCCGAATGGTACCCACTGTTGGCAATGAATGCCGGGTGGTACGGTGGCACAATGTTTAGCACTGCTGCCTCACAATGACAGGGACACGGTTTTGATTCCAGCCTTGGTGACTGTGTAGAGTTTACGCGTTCTCCCTGTGTCTGTGTGGGTTTCCTCTGCGTTCTCTGGTTTCATCCCAGATTTGTGGGTAAGGTGCATTGGCCATGCTAAATTACCTCTCAGGGTCAGGGGGACAAGCATGGTAAATACATGGGGTGACAGGTATAGGGTCTGGGTGTGATTGTTATCGGTGCAGGGTCAATGGGCTGAATGGCCTGCTTCTGCACTGCAGGGATTCTATGATTCTCTGAATCTATCTGAAATTCCTATCAACTTCCACATTGACAGACCCTCCCAATAATTGTCTGCTGATGTAAAACATAGAACACTGCAGCACAAACAGGCCCTTCGGCCCACAAGTTGCGCCAATCACATCCATACCTACTAGGCCATAGAACTATCTGTAACTCCCAATCTCATTCAATCCCATATACTCATTCAGAAGTCTTTTAAAAGACCCCAGCGAGTTTGCCTCTACCACCACCGATGGCAGCCAATTCCACTCTCTCACCACCCTCTGAGTGAAAAGCTTACCCTGAACATCTCATCTGTACTTCCTCCCCAGCGCCTTCAACCTGTGTCCTCTTATAGTGACCATTTCAGTCCTGGGAAATAGCCTCCGAGAATCCACCCTATCTATTCCTCTCAACATCTTATAAACCTCTATCAGGTCGCCTCTCAACCTTCGTCTCTCCAGGGAGAAGAGACCTCGCTCCCTCAACCTATCTTCATAAGGTATGCCTCCCAATCCAGGCAACACCCTTGTAAATCTCCTCTGCACCCTCTCAATAGCTTCCACATCCTTCCTATAGTGAGGCAACCAGAACTGCGCACATCACTCCAAGTGGGGCCTGACAAGGGTCTTATTAAGTTGCAGCATTACCTCCCGACTCCTAAACTCAATCCCTCGATTAATGAAGGCCAGTACACCATACGCCTTCTTGACCACATCCTCCACCTGCGAGGTTGATTTAAGAGTCCTATAGACCCGGACCCCAAAGATCCTTCTGCTCCTCAACACTGCTAAGACTCCTACTTGATATTATACTCCTTCATCCCATTGGACCTGCCAAAATGGACCACTGCACATTTATCTGCATTGAAATCCATCTGCCACTTCTCCACCCAGTCTTGCATCCTATCTATGTCTCGCTGCAACTTCTGACATCCCTCCAGACTATCCACAACATCACCAACCTTTGTCTCATCGGCGAACTTACTAACCCATCCCTCCACTTCCTCATCCAGGTCATTTATGAAAATGACAAACAGCAAGGGTCCTAGAACAGATCCCTGGGGCACTCCACTGGTGACCGACCTCCATGCAGAAAAAGACCCATCCACAACCACTCTCTGCCTTCTGCAGGCAAGCCAGTTCTGGATCCACAAGGCCAAAGCCCCTTGGATCCCATGCTCTCTCACCATCTCAAGAAGTCTTGCATGGGGGACCTTATCAAACGCCTTGCTGAAGTCCATGTAAACCACATCCACCGCTCTTCCTTCGTCAATGTGTTCAGTCACATTCTCAAAGAACTCAACTAGGCTCGTTAGGCACGACCTGCCCTTGACAAAGCCGTGCTGACTATTTCTGATCATTCTAAACTTCTCCAAATGCTCATAAATCTTGTCCCTCAGAATCCTCTCCATCAACTTACCAACTACTGAGGTTAGACTCACCGGGTGGTAATTTCCCGGGCTATCCCTGTTCCCTTTCTTGAAAATAGGAACCACATCCGTAATCCTCCAATCCTCCAGAACCTCTTCCGTCTCCATCGACAATGCAAAGATCATCGCCAGGGGCTCTGCAATCACTTCCCTCACCTCCCACAGAAACCTGGGGTACATCCCATCCAGTCCCGGCGACTTATCTATCTTTATAGAATTTAAAAGTTCCAACACATCCTCTTTCTTAACATCCACACACTCAATCTTTTCAGTCTGCCGCAAACCTGTAGTACAACCTCCCAGATCACTTTCCACCGTGAATACCGAGGCAAAGTACTCATTAAGCACCTCTGCTATTTCTTCCGGTTCCACACAGACTTTTCCCCCTTCACCTTTTATCGGTCCAATCCCTTCTCTTCTCATCCTTTTACTCTAAACATATTTGTAGAAGGCCTTGGGATTCTCCTTAATCTTACCCACCAAGGCCTTCTCATGTCCCCTTCTGGCTCTAATTTATTTATCATTTATAATTATTTATTAAATGATGAATATAATTATAATGATTAATTTTATAATAATTATGATATTATAATTTTATAATTATTTATATATAAATGATTTGCAGGAAAATGTAACTGGTTTGTTTGGTAAGTTTGCAGACAGCACAAAGATTGATGGATTTGCGGATCGCGATGAGGACCATCAGAGGATACAGCAGGATATCGATTAGTTGGAGACTTGGGTGAAGATGTGGCAGATGGAGTTTAATCTGGACAAATGTGAGGGAATGCATTTTGGAAGGTCTAATACAAATAGGAAATATACAGTAAATGGCAGAGTATTGATAGAGAGAGGGATCTGGGTGTGCAGGTACACAGGTCACTGAAAGAGGCAATGCAGGTGGAGAAGGTAGTCAAGAAGGCATACGGCATGCTTGCCTTCATCGGCCGGGGCAGTGAGTTTAAAAATTGGCAAGTCATGTTGCAGCTTTATAGAACCTTAGTGAGACCGCACTTGGAATATAGAGTTCAATCCTGGTCACCACACTACCAGAAGGATGTGGAAGCTTTGGAGAGGGTGTAGAAAAGATTCACCAGGATGTTGTCTGGTATGGAGGGCATCAGTTATGAGAATATGGAAGTTGAAGGAAGTTTGTTTGTTCCCACAAGAATGACGGAGGTTCAGGGGTGACCTGATAGAAGTCGACACTGTCAGCCAACAAGGCCTGTGGAGGATCATGTCAATGTTCGGCTGCCCCCCCAGATTCATTCAGATGGAATGCCAGTTCCATGATGGTACGATGGCCAGAGCACTGGACGGCAGAGAAACTTTGAAGGCTTTCCCAGTCACCAATGGTGTCAAACACCCAGACTGTTCAGCATGATGTTTACTGCCATGCTGAATGATGTATTCCAGGACAGTGTTGCTGGAATCAGCCTCAAGTACAGAGTGGATGGGAAACTCTTCAACCTGAGGAGACTTCAAGCCATTACCAAAGTGAAGGAGACTGTTCTGAGACACTTCCTCTTTGCCGATGACTGCGCCCTGTTTACTGGCTCAGAACCAGAGATACAAGTCAGTATGGACAAATTTTCCACAGCTTGTGACAACTTTGAACTCACCATCAACATTAAAAAGACTGAAGTCATGCACCAGCCTGCTCCTCATGTACCGTACACAGAACCCATAATCACAATCAAAGGACAGAAACTACAGGCAGTGGACCAGTTCACTGATCTTAGCAGCACCCTCTCCCAAGCAGTGACTATTGATACAGAAGTTAACTGCAGAATAGCAAAGGCAAGTTCTGCTTTCGGTAGACTGCGCTCCACTGTATGGGAACGTCGAGGAATCAGCTCACAAACAAAACTGAAGGTCTACAGCACCGCGGTACTCACTCCCCTCCTGTATGCCTGTGAAATGTGGACTGTCTATCGAAGGCATGCAAGACAGCTCAATCATTTCCACATGACTTGTCTTCGCAGAATATTACACATTAGATGCAAGACAAAGTACCAGACACTGAAGTTCTCTCCGGAGCAAGTCTACCATCAGTCCACACACGGCTGATGAGAGCACAGACCCGGTGGGCAGGTCATGTCATTGTTATCGGACAATAAATTTTCTGAAATTGGGTACACAATATGGAAGCAGAGTAAAGTTGCACTCAGAGCCTCCCCACTAAACGTCACAAGGGAACAGACACAGACTCGCAGGCAAGGACATGCTTTTAGAATGCAAATGAGGGCTCGCACACAAAGGGAACCGGACAGGATGGCACCTACAGGATGGAAATTAAAAAGTACATCCCCATCCAACCAAATCAGCACCTCTGCTCTAATCAAGCAACCCTCTATGGAGAAACCTAAGGATTAGCATAACTAAGGAAGCATCCCTGGCCCCACAAACTTCCTGAGATCAGTCAAACACCCATTGTTCAAACCCCGGAGATTCTAGACCATTAATAAACCCATCAGACAGAAACCATTAACACACACTTAAAAACATCGTTACAATACTTGAAGACATTGAAACAGGATGGTCAGAGTCGAATACTGGAAACAAAACATTAGTATTTGAATTGTACAATGTATTGAAGTTCAGGTATAACTGTAACCCATTGCGGCGGGTCTTTAGAGTGCTTTCGGGACAGTTTGGTCTGTCTGTCCTGACTGCACCTCCGTCGACGTTAAAATAAAGCTGTCCCGCTGTTGAACCTGACCCTGAGTCCGGAGTGATCGTGTCCGCCCACTCGCGCTAACATCATCCATTTGCTGGACGAGCGCATATCCAAGCAGCCCCTTTTTGGGGAACTCTCTGCTGGAAGACGCTCGCATGGAGGGCAGAGGAAACATTACAAAAACACACTAAAGTCCTCCCTGAAGTCGCTTGACATAAACACGACCACCTGGGAAAGACTGGCACAAAACCGTCCTACCTGCTGCTGCCTCACCCACAAAGGCTGTCAAGCTTATGAAGCAAGGTGCAGTGCTGAAGCACAACTTAAACACCAGTTGCACAAATCCAGAGCCACCAGCGCAACAACTACAGTGCCCACACAAATCTGCCCAATATGTGCCAGGACATTCCGTACCCGAATTGGCCCTGATCAGTCATCTTCGGACACACCGCAACCAGCCTCAAAATGACTCATGGTGTCGAGGTCCTGATGGATGAACAACAAGATTGTGAGGCATGGACAAGGTGGACAGTAAGAAGCTTTTTCCCTGGGTGCAAGAGTCACTTACGAGGAAGCAGAGGTTTAAGGTGCCAGGGGCAAGGTTTAAAGGAGATATACGAGGCAGATTTTTGACACAGATGGTGGTGGATGCCTGGAACCCATTGCTGGGGGAAGGAATGGAAGCAGATACAACAGTGAGTTTTAAGGGGTGTCTTGAAAAATCCATGAATAGAATGGGAATAGAGAATATGATCTGCGGAAGGGGAGAGGGTTTGAGTTCAGTCGGGCAGCATGGTCGGTACAGGCTTGGAGGGCCAAAGGGCTGTTCCTGCCCTGTAAATTCTTTGTTCTTTGGTTGTTGTTATTTGTTGAACGCTTTCCCTTTCTGTCCGTCCAGTGTCTGCTTAGCTGCATTTTTGAAAATCTCAGAGGGTTCGAATTGAAATATTGAAAACATTGTGTTTGTTTATTCATTGTCAGTAATTTTAATCCCCAAAGAAACTCCTCTCTGTGGATTCCACTCCCACATAAATGTGAGGCTTCTTTCAATGTCCTTCCACAATGCCTCAGTAACGTCGAGTGCTGACTGGTTCACTCTCTGTTGCCAAAGTCGAAACATGCTTCGGGAATTCTCAATAACCTTCCGTATGCTATTCACACTCTGGGAAGTGCAGAAGATATATTATCCCATCATCGCTGCTCTTGGCGTTCCCTGTAAGTGTTGCTGTTAACTCCATGCATCATGTTTAACTGTGGCATTTCTCCTCTGTACTTCCGGATTCCTTTCACTCTCTCAGCCCATTGATGGTCCTGGTAAGTAACATATGCTGAATTAGTGCTGTTGATGGTGAAGAAACATGAAGTATGAACTTATTGGAAAAGTTCCCGCTGGGCCACATATTAATCCAGATGCCCACAGTCTCAGCTGACATTAGATAAACTCTCAATAAAACAACGAATGTTCTGTAAAAGTAATAATCATTGATCACTTAATCTCCTACAGTTATATATGCTCTTCCATATAACCAGTATTTATGGTAAACATGTTGGATTGACTAAGATTTTGTGAGCTAAATTGCAATTTGCTATGTTCAGTGTGTTCTATGTATCTGTCTCCATGTGTCACACTGGAACATATCTGCCTAATTCTGTTTGTTACACGATCACCTCCTCACTTTGCCAGATGTTTCATTCTTTTACTGAATTGGCGTGGGCATCTGTGTGTTCAGCATTTATTGTCCAATCGTTCTTGCTCTTGGGACAGTGCAGATGAAGCAGCTTTTGCTCTGCTGCTATATTTTGTGATATTGGAACGCCAGCAATTCCAGACTCCACGGACTTTTACTCGGAAACCATGAAGGAACAGCAGTATATTCCCAAGCCAGGACACGGAATAAAATTCTGATGCTTGCTGTACCAGGACATAGCAAGCTTTGATAGTTTAACACATCATTTGGACACAATGCCTGATGTAAAACTGCATGTTGCTATTTGCTCAGTTATGTTTTCAAGACTTTATTTGCATTTCCAAGTCTTTATTCTGCACACATTTTCAGATGTAGAGCAGCAATGTGACAGAGTTGTGATAAATATGCAGACAAAGAGTTGAACATCAAATCCCTGCCGTGCAGAAGGAGACCACTGAATTTGCACGGATTTGCCGACACAGCATCTTACCCGGCCCCCTCCCTCTCCCCTTCACAACACTTAAGAAGCATTTAGAGGAACACTGCAAACACCATTGCATCCAACACAATGCAGGAAGTGCTGGGAAAAGGGACTGGGCTTGTGCGTGCATCATCACACGGGGCACCACATCCAGAAGTAGCACGTTTCACCTCCACGTTTCTGAGTTAGTCTGAAAGTGTAGCAAAATACCCGATCATTTTTCACACAGTAATTGGATAAGTTGTCCATGGATGTTGCCTGATGTGGCTCTGTTGGCAAGGATGCTGAGATTTCTATGTTCCTCTTCCAATAATGCCAACTTTAATCTCCCCTGAACAATCTGCCTCGGCAAAGCTGTTCCCTGGACAAGCTCTGTCTCAATGGAGTGTGGGGAGGAGGAGAGTTTGATGCCCCAGCGCTGAACTGGGCTGTGAACCCGTACTGTTTCCACATTTGTGCACTTTCTTCTAACAATCAGTGAGCAGTGATCACAGGAATATCCACGCCCCAAATCTCCCTCCCAGGCAACAGCAGCCTGATATCTATTACAGTGAAAGCCCAATTCTACACAGCTTTCAGTTCTTTCCAAGTTTGGGTGATTGCTGCTTTCACAAACAATAGCTTGTTATTTTCTACAAGATGGAGCAGCAATCCCCCATCTCAGGAATGACATTTCTTAACGTTTGCAGCAGATTCTGAAAGTCGTGCTGGTTTGGTGCATTGGCCGTGCTAAATTCTCCCTCAGTGTCCCTGAACAGGTGCAGAAGTGTGGCGACTTGGTGATCTTTCAATAGTAACTTCATTGCAGTGTTAATGTAAGCCTACTTGTGACACCAATAAATGTACTTTTACTATAAGAACTTAGATTCTGTATCTATTATGGAGAGTTTGATCCTGTTTGGTTCTTTATTTCACAGTCCATTGCTGTTTTTGCAATGCCTGTCTCCAACAGGAGAAACTCTCACAAAGAAGACACTCTCAGTATATGTAGTAATGAAAATTCTAATTTCAGACTGAAATCTCATTGAATACTGCTGCTTTTTCTTTTGCAAACTCCCTTACAGTGAACTTAGTGACGATTGTGATCCTATCTCAAGGACGATGTGGTCTCTCGAAATGTGTCGCTCGGTACCTGGTTTCCATGGCAGTGGCAGATCTACTGGTTATTATAGTTGATGTGATACTCAGACAGATTCCCATTGCTCACGTCACACACTTCTTTTTTGTACGGAACATTAAATTATGTAATATACACGGCGTCCTGCTTTATGCAATAACTGACTGTTCTGTCTGGTACACAGTTGCTTTTACCTTTGATCGATTTGTGGCAATTTGTTGTCAGAAGTTGAAAGCAAAATATTGCACAGAGAGAACAGCGACCATAGTTGTGGGAAGCGTGACGGTGCTGTTCTTATTGAAAAATACTTTCTGGTATTTTGTTTTGACCAGTGAATATACACTGTTTAACATTCCTTGGTTTTGTAACGTGTTAGACACCTTTCTTCTTTCAAGGGTATGGGGAGCAGTAGAAACAATACATTATATTTTAACTCCGTTTGTTCCTTTCTTTCTGATCCTTCTGCTCAATGCGCTGACTGTTAGACACATTCTGGTGTCGAGCGGGGCCCGGAGGAGACTCCGGCTCCACAGCAGTGGGAAGAATCCCAGTGATCCTGAAATTGAGAAGCGAAGAAATTCCATCATTTTACTCTTTGTCATCTCGGGAAATTTTATCTTGCTCTGGGTGATGTTTCTGGTGAATTCGATATACTTGCGAATTATCATGTTGCAAAATAAGGTATCAATTAGCATTTCGGATGTCCTCCAAGAAATCGGTTTTATGCTTCAGCTTTTGAGTTCTTGCACAAATACCTGCATTTATGCAGCAACTCAGAATAAATTCCGTAACGAATTAAAGTCGGTGCTGAAATATCCCATCACTCTGATCTTGAAATGTTGCTGGGGAAACAAATAGAAATTAAAACATGCCCAGCTGGCTCCGGGAATAGAAACAAAGAGCAAAACATCCCGTAATCGATTGCTATTTCATTGTTAGCTTCAACAAATATGCAGCAATTTGATTTCATGTGAGAAACTGGATAAATCATTCCAACCTTTAACATGTTAACAAAATAAGATAAACAAACAACTTTCCACCTGGATCAAATAATCTGCTTGTCTTTCTCTTGTTGTATATTTTTTATTCATTTATGTGATGTGGGTGTTGCTGGCTGCAACCAGCATTTATTGTCCATCCCAAAATGTCCCCCATTTCAGAGCACATTTGAGAGTCACCCACACACCTGGAGATCTGCAGTCTCATGTTGGCCAGACCAGGTAAAAATGGCAGATTTCCATCCCTAAAGGTCATTAGTGAACCAAATAGGTTTTTCCAACAATTGGCAATCATTTCATGGTCATTGTTAGACTTTTAATTCTAGATTTTTATTGAAATCAAATTTCACCAGTGGCCTTGGTGGGATTTGTACCTGGGACTCTGGGTTACAAATCTAGTGACGACACTACTGTGTCCCCATCTACCTCGGCATGTGCTTGTCTTAAAGTGCCATGGAAAAGACGCAGAGATCTCAGGTAAAAACCATCCACGTGATAACTGAGCCACAATGAAGATTGGTGATTATTGGGTTCTAGAGATGCTATTTGTTCACCAGATGGACAACTCATCCAATGAATAGAGGGCAATCATTTCTTTATGAATCTAGATTGACTTCATGGTATTGGAGATTGAAAAATAACTTTAAAACTTCACGCACACCCTGGGTGGGATTCTCCCAAACAGATTCTAAGAGCTGAATTTGTGTAAAAACTGTTTTTTTCAGCAGGAGTTTCAAAATGATGGTGGATGGGGGGGGTCATGGGGTTGGGATGGGGGTCATTGGATGGTGGCAGAGAGAGAGAAACATTTTGTCCAATTATTCATCCCAGCTCCCCACCCTCTCCCAATAACCAGCGTTCCCATGAGTCTGGACGATGGCAACCCAACACCATCCTTGGTGTCAAGCGCCACCTCAATGGGTTGCCAACCAATAACAAAGTGGCCATGGTAGGCAGGGAGAGCATACCGGTGGGAGCGCGGGGGTGCCCATTGTGGACCCTTAAGGCATAAACGTTGATGCTGGTACTGCACTGCCTTCCGGGTATGTGTTTGAGTTCAGTCGCACAGGCAGGGGCAGCCTCCTGACTATCACCAGCTGGGTTCCACGAGGTGGTGACCTTCCTATAAAGTGGCGACCAGAACTGCACACAGTATTCTAGCTGTGGCCTCACCAAATCAAGACAACTCCAACATGACTTCCCAGCTTTTGTCATCTATCCCTGGAATGAGAAAAGCAAATGTCCCAAATGCCTTTTTCACCATCTTACTGACATGCCTTTGAGCTTTCAGAGATCTGTGGACAAACGCGCCAAGGTCCCTTTGTGCTTCAGGAACTTCCTAGTGTCACGCCGTTCACTGAATAATTCCTTAACAAATTACTCCTTCCAATATGTATTGCCTCACACTTTTCAGGGTTAAATTCCATCTGCCACTTATCCGCCCATTTGACCATCCCGTCTATATCTTGCTGTAGCTGAAGATACACAATCTCACTGTTAACCTCCCGACCAATCTCTGTGTCATCGGCAAACTTACTAATCCTACCCCCCCAGTAGTGCTCCCTGTCTTTTAATTAAATGATAAATAATAGGGGACACAGCTCAGATCCCTGTCGTCACAACTGGACACTGGTTTCCAGTCACAAAGGCAGCCTTTTCTTATCCCCCTCCACAACTGAGCCAATTTTGAATCCACTTTATTAAAGTTACACTATATCCCATCTGCATTTGATTTCTTTATAATTCTCCCATGTGGGACCTTGTCAAAGGCTTTGGCAAATCCATTTCAACTCCATCAACTGCTCTACACAACTGGTCACCTTCTCAACAAATACTATCAAATTCGCGTCAATATCACTCGGCCATTGCCTCCCCTGCCTCCGCTATTTTGAGTGTCACGAGTAGGCTTACATTAACATTGCAATGAAGCTACTGTGAAAATGTAGTCACCACATTCAGGTGCCTGTTCGGGGAGACTGAGGGATAATTTAGCATGGCCAATACACCGAACAAGAATGTCTTTCAGACTGTGGGAGGAAACCGGAACACCCAGAGGAATCCCATGCAGACACAGAGAGAATGTGCAACTCTGCAAGGACAGTGACCCAAGCTGCGAATTGAACCTGGGTCCGTGGCGCAGTGAGGCAGCAGTGCTAACCACTGTGTCATCGTGCTACCCAGTTCTTTCCCCAGTACTGATGATTGGCCTGGATTAGAGAGATTTCATGGATTGAAAATAGTCACATCTTCTGTATTTCACTCATTCTCCAAATCCTTCTGTTCATTGGCTGTTCTCTCTCTCGGGCTCAGTTGAATATCTGATGAGGATATTTTCTCTGCCGTCCAGTGCTCTGGCCATCGTACCATCATGGAACTGGCATTCCATCTGAATGAATCTGGGGGGGCAGCCGAACATTGACATGATCCTCCACAGGCCTTGTCGGCTGACAGTGTCGACTTCTATCAGGTCACCCCTGAACCTCCGTCATTCCTGTGGGAACAAACAAACTTTCTTCAACTTCTATGTTCTCCTCATAACTGATGCGTTCCATACCAGGCTGGTGCATGAATTCAGTCTTTTCAATGTTGATGGTGAGTCCAAAGTTATCACAAAGCTGTGGAAAATTTGTCCATACTGACTTGTATCTCTGGTTCTGAGCCAGTAAACAGGGCGCAGTCATCGGCAAAGAGGAAGTCTCTCAGAACAGTCTCCTTCACTTTGGTAATGGCTTGAAGTCTCCTCAGGTTGAAGAGTTTCCCATCCACTCTGTACTTGAGGCTGATTCCAGCAACACTGTCCTGGAATACATCATTCAGCATGGCAGTAAACATCATGCTGAACAGTGTGTGTGTTTGATGCCATTGGTACCATCCTGGTCAATCTTTTCTGCACCCTCTCCAAAGCTTCCACATCCTTCTGGTAGTGTGGTGACCAGAATTGAACACTATATTTCAAGTGTGGCCTCACTAAGATTCCAGAAAGCTGCAACATGACTTGCCAATTTTTAAACTCAGTGCCGCAGCTGATGAAGGCAAGCATGCTCCACCTGAATTGCCACTTTCAGTGGCCTGTGTACCTGTACACCCAGATCCCTATCAATAATCTTCAGGGTTCTGCCATTTACTGTATATTTCCTATTTGTATTAGACCTTCCAAAATGCATTCCCTCACATTTGTCCAGATTAAACTCCATCTACCACATCTCCGCCCAAGTCTCCAACTGACCGATATCCTGCTGTATCCTCTGATGGTCCTCATCGCGATCCGCAAATCCACCAACCTTTGTTCTGTCTGCAAACTTACCAAACAAACCAGTTACATTTTCCTCCAAATCATTTATATATATCAGCAGACAATTATTGGGAGGGTCTGTCAATGTGGAAGTTGATAGGAATTTCAGATAGATTCAGAGAATCATAGAATCCCTGCAGTGCAGAAGCAGGCCATTCAGCCCATTGACACCGCACCTATAACAATCACACCCAGACCCTATACCTGTAACCCCATGTATTTACCATGCTTGTCCCCCTGACCCTGAGAGGTAATTTAGCATGGCCAATGCACCTTACCCACAAATCTGGGATGAAACCAGAGCACGCGGAGGAAACCCACACAGACACAGGGAGAACGCGTAAACTCTACACAGTCACCAAGGCTGGAATCATAACCGTGTCCCTGTCATTGTGAGGCAGCAGTGCTAAACATTGTGCGACCGTACCACCCGGCATTCATTCCCAACAGTGGGTACCATTCGGGAAATATCCCAAATTCCTCAATTTGAGAAGCGGGACAGGGAAGGAAAGCGGAATTCTTTTCCATAATTCTGATCTTAGCTGTGGAAATTCTGAAAGCCAGGGTCAGGGGTCATGGGCAGGAAGCGAGAGCAGCTTCTCTGTGAGCGTCTGGCTCATTTCTGAAGCATGAGACGACCAATAGATTTCCTTAAAGCCAGGCCACTGTTTGGATGTTTGGTCATGTGAATGCGCACACACTACTCATCAGCTTTCATCACCGTTCTCATCACTGCGGAAAACTGTGAAATGATTCACTTTGGAAGGAGCAACAGGAATACAGAGTACTGGGCTAATGGTAAGATACTTGGCAGTGTGGGTGAATAGAGAGATCTCGGTGTCCATGTGCATAGATCCCTGAAGGGTGGCACCCAGGTTGATCGGGTTGTTAAGAAGGCGTACGGTGTGTTAGCTTTTATTGGTAGAGGGATTGAGTTTCGGAGCCGTGAGGTCATGTTGCAGCTGTACGAAACTCTGGTGCAGCCGCACTTGGAGTATCCCACACTTCAGGTCGTCACATTATAGAAAGGATATGGAAGCATTGCAAAGAGTGCAGAGCAGATTTACAAGGATGTTGCCTGGTTTGTTGGGAAGGTCTTATGAGGAAAGGCTGATTGACTTGAGGCTATTTTTGTTGGAGAGAAGAAGGTTCATAGAGGCATAAAAGATGATCAGAGGATTAGATAGGGTGGACAGTGTGAATCTTTTTCCTCAGATGGAGATGGCCAGCATGAGGGGTCATAGCTTTAAATGGAGGGGTGATAGATATAGGACAGATGTCAGAGGTATGTTCTTTACTCAGAGAGTAATAAGGGTGTGGAATGCCCTGCCTGCAATAGTAGTGGACTCGCCAACATTAAGGGCATTTAAATGGTCATTGGATAAACATATGGATGATATTGGAATAGTGTAGGTTAGATGGGCTTTAGATTGGTTTCACAGGTTGGTGCAACATCGTGGGCCGAAGGGCCTGTACTGTGCTGGAATGTTCTATGTTCTGTGGAAGTGGGGAGATTGAATGGCCACATCAGTGTCAGCACAGTGGCACAGTGGTTAGCCCTGCAGCCTCAGAGCGCCAGGGACCCGGGTTCAAATCAGGCCTTGGGTCACTGTCTGGATGGAGTTGGCACATTTTCCCTGTGTCTACGTGGGTTTCCACTGGGTGCTCCGGTTTCCTCCCACAACCCAAAATGTGCAGGTTAGGTGGATTGGCCGTGGTAAATTGCCCCTTAGTGTCAGGGGGACGACGAGGGTCAGTGCATGGGGTTATAGAACATAGAACATTCCAGCGCAGTACAAGCCCTTCGGCCCTCGATGTTGCGCCGACCAGTGGAACCAATCTAATGACCCTCTAACCTAAACTATTCCAATGTTATCCATATGCCTATCCACTGACCATTTGAATGCCCTTAAAGTTGGCGATTCCACAGCTGCTGCAGGCAGGGCATTCCACGCCCTTACTACCCTCTCAGTAAAGAACCTACCTCTGACATCCATCCTATAATTACCACCCCTTAATTTCAAGCTATGTCCCCTCGTGTTAGCCATCACCATCCGAGGAAAGATGCTCTCACTGTCCACCCTATCCAATCCTCTGTTCACCTTGTATTCCTCATTTAGGTGAGGCTGCAGCTGGAGTACTGTGTGCAGTTTTGGGCGCCGTACTTACGCAAGGATATTTTAGCCTTGGAGGGAGCGCAGAGGAGGTTTACTAGGCCTGATGCTGGAGTTGAGGGGGTTGAGTTATGAGGAGAGGCTGAATAGATTAGGCTTGTACTCGTTAGAGTTTAGAAGAATGAGGGGAGATCTCATTGAGACGTATAAGATGATGAATGGGATGGATAGGATAGAGGTGGAGAGACTCTTCCCGCTCAGAAAGGATAGTAGGACTAGGGGGCACAGCCTCAAGATAAAGTGGGGGCGGTTTAGAACGGAGTTGAGGGGGAACTTCTTCACTCAAAGGGTGGTGAATCTCTGGAATTCTCTGCCCGTTGAAGTGGTGGAGGCTGCCTCGCTAAATATTTTTAAGACGCGGGTTGATAGGTTTTTGATAAGCGAGGGGATTAAGGGTTATGGGGAGAGGGCGGGAATGTGGAACTGAGCCACGACAGATCAGCCATGATCTTATTGAATGGTGGGGCAGGCTTGAAGGGCTAGTTGGCCTACTCCTGCTCCTATTTCTTATGTTCTTATGTTCTTATGTCACCTCGTAACCTTCTTCTCTCCAATGAAAATAACCTCAAGTCCCTCAGCCTTTCCTCATAAGACCTTCCCACCATTCCAGGCAACATCCTGGTAAACCTCCTCTGCACCCTTTCCAATGCCTCCACATCTTTCCTATAATGTGGTGACCAGAACTGTACGCAATACTCCAAGTGCAGCTGCACCAGAGTTTTGTACAGTTGTTACATGACCTCACGGCTCCGAAATTCAATCCCTCTATCAATAAAAGCTAACACACCGTACGCCTTCTTAGCAGCCTTATCAACCTGGGTGCCAACTTTCAGGGAGCTATGAACATGTACCCCGAGATCTCCCTGCTCGTTAACACTACTGAGTCCTTCCATTAGCCCTATATTCTGTACTCCTGTTATTCTTACCAAAGTGAATCACCTCACACTTTTCTGCATTAAACTCCATTTACCACCTCTCAGCCCAGCTCTGCAGCTTATCTATGTCCCTCTGCAAACTGTAACATCCATCCTCACTGTCTACAACTCCTCCAACTTTGTCGTCAGCAAATTTACTAACCCATCCTTCTACACCCTCATCTACGTCATTTATATAAATGACAAACAGCAGTGGCCCCAAAACAGATCCTTGAGGTACACCACTTGTAACTGAACTCCAGGCCGAACACCTGGAGTTATGGGGATAGGGTCTGAGGGATTGTAGTTGGTGCAGGCTCGATGGGCTAAATGGCCTCCTTCCTCACTGTAGGATTCTCCGATTCTCTCTTGTTATTCCTCGTTTACATCGATATGCAGAAAATGCAGATGTATGGGATTGTGGGTAATCTAGGAAGTTGGATCAGGAATTGGCTATCAGATAGGAGACAGAGGGTGGTGGTGGATGGTAAATATTCATCATGGAGTACAGTTACGAGTGGTGTGCCTCAGGGATCTGTTTTGGGGCCACTGTTGTTTGTAATTTTTATTAATGATCTGGATGAGGGTATAGTTGGGTGGATTAGTAAATTTGCTGATGACACCAAAATTGGAGGTGTGGTAGATTGTGAGGAAGGGTGTCATAGTCTGCAGGGAGACTTAGATAGGTTGCAGAGCTGGGCCGAGAGGTGGCGGATGGAATTTAATGCGGAGAAGTGTGAGGTAATTCACTTTGGTAGGAGCAACAGATGTGTCGAGTATAGGGCTAACGGGAGGACTTTGAATAGTGTGGATGAACAGAGGGATCTAGGTGTGTGTGTACATAGATCCCTGAAAGTTGGGAATCAAGTAGATAAGGTTGTTAAGAAGGCGTACGGTGTCTTGGCGTTTATTGGTAGGGGGATTGAATTTAGGAGTCGCAGTGTAATGTTACAACTGTACACTACTCTAGTGCGGCCGCACTTGGAGTACTGTGTGCAGTTCTGGTCCCCGCATTACAAGAGGGATGTGGAGGCGTTGGAGAGGGTGCAGAGGAGGTTTACTAGGATGTTGCCTGGTATGGTGGGGAGGTCCTATGAGGAGAGACTGAGGGATTTAGGGTTGTTTTCGTTGGAAAGAAGGCGGCTAAGAGGGGATCTTATTGAAGCATATAAGATGATTAGAGGTTTAGATAGGGTGGATAGTGATAGCCTTTTTCCTCGGATGGAGAAAGCTAGCACGAGGGGGCATGGTTTTAAATTAAGGGGGGGTAGCTACAGGACGGATGTCAGGGGTAGGTTCTTTACCCAGCGGGTGGTGAGGGATTGGAATGCCCTGCCTGCTGCAGTTGTAAATGCGTCTAGTTTGGGGGCGTTTAAGAGATCTCTGGATAGGTTTATGGACGAAAAGGGATTGGTATAGGCTAGTGGGTCATTGTTTTTGTAACTGGTCGGCGCAACATCGTGGGCCGAAGGGCCTGTTCTGCGCTGTAATGTTCTATGTTCTATGTTCTATGTTTAGTGTCACATCAGCAAGAGATGGCTCCTCCATCTAAAATCCTGTCAATCTACATTTCTGTGATGTACGTCTCCCTCTCTCTGTGTTTGTATCCTTTTTAAATGTATAATTTTCCATGTAGCAACCACCACCATCCAAAGCACCAGTTAAAACAAAGATTTCCACATAACCAACTTCAGAAGAACCCTTGCTTGCCCCATGCTCTGCTGGAAAGTTCTGGAACAGTGTTCCCTCTACTGTGAGTAGCAAGTAAAGTAACAAATTAATGGAGACCAAAGAAAGGAAGAGGCTGAGCTCAGGATCACATCGTTAACTAAGGGGGTTCTAAAGCTTTGTGCCACATTTGCTCTTCCACAAGCCTTTCCAATGAAGGTCAGGGAATTTAGACAAAACCTTCATCACCCATAGGATGGTGGGAATGTGCAGTGTCTGAAAGGGTGGCAGGAGTGGAAACCTCAACATTGAAGAAATATTAAGATGAACACTTAAAACTAAAATCAAAAAAGCTCATTAGAAGAGAGAAAAGAGGAAACTTACTTGCAGCATGAGAAGCAGTTCGAGTTGATTCAGAAATAGGAGATGGCCAGGCTAAGGGAAATGTGGGACCTGAACTGAACAAGGCGGTGAATTGATAATAGCAAACAATGAAATGGCCGATATGCTGAATAAATCAGTCTTCACCAAGGAAGATCCTTACAAAAATCCCAATCACAAGGGATAGAGCATTAGAGAAACCCAAGGGTCTCAAGGCAGACAAGTTGCCAGGACCCATAAAAAGTTGCTACAGAAGGTTAGGGTGCACGGAGTTGGGGGTAAGGTGTTAGCGTGGATAGAGGATTGGCTGTCTAATAGGAAGCAGAGAGTTGGTATCACTGGGAGCTATTCTGGTTGGCGATTGGTGACTAGTGGAGTGCCGCAGGGATCGGTGCTGGGGCCTCAGCTATTTACCATTTATATCGATGATCTGGAGGAGGGGGCTGAGTGTAGGGTGAAGAAATTTGCTGATGACATGAAGATGATTGGAAAAGCAAATTGTGTGGAGGGTGTGGAAAGTCTGCAGAGGGATCTGGATAGGCTGAGTGAATGGGCGAGGACCTGGCAGATGGAGTATAATGTTAGCAAGTGTGAGGTTATCCACTTTGGCAGAAATAATAGTAGGAGGGATTATTATTTTAAAAGCGAAAAGCTGCAGCATGCTACAGTGCAGAGGGACCTGGGGGTCCTTGTGCATGAATCGCAAAAACCCAGTCTGCAGGTGCAGGTGATCAAGAAGGCAAATGGGATGCTGGCCTTTATAGCGAGGGGGATAGAATATAAAAGTAGGGAGGTCTTGCTGCAACTATACAGGGTACTGGTGAGGCCGCAGCTGGAGTACTGTGTGCAGTTTTGATCGCTGCACTTGCGGAAAGATATATTGGCCTTGGACGGAGTGCAGAAGTTCACTAGGCTGATACAGGATATGAGGGGGTTGGACTATTAAGAAGGACTAAATAGACTGGGTCTGTACTTGTTGGAGTTCAGAAGGATGAGGGGGGGATCTTATAGAGACGTATAAGAAAATGAAGGGGATGGATAGGGTAGAGGGAGAGAGATTCTTGCCGCTTAGAAAGGACAGCAGGACTTGAGGGCACAGCCTCAAGATAAGGGTGGGGGGAGCAGTTTAGGTCAGAGTTGAGGAGGAACTTCTTCACTCAAAGGGCGGTGAATCTCTGGAATTCTCCGCCCGTTGAAGTGGTGGAGGCTGCCTCGCTAAATATATTTAAGTCACGGGTAGATAGGTTTTTGATGGACAGGGGAATTAACGGTTATGGGGAGAAAGCAGGAAAGTGGAACTGAGCCACTTCAGATCAGCCATGATCTTATTGAATGGTGGGGCAGGCTCGAAGGGCTAGATGGTCTACTCCTGCTCCTATTTCTTATGTTCTTATGACCCAATGAACTGCATGCTAGGGGTTTAATGGAAGCAGCTGCAGGAATAGTGGGCCCATTGGTTAAAAATTTGCATCACTTGCTAAATTCTGGAAGGTATCAGAAAATTGGAAATCACAACCGTGACTGCCTTGTTCAAAACAAGGAGAAAGACAGAAGGCAGGGAGCGCGAGGCCAGTTATTGAACATCTATCATAGGCAAGATGTTGGTGTCAATAATCAAAGAGGAAAGAGCGAATCATTTAGCAAACATGAGTAGAAGCAAACTTAGTCAACATGCTTTTATGAAAGGTATATCATGCTTGACAAATTGGCTGAAATTCTTTGAGGATGTAACAGGGAGAATAGATCAAGGGGAACCTGCAGATGTAGTGTATTTAGATTTCCAAAAGGCATTCAGCAAGGTGCCACATAAGATGCTGGTGCACAAAAGTAAAAGACCAAGTAATTGAAGAGAGTGTGTTAGCATGGATTGAAAACTGGCTGTCACATAGAAAACAGAGTTGGAATAAATGGGTCCTTTTCACAGTGGAAAGATATAACCAGTGGAGTATCACAGGGATCAATTCTGCCTTGTACATCTCCTTTAAAATTTGCCCCTCAACCCTTCGTCCCCTCGTGACTGACCCTTCCATCCTGGGAAAAAGCTTCTGACTATCCACTCTGACCATGCCTCAATCTTGTAGACTTCTATTAGGTCTCCCATCATCCTCTGTCATTCTAGAGAGAACAAACCAAGTTTATCCACCTTCCCCTCACAGCTAATGCCTTCCATACCAGGCAAAATCCTATATCCCCTCCAAAGCCTCCACATCCTTCTGTTAGTCTGGTGACCAGAATTCAACACTGTATTCCAACTTCAGCCAAACTAAGGTTCTATAAAGCTGCAACATGACTTGCCAATTTTTAAACTCAGTGCCCCAGCCGATGAAGGCAAGCATGCCGTATGCCTTCTTGACTACCTTCTCCACTTGCATTGCCACTTTCAGTGACCTGTCTACCTAGACACCCAGATCCCTTTGTTTATCAATACTCTGAAGGCTTCTGCCATTTACTGTATATTTCTTCTCTGTTTTAGACCTTCCAAAATGCATTACCTCACATTCAGCCCATCAAGCTTGCACTGACAATCCCACTCAGGCCCCAACCACAAAACCTTGCATATTTACCCTGTTAGGGTCGGGGGCTAAGAGGCAATTCAGTGTGGCCAGCCGACCCAAACCGCACACCTTTGGCCTGTAGGAGAATGTGCAAACTCCACACAGACTGTCAACTGAGACTGAATGGAATTGAGATCACTGCCACCATGCTGCCTGAGTATAGTAAGGGGTTAAGGACAAGCCTTTGGTAGGCACCAGTGTTGCTGTCTCTCCTTGCTGACTTCATGGTAGGACTGTGAGAGCCCAGTGAAAAAGACACATGGGGGCTGAGGAGAATTAGGGGGAACCTTAAAGGTTTATAAAATCACAAGAGACATAAATAAGATATATAGTCAAGGTCTTTTCTCCAGGGTAGGAGCAACCTTTTCCAGAGGGTGGTGTGTATATAGAACAAGCTGCCAGAAGAGATGGGGACAATTACAACATTTCAAAGGCAGGTGACAGGTATATGGATGGGGAAGGTTTAGAGGGATATGGGACAAACACTGATCCATGGATACTATCAGGTTTCCTGAACTGAACTAGTCCCATTTGCAAGTTGAGCTGAAGGGCCTGTTTGTGCTTTATATCTGACTGATTTCATCGTCAGAATGCAGGGTGTTTACCTGATCCATTGATTTGGGAGATTGCTTAGTGTCATCCTGCAGGCTGCTTCCACTGTGTGCCATGCAGATAGTGCTCCCACACCAGAACAATTGCTAGATTTGTAATCATCTCAATTTAGCAGAGTGCTAATGTCACCCAGCAATGGGCCATGTGAAGGGATTGTGGATGGACACTTGAACCAAAGCTGTAATGGGCAGATGTATCTGTGGCAGGGAGATTGGGGAGGATGTGGAGAGGTCGCTTTCTCCCTCATGTCACAGACAGTCCAGCAGTTCTACCCAATAGGACTCAGCCAGCTTGATCAGCAGAACATCCTCCCAGGTCAATTCCTCATCTCTGCATCCCTGAGTGAACAGAGTTCAGCAGCCAGGGAGGACAACTGGTTTAGTGATCTGCCCCTCTCCAGGGTGTGATCACCAGGGGAGAGATGAAGCACCCTCAGCTCCACATGGACACCCCCAGACCTGATCACACCCCCTCCCCTACACTGGGCTCTGAAACAGACAGAAAACCAGCAGCAGCCCATCAAATCCAGAGAGTTAGTGTTTCTCTCTCAACCCTCAGTAAACCAATCACTCAACAGGCCCAGTTCTGTGCTGGGATTGGCTCAGCCCAGCCATCAGTCCCATGGAGCCATTGAACTAAGATGGAGGATGCATTGACCAATCAGCTCCCAGACACTAGAAACAAGGAGGCGGTGCTTTATTGATCATTTGATGACTGGTTGAACAGAGTTTGTTTGTGTTTCCTGTACAGGAACAAGGTGATCAATGAAGCAGAGATCAGAGAGACAGCTGTCACAGTCAGGCTCACAATCAGGACCACCTCAGACTCCACACCTACAAAGCAATGAGAAACCAATGGTTAGTGAAGCTAACACTGAGGGGGAAATGGAAACCAGCAGACAGCCAACTCACCCCCTGGAGACCTCTCCTCCATCCTTCCCTCAGCCTCATTCAGGGAGGCTGTTGCCAGCTTGGTCCCATCAGTATCCAGAATGAGCAGGGGTCCAAGTGAGGCCTCAGCCTCCCACTTCAAACCAGCTTCACTCTCTGCAATATCAACCATTCCAGTTAGAGAGGGGAAAGGGGGGAGCTCCCACATCTAGAGGATCAATGTCCTACCAGCTTCAGCTCCAAGATCTCTCCTTCCTCTTGATCCAAATCCCAAATCCCTTGTGGTCCCACAGTTCCCCACATGGCAACAGGCACAAATGTCAAAGCTCGATTCCTCCAATGGGGTCCAGCTAAACAAGAGAAATCAGTCAACCAGGTTGTGCATCATTTCTCCACACAAACACATTCCTGAGGGAGAGAGGGGGAACTCACACATTCTGCATCTTCTGCCAAGTACAAGCTTTGTTCCTGGAATCTCTCCGATCCACTGGAACAACTCTCAGGTGACAGGTGATGAAAACCTGAGGGACACATTCAACACAAGTGCTTATTGAGTGACTCCCTCCCAACATGGAGAGCCCAATGATCAGCTTCCACTTACCAAGGAACGCTCATCCCCAAAGAAACGGAAGGCATCCAGGTCAAAGCGGAGCTTGTCCGGCTCCCGCTCCTCTCCTGGCAACACAAAGGTTGAAAAGGAATCCTCAGCTTTGCTGTCCAGGAGGCAACTGAAGAAAGATGGGAAAAGAGACATGAAGTGAATCCAGAGAAGCCATTGAGATGGGAGGAGCTGGAGAAAGCAGAGAGCTCCTTACCCATTGGAGTCAATGATGCTGTAACTGGGCCTGGAGTCCTGGCCTGGCCTCAATGTAGCTACACAGCGGTCAATGTAGAGCTTCAGGGCCATGTGGTTGCTCATTGAAACAGAGGCCTCAATGTGAATGAGCTCACCCAGGTAGTAGACAGTCGAAGTGCGCTCTGTAAGCCAGTCACCTGAAGGACAAGAGGACAAGGGTTGGAGACAGTGGGTATAACTCCCAGTGAGTGAGGACAGGAAATCACTCACTATCCACCCATCACATACCATTCATCAGGCGCAGTGAGAATGACAGATGCCCTTCTCCAGACCTGGTGGAGCTGAATGGGATCCAGGTGGGTTTGATGGGGTCACTGCTCACATTGCCCTTCCTGGAAACACAGTGGAGCCATTTTAGGACAAGGTCAGAGGTCACTAGCAGCTGGAGATCTTATTGACAATCGAGGAAAGATTCTCACCTCAAATAACGACACTCAATGGGAACGACAGCTCCATTGGTTCTCACAATAACAGATCCACGATACTCTGGGCTGTGGCTCAGGTGGGTGCTGTAGATCAGGAAATCTCCACTCATCTGAAAGACAGCAGCTTAAGGAATGAAGAACTGATGTGAAATGAGAATGTTCTACACTGGGGTTAACAATGAACTCATCCCATTAGAACAATTCTTCAGGGGGGGGGATTGACAGGGTCAGTGTGAAGAGGCTGTGCCCCCCTCCTCCCCAGGCTGCCAAGAGTCTGTTGGTGGGGGGGAGTGGGGTGTGGGGGGAGGGGGGGGAGGTGTCGGGGTTGGCGGGGGCGGGGGTAGTCCAATGTTGGACTGGGGTAAACAGTAAGATGTCTGACAACACCAGGTTACAAACAGGCTATTGTTCACAAACTACCCAGCCTTCAGGAGAACAGTGACCACAACCCCACACAACCCTGCCACAGCAACCTCTGCAAGACATGCCGGATCATCAACATGGATGCCATCATCTCACATGAGAATACCATCCACCAGGTACACGGGAAATACTCTTGGAACTCAGCCAACATTGTCGACCTGATACGCTGCAGGAAAGGATGTCCCAAAGCATGGTACATTGGGGAGACCATGCAGACACTACGACAACAGATGAATGAATATCGCTCAACAATCACCAGGCAAGACTGTTCCCTTCCTGTTGGCAAACACTAGAGGTCACGGGCATTTGGCCTCTGACCTTTGGTTAAGTGTTCTCCAAAGCAGCCTTCACAACACACAACAGCGCAGAGTCGCTGAGCAGAGACTGATAGCCAAGTTCCACACACGAGGACAGCCTCAACAGGGATCTTGGGTTCATGCCGCACTATCTCACCCCCATGACTTGCCTGGGTTTGCATAACCTCACTGTCCTGTCTGGAGACATTGCGCATCTCTTTAACCTGGGCTTAATGCTCTTTCCACTCACATTGTCAGCCTCTTTAAGACTTGAACAGCAAGTTAGTTGTAAAGATTCACATTCTAATCAGTAATCTGTAAACTGTCTGTGCTTTATATGCTCTGCCTGAGGCCAGAACTCTCCATTCACCTGATGAAGGGGCAAACCTCAAAGGCTTGAGTTTACTAACAAATAAATTGGTTGGACTTAAACCTGGTGTTGTCAGACTTCTTACAGGGGAGGGGGGAAAAGAGAAGAGGAGAGAGTCATCTCAGGACAGGGGTCAGTCATTTAGGATTAACGTGGTCAGGAATTTCTCCATCTGGCAGCGAATGAATCGAAGAACAAAGAACAAAGAACAGCCCGGCACGGGAAACAGGCCCTTCGGCCCAACGAGCCCATACTGCCATCTTAAAGCATTTTCCTACACCTACCCTGCCCTGTGTGTATGTGAATGGTACCCCTATTTTAACCAGATTCAGAGGAGAATAGTGTAGGGACAATTTGTTACACCAATCAGCCTAACAGCACATCTTTGGGGTGTGGGAGGAAACCGGAGCACCCGGAGGAATCCCACGCAACCACAGGGAGAATGTGTAAACTCCCACAGACACCGGCCCAAATCCATGTATCTGCACAGTGAGCAGTGATAGCCACTGAGCTGTTGTGGTGCCCATCTGCTGGTCCAGGTTTAAGCACACACATCGACACAAAGTACTAGGCCACTCTCGAAACATCCAAGAGCAGCCCACGCACGACCCACCGTGTGCATGCCCCTCGTTTGACAACAAGGTGGACCGACACACCTGTGAATTAAAAGAGACAAAACATTAACATGTAGTATTACATTTCCAGTAACGTCCCGAGGCTCTGACCCTTTTTAAAACCGTCTCCTTATAACCCTCCATCCCTGTTTCACTCATGTGCCTATCTAAGGAAACCTTAAACAAGTCCAGTGTGCCTGCCTCCACCACCTTACTTGGCAGTGCATTCCATCCCCCCCACGACCCTCTGATGAAAAACCTCCCTCTAGTATCCAAATTATACTTCTCCCCCCTCACCCTTAGCTCGTGGCCCCTCGTGATATTTGTCTCCAATCTAGGAAAAAGCCTGCCACTGTTGACTCTATCTATACCCTTCATTATTTTATACACCTCTATCAGATCCCCCCTAAATCTCCGTCTTTCAAAGGAGAAAAGCCCCAGTTTACCCAATCTTTCCTCATACCCCAGTCCTTCCATACCAGGCAGCATCCTGGTAAACCTCCTCTGCTCTCTCTCCAGGGTCTCCGCATCCTTCCGGTAGTAAGGTGACCAGAACTGGACGCAGTACTCCAAATGCAGTCAAACCAACGTTCTGTACAACTGTAGCATTAGACGCCAGCTCTTATACTCTATACCCCTTCCTATAAAGGCTAGCATTCCGGAAGCTTTCTTCACACCCTTCTCCACCTGGGTTGCCACCTTCAGAGACTTGTGCACTTGCACTCCCAGGTCCCTCTGCATTTCTATACTCTTAATTGGTCTACCTTTTATCATGTAACTCCTCCCTGCATTATTCCTTCCAAAATGCATCACCTCACATTTGTCAGGATTAAGTTCCATCTGCCATCTATCTGCCCAATATACCAGCCTATCTATATTCTGCTGTGTCACCTGACACTCCTCCTCACTATCCACCAATCCTGCCATCTTGGTGTCATCTGCAAACTTGCTGATCACACCACGTACGCCCCCTTCCAAGTCGTTTATATATATTACGAAGAGAAGAGGTCCCAGTGCTGAGCCCTGCGGCACACCACTGGTGACAGACCTCCAGCTGGAAAAGGACCCTTCCACTACAACTCTGTCTGTGGAATTCTCTCCAGCCCCAGAGAGCCGGGAATGGTCACTCACTGAGAATATTCAGTACAGAGGCATTTCTTCCTGGCCATTGGGGGAATCATGTTGTAAAGACAGGAACATGGAGGCTGTGGGAAGCTCAGTCCTGATCATAATGAGTGGGGAACGGGCTGAAGGGCCTCATCTGGTTAGCAGTGTTGCTATGCAACCTCAGCCCTTGCTGCAAGGAGAGATCATTAGCACAAGACCAGAATTAACAGGGAAGGGATTCAATAAAAGCTTCAGTTCACAGGAAAAGGAGCTACAAGTTCTCAGGAGTTGGGAGCAGGGAAATAGCACAGTTTGGAATCAGGGAGCCTTTTATTCCAATGACTGGGAAAGTGGGAAGTGTGGAGTTCCTCTTTAGTCCAATCCATCTCAACTCCCATTTCATTCAGATTCAACCCATTTCTATTCAACTGGACTGAAACTCAACCCTCAGTTGAGTTGATCTGAATGAGGGGGAAATCAAACTGAAAAATCCTCAAAATAGGAAAAGCTGGGAGGAAGCAAAGAGAAGCTTCCAGAACAATGGGGTTGGAGAGACTCAGACCAGTGAAAGTCAAATCCTGAATAGAAAGCTAGTTTGGCCTTTAGAAAGCAGGAGACAGCTATCTCCTCAATATCAATGAGATCTGACCAAGTGTTGGAGTGAAGAGTGGGGAACAACCTCCAGCCCCAGCTCAGAGGCAGAGTTTGAGGATTCACATTCCCTGCAATCTGTTGCCACACTCATGGAGCCCATAGTCAAAGAGGACAGTGTGGTTCTGAGAGTAGATCCTGGTTGGCCGACAACCTGCTGTCCCCAGGGTCAGATCAGCAGCTTTAACCAGGTGCCTGGTTCCAAATAAATCCAGCTGGACCCTGAGCAGCAGCTTGTCCTCTCCACACTGCACCCTCACACTCTGCACTGGAGACACACCTTGACCCTCAGACACACGCAAATGGGAATCAAAGGGAGGCCCAGGAGGAGGGAGTGTCTGAGGCCTCGGGGTGTCTTTGACTATTCCCCATGGAAACTGTTGCCACGTATCAGAGCAACAAACAGCTCCAACTAACACCAGCACTGGGAAGAAACCCCTCACTCCAAAATCCCCCATCATAACAAACAACTCAAGCATCCCTTCAGGCACCAAGTAACACCTTTTATACACACAGCCCACACTCAGCTGACAGCAATTTACACACACACACCCCCCGGGGCTTTTTTTAACCAATCAGGTTGGTTTTTTTTCCGATGATATAGACTGTATTTTATTTCTCAGAGACAAAAATGGTTTATTTTCCAATGCAGCAGAGCTGACATTTCCATTCGAATCCCAGTCAGTTGAGGGTGAGCCTGTCAAACAGGTCCTCTCCCAGGCCATTCTCAGGGGCTCCCAGTCTCTTCAGGTTGGTGATGTGATCTCCAAGCTTCTTGATCATCTTCACTTGTTCATCCAAGTAGTGAGTCTCCAGGAAGTCACACAGATGAGGGTCAGAGTTCCCAGAGGAGAGTTTGTGCAGATCCAGCAGACTCTGGTTCACATTCTTCTCCATCTGCAGAGCTCTCTGCATTGCCTCCAGACCATTGCTCCATCAACAGGTCCAGGCAGCGGGCGATGGACGGGGCCGTCCGTCCCGACTGCCTGCCCCTCTACCACGGCTACGCTCGCAGCCGGGTGTCCCTGGAGAGGGAGCACGCGGTGTCCACGGGCACTGTCGAGGCCTTCCGTGCCCGTTGGGCACCGCAGGGTCTTTCGGGTCAGTCTTTCGGGTCGTTCTTTTGGGTGGGTCGAACCAAACAAACAAACTCAAATTACATTCGGACAAAGAAAAAGGGGGCGGCTCCCTAAAAGTCAGTGTCCAAAGTCTTTTCCTCTCTTTGTCCATATTCCTTCCTTATCTAGAGTTATCCCACCCACTCCTGTTGTACCTTTCCAATCCCATTCTCTGTGGAACTGGATCAATCCTCAATCCCTATCTCCTCCACTCTTTAACACCATTTCATATCAATTCTTTATCTTTTTCTGTTTTGATGAAATCCTTGATATGGAAACACAGAAACTAGAAGCAGGAGTGGGCCATTCGGCCCTTTGAGGCTGTTCCTCCATTCATTTTGATCCTGGCTGATCATCAAATTCAATATTCTGAAGTGTTCAATACCGTAGTGTTGGACCTTCACCTGATACTTGTCGCCCTTTGTGGAACTCACTGCGTAACGTACCTGAGTTCAAAAGGGCCACTGCAAACTGGTCAAGGTGAGTGAGGGGACATTGACCCACTTTTCACTTTCCAACACATTGTCCCACATTAAACTCTGCTGCCATCATGTCACTCACCTACTTCATCCTTCAATGTCTCCTTCCCACTTGCTGCTTCCACTGGCACCAACTACGATACAATCAGTAAAGATACACAACGATACCTCCTCCATGATCATCCACAACACAGGTCCCCCACATGGCTGTGTCCTCAGCCCCTTACTAGACTCCTTATACACCTATGGCTGTGAGGCCAAATTCCCCTCCAACTCCATTTTTCAGTTTGCTGATGGCACCACCGTAGTGGGTCAGATCTCAAACAATGATGAGATAGGACAGAAATGAGATCGAGAATCTGGTGAACTGGTGCAATGACAATAATCTCTCCCTCAGTGTCAACAAAACAAAGGAGATCATCATCGACGTCAGGAAGCATAATGGAGGTCACGCCCCTGTCTATATCACCGGGGATGAACTGGAAATGGACGACAGCATCAAATTTCTCGATGGCCACATCACCAACAACCTGTCCTGGTCCCTCCGTGCCAACACCATCATTCAGAAAACCCACCAATGCCTCGACTTTCTCAGGTGACGAAGGAAATTTGGCATGTCCCCTACAACTGTCACCAACTTTTACAGATGTACCACAGAGAGCATTCTTTCTGGTTGTATCACAGCTTGGCATGGCTCCTACTCTGTCCAAGACCGCAAAAACTTACAAAGGGTCATGAACGTAGACCAATCCATCACACAAACCAGTCTCCTATCCATTCACTCTGTCTACACTTCCGGCTATCTTGGAAAAGCAGCCAGCATAATAAAGGACATGTACAACTCAGACATGCTCTCTTCTAACTTTTTCCATCGTGATACAGATACAAAATTCTAAGGTCACATACCAACTGGCCTAAGAACAGCTTCTTCCCTGCTGCCATCAGGCTTTTGAATGGACCTACCTCACAAGTTGATCTTTCTCTATACCCTATCTATGACAGTAACATTACATTCTGGCTATCTCCTTTCTTTCTGAATGAACTGTATGCTTTGTCTGTATAGCAGGCAAGAAACAATGCTTTTCACTGTAAACCAATACATGTGACAATAAGAAATCAAATCAAAATCTTCTGACCCCATCGTGGTTTCTCATTGAACACACCCCTCGCCTCTGCGAAACCCATGGATGGGATTCACTATCGGCAGAACGATAAGAACCCACCAGCCCAAGTGACCAGAAAATCCCACCCAACCTTAAACAATTTATTGGAGTTGTTTGAAGAAGTAAAATGTGCCGTGAATAAAGGGGAACCAGTGGATGTGTGGTACTTAGGTTTCCTGAAGGTATTTAATAAAGTGCCACATCAAAGACTGTGGTGAAAAATAAAAGTTCCTGGTGTGGAACGGACCGGGGAAATGTTCCATTTTACTCTGGGAGAAAAAGTGTTGGATTGGAACGAAGAACAATACAGGAACAAGCCCTTTGGCCCACCAAGTCTGCAGCAATTTGTAATCCTGATTTAGACCATTACTTGTTCCCCATGTGCAGTTTCTATCTCTCTGTTCACCTCCCGTTCATGTGTCTATCAAGATACACCTTGAATGTTGCTAATGTGCCTGATTCCACCACCTTCTCCAGCAGCGAGTTCCAGGCACCCATCACTCTCTGTGTGAAAAACTTCCTCCACACATATTCTCGAAACTTCACCCCCTCACCTGGGACTTGTGCCCTCTTGTAGTTGATTCTTCCACCCTTGGAAAAAGCCTCTGACTATCCACCCAATCTCTGCTTCTCATGATTTTGTTGACCTCTGTCAGGTCCCCCCTCAGCCTCAGTTTTTCCAGAGAAAACACCTGAGTTAATTCCATCTTTCCTCATACCTTCAAACCATCCAGGGGTGACTGAACCTGTTTGTTTAGTGACTGTAATTAATGTCACTCCCCATGGATACTAAATGTGTCACTCGGGGGCTCCCTCTTCTAATAATAAGGGAATCATTTCAGTGAGAATCATTTCAACCACCCCCAGCAATAACAGGGAGCAGTGACTCTACAGAGCGGGAGAGGAGAGATCGGAATCTGGGAATAATGAATTGAAATGTTACAACAATGGATCAGAATCTGGGAATAAAGGATCGGAATATTACAACAATGGATCGGAGTTTAACTGATGGACTTAACTATCTTGTGTTGGAGGCTTATTGGATGACATTAACTTGGCGAATTTATGGGCTAATTTTTGTGATTCAAGCAGGTTACTACCCTGTCCTCGCTATTGTTGGTATCCCGGGTAAGTCTCTAACTCCAGCTGCCTCACTCTTGTTTTTGTTTAAGTTTTGAGAAGACTGAAGCTGTTGACTTCAGTTGCAATCACAAATTTGGAAACATTCCTCTGCTCACCACTTGCACAGGAAACTCCAGCTGAGATTAAACTATAAAGCATGGTTTAATTTTCCACAAACATACGAGGGAGAGGTTTCACAACATTCACCTCTTCTTACACTCACACAATCAATGGGGGATCGGGAAAGAGAAAGCGGGTTCAGGACACAGCCAGAGTGAAATACAAGGACGGGTTTTGTATGTGTCCAGAGTCGGGAATCGTGAGTCAATAGGAATGTTCCTTCTGAGGGGAGGTTGAGTGGTTGTTGAATTCTTTGTCTTCCATCCTCCATGACGGAAGAAGGTACATAGAATGAGTAAGTCTGTAGGTCTGAGTTCCAATATTCCAGCAGTCAGCAGGTTTGAAAAGGGTTGGAGTTCCCTCTGCTGCCACCAGCTTGGTGATAGACAGCACAGGCCATTGCCTGGAGTTCTGCTCATATTCCAGATAAGACAGGAATTGCTGGAATTCAGTTCCAACAAACAACACAACAGCATCTTTCAGAGGTGGTCATTTGATGGAGCTGCTCAATGTTGGACGCAGGGTGACTGGAATCTTGAGGTTTAATTGAGTCAGGAGTTCTTTGCTGTCGGAGACACTGGTCACGAGT
Source organism: Carcharhinus amblyrhynchos (assembly GCF_965287045.1). NCBI lineage: Eukaryota > Metazoa > Chordata > Chondrichthyes > Carcharhiniformes > Carcharhinidae > Carcharhinus > Carcharhinus amblyrhynchos. The sequence goes on from NC_137356.1 coordinate 19,625,270, forward strand.
CAGTAAACAGGCTCTCTTTTCCAAACCGGTTGGAGTCACGAATGTTGTGGCCATTTGCACCATTCTGGGAGATTGCGACCTGTGAAGAATTGTCTATGTTTGAAGGTGCTTGGATCAGGCTGACTGTCCGTGTAGCCATCGTTATGTTGAAACTCAGGCAAGGCATCAGGTGACCAGCTGCAGATTCTTTTTTCAGGTTGGCTAATGTCCATTTTGAAAAGAACTGAAAAAATTGTCTTTATAAAGTACCCCAGCTGATGAATAAATATCTGTACAGGCAGTTTCTGTCACACCTCAACCGTGACAGGAAGCAACACTTGAATCAAACTGTGAGTGTCCAGACCATCGAGCTGTGGACTTCCCTCCCTGCACCTCTCTACTGCTCAACCTCACTTCACCATTTGAAAAATCACTCCTTAACACCCAACTATTTTACCCAACCAAAAATACATTTCAAAACCTCAATGTCCTGAATGAATCTGATAGGCTTGCTTGCATAATGATGGACAGTTTTCCTATTTATTCCCCATCCACACAGTGAACTCAGTGATGATCGTGGTCCTAGCTCAGGGGAAGTGCGGTCTCTCCAAATGTGTAACGCGTTACCTCGTGGCCATGGCGACGGCAGATCTCCTGGTAATCATCTTGGATGTGGTATTGAGACAGATTCCAATTGTTTTTTGGGAACAGTTTACTTTCCTGTACGATGTCCTAGTGTGTAATATCCACGGTGTGCTGCTTCATGCAGCCACTGACTGTTCCGTCTGGTTCACTGTCGCGTTCACCTTGGATCGATTTGTGGCTATTTGTGGTGAGAATCTGAGAACGAAATATTGCACCGAGAAAATGGCAGCTGTGGCCCTGGGAACCGTGAGTGTGCTGAGCTGTTTAAAGAACACGATGTGGTATTTTATATACACCGGTCGGTATTTGCTGTTCAACTCCCCCTTCTTTTGTTTTGTATCGGAATCTGTTCGGTTTTCTGACGTCTGGGTTTCGATTGAGTTCCTCCACCACATTCTGACCCCATTTGTACCATTTGTCCTGATTCTGCTGTTCAACATTTTCACCGTGAAGCACATTTTAGTGAGCAACAGAGCTCGCAAGAGACTGTGAAATCACAGCGTTGGGGAGAGTCCCGGAGATCCAGAGATGGAGAAGCGAAGGAAATCCATCATTTTGCTCTTTAGTCTCTCAGCAAATTTCATCCTGTTGTGGGCAACATTTATGATATATTCCATATGGTACCGCATGTGGTTGTTGCGATATCGATCTGTAGACATGCATGTAATTGTAGCTGAATTTGGCTTCATGCTGCAGCTCCTGGGCTGCTGCACAAACACTTATATTTACGCTGTGGTTCAGGCTAAGTTCAGAGAGCAGTTGAGGAATGTGTTTAAATATCCCTTCATTACAATTGTGCAATTATTGAATGATGAAAAGAAGTGAATCCCTGAGATTAAGAATGTTTGCTCAATAACACAATATTGGTTTGAATTTATTTGGACCATCAGGAAAGGGAATGTGGCTGACAGGGTGACTTAATCGGACAGGACCTGAAATCTCCCTTTCCTGATGGCCAGATGCGTTTATTGGATTACATTAGCGGCAGTTCAGTGGCAGACGGTACTCACAGTGTCTGCTGATGGGAAAATCATTTCCCTACTTCTGAATTTCATGCACATTCACTAAATTATAACTTTCCCAGAATAAGTCTGACCATCAAGGTGAGGTCAGCAGCAAACAACAAACTCATGCTGCTCGGCTTAGGGTAAAGCTGAGCAGCACCAGGTGAAGTGGTCAGTTTGGATAAGTGGTGGGTGGGGGTCTCTGAGGCAAAGAGGGAGGGGTGAGGAGAATGTTCACAGACATGGACTTGTTCTTGTTGGTAAGAGTCATCAAGGTTTACAGCATGGAAGCAGGCCCTTTGGCCCAACTTCTTCATGCTGTCCCAGCTTTTACTATTAAGCTAGTTCTAAATGCCCCCGTTTGGCCATGTCCCTCGATACCAAACTTACCCGTATAACTATCTAAATGCTTTTTAAAAGACAAAATTGTACCCACCAATTTATTAAGATCCCGTTGCAATCCTGGATAGCCTTATTTACTGTCCACTATGCCACTAAGCTTGGTGTCATCTGCAAACTTACTAACCATGTCTCCTAAATTCTCATCCAAATCATTAATATAAATGACAAATAGCAGTGGTCCCAGCACCGATCCCTGAGGCACACCGCTGGTCACAGGTCTCCAGTTTCAAAAACAACCTCTACAAACACCTGCTGTCTTCTGTCTCAATCCAATTTTGGATCCAATTGGCTACCTTCCCCTGGACCCTGTGAGATTTTACCTTCTGCAGCAACCCACCATGCGGGACCTTGTCAAAGGCCTTGCTAAAGTGCGTTTAGACAATGTATTATGAGTGGGGAAGGGCAATAAACTGATTGGTGGGTGGTTTGGGGGTAAAGGAGTCAGAATGCAGACGTTGCCTGGCCGATAGGACGGGAGCGTCCTGTCAGATAACGGGTCCTGAATGTCTAAGGGGGGACAGTTATGCCACAAAGGGAAGGTCCACACTCAGAGGGAGAGCTGCAGCTTGACAGAGGGCAGGCTAACAGTGTCTGAGGGTGAATTGAGGGATGTACATTTCAAAACGGGGCTTTGTAATGAGGAGAGGAAGTCCCAGGTGAAGACATAGAGGAGACACACTCAGACACTGAGGATGATGGTGAGGATTCTGAGGAAGAGGCCTGGAATGTCCCAGAGGTGTGAGTCTCATGGAGAGATGTACCAGGGAGGTCAGACACCATTTGATTTGATCTGATTTTGTGCAGGAATGAGACACAGAATGAGGATCCCATCAGCAGGAAACCACTGAGATGCCAGGATGGTCGCCACCTCCACCAGCCTCGTCCCTGCCACCCCCACAACAATTTTTAAAGCCACATCCTCTTCCAGCCAGAAGGGCAAAGCAGACGTTTACCCCCCACAGCTGTGGGTGAATAAGTGTGCAATGCTTCAACAGCCAGACCAACTTTGTGCCTCTTCACACCTTCATTCTCTTTTCCTCACATTACATCTTGATGTGACATCAGTGTCTGAGAGAGAGGCGGCTGCTGTCTTTGACTCCATCTTGTCTGTGATAACTTTAACTTTGTCTACTGACCGCTGTTCTCCATCACTTCCTCCTCATCTGGCCCCAGGACCTCCACATCTGGCACAGCTGCAGCTGTCCGGCCCCATCCATCCATATGTCCGCCCCTCGATCCGTCCCTCCCTCTCCTCCTCCCTCCCTCCTTCTCTCCTTCACTCTCTCTCTCACTCATGCACACACGCACACACACACACACACACACACACACACACACATATATACACAAACACCAGCGGACACACACAAGCCTGCATGCGCATGCACGCATTCCTCCGTATCTTCTCCATGGTAAGCTATTGCAGGAGATACGGAGGCATGGGATTGAGGGTGATTTATTGGTTTGGATCAGGAATTGTCTCGCTGTAAGAAGAGAGGGTGGTGGTTGATGGGAAATGTTCATCGTGGAGTTCAGTTACAAGTGGTGTACCTCAGGGATCTGTTTTGGGGCCACTGCTGTTTGTCATTTTTATAAATGACCGAGATGAGGGTGTAGAAGGATGGGTTAGTAAATTTGCTGACGACACCAAAGTCGGAATAGTTGTAGACAGTGAGGATGGATGTTACAGTTTGCAGAGGGACATAGATAAGCTGCAGAGCTGGGCTGAGAGGTGGCAGATGGAGTTTAATATGGAAAAGTGTTAGGTGATTCACTTTGGTCAGAGTAACAGGAGTACAGAATATAGGGCTAATGGAAGGACTCTTAGTAGTGTTGACGGGCAGAGAGATCTTGGTGTCCATGTGCATAGCTCCCTGAAAGTTGGCACCCAGGTTGATAGGTTTGTTAAGAAGGCGTACGGTGTGTTAGCTTTTATTGGTCGAGGGATTGAGTTTAGGAGCCGTGAGGTCATGTTACAACTGTACAAAACTCTGGTGCGGCCGCACTTGGAGTATTGCGTACAGTTCTGGTCACCACATTATAGGAAGGATGTGGAAGCATTGGAAAGGGTGCAGAGGAGGTTTACCAGGATGTTGCCTGGTATGGTGGGAAGGTCTTATGAGGAAAGGCTGAGGTTTTTGAGGCTGTTTTCATTCGAGAGAAGAAGGTGAAGAGGTGACTTAATAGAGGCAAACAAGATGATCACAGGGTTAGAGGGTGGACAGTGAGAGCCTTTTCCCTCGGATGGAGATGGCTCGTATGAGGTCGCACGATCCACCGCGTGTATGCCCCTCGTTAGACAACAAGGCGAACCGAATCACCTGTGGATTAAAAGAAAAGACATCGATAAACATACAAAACTTATACAGACATTTACGGAATCCCCAGAAGCTCAGAAATAAAGCAAGTGAGCCAGAAAATATGTTGGAAGGTCGGTAGGAATCAATTGATTCCCAGGGACGTCCCAAGGCTCTTGATCTTTATTTAGAAAAGTCTCCTGTTTCCCTCCATCTCTAGTCCGCTCATGTGTCTATCTAAGTAAACCTTAAACAACTCCAGCGTACCTGCCTCCACCACCCCACTTGGCAGTGCATTCCACACCCTCACAACCCTCTGTGTGAAAAACCTCCCTCTAACATCTGAATTATTCTGTGTTCTAAGTCTGCACACAAACACACACACACACACACACACACACACACACACACACACACACACACACACACACACACACACACACACAGACACACACACACACACACACCCCTCTGCTTCAGGATAATGGGGACATTTATTGACACATTAAGTCACACCCAATCCCCTTGTGTCTCTGCATCCACTGGCCACATACTGGGCTGTGAATTGGGGCTCGTTCCCCAATCATTTTCTCAAGCAGAACCCTCACAGGGTTTGGCTTCAGTGCCGTGTGTTTCTGAGGTTGATGACACATTCAGCCCAGCAGTCAGTCCCTCTCTCACTCACACAGTCTCATTGCTTGATGTCCATATTGGAGAGTGTTGCTGCAATGCCATCCTGCCACTTTTCCTGGCGGAGTGAAGGGGCTCCTTCACCCCCTTGTGCCTCTGGATGCTGGAACCTGGGTGGTCCGCACAGCCACTCACCTCCCCCCCTTCCCCCCACTCCCGTCATCTCTGTCCAGGCTCCCTTGCTCAGGCTGGAGGGGTTTTGGTGACACATCGCTGGAGAGAAGCAACTCCTGGTGTTCCAGGAAATTCAGGAGAAGGCTCAGGGAGACATCAGGAATCTATCGAGCCGGTCCCTGTGTAAACCCTGACTGTGCAGGGGAGAGAGGGCCCAGAATTGAGGGGAGTGGGAGTGAGGGGGTGTCCCAGGGGGTGAAGGGACTGGGGGAGGGGACTGAGGGGGTGTCCCGGGGGTGAAAGGACTGGGGGAGGGGAGTGAGGGGGTGTCCCAGGGGTGAAGGGACTGGGTGAGGGGAGTGAGGGGGTGTCCCAGGAGGTGAAGGGACTGGGGGAGGGGAGTGAGGGGGTGTTCCAGGAGGTGAAGGGACTGGGGGAGGGGAGTGAGGGTGTGTCCCAGGAGCTGACAGGACTGGGGGAGGGGAGTGAGTGGGTGTCCCAGGGGGTGACGGGACTGGGGGAGGGGAGTGAGTGGGTGTCCCAGGAGGTGAAGGGACTGGGGGAGGGGAGTGAGAGGGTGTCTCAGGGGGTGAACGGACTGGGGGAGGGGAGTGAGGGGATGTCCCAGGAGGTGACACTATCTCTGCAGGGCACTGAGGCCAGCATCGCAAGGATGGCGAGCTTGGCGCAGGACGGGCGCTCCATGGCAGCAGATGTCCGCACCGTGGCTCAGGTCATGAGGTCCGTGTCCAGGGTGGAGGACGTGGGGACCCACAAGTGTCAGCACCAGGGGATGGTGGGGTCTGACTCCAGCTGCCCCTCCCTCCCCTGAGAGCCTGAAGGGAAGAGGATCAGCAGGAGTCCAGCCCGGGACCCTCCTGCTGGATTAACTCCCACCCAGAGCCCTCGGCTGAGCTTTAGTAAGGCCCCCTGACCTTTCCCCCCTGCCCCCTGACCCAGCCTTCATTGAATAGAATAAAGTGACGTTAGATAACTTATATCGTTGTACTATATATAATGTACCACATGTATAATCTCAGAAAGTTATATCAATCAATTCCAGCCCTTTTATTCATTTATTTCTCATTTTCTTTACATTTGTACTTTAAAAATCTTCCATGTTTTGGTTTATAAAAGTGTTGATGACAGCGTGTAAATCAACAGATCGAAGCGTGTTTGATTCAATGTGCACCGTAAGTATGTATAACATGTTATAGCATGACAATAAACTCTTTGTTGCATTTATTTTGTATTTATTTGCATGTAGTACAAGTCTGGGGGTGAAGCTTCTCTATTTATAGGTATTTGTTATATTAATTCACCCACGGGCTATAGTTATGAAAATTTATTCACCCTTAAAAGGGGGAAACCAATTTTTTTTGCTTCCCCCTCCCGCGCCCCCCACCCCCTCCCTCCGGGCCCCGAGGCTTAAGCCTGCTCAGCCTAATGGTTAATCCGCCACTGCCTGCCGGGGACACGAGGGGCATCCAACTCTCTGACACCCCCCACCCCACCCCTCCCTGCCACTCACACACCTCCAGGGAGGGCAGCAGTCAAACATCCGTGCTGCCCGAGAGCAGGTTCGGACCCACAAGCACCCTCAAGGACATTCTCCCCCCCACCCCACCCCCCCCACAGCCCCCACTCCCCTCCCCCCTCCCCTCCCCATCTCACAGGACACCCTCCAAGGCCAACTCACACAACAGGGCGTGGAAGTCCCCTCCACCTGGGCTGGAGGTGGATCCTGGGGAGGGATCTCGATGGAGTGGAAGGATGTGGAAGATTCAGAAAGTGTCGGCACTTAATGGGTGAATATCGGCCCCAGTGTGGATCAGTCACCATTGGATCGAATAGTCACCCACCGAGCCTCCACCTTGTCTGTTTCTGCTGACCCAGTGCCTCATCTCAGTGGAGTGTGAGGGTGGCAGTGCCCACACCAGCGATGCAGCAAGGAGGCACTGCTGCTGGCATGGAAGAGCGATCACCACCCCCCCTCCCCCACCACCACCCACCCCTCTCCACAGGATCCCCACCCACCCCTCCCTCCATCAAAGCAAACCCCTCTTATATCTAATACTGTCCTCCAGTGAGCTCAAGGCCGGGGGCTGTCGAGGTGCTGCCCACCTCGGCTGTGAGATGGATAATGAACACCCGGCTCCCTGATGTGGGTGGGGCCTGGAGTAAACGCTGTGTATCCACATTTCTGAATCCTATAATAAGCCCATTCGATGGTAGGACATGTGAGGCTCTCTGTCAGGCCGGAGTGAGACACATTGCTGAGGGTGAGAGGAGCATCGCTCTGTCCTCAATGCAACTCATCACCCACAGGTTCTGACCAATAGCTTCAGTGCCCTGTCCGTGACACCAGGCAACAGCCTGGGAGCACATTACTGGCACCACCTCACTGGTGAGATGTTGGTGTCCATGGTGAGAGAGCGAGTCGCTCCTAGTCCTGAAGCGAGACACAATGAGACCATTCCTAGCGCTTTGGCCCAGTCGGGTCCTGTCCATTTCCTAGGCTACATCCACCTCCTCCTCTGTGCGGTCACCCTCACAGCCCTCCTCAACATATTCCTCAGCCAAGGAGATGTGAAGCTCTTCCATCTCCTCCAGGCCCATCTGGTCTCCCCTCTGTAGCACAAGTTGTTGAGAGCACAGCAGACTGCAAGGATGTGGGAGACCCTCCGGGGGCTGGTGGTGGGGGTGGGGTGGGGGTGATAGTGCTTCTCTCTCTCTCTCTCTCTCTGGAGTTCTGCTGTGTGAAGAGAGGTCATCCTCTGGAGGCTGCTGTCTGAGGGTCTGAAGACATGTGTCTCTCTGTATCTCTGCCCAGAGGGATGAAGAGGCTGGAGAATCAGTAATTCACCTAAACCTGTCTGTTTCTCCAACTGATTTTGAAGGAGAGTTTCAGTCTATGAGAGGAATATTGCTTAAATTGGAACTAATAGAGGGAGCTCGCAGTTAAAGAATTGTATCTCATCATGTTTAAGTATTTCAATTGATAAAAGAACAAAGGATAAAGTACAGCACAGGAACAGGCCCTTCGGCCCTCCAAGCCTGTGCGGATCATGATGCCTGCCTAAACTAAAACCGTACGCACTTACAGAGTCCGTATCCTTCTATTCCCATCCTGTTCTTGTCTCCATCTAATTGCCCCTTAAATGCCGCTATCGTTCCTGCCCCCACCCCCTCCCCAGGCAGCCCGATCCAGACATTCACCACCCTCTGTGTAACATCTCCTCAAAACTTTTCCCCACACACCTTAAACCGATGTCCCCTAGAACTTAGCTTTTCTACCCTAGGGAACAGCATCTGACTATTCACTCTGTCCACACCACCCAGTCTTGGAGACCTCCATCAGGTCGCCCCACAACCTCTGTCGCTCCAGTGAGAACAGATCGAGTTTCTCCAACCTCTCCTCATAGCTAATACCCTCCAGACCAGGCAACATCCTGGGAAACCTCTTCTGTCCCCTCTCCAGAGCACCCACATCCTTCCGGGAGTGCGGCCAAAAGAATTATACACAGTTTTCTAAACGAGGCCTGGCTCAGGTTCTCAATGCCCTGAGCGATGAAGGCAGACATGCCGTCTGCTCTCTTAACATCTTACCCACCTGCGTTGCTACTTTCAGTGATCAGTGGACACGTCCACCCAGATCTCTCTGCCTGTCAATACTCCTAAGGGTTCCACCCTTAGTAGAAGGGTAAAAAATTGAGCTAATTCTTCTTGTTATAATTAAATTGTGTTGTTAAATAAAGTTTGTTTTGATAAAAGCTCCCCGGTATTTCAGTAGAATCACACCCGCAGTGAAACATATTATCTTCACACGGTCTAGTCTAACTTCATGATGTAAGCAGCACGGTGGCACAGTGTTTGGCACAGTGCCAGGGACCCTGGTTTGATTCCCGGCTTGGCTCACTGTCTGTGTGGAGTCTGCATGTTCTCCCAGTGTCTGCATGGGTTTCCTCCGGGTTGCTCCGGTTTCCTCTCAAAGACATGCTGGTCAGGGTGCATTGACCCAAACAGGAGCTGGACTGTGACGACTAGGGGAACTTCACAGTAACTTCATTGCAGTGTTAATGTAAGCCTGCTTGTGATGAATAAATAAAAAACACCGATGGCATTAATATCGATGGTAAAAGGGTGAAAACCCAGCACTAACCCTGATCGTACTCCACTAGTTAAAGCCTGCCAGAATTGGCCTATTTCTCCCTCACTTCACTTCTTGTCTTTTTTTTGATTTGATTTATTCTTGTCCCATGTGTTAGTATACAGTGAAAAGTATTGTTAACTTTACCTTGGAGTTTCTGATCTGGTTCCTGAACAGGGTGTGGCTGGCTGGGAGATGTCACACAGCTTGGCTGTGCTGTGCTGGAATGAACCACTTGTGTGGTTTGTGATAATTATAGGACAGATGTCAGAGGGAGGTTCTTTACTCAGAGGGTAGTAAGGGCGTGGAATGCCCTGCCTGCAGCAGTAACTCGCTAACTTTAAGGGCGTTCGAATGGTCAGTGGATAGGCATATGGATAACATTGGAATAGTTTAGGTTAGAGGGTCATTAGATTGGTTCCACTGGTCGGCGCAACATCGAGGGCCGACCAGTTGCTCCTTCCAAAGTGAATCATTTCACAGTTTTCCGCAGTGATGAGAACGGTGATGAAAGCTGATGAGTAGTGTGTGCACATTCACATGACCAAACATCCAAACAGTGGCCTGGCTTTAAGGAAATCTATTGGTCGTCTCATGCTTCAGAAACGAGCCAGACGCTCACAGAGAAGCTGCTCTCGCTTCCTGCCCATGACCCCTGACCCCGGCTTTCAGAATTTCCACGTCTAAGATCAGAATTATGGAAAAGAATTCCGCTTTCTTTCCCTGTCCCGCTTCTCACATTGAGGAATTTGGGATTTTTCCCGAATGGTACCCACTGTTGGCAATGAATGCCGGGTGGTACGGTGGCACAATGTTTAGCACTGCTGCCTCACAATGACAGGGACACGGTTTTGATTCCAGCCTTGGTGACTGTGTAGAGTTTACGCGTTCTCCCTGTGTCTGTGTGGGTTTCCTCCGCGTGCTCTGGTTTCATCCCAGATTTGTGGGTAAGGTGCATTGGCCATGCTAAATTACCTCTCAGGGTCAGGGGGACAAGCATGGTAAATACATGGGGTTACAGGTATAGGGTCTGGGTGTGATTGTTATAGGTGCAGGGTCAATGGGCTGAATGGCCTGCTTCTGCACTGCAGGAATTCTATGATTCTCTGAATCGATCTGAAATTCCTATCAACTTCCACATTGACAGACCCTCCCAATAATTGTCTGCTGATGTAGAACATAGAACACTACAGCACAAACAGGCCCTTCGACCCACAAGTTGCACCAATCACATCCATACCTACCAGGCCATAGAACTATCTGTAATTCCCAATCTCATTAAATCCCATGTACTCATTGAGAAGTCTTTTAAAAGACCCCAGCGAGTTCGCCTCTACCACCAACGACGGCACCGATTCCACTCACTCAGCACCATCTGAGTGAAAAACTTACCCTGAACATCTCATCTGTACTTGCTTCCCAGCACCGTAAACCTGTGTCCTCTTGTAGTGACCATTTCAGCCCTGGGAAATAGCCTCCGAGAATCCACCCTATCTATTCCTCTCAACACTTTATAAACCTCTATCAGGTCGCCTCTCAACCTTTGTCTCTCCAGGGAGAAGAGTACCAGCTCCCTCAACCTACCTTCATAAGGCATGCCTCCCAATCCAGGCAACATCCTTGTAAATCTCCTCTGCACCCTCTCAATAGCTTCCACGTCCTTCCTGTAGTGAGGCGACCAGAACTGCGCACAGTACTCCAAGTGGGGTCTGACAAGGGTCTTATAAAGTTGCAGCATTACCTCCCGACTCCTCAACTCAATCCCTCGATTAATGAAGGCCAGTACACCATACGCCTTCTTGACCACATCCTCCACCTGCGAGGCCTTCTGCTCCCCAACACTGCTAAGACTCCTACCCTTGATATTGTATTCCTTCATCCCATTGGTCCTGCTAAAATGGACCACTACACATTTATCCATGATGAAGTCCATCTGCCACTTCTCCGCCCAGTCTTGCATCCTATCTATGTCTCGCTGCAACTTCTGACATCCCTCCAGACTATCCACAACTTCACCAACCTTCGTATCAACGGCAAACTAACTAACCCATCCCTCCACTTCCTCATCCAGGTCATTTATGAAAATGACAAACAGCAAGGGTTCTAGAACAGATCCCTGGGGCACTCCACTGGTGACTGACCTCCATGCAGAAAAAGACCCATCCACAACCACACTCTGCCTTCTGCAGGCAAGCCAGTTCTGGATCAACAAGGCCAAAGCCCCTTGGATCCCATGCCCTCTCACCTTCTCAAGAAGCCTTGCATGGGGGACCTTATCAAACGCCTTGCTGAAGTCCATGTAAACCACATCCACCGCTCTTCCTTCGTCAATGTGTTCAGTCACATTTTCAAAGAACTCAACTAGGCTCGTAAGGCACGACCTGCCCTTGACAAAGCCGTGCTGACTATTTCTGATCATTCTAAACTTCTCTAAATGCTCATAAATCCTGTCCCTCAGAAGCCTCTCCATCAACTTACCAACCACTGAGGTTAGACTCACCGCTCGGTAATTTCCCGGGCTATCCCTGTTCCCTTTCTTGAAAATAGGAACCACATCCGCATTCCTCCAATCCTCCGGAACCTCTCCTGTCTCCATCGACGATGTAAAGATCATCGCCAGGGGCTCTGCAATCACTTCCCTCACCTCCCACAGTAACCTGGGGTACATCCCATCCGGTCCCGGTGACTTATCTATCTTGATAGAATTTAAAAGTTCCAACACATCCTCTTCCTTAACATCCACATACTCAATCTTTTCAGTCTGCCGCAAACCTGTAGCACAACCTCCCAGATCACTTTCCACCGTGAATACCGAGGCAAAGTACTCATTAAGCACCTCTGCCATTTCTTCCGGTTCCACACAGACTTTTCCCCCTTCACCTTTTATCGGTCCAATCCCTTCTCTTCTCATCCTTTTACTCTTCACATATTTGTAGAAGGCCTTGGGATTCTCCTTAATCTTACCCACCAAGGCCTTCTCATGACCCCTTCTGGCTCTTATTTATTTACCATTTATAATTATTTATTATATAATAATTAAATTTTAATTGTATCAGAATTATAATAACTATTATATTATTATATAGTTTTTTGTCCATATAAATAATTTGCAGGAAAATGTAACTGGTTTGTTTGGTAAGTTTGCAGACAGCACAAAGGTTGGTGGATTTGCGAATCGCGATGAGGACCATCAGAGGATACAGCAGGATATCGATTAGTTGGAGACTTGGGCAGAGATGTGGTAGATGGAGTTTAATCTGGACAAATGTGAGGGAATGCATTTTGGAAGGTCTAATACAAATAGGAAATATACAGTAAATGGCAGAGTATTGATAGGGAAGGGGATCTGGGTGTCTCGGTACACAGGTCACTGAAAGAGGCAATGCAGGTGGAGAAGGTCGTCAAGAAGGCATACGGCATGCTTGCCTTCATCGGCCGGGGCAGTGAGTTTAAAAATTGGCAAGTCATGTTGCAGCTTTATAGAAGCTTAGTGAGGCCGCACTTGGAATATAGAGTTCAATCCTGGTCACCACACTACCAGAAGGATGTGGAAGCTTTGGAGAGCCAGAGATACAAGTCAGTATGGACAAATTTTCCACAGCTTGTGACAACTTTGGACTCACCATCAACATTAAAAAGACTGAAGTCATGCACCAGCCTGCTCCTCATGTACCGTACACAGAACCCATAATCACAATCAAAGGGCAGAAACTGCAGGCAGTGGACCAGTTCACTGATCTTAGCAGCACCCTCTCCCAAGCAGTGACTATTGATACAGAAGTTAACTGCAGAATAGCAAAGGCAAGTTCTGCTTTCGGTAGACTGCGCTCCACTGTATGGGAACGTCGAGGAATCAGCTCACAAACAAAACTGAAGGTCTACAGCACCGCGGTACTCACTACCCTCCTGTATGCCTGTGAAATGTGGACTGTCTATCGAAGGCATGCAAGACAGCTCAATCATTTCCACATGACTTGTCTTCGCAGAATATTACACATTAGATGGCAAGACAAAGTACCAGACACTGAAGTTCTCTCTGGAGCAAATCTACCATCAGTCCACACACGGCTGATGAGAGCACAGGCCCGGTGGGCAGGTCATGTCATTGTTATCGGACAATAAATTTTCCAAATTTGGGTACACAATATGGAAGCAGAGTAAAGTTGCACTCAGAGCCTCCCCACTAAAGCTCACAAGGGAACAGACACAGACTCGCAGGCAAGGACATGCTTTTAGAATGCAAATGAGGGCTCGCACACAAAGGGAACCGGACAGGATGGCACCTACAAGATTGAAATTAAAAAGTACACCCCCATCCAACCAAATCAGCACCTCTGCTCTAATCAAGCAACCCTCTATGGAGAAACCTAAGGATTAGCATAACTAAGGAAGCATCCCTGGCCCCACAAACTTCCTGAGATCAGTCAAACACCCATTGTTCAAACCCCGGAGATTCTAGACCATTAATAAACCCATCAGACAGAAACCATTAACACACACTTAAAAACACCGTTACAATACTTGAAGACATCAAAACAGGATGGTCAGAGTCGAATACTGGAAACAAAACATTAGTATTTGAATTGTACAATGTATTGAAGTTCAGGTATAACTGTAACCCATTGCAGCGGGTCTTTAGAGTGCGTTCAGGACAGTTCGGTCTGTCTGTCCTGACTGCACCTCCGTCGACGTTAAAATAAAGCTGTCCCGCTGTTGAACCTGACCCTGAGTCCGGAGTGATCGTGTCCGCCCACTCGCGCTAACATCATCCATTTGCCGGACGAGCGCATATCCAAGCAGCTCCTTTTTGGGGAACTCTCTGCTGGAAGACGCTCGCATGGAGGGCAGAGGAAACATTACAAAAACACACTAAAGTCCTCCCTGAAGTCGCTTGACATAAACACGACCACCTGGGAAAGACTGGCACAAAACCGCCCTACCTGCTGCTGCCTCACCCACAAAGGCTGTCAAGCTTATGAAGCAAGGTGCAGTGCTGAAGCACAACTTAAACACCAGTTGCACAAATCCAGAGCCACCAGCGCAACAACTACAGTGCCCACACAAATCTGCCCAATATGTGCCAGGACATTCCGTACCCGAATTGGCCCTGATCAGTCATCTTCGGACACACCGCAACCAGCCTCAAAATGACTCATGGTGTCGAGGTCCTGATGGATGAACAACAAGATTGTGAGGCATGGACAAGGTGGACAGTAAGAAGCTTTTTCCCTGGGTGCAAGAGTCACTTACGAGGAAGCAGAGGTTTAAGGTGCCAGGGGCAAGGTTTAAAGGAGATATACGAGGCAGATTTTTGACACAGATGGTGGTGGATGCCTGGAACCCATTGCTGGGGGAAGGAATGGAAGCAGATACAACAGTGAGTTTTAAGGGGCGTCTTGAAAAATCCATGAATAGAATGGGAATAGAGGATATGATCTGCGGAAGGGGAGAGGGTTTGAGTTCAGTCAGGCAGCATGGTTGGTACAGGCTTGGAGGGCCAAAGGGCTGTTCCTGCCCTGTAAATTCTTTGTTCTTTGGTTGTTGTTATTTGTTGAACGCTTTCCCTTTCTGTCCGTCCAGTGTCTGCTTAGCTGCATTTTTGAAAATCTCAGAGGGTTCGAATTGAAATATTGAAAATATTGTGTTTGTTTATTCATTGTCAGTAATTTTAATCCCCAGAGAAACTCCTCTCTGTGGATTCCACTCCCACATAAATGTGAGGCTTCTTTCAATGTCCTTCCACAATGACTCAGTAACCTCGAGTGCTGACTGGTTCACTCTCTGCTGCCAAAGTCCAAACATGCTTCGGGAATTCTCAATAACCTTCCGTGTGCTACACACACTCTGGGAAGTGCAGAAGATATATTATCCCATCATCGCTGCTCTTGGCGTTCCCTGTAAGTGTCGCTGTTAACTCCATGCATCATGTTTAACTGTGGCATTTCTCCTCTGTACCTTTGGATTCCTTTTACTCTCTCAGCTCATTGATGGTCCTGGTAAGTAACATATGCTGAATTAGTGCTGTTCATGGTGAAGAAACATGAAGACAGAGATTTTGTGAGTTAAATCGCAATTTGCCATGTTCAGTGTGTTCTATGTATCTGTCTCCATGTGTCACACTGGAATATATCTGCCTAATTCTGTTTGTTACATGATCACCTCCTCACTTTGCCAGATGTTTCATTCTTTTACTGAATTGGCGTGGGCATCTGTGTGTTCAGCATTTATTGCCCAATCGTTCTTGCTCTTGGGACAGTGCAGATGAAGCAGCTTTTACTCTGCTGCTATATTTTGTGATATCGGAACGCCAGCAATTCCAGACTCCACGGACTTTTACTCAGAAATCATGAAGGAACGGCAGTATATTCCCAAGTCAGGACACGGAATAAAATTCTGATGCTTGCTGTACCAGGACATAGCAAACTTTGATAGTTTAACACATCATTTGGACACAATGCCTGATGTAAAACTGCATGTTGCTATTTGCTCAGTTATGTTTTCAAGACTTTATTTGCATTTCCAAGTCTTTATTCTGCACACATTTTCAGATGTAGAGCAGCAATGTGACAGAGTTGTGATAAATATGCAGACAAAGAGTTGAACATCAAATCCCTGCCGTGCAGAAGGAGACCACTGAATTTGCACGGATTTGCCGACACAGCATCTTACCCGGCCCCCTCCCTCTCCCCTTCACAACACTTAAGAAGCATTTAGAGGAACACTGCAAACACCATTGCATCCAACACAATGCAGGAAATGCTGGGAAATGGGACTGGGCTTGTGTGTGCATCATCACACGGGGCACTGCATCTAGAAGTAGCACGTTTCACCTCCACGTTTCTGAGTTAGTCTGAAAGTGTAGCAAAATACCCTATCATTTTTCACACAGTAATTGGATAAGTTGTCCATGGATGTTGCCTGATGTGGCTCTGTTGGCAAGGATGCTGAGATTTCTATGTTCCTCTTCCAATAATGCCAACTTGAATCTCCCCTGAACAATCTGCCTCGGCAAAGCTGTTGCCTGGACAAGCTCTGTCTCAATGGAGTGTGGGGAGGAGGAGAGTTTGATGCCCCAGCGCTGAACTGGACTGTGAACCCGTACTGTTTCCACATTTGTGCACTTTCTTCTAACAATCGGTGAGCAGTGATCACAGGAATATCCACGCCCCAAATCTCCCTCCCAGGCAACAGCAGCCTGATATCTATTACAGTGAAAGCCCAATTCTACACAGCTTTCAGTTCTTTCCAAGTTTGGGTGATTGCTGCTTTTACAAACAATAGCTTGTTATTTTCTACAAGATGGAGCAGCAATCCCCCATCTCAGGAATGACATTTCTTAACGTTTGCAGCAGATTGTGAAAGTCGTGCTGGTTTGGTGCATTGGCCGTGCTAAATGAACCTTGGGGGAGTAGTTATAGCTGGGGGAAGGGTAATTATGAGGCTATTAGGAGAGAATTAGGGAGCATAGGTTGGACTAGGAAACTACAGGGGCTGGGAACGTCCGAAATGTGGAGTTTATTCAAGGAGCAGCTACTGTGAGTCCTTGATAAGTATGTCCCTGTCAGGCAAGGAGGAAATGGTCGAGCAAGGGAACCGTGGTGCACTAAAAAAGTTGATTCTCTGGTTGAAAGGAAAAAGGAGGCTTATGTCAGGATGAGACTTGAGGGCTCAGGTAGTGCACTGGAAAGCTTTAGATTAGCCAGGAGGGAGTTAAAGAGTGAGTTAAGAAGAGCTAAAAGAGGACACAAGAAGACTTTGGCTGATAGGATTAAGGAGAATCCTCAGGCTTTCTATAGATATGTTAAGAAGAGAAGATTGGTTCGGGCAAGATTCGGGCCAGTTAGAGACAGCAGTGGGAAGTTATGTGTGGAACCGGAAGAGATTGGAGAGGCATTGAACCAATATTTCTCTTCGGTATTCACGCAGGGAGACGTAAATGTAGCTGTGGAGAACACTGGGTTACAGGGTTGTAAACTGGATAGTATTGCAGTAGATAAGGAGGATGTGCAAGATATTCTTGAGGGTTTGAAAATAGATAAGTCCCCTGGGCCAGACGGGATTTACCCTAGGATTCTCTGGGAGGCAAGAGAGGCGATTGCAGAGCCTCTGGCTCTGATCTTCAGGTCGTCGTTGGTCACAGGTATAGTGCCAGAAGACTGGAGGATAGCGAATCTTGTCCCATTGTTTAAGAAGGGGAACAGAGACTTCCCGGGAATTATAGACCGGTGAGTCTTACTTCTGTTATGGGCAAAGTTTTAGAAAAAATTATTAGGGACAGGATTTATAGTTATTTAGAGAGTAATGAATTGATTGGAGATAGTCAGAACGGTTTTGTGAAGGGTAGGTCGTGCCTTACTAACCTTAATGAGTTTTTTGAAAAAGTGACCAAACAGGTGGATGGGGATAAGGCAGTTGACGTGGTATATATGGACTTTAGTAAGGCGTTTGATAAGGTTCACCATGGAAGGCTTCTGCAGAAAATGCAGATGTATGGGATTGAGGGTGATTTAGTTAATTGGATTAGGAATTGGCTGGCGGATAGGAGACAGAGGTTGGTGGTTGATGGAAAGTATTCGTCATGGAGTTCGGTTACAAGTGGTGTGCCTCAGGGATCTGTTTTGGGGCCACTGCTGTTTGTAATTTTTATAAATGATCTGGATGAGGGTATAGATGAATGGATTAGTAAATTTGCTGATGACACCAAAGTCGGAGGAGTGGTAGATAGTGAAGAGGGGTATCATGGTTTACAGAGAGACTTGGACAAGTTGCAGAGCTGGGCCGAGAGGTGGCAGATGGAGTTTAATGCGGAAAAGTGTGAGGTAATTCACTTTGGCAGGAATAACAGATGTGTAGAGTATAGGGCTAACGGTAGGACTCTGAATAGTGTTGATGAACAGAGGGATCTAGGGAAATGTGTGAAAGTTGGGAATCAAGTCGATAAGGCTGTCAGGAAGGCATATGGTGTCTTGGCGTTTATTGGTAGGGGGATTGAATTTAGGAACCGCAGCGTCATGTTGCAACTGTACAAAACTCTGGTGCGGCCGCACTTGGAGTATTGTGTACAGTTCTGGTCCCCACATTGTAGGAAGGATGTGGAGGCATTGGAAAGGGTGCAGAGGAGGTTTACCAGGATGTTGCCTGGTATGGAGGGAAGGTCCTATGAGGACAGACTGAGGGATCTGAGGTTGTTTTCGTAAGAAAGAAGGCGGCTAAGAGGAGACTTTATTGAAACATACAAGATGATTAGAGGTTTAGATAAGGTGGACAGTGATAGCCTTTTTCCTCGGATGGAGAAAGCTAGCACGAGGGGACATAGCTTTAAATTAAGGGGTGGTAGTTATAGGACGGATGTCAGAGGTAGGTTCTTTACCCAGAGGGTGGTGAGGGAATGGAATGCCCTGCCTGTTGCAGTTGTAGATGCGCCTAGTTTGGGGGCGTTTAAGAGGTCCGTGGAAACGTTTATGGATGGAAAGGGATTGGTTTAGGTCAGTGGGTCATTGCTTTTTTCTTAATTGGTCAGCACAACATCGTGGGCCGAAGGGCCTGTTCTGCGCTGTAATGTTCTATGTTCTAATTCCCCCTCAGTGTCCCCGAACAGGTGCAGAAGTGTGGCGACTTGGGGATTTCTCATAGTAACTTCATTGCAGTGTTAATGTAAGTGTATTTGTGACATTAATAAATGCATTTTTACTTTAAGAACTTAGATTCTGTATCTATTCTGGATAGTTTGATCCTGTTTGGTTCTTTATTTCACAGTCCATTGCTGTTTTTGCAATGCCTGTCTCCAACAGGAGAAACTCTCACAAAGAAGACACTCTCAGTATATGTAGTAATGAAAATTCTAATTTCAGACTGAAATCTCATTGAATACTGCTGCTTTTTCTTTTGCAAACTCCCTTACAGTGAACTTAGTGACGATTGTGATCCTATCTCAAGGACGATGTGGTCTCTCGAAATGTGTCGCTCGGTACCTGGTTTCCATGGCAGTGGCAGATCTACTGGTTATTATAGTTGATGTGATACTCAGACAGATTCCCATTGCTCACGCCACACACTTCCTTTTTGTATGGAACATTAAATTATGTAATATACACAGCGTCCTGCTTTATGCAATAACTGACTGTTCAGTCTGGTACACAGTTGCTTTTACCTTTGATCGATTTGTGGCAATTTGTTGTCAGAAGTTGAAAGCAAAATATTGCACAGAGAGAACAGCGACCATAGTTGTGGGAAGCGTGACGGTGCTGTTCTTATTGAAAAATACTTTCTGGTATTTTATTTTGACCGGTGAATATCTACTGTTTAACATTCCTTGGTTTTGTAACGTGTTAGACACCTTTCTTCTTTCAAGGGTATGGGGAGCAGTAGAAACAATACATTATATTTTAACTCCGTTTGTTCCTTTCTTTCTGATCCTTCTGCTCAATGCGCTGACTGTTAGACACATTCTGGTGTCGAGCGGGGCCCGGAGGAGACTCCGGCTCCACAGCAGTGGGAAGAATCCCAGTGATCCTGAAATTGAGAAGCGAAGAAAATCCATCATTTTACTCTTTGTCATCTCGGGAAATTTTATCTTGCTCTGGGCGATGTTTCTGGTGAATTCTATATACTTGCGAATTATCAGGATGCAACGTAATGCATCAATTAGCATTTCGGATGTCCTCCAAGAAATTGGTTTTATGCTTCAGCTTTTGAGTTCTTGCACAAACACCTGCATTTATGCAACAACTCAGAATAAATTCCGTAACGAATTAAAGTCGGTGCTGAAATATCCCATCACTCTGATCTTGAAATGTTGCTGGGGAAACAAATAGAAATTAAAACATGCCCAGCTGGCTCCGGGAATAGAAACAAAGAGCAAAACATCCCGTAATCGATTGCTATTTCATTGTTAGCTTCAACAAATATGCAGCAATTTGACTTCATGCGAGAAACTGGATAAATCATTCCAACCTTTAATATGTTAATAAAATATGATAAATAAACAACTTTCCACCTGGATCAAATAATCTGCTTGTTCTTTCTCTTGTTGTATATTTTTTATTCATTTATGTGATGTGGGTGTTGCTGGCTGCAACCAGCATTTATTGTCCATCCCAAACTGCCCCCCATTTCAGAGCACATTTGAGAGTCACCCACACACAAAGAACAAAGAACAAAATCAGCCCGGGAAACAGGCCCTTCGGCCCAACGAGCCCGCGCCGCCATCTCAACACCACCAGTCCCCCTCTCTACCCATGACCCCTATCTAATGTTTTATGGCCATCCAGATTGAGGGAATCTGATTTAGGGACAATTTATTCCTGCCAATCAGCCTAACAGCACATCTTTGGGGTGTGGGAGGAAACCGGAGCACCCGGAGAAAACCCACGCAAGCACGGGGAGAATGCGCAAACTCCCACAGACACCGGCCCAAATCCATGTGTCTGCACAGCAATCAGTGGTAGTCACTGAGCTGTCGTCTTGCCCAGTACCTTTTCTCATTTAGGCACACACTAACGACATGAAGGACTAGGCCAATCTCAAACAACCAAGAGCAGCCCCAGTACGACCCATTGCGTGTTTGCCCCTCATTGGGCACGAGGTGGACCGACTTAAAACCTGTGAATGAAAGAGGAAAACATGATTATGTTGCAGCTTTTTAGAACCTTAGTTTGGCTGAACTTGGAATATAGTGTTGAATTCTGGTCGCCAGACTAACAGAAGGATGTGGAGGCTTTGGAGAGGATTCAGAAAAGATTTCCCAGGATTTGGGTAGTTGGATAAACTGGGTAGTTCTCCTAGTATGACAGGGGTTGATGGGAAACCTGATTGAAGTCCACAAGATTGAGACATGGTCAGAGTGGATAGTCAGAAGCTTTTTCCTGGGGTGGAAGGGTCAGTTACTCGGGGACACAGGGTTAAGGGGCAAGGTTTAAAGGAGATGTACAAGGCACATTTTTTTTTTAGAGTAGTACAAAGAACAAAGAACAACACAGCACGGGAAACAGGCCCTTCGGCCCAACGAGCCCGCGCCGCCGTCCTACTATCTCAGTGACCTATTCATGATTTTAGTCTATGCCTAACGTGCGAGGATCAGGGAGTCCAATATAGGGACAATTTTAGTACCCAATCAATCAGCCTAAAAGCACATCTTTGGGGGATGTGGGAGGAAACCGGAGCACCCGGAGGAAACCCACGCAACCACGGGGAGAACGTGCAAACTCCCACAGACACAGGCACAAATCCATGTGTCCGCACAGCAACAGAGATAGTCTCTGAGCTGTCATGTTGCCCTCGAGATGGTCCAGTTTAAGCACACTAACGACATGAAGCAATAGGCAACTCCCGAAGCAACATCCAAGAGCAGCCCACTACAACCTGCCGCCTGCATGCCCCTTGCTGGACTTAAATGCCTGTGGAGACAAAAAAATTCATTATTAAACAGGCAAAGACTAACATTCCTGAGGCAAAACGTATTCCCAAGCCTACAATGTTCAGTAAGGCCTACTATATCCCCCTATATGTAGCCCGCTCATATGGCTGTCTAAGTGACTCTTAAACAACCCTAGCGTGCCTGCTTCCACCACCTTACTCGGCAGTGCATTCCACACCCCCACTACCCTTTGCGTGAAAAACTGCCCTCTAATATTTGTCTTATACCTAGCCCCCCTCACCCTAAGCCCGTGACCCCTCGTTCTATCCATTTCTTGTAGCGGAAAAAGCTTACCACCATTTACTCTATCTATCCCCTTCATAATCTTATAAACCTCTATTAGATCCCCCCTCAGCCGACGTCTCTCAAGGGAAAACAGCCCAAGTTCATCCAATCTTTCCTCGTAAGACAGCCCTTCCATACCAGGCAACATCCTGGTAAATCTCCTCTGCACTCTCTCCAGGATCTCTACATCCTTCCGGTAGTACAGCGACCAGAACTGGACGCAGTACTCCAAGTGAGGCCTAACCAACGTTCTATACAACTGCAACATCAGACTCCTACTCTTATATTCTATACCTCTTCCTATGAAGGCTAACACACCATACGCTTTCCTCATCACATTCTGCACCTGTACCGACACCTTCAGGGACTTATGCACTTGCACCCCCAGGTCTCTCTGCGTATCTATACTCCGGATAGTTCTACCTTTTATCGTATAACTCCCCTCCACATTATTCCGGCCAAAGTGCATCACCTCGCATTTCTCCGGATTAAATTCCATTTGCCATCTATCTGCCCAATCTACCAGCCTGTCTATGTCCTGTTGCATTGCCAGGCACTGCTCCTCAGTACCCGCCAATCCAACCATCTTGGTGTCATCAGCAAATTTGCTGATCACACCACCTACCCCCTCTTCCAAGTCATTAATATATACCACAAATAGAAGAGGTCCAAGTACCGAGCCCTGCGGCACACCACTGGTGACAGGCCTCCAATTGGAAAAGGAGCCTTCCACTACTACTCGCTGTCTCCTCCTCCCAAGCCAGTTCTCCACCCATCTACATACCTGGCCTTGTATCCCATGAGCCTTCACCTTTTCTATCAGCCTACCATGAGGGACCTTGTCAAACGCCTTACTGAAATCCATATAGACAACATCAACGGCTTGTCCTTCGTCAACCGTTTTTGTCACCTCTTCAAAAAATTCCACTAGATTCGTAAGGCATGACCTCCCTGTAACGAAGCCATGCTGCGTATCCCTGATCAGATTGCAGCGCTCCAGATGTTCATACATCCTATCCTTGAGGATCCTCTCCATTAGCTTGCCTATAACTGAAGTCAAGCTCACCGGCCTATAATTCCCTGGGTTATCCCTCTGACCCTTCTTAAACAACGGTACAACGGTACTAGTGGGTGCCTGGAACTTGTTGCTGGGGGAAATAGTGGATGTCGATATTGTAGTGACTTTTGTGGGGTGTCTTGACAAATACATAGGATGGGAATAAAGGGATACAGTTCCCAGAAGGGTCGGGGGTTTAGTTCAGTCGGGCAGCATGTTTGGTGCAGGATTGGAGAGCCAAAGGTCCTGTTCCTATGCTGTAATTTTTTTTTTGAATGGATTCCTTCTGCATTGTAGGGTTTCTATACTCATACCGAGCTGTGACAAAATTTCTCTCCTCCACCCCCTGAACTGATTCCATTCTGAAATTTGCTGATGGCCCTGCTGTACTGGGTTAGAGCTCAAACCATGAGTGCACTGGAAAGAACATTGGTGCGACGACAGTCTCTCAATGTCAGTAAAACTGAGGAGAGAGTCATCAACTTGCTGTGTAGTGGAGGACAGGCCCCGTCTCCATCAACAGGAATCAAGTGATCTCCATTAATTTGTTACTTTACTTGCTATTCACAGTAGAGGGAATACTGTTCCAGAACTTTCCAGCAGATGGGTACAATTACAACATTTCAAAGGCAGGTGACAGGTATATGGATGGGGAAGGTTTAGAGGGATATGGGACAAACACTGATCCATGGATACTATCAGGTTTCCTGAACTGAACTAGTCCCATTTGCAAGTTGAGCTGAAGGGCCTGTTTGTGCTTTATATCTGACTGATTTCATCGTCAGAATGCAGGGCGTTTACCTGATCCATTGATTTGGGAGATTGCTTAGTGTCATCCTGCAGGCTGCTTCCACTGTGTGCCATGCAGATAGTGCTCCCACACCAGAACAATTGCTAGATTTGTAATCATCTCAATTTAGCAGAGTGCTAATGTCAGCCAGCAATGGGCCCTGTGAAGGGATTGTGGATGGACACTTGAACCAAAGCTGTAATGGGCAGATGTATCTGTGGCAGGGAGATTGGGGAGGATGTGGAGAGGTCGCTTTCTCCCTCATGTCACAGACAGTCCAGCAGTTCTACCCAATAGGACTCAGCCAGCTTGATCAGCAGAACATCCTCCCAGGTCAATTCCTCATCTCTGCATCCCTGAGTGAACAGAGTTCAGCAGCCAGGGAGGACAACTGGTTTAGTGATCTGCCCCTCTCCAGGGTGTGATCACCAGGGGAGAGATGAAGCACCCTCAGCTCCACATGGACACCCCCAGACCTGATCACACCCCCTCCCCTACACTGGGCTCTGAAACAGACAGAAAACCAGCAGCAGCCCATCAAATCCAGAGAGTTAGTGTTTCTCTCTCAACCCTCAGTAAACCAATCACTCAGCAGGCCCAGTTCTGTGCTGGGATTGGCTCAGCCCAGCCATCAGTCCCATGGAGCCATTGAACTCACATGGAGGATGCATTGACCAATCAGCTCCCAGACACTAGAAACAAGGAGGCGGTGCTTTATTGATCATTTGATGACTGGTTGAACAGAGTTTGTTTGTGTTTCCTGTACAGGAACAAGGTGATCAATGAAGCAGAGATCAGAGAGACAGCTGTCACAGTCAGGCTCACAATCAGGACCACCTCAGACTCCACACCTACAAAGCAATGAGAAACCAATGGTTAGTGAAGCTAACACTGAGGGGGAAATGGAAACCAGCAGACAGCCAACTCACCCCCTGGAGACCTCTCCTCCATCCTTCCCTCAGCCTCATTCAGGGAGGCTGTTGCCAGCTTGGTCCCATCAGTATCCAGAATGAGCAGGGGTCCAAGTGAGGCCTCAGCCTCCCACTTCAAACCAGCTTCACTCTCTGCAATATCAACCATTCCAGTTCGAGAGGGGAAAGGGGGGAGCTCCCACATCTAGAGGATAAATGTCCTACCAGCTTCAGCTCCAAGATCTCTCCTTCCTCTGGATCCAAATCCCAAATCCCTTGTGGTCCCACAGTTCCCCACATGGCAACAGGCACAAATGTCAAAGCTCAATTCCTCCAATGGGGTCCAGCTAAACAAGAGAAATCAGTCAACCAGGTTGTGCATCATTTCTCCACACAAACACATTCCTGAGGGAGAGAGAGGGGGAACTCACACATTCTGCATCTTCTGCCAAGTACAAGCTTTGTTCCTGGAATCTCTCCGATCCACTGGAACAACTCTCAGGTGACAGGTGATGAAAATCTGAGGGACACATTCAACACAAGTGCTTATTGAGTGACTCCCTCCCAACATGGAGAGCCCAATGATCAGCTTCCACTTACCAAGGAACGCTCATCCCTAAAGAAACGGAAGGCATCCAGGTCAAAGCGGAGCTTGTCCGGCTCCCGCTCCTCTCCTGGCAACACAAAGGTTGAAAAGGAATCCTCAGCTTTGCTGTCCAGGAGGCAACTGAAGAAAGATGGGAAAAGAGACATGAAGTGAATCCAGAGAAGCCATTGAGATGGGAGGAGCTGGAGAAAGCAGAGAGCTCCTTACCCATTGGAGTCAATGATGCTGTAACTGGGCCTGGAGTCCTGGCCTGGCCTCAATGTAGCTACACAGCGGTCAATGTAGAGCTTCAGAGACATGTGGTTGCTCATTGAAACAGAGGCCTCAATGTGAATGAGCTCACCCAGGTAGTAGACAGTCGAAGCGCGCTCTGTAAGCCAGTCACCTGAAGGACAAGAGGACAAGGGTTGGAGACAGTGGGTATAACTCCTAGTGAGTGAGGACAGGAAATCACTCACTATCCACCCATCACATACCATTCATCAGGCGCAGTGAGAATGACAGATGCCCTTCTCCAGACCTGGTGGAGCTGAATGGGATCCAGGTGGGTTTGATGGGGTCACTGCTCACATTGCCCTTCCTGGAAAGACAGTGGAGCCATTTTAGGACAAGGTCAGAGGTCACTAGCAGCTGGAGATCTTATTGACCATCGAGGAAAGATTCTCACCTCAAATAACGACACTCAATGGGAACGACAGCTCCGTTGGTTCTCACAATAACAGATCCACGATACTCTGGGCTGTGGCTCAGGTGGGTGCTGTAGATCAGGAAATCTCCACTCATCTGAAAGACAGCAGCTTAAGGAATGAAGAACTGATGTGAAATGAGAATGTTCTACACTGGGGTTAACAATGAACTCATCCCATTAGAACAATTCTTCAGGGGGGGGATTGACAGGGTCAGTGTGAAGAGGCTGTGCCCCCCTCCTCCCCAGGCTGGCAAGAGTCTGTTGTGGGGGGAGTCATCATGATGGAGATGCCAGCATTGGACTGGGGTAAACACAGTAAGAAGTCTGACAACACCAGGTTACAAACAGGCTATTGTTCACAAACTACCCAGCCTTCAGGAGAACAGTGACCACAATACCACACAACCCTGTCACAGCAACCTCTGCAAGACATGCCGGATCATCGACATGGATGACATCGTGAGAATACCATCCACCAGGTACACGGGAAATACTCTTGCAACTCAGCCAACATTGTCTATCTGATACACTGTAGGAAAGGATGTCCTGAAGCATGGTACATTGGGGAGATCATGCAGACACTACGACAACGGACGAATGAACATCGCTCAACAATCACCAGGCAAGACTGTTCCCTTCCTTTTGGCAAACACTTCAGCGGACACGGGCATTTGGCCTCTGACCTTTGGTTAAGCGTTCTCCAAAGCAGCCTTCACAACACAACAGCGCAGAGTCGCTGAGCAGAGACTGATAGCCAAGTTCCACACACGAGGACAGCCTCAACCGGGATCTTGGGTTCATGCCGCACTATCTCACCCCCATGACTTGCCTGGGTTTGCATAACCTCACTGTCCTGTCTGGAGACATTGCACATCTCTTTAACCTGGGCTTAATGCTCTTTCCACTCACATTGTCGGCCTCTTTAAGACTTGAACAGCAGGTTAGTTGTAAAGATTCACATTCTAATCAGTAATCTGTAAACTGTCTGTGCTTTATATGCTCTGTCTGAGGCCAGAACTCTCCATTCACCTGATGAAGGGGCAAACCTCAAAAGCTTGAGTTTACTAACAAATAAATTGGTTGGACTTAAACCTGGTGTTGTCAGACTTCTTACAGGGGAGGGGGGAAAGAGAAGAGGAGAGAGTCATCTCAGGACAGGGGTCAGTCATTTAGGATTAACGTGGTCAGGAATTTCTCCATCCGGCAGCGAATGAATCGAAGAACAAAGAACAAAGAACAGGCCGGCACGGGAAACAGGCCCTTCGGCCCAACGAGCCCATACTGCCATCTTAAAGCATTTTCCTACACCTACCTTGCCCCGTGTGTATGTGAATGGTACCCCAATTGTAACCAGATTCAGGGGAGAATAGTGTAGGGACAATTTGTTACACCAATCAGCCTAACAGCACATCTTTGGGGTGTGGGAGGAAACCGGAGCACCCGGAGGAATCCCACGCAACCACGGGGAGAATGTGCAAACTCCCACAGACACCGGCCCAAATCCATGTATCTGCACAGCGAGCAGTGATAGTCACTGAGCTGTTGTGGTGCCCGTCTGCTGGTCCAGGTTTAAGCACACACATCGACACAAAGTACTAGACCACTCTCGAAACATCCAAGAGCAGCCCACGCACGACCCACCGTGTG
This sequence comes from Carcharhinus amblyrhynchos, assembly GCF_965287045.1. Lineage (NCBI taxonomy): Eukaryota > Metazoa > Chordata > Chondrichthyes > Carcharhiniformes > Carcharhinidae > Carcharhinus > Carcharhinus amblyrhynchos. The sequence continues at coordinate 19,652,951 of NC_137356.1, forward strand.
CATGCCCCTCGTTTGACAACAAGGTGGACCGACACACCTGTGGATTAAAAGAGACAAAACATTAACATGTAGTATTACATTTCCAGTAACGTCCCGAGGCTCTGACCCTTTTTAAAACCGTCTCCTTATAACCCTCCATCCCTGTTTCACTCATGTGCCTATTTAAGTAGATCTTAAACAAGTCCAGCGTGCCTGCCTCCACCACCTTACTTTGTAGCGCATTCCATACCCCCCATGACCCTGTGTGAAGAACCTCCCTCTAGTATCCAAATTATACTTCTCCCCCCCTCACCCTTAGATCGTGACCCCCTCTGATATTTGTCTCCAGTCTAGGAAAAAGCCTGCCACTGTTGACTCTATCTATACCCTTCATTATTTTATACACCTCTATCAGATCCCCCCTTAATCTCCGTCTTTCTAAGGAGAAGAGCCCCAGTTTACCCAATCTTTCCTCATAACCAGTCCTTCCATACCAGGCAGCATCCTGGTAAACCTCCTCTGCACTCTCTCCAGGTCCTTCTGGTGGAAAGGTGACCAGAACTGGACACAGTACTCCAAATGCGGTCTAACCAACGTTCTGTACAACTGTAGCATCAGACACCAGCGCTTATACTCTATACCCCGCTCTACAAAGGCTAGCATTCCATAAGCTTCCTTCGCAACCTTCTCCGCCTGGCTTACCGCCTTCAGAGACTTGTGCACTTGCACTCCCAGGTCCCTCTGCATTTCTATACTCTGAATTGGTCTACCTTTTATCATGTAACTCCTCCCTACACTATTCCTTCCAAAATGCATCACCTCATTTGTCAGGATTGAATCCCATCTGCCATCTATCTGCCCAATACATCAGCCTATCTATATCCTGCTGTGTCACCTGACACTCCTCCTCACTACCCACCAATCCTGCCATATTGGGGTCATCTGCAAACTTGCTGATCACACCACGTACACCCCCTTCCAAGTCATTTATATCTATTACAAAGAGAAGAGGTCCCAGTACTGATCCCTGCAGCACACCACTGGTGACAGACCTCCAGCTAGAAAAGGACCCTTCCACTACAACTCTGTCTGTGGATTTCTCTCCAGCCCCAGAGAGCCGGGAATGGTCACTCACTGAGGATATTCAGGACAGAGGCATTTCTTTCCGGCCATTGAGGGAATCATGTTGTAAAGACAGGAACATGGAGGCTGTGGGAAGCTCAGTCCTGATCATAATGACTGGGGAACGGGCTGAAGGGCCTCATCTGGTTAGCAGTGTTGCTATGCAAACTCAGCCCTTGCTGCAAGGAGAGATCATTAGCACAAGACCAGAATTAACAGGGAAGGGATTCAATAAAAGCTTCAGTTCACAGGAAAAGGAGCTACAAGTTCTCAGGAATTGGGAGCAGGGAAATAGCACAGTTTGGAATCAGGGAGCCTTTTAATCCAATGACTGGGAAAGTGGGAAGTGTGGAGTTCCTCTTTAGTCCAATCCATCTCAACTCCCATTTCATTCAGATTCAACCCATTTCTATTCAACTGGACTGAAACTCAACCCTCAGTTGAGTTGATCTGAATGAGGGGGAAAATCAAACTGAAAAATCCTCAAAATAGGAAAAGCTGGGAGGAAGCAAAGAGAAGCTTCCAGAACAATGGGGTTGGAGAGACTCAGACCAGTGAAAGTCAAATCCTGAATAGAAAGCTAGTTTGGCCTTTAGAAAGCAGGAGACAGCTATCTCCTCAATATCAATGAGATCTGACCAAGTGTTGGAGTGAAGAGTGGGGAACAACCTCCAGCCCCAGCTCAGAGGCAGAGTTTGAGGATTCACATTCCCTGCAATCTGCTGCCACACTCATGGAGCCCATAGTCAAAGAGGACAGTGTGGTTCTGAGAGTAGATCCTGGTTGGCCGACAACCTGCTGTCCCCAGGGTCAGATCAGCAGCTTTAACCAGGTGCCTGGTTCCAAATAAATCCAGCTGGACCCTGAGCAGCAGCTTGTCCTCTCCACACTGCACCCTCACACTCTGCACTGGAGACACACCTTGACCCTCAGACACACGCAAATGGGAATCAAAGGGAGGCCCAGGAGGAGGGAGTGTCTGAGGCCTCGGGGTGGCTTTGACTATTCCCCATGGAAACTGTTGCCACGTATCAGAGCAACAAACAGCTCCAACTAACACCAGCACTGGGAAGAAACCCCTCACTCCAAAATCCCCCATCACAACAAACAACTCAAGCATCACAAAATGATCCTGCCTCTACTATTACCTCTGGCAGCTTGTTCCAGACACTCACCGCCCTCTGCCAGAAAAAATTCTCCCTCTGGACACGTTTTGTATCTCTCCCCTCTCACCTTAAACCTAAACCCTCTAGTTTTAGACTCCCCTACATTTGGGAAAAGATATTGACTGTCTCGCTGATCTGTGCCCCTCATTATTTTACAGACCTCTCTAAGATCACCCCTCAGCCTCCTACGCTTCAGAGAAACAAGTCCCAGTCTATCCAGCCTCTCCTTATAACCCAAACCATCGAGTCCCAGTAGCATCCTAGTAAATCTTTTTTGCACTCTTCCCATTTTAATAATACCCTCTCTATAATAGAGTGACTAGAACTGCACACAGTGTTCCAAGTGTGGCCTTACCAATGTCTTGTACAACTTCAATAAGACGTCCCAACTCCTGTATTCAATGTTCTGACCGATGAAACCAAGCATGCTGAATGCCTTCTTCACCACTCTGTCCACCTGTGACTCCACTTTCAAGGAGCTATGAACATATACCCCTGGGTCTCTTTGTTCTGTAACTCTCCCCAGTGCCCTACCATTAACTGAGTAAGTCCTGTCCTGGTTCAATCTACCAAAATGCATCATCTCGCATTTGTCTCAATTAAACTCCATCTGCCACTCGTCAGCCCACTGGCCCAACTGATCGAGATTCCATTGCACTCAGAGAGAACTTTCCTCACCGTCCACCTTGCCAACAATCTTGGTGTTATCGGCAAACTATCTAATCATGCCTCCGATATTCTCATTAATATAAACGACAAACAAGTGTCTACACAAGTGGGGATCATGTCTGGTCCCCCATTAATGTGGGCTAGACCTGATGGTCTCACTGGAGGGACGAGAGCCCATTGAGGCTCCCCGCGGAGTTCGGGGCCAGGGGATGCCTGGGAGATGAATACACACACAGTAGCCCCCTCAGCACGCTGCTGCCCGCCTCTCGAGTGGGATTAGCCCCCCACACCGACCGGCGTAAATCCCCTGACAGCCCCTGTCTGTACAGAGTGCCAGAAATTCATTAAACTGAGCTCTCCTAAAACACAGGTGGCAAAAACTGCCATGTTCATGACCATTGGGCACTGGCACGGTGGCACAGTCATTAGTACTGTTGCCTCACAGTGCCAGAGGCCCAGGTTCAATTTCCAGCCTGGGTCACTGCCTGTACAGAGTCTGCACATTCTCCCCGTGTCTGCGTGGGTTTCCTCCGGGTGCTAAGGTTTCCTCTCACTGCCTGAAAGACGTGCTGGTTAGGGTGCATTGGCCAGGCTAAATTCTCCCTCTGTGTACCCGAACAGGCACCAGAGTGTGGTGACCAGGGGGTTTCCACAGTAACTTCATTGCAGTGTTAATGTAAGCCCACTTGTCACACCAATAAATAAACTGAAACTTTTTTTTGGTGATAATTGTACCCAAGATGTCTCCAGGTGTGACTGGTTACCCGGCAACTGTCGGAATGGAACAGGAAGGAATAAAGAAAGCAATGAGAGAAAATGAAAGCAGCAGAAAAGCTGGAATGAAGGTGGAGAGTCTGATGTGAAATTGTTGAACTCAGAGCTGAGTCCAGAACGTTGTCGAGAGACCATTCGAAAGAGGAGCTGCTGTTCCTCCAGCTCGCGTTGAGCTTCATCCCAACACTGTCACAGGACATGGACAGCAAGGTCAGAGTGTCCGCAAGGTGGGGGATTGAAATGACAAATCACAGGAAGCTCAGGGTCACCAGCCCAAGTGACCAGAAAATCCCACCCAACGTTAAACAATTGATTGCAGTTGTTTGAAGAAGTAAAATGTGCCGTGAATAAAGGGGAACCAGTGGATGTGCAGGACTTAGGTTTCCTGAAGGTATTTAATAAAGTGCCACATCAAAGACTGTGGTGAAAAATAAAAGTTCCTGGTGTGGAACAGACCGGGGAAATGTTCCATTTTACTCTGGGAGAAAAAGTGTTGGATTGGAACTAAGAACAATACAGGAACAAGCCCTTTGGCCCACCGAGTCTGCAGCAATTAGTCATCCTGATTTAGACCATTACTTGTTTCCCATGTGCAGTTTCTATCTCTCTGTTCACCTCCCGTTCATGTGTCTATCAAGATACGCCTTGAATGTTGCTAATGTGCCTGATTCCACCACCTTCTCCAGCAGCGAGTTCCAGGCACCCATCACTCTCTGTGTGAAAAACTTCCTCTACACATCTTCTCGAAACTTCACCCCCTCACCTCGGACTTGTGCCCTCTTGTAGTTGATTCTTCCACCCTTGGAAAAAGCCTCTGACTATCCACCCAATCTCTGCTTCTCATGATTTTGTCAGGTGTGTCCCTCGGACAATCCCTGATGCACCAACAGAATTGCTAGCCAATTCCTGCTCCGCCGTTGGGACCCCGGGTGTTAGGGATTCAATTCTGCCCAGTGTGTCTGACCAGCTGAGACATGGAAAAGGTTTCAGTTCAGGAAAATGCAGCAAATCAGATCTTCAACTGAGCCCGAGAGAGAGAAAAACCAATGAACAGAACAGAAGGATTTGGAGAATGAGTGAAATACAGAAGATGTGACTATTTTCAATCCAAGAAATCTCTCTAATCCAGGCCAATCATCAGTACTGGGGAAAGAACTGGGTAGCACGATGACACAGTGGTTAGCACTGCTGCCTCACTGCGCCACGGACCCAGGTTCAATTCGCAGCTTGGGTCACTGTCCTTGCAGAGTTGCACATTCTCTCTGTGTCTGCATGGGATTCCTCTGGGTGTTCCGGTTTCCTCCCACAGTCTGAAAGACATGCTTGTTCGGTGTATTGGCCATGCTAAATTATCCCTCAGTCTCCCCGAACAGGCACCTGAATGTGGTGACTACATTTTCACAGTAGCTTCATTGCAATGTTAATGTAAGCCTACTCGTGACACTCAAAATAGTGGAGGCAGGGGAGGCAATGGCCCAGTGATATTAACACGATGCTATGAATCCAGAAACTCAGCTAATGTTCTGGGGATCCAGATTCGAATCCCACCACGGCAGATAGTGGAATCTGAATTCATTAAAAAATATCTGGAATGAAGAATCTACTGATGACCATGAAACCATTGTCAATTGTCGGAAAACCCACCCGGGTCACAAATTTCCTTTAGGGGAGGAAATCTACCTTCCTTTCCCGGCCTGGCCTACATGTGACTCCAGAGCCACAGTCATGTGGTTGACTCTCAACTGCCCTCTGAAATGGCCTAACAAGCCATTCAGTTCAAGGGCAACTAGGGATGGGCAATAAATGCTGAGCAGCCAGTGATGGCCGTGTCCCACAGAGGAATCAAAAAAACTCAACACTGAATTCAGAGTAAACGGTGCAGCTCGATAATCAGTCCCAAATGTTTGATGTTATTCATTCATGGGATGTGGACATCATTGACTGGGCCAACATTCAGAGGGAGATCATGCCTAACGAATTTGATAGTATTTGTTGAGAAGGTGACCAGTTGTGCAGAGCAGTTGATGGAGTTTAAATGGATTTCCCAAAGCCTTTGACAAGGTCCCACATGGGAGAATTATAAAGAAATCAAATGCACATGGGATATAGTGTAACTTTAATAAAGTGGATTCAAAATTGGCTCAGTTGTGGAGGGGGATAAGAAAAGGCTGCCTTTGTGACTGGAAACCAGTGTCCAGTTGTGACGACAGGGATCTGAGCTGTGTCCCCTATTATTTATCATTTAATTAAAAGACAGAGAGCACTATTGGGAGGTTAGGATTAGTAAGTTTACCGATGACACAAAGATTGGCCGGGAGGTTAACAGTGAGATTGTGTATCTTCAGCTACAGCAAGATATAGACGGGATGGCCAAATGGGCGGATAAGTGGCAGATGGAATTTAACCCTGAAAAGTGTGAGGCGATACACATTGGAAGGAGTAATTTGTTAAGGAATTATTCAGTGAACGGCGTGACACTAGGAAGTTCCTGAAACACAAAGGGACCTTGGCGCGTTTGTCCACAGATCTCTGAAAGCTCAAAGGCATGTTAGTAAGATGGTGAAAAAGGCATTTGGGACATTTGCTTTTCTCATTCCAGGGATAGATGACAAAAGCTGGGAAGTCATGTTGGAGTTGTCTTGATTTGGTGAGGCCACAGCTAGAATACTGTGTGCAGTTCTGGTCGCCACTTTATAGGAAGGTCACCACCTCGTGGAACCCAGCTGGTGATAGTCAGGAGGCTGCCCCTGCCTGTGCGACTGAACTCAAACACATACCCGGAAGGCAGTGCAGTACCAGCATCAACGTTTATGCCTTAAGGATCCACAATGGGCACCCCCGCGCTCCCACCGGTATGCTCTCCCTGCCTACCATGGCCAGTTTGTTATTGGTAGGCAACCCATTGAGGTGGCACTTGACACCAAGGATGGTGTTGGGTTGCCATCATCCAGACTCATGGGAACGCTGGTTATTGGGAGGGGGTGGGGAGCTGGGATGAATAATTGGACAAAATGTTTCTCTCTCTCTGCCACCATCCAATGACCCCCATCCCAAACCCATGACCACACCATCCACCATCATTTTGAAACTCCTGAAAAAAACAGTTTTGACACAAATTCAACTCTTAGAATCTGTTTGGGAGAATCCCACCCAGGGTGTGCGTGAAGTTTTAAAGTTATTTTTCAATCTCCAATACCATGAAGTCAATCTTAATTCATAAAGAAATGATTGCCCTCTATTCATTGGATGAGTTGTCCATCTGGTGAACAAATAGCATCTACAGAACGCAATCATCACCAATCTTCATTGTGGCTCAGTTATCACGTGGTTTGTTTTTACCTGAGATCTCTGCGTCTTTTCCATGGCACGTTAAGACAAACACATGCCGAGGTAGATGGGGACACAGTAGTATCGTCACTAGATTTGTAACCCAGAGTCCCAGGTACAAATCCCACCACGGCCACTGGTGAAATTTGATTTCAATAAAAATCTCGAATTAAAAGTCTAACAATGACCATGAAATGATTGCCAATTGTTGGAAAAACCTATTTGGTTCACTAATGACCTTTAGGGATGGAAATCTGCCATTTTTACCCGGTCTGGCCGATATGAGACTGCAGATCTCCAGGTGTGTGGGTGACTCTCAAATGTGCTCTGAAATGGGGGGCAGTTTGGGATGGACAATAAATGCTGGTTGCAGCCAGCAACACCCACATCACATAAATGAATAAAAAATATACAACAAGAGAAAGAACAAGCAGATTATTTGATCCAGGTGGAAAGTTGTTTGTTTATCGTATTTTGTTAACATGTTAAAGGTTGGAATGATGTATCCAGTTTCTCGCATGAAGTCAAATTGCTGCATATTTGTTGATGCTAACAATGAAATAGCAATCGATTACGGGATGTTTTGCTCTTTGTTTCTATTCCCGGAGCCAGCTGGGCATGTTTTAATTTCTATTTGTTTCCCCAGCAACATTTCAAGATCAGAGTGATGGGATATTTCAGCACAGACTTTAATTCGTTACGGAATTTATTCTGAGTTGCTGCATAAATGCAGGTATTTGTGCAAGAACTCAAAAGCTGAAGCATAAAACCGATTTCTTGGAGGACATCTGAAATGCTAACTGATGCATTATTTTGAAACGTGATAATTCGCAAGCATATAGAATTCACCAGAAACATCACCCAGAGCAAGATAAAATTTCCTGAGATGACAAAGAGTAAAATGATGGATTTTCTTCGCTTCTCAATTTCAGGATCACTGGGATTCTTCCCACTGCTGTGGAGCCGGAGTCTCCTCCGGGCCCCGCTCGATACCAGAATGTGTCTAACAGTCAGCGCATTGAGCAGAAGGATCAGAAAGAAAGGAACAAATGGAGTTAAAATATAATGTATTGTTTCTACTGCTCCCCATACCCTTGAAAGAAGAAAGGTCTCTAACACATTACAAAACCAAGGAATGTTAAACAGTAGATATTCACTGGTCAAAATAAAATACCAGAAAGTATTTTTCAATAAGAACAGCACCGTCATGCTTCCCACAACTATGGTCGCTGTTCTCTCTGTGCAATATTTTGCTTTCAACTTCTGACAACAAATTGCCACAAATCGATCAAAGGTAAAAGCAACTGTGTACCAGACTGAACAGTCAGTTACTGCATAAAGCAGGACGCCGTGTATATTACATAATTTAATGTTCCGTACAAAAAGGAAGTGTGTGACGTGAGCAATGGGAATCTGTCTGAGTATCACATCAACTATAATAACCAGTAGATCTGCCACTGCCATGGAAACCAGGTATCGAGCGACACATTTCGAGAGACCACATCGTCCTTGAGATAGGATCACAATCGTCACTAAGTTCACTGTAAGGGAGTTTGCAAAAGAAAAAGCAGCAGTATTCAATGAGATTTCAGTCTGAAATTAGAATTTTCATGACTATGTATACTTGAGTGTCTTCTTTGTGAGAGTTTCTCCTGTTGGAGACAGGCATTGGAAAAGTAGCAATGGACTGTGAAATAAAGATCCAAACAGGATCAAACTATCCACAATAGATACAGAATCTAAGTTCATAAAGTTAAAATGCATTGATGAGTGTCACAAATACACTTACATTAACACGGCAATGAAGTTACTATGAAAAATCCCCGAGTTGCCACACTTCACCTGTTCGGGGACACTGAGGCAAATTGTGATTTAGCTCACAAAATCTCTGTCTTCATGTTTCTTCACCATCAACAGCACTAATTCAGCATATGTTACTTACCAGGACCATCAATGAGCTGAGAGAGTGAAAGGAATCCGGAATTACAGAGGAGGAATGCCACAGTTAAACATGATGCATGGAGTTAACAGCAACACTTACAGGGAACGCCAAGAGCAGCGATGATGGGATAATATATCTTCTGCACTTCCCAGAGTGTGTGTAGCACACGGAAGGTTATTGAGAATTCCCGAAGCATGTTTGGACTTTGGCAGCAGAGAGTGAACCAGTCAGCACTCGAGGTTACTGAGGCATTGTGGAAGGACATTGAAAGAAGCCTCACATTTATGTGGGAGTGGAATCCACAGAGAGGAGTTTCTCTGGGGATTAAAATTACTGACAATGAATAAACAAACGCAATGTTTTCAATATTTCAATTCGAACCCTCTGAGATTTTCAAAAATGCAGCTAAGCAGACACTGGACGGACAGAAAGGGAAAGCGTTCAACAAATAACAACAACCAAAGAACAAAGAATTTACAGGGCAGGAACAGCCCTTTGGCCCTCCAAGCCTGTACCGACCATGCTGCCCGACTGAACTCAAACCCTCTCCCCTTCCGCAGATCATATCCTCTATTCCCATTCTATTCATGGATTTCTCAAGACGCCCCTTAAAACTCACTGTTGTATCTGCTTCCATTCCTTCCCCCAGCAATGGGTTCCAGGCATCCACCACCGTCTGTGTCAAAAATCTGCCTCGTATATCTCCTTTAAACCTTGCCCCTGGCACCTTAAACCTTTGCTTCCTCGTAAGTGACTCTTGCACCCAGGGAAAAAGCTTCTTACTGTCCACCTTGTCCATGCCTCACAATCTTGTTGTTCATCCATCAGGACCTCGACACCATGAGTCATTTTGAGGCTGGTTGCGGTGTGTCCGAAGATGACTGATCAGGGCCAATTCGGGTACGGAATGTCCTGGCACATATTGGGCAGATTTGTATAGGCACTGTAGTTGTTGCGCTGGTGGCTCTGGATTTGTGCAACTGGTGTTTAAGTTGTGCTTCAGCACTGCACCTTGCTTCATAAGCTTGACAGCCTTTGTGGGTGAGGCAGCAGCAGGTAGGGCGGTTTTGTGCCAGTCTTTCCCAGGTGGTCGTGTTTATGTCAAGCGACTTCAGGGAGGACTTTAGTGTGTTTTTGTAATGTTTCCTCTGCCCTCCATGCGAGCGTCTTCCAGCAGAGAGTTCCCCAAAAAGGAGCTGCTTGGATATGCGCTCGTCCGGCAAATGGATGATGTTAGCGCGAGTGGGCGGACACGATCACTCCGGACTCAGGGTCAGGTTCAACAGCGGGACAGCTTTATTTTAACGTTGATGGAGGTGCAGTCAGGACAGACAGACCGAACTGTCCCGAAAGCACTCTAAAGACCCGCCGCAATGGGTTACAGTTATACCTGAACTCCAATACATTGTATAATTCAAATACTAATGTTTTGTTTCCAGTATTCAACTCTGACCATCCTGTTTCGATGTCTTCAAGTATTGTAATGATGTTTTTAAGTGTGTGTTAATGGTTTGTGTCTGATGGGTTTATTAATGGTCTAGAATCTCCGGGGTTTGAACAATGGGTGTTTGACTGATCTCAGGAAGTTTGTGGGGCCAGGGATGCTTCCTTAGTTATGCTAATCCTTAGGTTTCTCCATAGAGGGTTGCTTGATTAGAGCAGAGGTGCTGATTTGGTTGGATGGGGATGTACTTTTTAATTTCCATCCTGTAGGTGCCATCCTGTCCTTTGTGTGCGAGCCCACATTTGCATTCTAAAAGCATGTCCTTGCCTGCGACTCTGTGTCTGTTCCCTTGTGACCTTTAGTGGGGAGGCTCTGAGTGCAACTTTACTCTGCTTCCATATTGTGTACCCAATTTCAGAAAATTTATTGTCCGATAACAATGACATGACCTGCCCACCGAGTCTGTGCTCTCATCAGCCGTGTGGGGACTGATGGTAGACTTGCTCCAGAGAGAACTTCAGTGTCTGGTACTTTGTCTTGCCATCTAATGTGTAATATTCTGCGAAGACAAGTCATGTGGAAATGATTGAGCTGTCTTGCATGCCTTTGATAGACAGTTCACATTTCACAGGCATACAGGAGGGTAGTGAGTACCGCGGTGCTGTAGACCTTCAGTTTTGTTTGTGAGCTGATTCCTCGACGTTCCCATACAGTGGAGCGCAGTCTACCGAAAGCAGAATTTGCCTTTGCTATTCTGCAGTTAACTTCTGTATCAATAGTCACTGCTTGGGAGAGGGTGCTGCTAAGATCAGTGAACTGGTCCACTGCCTGTAGTTTCTGTCCTTTGATTGTGATTATGGGTTCTGTGTACGGTACATGAGGAGCAGGCTGGTGCATGACTTCAGTCTTTTTAATGTTGATGGTGAGTCCAAAGTTGTCACAAGCTGTGGAAAATTTGTCCATACTGACTTGTATCTCTGGCTCTGAGCCAGTAAACAGGGCGCAGTCATCGGCAAAGAGGAAGTGTCTCAGAACAGTCTCCTTCACTTTGGTAATGGCTTGAAGTCTCCTCAGGTTTAAGGGTTTCCCATCCACTCTGTACTTGAGGCTGATTCCAGCAACACTGTCCTGGAATACATCATTCAGCATGGCAGTAAACATCATGCTGAACAGTCTGGGTGTTTGACACCATTGGTGACTGGGAAAGCCTTCAAAGTTTCTCTGCCGTCCAGTGCTCTGGCCATCGTACCATCATGGAACTGGCATTCCATCTGAATGAATCTGGGGGGGCAGCCGAACATTGACATGATCCTCCACAGGCCTTGTCGGCTGACAGTGTCGACTTCTATCAGGTCACCCCTGAACCTCCGTCATTCCTGTGGGAACAAACAAACTTCCTTCAACTTCCATATTCTCATAACTGATGCCCTCCATACCAGACAACATCCTGGGAAATCTTTTCTACACCCTCTCCAAAGCTTCCACATCCTTCTGGTAGTGTGGTGACCAGGATTGAACTCTATATTCCAAATGCGGCCTCACTGAGGTTCTATAAAGCTGCAACATGACTTGCCAATTTTTAAACTCAGTGCCCCGGCCGATGAAGGCAAGCATGCCGTATGCCTTCTTGACTCCCTTCTCCACCTGCATTGCCTCTTTCAGTGACCTGTCTACCTGTACACCCAGATCCCTTTCCCTATCAATACTCTGCCATTTACTGTATATTTCCTATTTGTATTAGACCTTCCAAAATGCATTCCCTCACATTTGTCCAGATTAAACTCCATCTGCCACACCTCCGCCCAAGTCTCCAACTAATCGATATCCTGCTGTATCCTCTGATGGTCCTCATCGCGATCCGCAAATCCACCAACCTTTGTGCTGTCTGCAAACTTACCAAACAAACCAATTACATTTTCCTGCAAATTATTCATGTATATAAATAATTATGAAATTATAACATAATAGTTATTATATAATTAATAATTAAAATTATATTCATTATTTAATAAATATTTATAAATGATAAATAAATAAGAGCCAGAAGGGGTCATGAGAAGGCCTTGGTGGGTAAGATTAAGGAGAATCCCAAGGCCTTCTACAAATATGTGAAGAGTAAAAGGATGAGAAGAGAAGGGATTGGACCGATAAAAGGTGAAGGGGGAAAAGTCTGTGTGGAACCAGAAGAAATGGCAGAGGTGCTTAATGAGTACTTCGCCTCGGTATTCACGGTGGAAAGTGATCTGGGAGGTTGTACTACAGGTTTGCGGCAGACTGAAAAGATTGAGTGTGTGGATGTTAAGCAAGAGGATGTGTTGGAACTTTTAAATTCTATCAAGATAGATAAGTCGCCGGGACCGGATGGGATGTATCCCAGGTTACTGTGGGAGGTGAGGGAAGTGATTGCAGAGCCCCTGGCAATGATCTTTGCATCGTCGATGGAGACAGGAGAGGTTCCGGAGGATTGGAGGATTGCTGATGTGGTTCCTATTTTCAAGAAAGGGAACAGGGATAGCCCGGGAAATTACCGAGCAGTGAGTCTAACATCAGTGGTTGGTAAGTTGATGGAGAGGATTCTGAGAGACAAGATTTATGAGCATTTGGAGAAGTTTAGACTGATCAGAAATAGTCAGCATGGTTTTGTCAAGGGCAGGTCGTGCCTTATGAGCCTGGTTGAGTTCATTGAGAATGTGACTGAACACATTGACGAAGGAAGAGCGGTGGATGTGGTTTACATGGACTTCAGCAAGGCGTTTGATAACGTCCCCCATGCAAGACTTCTTGAGAAGATGAGAAGGCATGGGATCCAAGGGGCTTTGGCCTTGTGGATCCAGAACTGGCTTGCCTGCAGAAGGCAGAGAGTGGTTGTGGATGGGTCTTTTTCTGCATGGAGGTCGGTCACCAGTGGAGTGCCCCAGGGATCTGTTCTAGGACCCTTGCTGTTTCATAAATGACCTGGATGAGGAAGTGGAGGGACGGGTTAGTAAGTTCGCCAACGACACAAAGGTTGGTGATGTTGTGGATCGTCTGGAGGGATGTCAGAAGTTGCAGCGAGATATAGATAGGATGCAAGACTGGGTGGAGAAGTGGCAGATGGACTTCAACGTGGATAAATGTGGCGTTGTCCATTTTGGCAGGTCCAATATGGTGAAGGAATACAATATCAAGGGTAGGAGTCTTCGCAGTGTTGAGGAGCAGAAGGCCTCGCAGGTGGAGGATGTGGTCAAGAAGGTGTATGGTGTACTGGCCTTCATTAATCGAGGGATTGAGTTTCGGAGTCGGGAGGTAATGCTGCAACTTTATAAGACCCTTGTCAGACCCCACTTGGAGTACTGTGCGCAGTTCTGGTTGCCTCACTACAGGAAGGTTGTGGAAACTATTGAGAGGGTGCAGAGGAGATTTACAAGGATGTTGCCTGGATTGGGAGGCATGCCTTATGAAGATAGGTTGAGGGAGCTGGGACTCTTCTCCCTGGAGAGACGAAGGTTGAGAGGCGACCTGATAAAATGTTGAGAGGAATAGATAGGGTGGATTCTCGGAGGCTATTTCCCCAGGCTGAAATGGTCACTACAAGAGGACACAGGTTTACGGTGCTGGGGAGCAAGTACAGATGAGATGTTCAGGGTAAGTTTTTCACTCAGATGGTGCTGAGTGAGTGGAATCGGTGCCGTGGTAGGTGGTAGAGGCGAACTCGCTGGGGTCTTTTAGAAGACTTCTGAATGAGTACATGGGATTTAATGAGATTGGGAGTTACAGATAGTTCTATGGCCTGGTAGGTATGGATGTGATGGGCGCAACTTGTGGGCCGAAGGGCCTGTTTGTGCTGTAGTGTTCTATGTTCTACATCAGCAGACAATTATTGGGAGGGTCTGTCAATGTGGAAGTTGATAGGAATTTCAGATAGATTCAGAGAATCATAGAATCCCTGCAGTGCAGAAGCAGGCCATTCAGCCCATTGACCCTGCCCCTATAACAATCACACCCAGACCCTATACCTGTAACCCCATGTATTTACCATGCTTGTCCCCCTGACCCTGAGAGGTAATTTAGCATGGCCAATGCACCTTACCCACAAATCTGGGATGAAACCAGAGCACGCGGGGGAAACCCACACAGACACAGGGAGAACGCGTAAACTCTACACAGTCACCAAGGCTGGAATCAAAACCGTGTCCCTGTCATTGTGAGGCAGCAGTGCTAAACATTGTGCCACCGTACCACCCGGCATTCATTGCCAACAGTGGGTACCATTAGGGAAAAATCCCAAATTCCTCAATTTGAGAAGCGGGACAGGGAAGGAAAGCGGAATTCTTTTCCATAATTCTGATCTTAGCCGTGGAAATTCTGAAAGCCGGGGTCAGGGGTCATGGGCAGGAAGCGAGAGCAGCTTCTCTGTGAGCGTCTGGCTCATTTCTGAAGCATGAGACGACCAATAGATTTCCTTAAAGCCAGGCCACTGTTTGGATGTTTGGTCATGTGAATGCGCACACACTACTCATCAGCTTTCATCACCGTTCTCATCACTGCGGAAAACTGTGAAATGATTCACTTTGGAAGGAGCAACAGGAATACAGAGTACTGGGCTAATGGTAAGATACTTGGCAGTGTGGATGAATAGAGAGATCTCGGTGTCCATGTGCATAGATCCCTGAAAGTTGGCACCCAGGTTGATCGGGTTGTTAAGAAGGCGTACGGTGTGTTAGCTTTTATTGGTAGAGGGATTGAGTTTCGGAGCCGTGAGGTCATGTTGCAGCTGTACGAAACTCTGGTGCAGCCGCACTTGGAGTATCCCACACTTCAGGTCGTCACATTATAGAAAGGATATGGAAGCATTGGAAAGAGTGCAGAGCAGATTTACAAGGATGTTGCCTGGTATGGTGGGAAGGTCTTATGAGGAAAGGCTGATTGACTTGAGGTTATTTTTGTTGGAGAGAAGAAGGTTAATAGAGGCATAAAAGATGATCAGAGGATTAGATAGGGTGGACAGTGTGAGTCTTTTTCCTCAGATGGAGATGGCCAGCATGAGGGGTCATAGCTTTAAATGGAGCGGTGATAGATATAGGACAGATGTCAGAGGTAGGTTCTTTACTCAGAGAGTAATAAGGGTGTGGAATGCCTGCAATAGTAGTGGACTCGCCAACATTAAGGGCATTTAAATGGTCATTGGATAAACATATGGATGATATTGGAATAGTGTAGGTTAGATGGGCTTTAGATTGGTTTCACAGGTCGGTGCAACATCGTGGGCCGAAGGGCCTGTACTGTGCTGGAATGTTCTATGTTCTGTGGAAGTGGGGAGATTGAATGGCCACATCAGTGTCAGCACAGTGGCACAGTGGTTAGCCCTGCAGCCTCAGAGCGCCAGGGACCCGGGTTCAATTCAGGCCTTGGGTCACTGTCTGTATGGAGTTGGCACATTTTCCCTATGTCTGCAATGGGTTTCCACTGGGTGCTCCGGTTTCCTCCCACAACCCAAAGATGTGCAGGTTAGGTGTTTTGGCCGTGGTAAATTGCCCCTTAGTGTCAGGGGGACGACGAGGGTCAATGCATGGGGTTATGGGGATAGGGTCTGTGAGGGATTGTAGTTGGTGCAGGCTCGATGGGCTAAATGGCCTCCTTCCGCACTGTAGGATTCTATGATTCTCTCTTGTTATTCCTCATTTACATCGATATGTTTAGTGTCACATCAGCAAGAGATGGATCCTCCATCTAAAATCCTGTCAATCTCCATTTCTGTGATGTACGTCTCTCTCTCTCTCTGTGTCCGGATGCTTTTTAAATGTATAATTTTCCACGTAGCAACCACCACCATCCAAAACACCAGTTAAAACAAAGATTTCCCGTATAACCAACTTCAGAAGAATCCTTGCTTGCCCCATGCTCTGCTGGAAAGTTCTGGAACAGTGCTCCCTCTACTGTGAGTAGCAAGTAAAGTAACAAATTAATGGAGACCAAAGAAAGGAAGAGGCTGAGCTCAGGATCACATCGTTAACTAAGGGGGTTCTAAAGCTTTGTGCCACATTTGCCCTTCCACAAGCCTTTCCAATGAAGGTCAGGGAATTTAGACAAAACCTTCATCACCCATAGGATGGTGGGAATGTGCAGTGTCTGAAAGGGTGGCAGGAGTGGAAACCTCAACATTGAAGAAATATTAAGATGAACACTTAAAACTAAAATCAAAAAAGCTCATTAGAAGAGAGAAAAGAGGAAACTTCCTTGCAGCATGAGAAGCAGTTCGAGTTGATTCAGAAATAGGAGATGGCCAGGCTAAGGGAAATGTGGGACCTGAACTGAACAAGGCGGGTGAATTGGTAATAGCAAACAATGAAATGGCCGATATGCTGAATAAATCTGTCTTCACCAAGGAAGATCCTTACAAAAATCCCAATCACAAGGGATAGAGTATTAGAGAAACCCAAGGATCTCAAGGCAGACAAGTTGCCAGGGCCCGATGAACTGTACACTAGGGTTTTAATGGAAGCAGCTGCAGGAATAGTGGGCCCATTGGTTAAAAATTTGCATCACTTTCTAAATTCTGGAAGGTACCAGGAAATTGGAAATCACAACCGTGACTGCCTTGTTCAAAAAAGGGAGAAAGACAGAAGGCAGGGAGCGCGAGGCCAGTTATTGAACATCTATCATCGGCAAGGTGTTGGAGTCAATAATCAAAGCGCAAAGAGCTAAACATTTAGCAAACATGAATAGAAGCAAACTTAGTCAACATGCTTTCATGAAAGGTATATCATGCTTGACAAATTTGTTGAAATTCTTTGAGGATGTGGCAGATGGAATTTAATCCTGATAAATGCGAGATGATGCATTTTGGAAGGAATAATGTTGAGGGGAGTTATATGATAAAGGGTAGACCTATTAAGAGTATAGAAATGCAGAGGGATCTGGGAGTGCAAGTGCACAAGCCTTTGAAGGTGGCAGCACAGGGAGAGAAGGTTGCAAAGAAAGCTTACGGTATGCTAGCCTTTATAGGAAGGAATACAAGAGCTGGCGCCTAACGCTGCAGTTGTACAGAACGTTGTTTAGACCGCATTTGGAGTACTGCATCCAGTTCTGGT
Organism: Carcharhinus amblyrhynchos; assembly: GCF_965287045.1. Classification (NCBI taxonomy): domain Eukaryota; kingdom Metazoa; phylum Chordata; class Chondrichthyes; order Carcharhiniformes; family Carcharhinidae; genus Carcharhinus; species Carcharhinus amblyrhynchos. The sequence continues at coordinate 19,670,444 of NC_137356.1, forward strand.
CACCTTACTACCGGAAGGACGTGAAGACCCTGGAGAGAGTGCAGAGGAGGTTTACCAGGATGCTGCCTGGTATGGAATGACTGGGTTAAGAGGAAAGATTGGGCAAATTGGGGCTGTTTTCCTTAGAAAGACGGAGATTGAGGGGGGATCTAATAGAGGTGTATAAGATAATGAAGGGTCTCGATAGAGTAAACAGTGGCAGGCTTTTCCCGAGATTGAAGACAAATATCACGAGGGGCCACGGGCTTAAGGTGAGCGGGGAGAGGTATAATTCGGATGCTAGAGGGAGGTTATTCGCACAGAGGGTTGTGGGGGTGTGGAATACACTGCCAAGTAAGGTGGTGGAGGCAGGCACGCTGGACTTGTTTAAGGTTTACTTTGATAGACACATGAGTGAAATCGGGATGGAGGGTTATAGGAGACTGTTTTAAATCAGGATCAGAGCCTCAGGACGTTCCTGGAAATCAACTGTTCCACGTGTTGATGTTTTTCTCTTTTACTCCGCAGGTGTGTCGGTCCACCTTGTTGTCTAACGAGGGGCATGCACGCGGTGGGTCGTGCGTGGGCTGTTCTTGGATGCTTTGAGAGTAGCCTAGTACGTTTGTGTACACTTAATCTGGACCAGCAGACGGGCACCACGACAGCTCAGTGACTATCACTGATTGCTGTGCAGACACATGGATTTGGGTCGGTGTCTGTGGGAGTTTGCCCATCCTCCCTGTGGTTGAGTGGGTTTCCTCCGGGTGCTCCGGTTTCCTCCCACACCCCAAAGATGTGCTCTTAGGCTGATTGGTGTAACAAATTGTCCCTAAACTATTCCCCCCTTGATCTGGTTTCCAATGGGGGTACCATAAGCATAGACATGGGGCAAGGGTGGAGGAGGAAAGCACATTGTTAAAATGGTGGCACAGGCTCGTTGGGCCAAAGGGCCTGTTTCCCGTGCTGTGTTGTTCTTTAACAGGGAGAATAGATCAAGGGGAACCTGCAGATGTCGTGTATTGAGATTTCCAAAAGGCATTCAGCAAGGTGCCACATAAGATGCTGGTGCACAAAAGTAAAAGGCCAAGTGATTGAAGAGAGTGTGTTAGCATGGATTGAAAACTGGCTGTCACATAGAAAACAGAGTTGGAATAAATGGGTCCTTTTCACAGTGGAAAGATATAACCAGTGGAGTATCACAGGGATCAATTCTTGGCCCACAATTGTTGACTATTTGCATTAATGACCCGGAGGAAGGAACAGATTGTGAGGTGTCCAAGTTTGCTGATAAGATCAGGCAGGTTGTGATGAGATTGTGATGCTGCAGCAGGATAGAGATAGATTGGGTGACTGGGTAAAAACCTGGCAAAAGGAATTTCGTGTGGGGAAGTGTGAGGTCATGAACTTCAGTAGGAGGAAGGGAAAGGCAGATTGGAGAGACTCTGCAGGTGAGTGAAGTACAGAGGGATCTGGGTGTTCGAGTGCTTGAATCAAAAAGCCAGCAGGCAAGTCCAACATTTTGGCCATTATTGCAAAGGGTTGGAGTTTAAAAATAGGGAGGTTTTGTTACAATTTTACAGGGTGTTCGTGAGGCCTCATCTGGAATCCTACTTACAATTCTGGTTATCTTTCCTAAAAAAAGTGTAACATTGGAGGCAGTCCAAACCAGATTCACCAGGCTAAATTCTTGGGAGAGGGTTGTCTTACCCAGAGAGACTAAATAGTCTGGGTCTGTATTCCTTGGGATTTTGGAGGAATGAGGGGTGACCTTATTCAAACATAGAAGATGCTGAGGGGGCTCGACAGGGCAGATAGATGTTTTCACTAGTGAGGGAGTCTCGAACAAGATGACATAGCTCCAAAATAAAGGGTTGGCCATTTAAACTGTGTAGAAATTCCTTCTTTCAGAATGGAATTCTCTGCCCCAAAGTTGTGGGGAGGAGACTGGATCTGAACACCGAGAAATTGAAGTTCTTGACCATTCGTACTTGATTCCTGTTGATGGAGACGGGGCCTGTCCTCCACTAGGCTTCAAGTTGATGACTCTCTCCTCAGTTTTACTGACATTGCTACGACTCTCTCACCAATGTTCTTTCCAGTGCCCCTCATGGTTTGAGCTCTAACCCAGTACAGCAGGGCCATCAGCAAATTTCAAAATAGAATCAGTTCAGGGGGTGGAGGAGAGAAATTTTGTCACAATGTAGAGCAGAGCACATTGTGAGCATTGAATACAGTCAACTCAATAGAAAGTTCTAGTCAGTGTCCAAAGTCTTTTCCTCTCTTTGTCCATATTCCTTCCTTATCTAGAGTTATCCCACCTACTCCTGTTGTACCTTTCCAATCCCATTCTCTGTGGAACTGGATCAATCCTCAATCCCTATCTCCTCCACTCTTTAACACCATTTCATATCAATTCTTTATCTTTTTCTGTTTAGATGAAATCCTTGATATGGAAACATAGAAACTAGAAGCAGGAGTGGGCCATTCGGCCCTTTGAGGCTGTTCCTCCATTCATTTTGATCCTGGCTGATCATCAAATTCAATATTCTGAAGTATTCAATACCGTAGTGTTGGACCTTCACCTGATACTTGTCGCTCTTTGTGGAACTCACTGCGTAACGTATCTGAGTTCAAAAGGGCCACTGCAAACTGGTCAAGGTGAGTGAGGGGACATTGACCCACTTTTCACTTTCCAACACATTGTCCCACATTAAACTCTGCTGCCATCATGTCACTCACCTACTTCATCCTTCAATGTCTGCTTCCCACTTGCTGCTTCCACTGGCACCAACTACGATACAATCAGTAAAGATACACAACGATACCTCCTCCATGATCATCCACAACACAGGTCCCCCACATGGCTGTGTCCTCAGCCCCTTACTAGACTCCTTATACACCTATGGCTGTGAGGCCAAATTCCCCTCCAACTCCATTTTTCAGTTTGCTGATGGCACCACCGTAGTGGGTCAGATCTCAAACAATGATGAGATAGGACAGAAATGAGATTGAGAATCTGGTGAACTGGTGCAATGACAATAATCTCTCCCTCAGTGTCAACAAAACAAAGGAGATCATCATTGACTTCAGGAAGCATAATGGAGGTCATGCCCCTGTCTATATCACCGGGGATGAACTGGAAATGGATGACAGCATCAAATTTCTCGATGGCCACATCACCAACAACCTGTCCCGATCCCTCCGTGCCAACACCATCGTTCAGAAAACCCACCAATGCCTCTACTTTCTCAGGTGACGAAGGAAAATGGCATGTCCTCTACAACTGTCACCAACTTTTACAGATGTACCACAAAGAACATTCTTTCTGGTTGTATCACAGCTTGGTATGGCTCCTACTCTGTCCAAGACTACAAAAACTTACAAAGGGTCATGAACGTAGACCAATCCATCACACAAACCAGTCTCCTATCCATTCACTCTGTCAACACTTCCGGCTATCTTGGAAAAGCAGCCAGCATAATAAAGGACATGTACAACTCAGACATGCTCTCTTCTAACTTCTTCCATCGCGATACAGACACAAAATTCTAAGGTCACAGACCAACTGGCCTAAGAACAGCTTCTTCCCTGCTGTCATCAGGCTTTTGAATAGACCTACCTCACAAATTGATCTTTCTCTATACCCTATCTATGACTGTAACATTACATTCTGGCTATCTCCTTTCTTTCTGAATGAACTGTATGCTTTGTCTGTATCGCATGCAAGAAACAATGCTTTTCACTGTAAACCAATACATGTGACAATAAGAAATCAAATCAAAATCTTCTGACCCCATCGTGGTTTCTCATTGAACACACCCTTCGCCTCTGCGAAACCCATGGATGGAATTCACTATCGGCAGAACGATAAGAACCCACCAGCCCAAGTGACCAGAAAATCCCACCCAACGTTAAACAATTTATTGGAGTTGTTTGAAGAAGTAAAATGTGCCGTGAATAAAGGGGAACCAGTGGATGTACGGTACTTAGGTTTCCGGAAGGTATTTAATAAAGTGCCACATCAAAGACTGTGGTAAAAAATAAAAGTTCCTGGTGTGGAACGGACCAGGGAAATGTTCCATTTTACTCTGGGAGAAAAAGTGTTGGATTGGAACGAAGAACAATACAGGAACAAGCCCTTTGGCCACCGAGTCTGCAGCAATTTGTAATCCTTATTTAGACCATTACTTGTTTCCCATGTGCAGTTTCTATCTCTCTGTTCACCTCCCGTTCATGTGTCTATCAAGATACGCCTTGAATGTTGCTAATGTGCCTGATTCCACCACCTTCTCCAGCAGCGAGTTCCAGGCACCCATCACTCTCTGTGTGAAAAACTTCCTCTGCATATCTTCTCGAAACTTCACCCCCTCACCTCGGACTTGTGCCCTCTTGTAGTTGATTCTTCCACCCTTGGAAAAAGCCTCTGACTATCCACCCAATCTCTGCTTCTCATGATTTTGTTGACCTCTGTCAGGTCCCCCCTCAGCCTCAGTTTTTCCAGAGAAAACACCTGAGTTAATTCCATCTTTCCTCATACCTTCAAACCATCCAGGGGTGACTGAACCTGTTTGTTTAGTGACTGTAATTAATGTCACTCCCCATGGATATTAAGTGTGTCACTCGGGGGCTCCCTCTTCTAATAATAAGTGAATCATTTAAGTGAGAATCATTTCAACCAACCCCAGCAATAACAGGGAGCAGTGACTCTACAGAGCGGGAGAGGAGAGATCGGAATCTGGGAATAATGAATTGAAATGTTACAACAATGGATCAGAATCTGGGAATAAAGGATCGGAATATTACAACAATGGATCGGAGTTTAACTGATGGACTTAACTATCTTGTTTGGGAGACTGATTGGATGACATTAACTTGGCGAATGTATGGGCTAATTTTCGTGATTCAAGCAGGTTATTACCCTGTCCTCGCTATTGTTGGTATCCCGGGTAAGTCTCTAACTCCAGCTGCCTCACTCTCAATTTTGTTTAAGTTTTGAGAAGACTGAAGCTGTTGACTTCAGTTGCAATCACAAATTTGGAAACATTCCTCTGCTCACCACTTGCACAGGAAACTCCAGCTGAGATTAAAATATAAAGCATGGTTTAATTTTCCACAAACATACGAGGGAGAGGTTTCACAACATTCACCTCTTCTTACACTCACACAATCAATGGGGGATCGGGAAAGAGAAAGCGGGTTCAGGACACAGCCAGAGTGAAATACAAGGACGGGTTTTGTACGTGTCCAGAGTCGGGAATCGTGAGTCAATAGGAATGTTCCTTCTGAGGGGAGGTTGACTGGTTATTGAATTCTTTGTCTTCCATCCTCCATGACGGAAGAAGGTACATAGAATGAGTAAGTCTGTAGGTCTGAGTTCCAATATTCCAGCAGTCAGCAGGTTTGAAAAGGGTTGGAGTTCCCTCTGCTGCCACCAGCTTGGTGATAGACAGCACAGGCCATTGCCTGGAGTTCTGCTCATATTCCAGATAAGACAGGAATTGCTGGAATTCAGTTCCAACAAACAACACAACAGCATCTTTCAGAGGTGGTCATTTGATGTAGCTGCTCAATATTGGACGCAGGGTGACTGGAATCTTGAGGTTTAATTGAGTCAGGAGTTCTTTGCTGTCGGAGACACTGGTCACGAGTCAGTAAACAGGCTCTCTTTTCCAAACCGGTTGGAGTCACGAATGTTGTGGCCATTTGCACCATTCTGGGAGATTGCGACCTGTGAAGAATTGTCTATGTTTGAAGGTGCTTGGATCAGGCTGAGTGTCCGTGTAGCCATCGTTATGTTGAAACTCAGGCAAGGCATCAGGTGACCAGCTGCAGATTCTTTTTTCAGGTTGGCTAATGTCCGTTTTGAAAAGAACTGAAAAAATTGCCTTTATAAAGTATCCCAGCTGATGAATAAATATCTGTACAGATAGTTTCTGTCACACCTCAACCGTGACAGGAAGCAACACTTGAATCAAACTGTGAGTGTCCAGACCATCGAGCTGTGGACTTCCCTCCCTGCACCTCTCTACTGCTCAACCTCACTTCACCATTTGAAAAATCACTCCTTAACACCCAACTATTTTACCCAACCAAAAATACATTTCAAAACCTCAATGTCCTGAATGAATCTGATAGGCTTGCTTGCATAATGATGGACAATTTTCCTATTTATTCCCTATCCACACAGTGAACTCAGTGATGATCGTGGTCCTAACTCAGGGGAAGTGCGGTCTCTCCAAATGTGTAACGCGTTACCTCGTGGCCATGGCGACGGCAGATCTCCTGGTAATCATCTTGGATGTGGTATTGAGACAGATTCCAATTGTTTTTTGGGAACAGTTTACTTTCCTGTACGATGTCCCAGTGTGTAATATCCATGGTGTGCTGCTTCATGCAGCCACTGACTGTTCCGTCTGGTTCACTGTCGCGTTCACCTTTGATCGATTTGTGGCTATTTGTGGTGAGAATCTGAGAAAGAAATATTGCACCGAGAAAATGGCAGCTGTGGCCCTGGGAACCGTGAGTGTGCTGAGCTGTTTAAAGAACACGATGTGGTATTTTATATACACCGGTCGGTATTTGCTGTTCAACTCCCCCTTCTTTTGTTTTGTATCGGAGTCTGTTCGGTTTTCTGACGTCTGGGTTTCGATCGAGTTCCTCCACCACATTCTGACCCCATTTGTACCATTTGTCCTGATTCTGCTGTTCAACCTTTTCACCGTGAAGCATATTTTTGTGAGCAACAGAGCTCGCAAGAGACTGCGAAATCACAGCGTTGGGGAGAGTCCCGGAGATCCAGAGATGGAGAAGCGAAGGAAATCCATCATTTTGCTCTTTAGTCTCTCAGCAAATTTCATCCTGTTGTGGTCAGCATTTATGGTATACTCCATATGGTACCGCATGTGGTTGTTGCGATATCGATCCGTAGACATGCATGTAATTGTTATTGAATTTGGCTTCATGCTGCAGCTCCTGAGCTGCTGCACAAACACTTATATTTACGTGGTGGTTCAGGCTAAGTTCAGAGAGCAGTTGATGAGTGTGTTTAAATATCCCTTTATTACAATTGTGCGATTATTCAATGATGAAAAGAAGTGAATCCCTGAGATTAAGAATGTTTGCTCAATAGCACAATATTGGTTTGAATTTATTTGGATCATCAGGAAAGAAAATGTGGCTGACAGGGTGACTTAATCGGACAGGAACTGAAATCTCCCTTTCCTGATGGCGGGATGCGTTTATTGGATTACATTAGCGGCAGTTCAGTGGCAAACGGTACTCACAGTGTCTGCTGATGGGAAAATCATTTCCGTACTTCTGAATCTCATGCACATTCACTAAATTACAAATTTCCCACAATAAGTCTGACCATCAAGGTGAGGTCAGCAGCAAACAACAAACTCATGCTGCTCGGCTTAGGGTAAAGCTGAGCAGCACCAGGTGAAGTGGTCAGTTTGGATAAGTGGTGGGTGGGGGTCTCTGAGGCAAAGAGGGAGGGGTGAGGAGAATGTTCACTGACATGGACTTGTTCTTGTTGGTAAGAGTCATAAAGGTTTACAGCATGGAAGCAGGCCCTTTGGCCCAACTTCTTCATGCTGTCCCAACTTTTACTATTAAGCTAGTTCTAAATGCCCCCGTTTGGCCATGTCCCTCGATACCAAACTTACCCGTATAACTATCTAAATGCTTTTTAAAAGACAAAATTGTACCCACCAATTTATTAAGATCCCGTTGGAATCCTGGACAGCCTTATTTACTGTCCACTATGCCACTAAGCTTGGTGTCATCTGCAAACTTACTAACCATGTCTCCTAAATTCTCATCCAAATCATTCATATAAATGACAAATAGCAGTGGTCCCAGCACCGATCCCTGAGGCACACCGCTGGTCACGGGTCTCCAGTTTCAAAAACAACCTCGACAACCGCCTGCTGTCTTCTGTCTCAATCCAATTTTGGATCCAATTGGCTACCTTCCCCTGGACCCTGTGAGATTTTACCTTCTGCAGCAACCCACCATGCGGGACCTTGTCAAAGGCCTTGCGAAAGTGCGTTTAGACAATGTATTATGAGTGGGGAAGAGCAATAAACTGATTGGTGGGCGGTTTGGGGGTAAAGGAGTCAGGATGCAGACGTTGTCTGGCCGATAGGACGGGAGCGTCCTGTCAGATAACGGGTCCTGAATGTCTAAGGGGGGACAGTTATGCCACAAAGGGAAGGTCCACACTCAGAGGGAGAGCTGCAGCTTAACAGAGGGCAGGCTAACAGTGTCTGAGGGTGAATTGAGGGATGTACATTTCAAAACGGGGCTTTGTAATGAGGAGAGGAAGTCCCAGGTGAAGACATAGAGGAGACACACTCAGACACTGAGGATGATGCTGAGGATTCTGAGGAAGAGGCCAGGAATGTCCCAGAGGTGTGAGGCTCATGGAGAGATGTGCCAGGAAAGGTCAGACACCATTTGATTTGATCTGATTTTGTGCAGGAATGAGACACAGAATGAGGATCCCATCAGCAGGAAACCACTGAGATGCCAGGATGGTCGCCACCTCCACCAGCCTCGTCCCTGCCACCCCCACAACAATTTTTAAAGCCACATCCTCTTCCAGCCAGAAGGGCAAAGCAGACGTTTACCCCCCACAGCTGTGGGTGAATAAGTGTGCAATGCTTCAACAGCCAGACCAACTTTGTGCCTCTTCACACCTTCATTCTCTTTTCCTCACATTACATCTTGATGTGACATCAATGTCTGAGAGAGAGGCTGCTGCTGTCTTTGACTCCATCTTGTCTGTGATAACTTTAACTTTGTCTACTGACCGCTGTTCTCCATCACTTCCTCCTCATCTGGCCCCAGGACCTCCACATCTGGCACAGCTGCAGATGTCCGGCCCCATCCAACCATATGTCCGCCCCTCGATCCCTCCCTCCCTCTCCTCCTCCCTCCCTCCTTCTCTCCTTCACTCTCTCTCTCATTCATACACACACACACACACACACACACACACACACACACACACACACACACACACACACACACACACCCCTCTGCTTCAGGATAATGGGGACATTTATTGACACATTAAGTCACACCCAATCCCCTTGTGTCTCTGCATCCACTGGCCACATACTGGGCTGAGAATTGGGGCTCGTTCCCCAATCATTTTCTCAAGCAGAACCCTCACAGGGTTTGGCTTCAGTGCCGTGTGTTTCTGAGGTTGATGACACATTCAGCCCAGCAGTCAGTCCCTCTCTCACTCACACAGTCTCATTGCTTGATGTCCATATTGGAGAGTGTTGCTGCAATGCCATCCTGCCACTTTTCCTGGCGGAGTGAAGGGGCTCCTTCACCCCCTTGTGCCTCTGGATGCTGGAACCTGGGTGGTCCGCACAGCCACTCACCTCCCCCCCTTCCCCCCACTCCCGTCATCTCTGTCCAGGCTCCCTTGCTCAGGCTGGAGGGGTTTTGGTGACACATCGCTGGAGAGAAGCAACTCCTGGTGTTCCAGGAAATTCAGGAGAAGGCTCAGGGAGACATCAGGAATCTATCGAGCCAGTCCCTGTGTAAACCCTGACTGTGCAGGGGAGAGAGGGCCCAGAATTGAGGGGAGGGGGTGTGAGGAGGGTGTCCCAAGAGGTAATGGGACTGGGGGAGGGGAGTGAGGGGGTGACCCAGGAGGTGAAGGGACTGGGGGAGGGGAGTGAGGGGTGTCCCAGGGGGTGAAGGGACTGGGGGAGGGGAGTGAGGGGATGTCCCAGGATGTAAAGGGACTGGGGGAGGGGAGTGAGGGGGTGTCCCAGGAGGTGAAGGGGCTGGGGGAGGGGAGTGAGGGGGTGTCCCAGGGGGTGAAGGGACTGGGGGAGGGGAGTGAGGGGGTGTCCCAGGGGGTGAAGGGACTGGGGGAGGGGAGTGAGGGGGTGTCCCAGGGGGTGTAGGGACTGGGGGAGGGGAGTGAGGGGGTGTCCCAGGAGGTGAAGGGACTGGGGGAGGGGAGTGAGGGGGTGTCCCAGGAGGTGACACTATCTCTGCAGGGCACTGAGGCCAGCATCGCAAGGACGGCGAGCTTGGCGCAGGACGGGCGCTCCATGGCAGCAGATGTCCGCACCGTGGCTCAGGTCATGAGGTCCGTGTCCAGGGTGGAGGACGTGGGGACCCACAAGTGTCAGCACCAGGGGATGGTGGGGTCTGACTCCAGCTGCCCCTCCCTCCCCTGAGAGCCTGAAGGGAAGGGGATCAGCAGGAGTCCAGCCCGGGACCCTCCTGCTGGATTAACTCCCACCCAGAGCCCTCGGCTAAGCTTTAGTAAGGTCCCCTGACCTTTCCCTCCTGCCCCCTGACCCACCCTTCATTGAATAGAAAAAAGTGACGTTAGATAACTTATATCGTTGTACTATATATAATGTACCACATGTATAACCTCATAAAGTTATATCAATCAATTCCAGCCCTTTTATTCATTTATTTCTCATTTTCTGTACACTTGTACTTTAAAAATCTTCCGTGTTTTGGTTTATAAAAGTGTTGATGACAGCGTGTAAATCAACAGATCGAAGCGTGTTTGATTCAATGTGCACCGTAAGTATGTATAACATGTTATAGCGTGACAATAAACTCTTTGTTGCATTTATTTTGTATTTATTTGCATGTAGTACAAGTCTGGGGGTGAAGCTTCTCTATTTATAGGTATTTGTTATATTAATTCACCCACGGGCTATAGTTATGAACATTTATTCACCCTTGAAAGGGGGAAACCAATTTTTTTTCCTTCCCCCTCCCGCGCCCCCCCCGCCCCCTCCCTCCGGACCCCGAGGCTTAATCCTGCTCAGCCTAATGGTTAATCCGCCACTGCCTGCCGGGGACACGAGGGGCATCCAACTCTCTGACACCCCCCACCCCACCCCTCCCTGCCACTCACACACCTCCAGGGAGGGCAGCAGTCAAACATCCGTGCTGCCCGAGAGCAGGTTCGGACCCACAAGCACCCTCAAGGACATTCCCCCCACCCCCACCCCCCCCAACCCCCACTCCCCTCCCCCCTCCCGTCCCCATCCCACAGGACACCCTCCAAAGTCAACTCACACAACAGGGCATGGAAGTCCCCTCCACCTGGGCTGGAGGTGGATCCTGGGGAGGGATCTCGATGGAGTGGAAGGATGTGGAAGATTCAGGAAGTGTCGGCACTTAATGGGTGAATATCGGCACCAGTGTGGATCGGTCACCATTGGATCGAATATTCACCCACCGAGCCTCCACCTTGTCTGTTTCTGCTGACCCAGTGCCTCATCTCAGTGGAGTGTGAGGGTGGCAGTGCCCACACCAGCGATGCAGCAAGGAGGCGCTGCTGCTGGCATGGAAGAGCGAACACCACCCCCCCTCCGCCCCCCACCACCCACCCCTCTCCACAGGATCCCCACCCACCCCTCCCTCCATCAAAGCAAACCCCTCTTATATCTAATACTGTCCTCCAGTGAGCTCAAGGCCAGGGGCTGTCGAGGTGCTGCCCACCTCGGCTGTGAGATGGATAATGAACACCCGGCTCCCTGATGTGGGTGGGGCCTGGAGTAAACGCTGTGTATACCCATTTCTGAATCCTATAATAAGCCCATTCGATGGTAGGACATGTGAGGCTCTCTGTCAGGCCGGAGTGAGACACATTGCTGAGGGTGAGAGGAGCATCGCTCTGTCCTCAATGCAACTCATCACCCACAGGTTCTGACCAATAGCTTCAGTGCCCTGTCCGTGACACCAGGCAACAGCCTGGGAGCACATTACTGGCACCACCTCACTGGTGAGATGTTGGTGTCCATGGTGAGAGAGCGAGTCGCTCCTTGTCCTGAAGCGAGACACAATGAGACCATTCCTAGCACTTCGGCCCAGTCGGGTCCTGTCCATTTCCTAGGCTACTTCCACCTCCTCCTCTGCGCGGTCACCCTCACAGCCCTCCTCAACATTTTCCTCAGCCAAGGAGATGTGAAGCTCTTCCATCTCCTCCAGGCCCAGCTGGTCTCCCCTCTGGAGCACAAGTTGTTGAGAGCACAGCAGACTGCAAGGGTGTGGGAGACCCTCCGGGGGCTGGTGGTGGGGGTGGGGTGGGGGTGATAGTGCTTCTCTCTCTCTCTCTCTGGAGTTCTGCTGTGTGAAGAGAGGTCTTCCTCTGGAGGCTGCTGTCTGAGGGTCTGAAGACATGTGTCTCTCTGTATCTCTGCCCAGAGGGATGAAGAGGCTGGAGAATCAGTAATTCACCTCAACCTGTCTGTTTCTCCAACTGATTTTGAAGGAGAGTTTCAGTCTATGAGAGGAATATTGCTTAAATTGGAACTAATAGAAATCGCTCGCAGTTAAAGAATTGTATCTCATCATGTTTAAGTATTTCAATTGATAAAAGAACAAAGGATAAAGTACAGCACAGGAACAGGCCCTTCGGCCCTCCAAGCCTGTGCGGATCATGATGCCTGCCTAAACTAAAACCGTACGCACTTACAGAGTCCGTATCCTTCTATTCCCATCCTGTTCTTGTCTCCATCTAATTGCCCCTTAAATGCCGCTATCGTTCCTGCTCCCACCCCCTCCCCAGGCAGCCCGATCCAGACATTCACCACCTTCTGTGTAACATCTCCTCAAAACTTTTCCCCACACACCTTAAACCGATGTCCCCTAGAACTTAGCTTTTCTACCCTAGGGAACAGCATCTGACTATTCACTCTGTCCACGCCACCCAGTCTTGGAGACCTCCATCAGGTCGCCCCACAACCTCTGTCGCTCCAGTGAGAACAGATCGAGTTTCTCTAACCTCTCCTCATAGCTAATACCCTCCAGACCAGGCAACATCCTGGGAAACCTCTTCTGTCCCCTCTCCAGAGCACCCACATCCTTCCGGGAGTGCGGCGAAAAGAATTATACACAGTTTTCTAAACGAGGCCTGGCTCAGGTTCTCAATGCCCTGAGCGATGAAGGCAGACATGCCGTCTGCTCTCTTAACATCTTACCCACCTGCGTTGCTACTTTCAGTGATCAGTGGACACGTCCACCCAGATCTCTCTGCCTGTCAATACTCCTAAGGGGGTAAAACATTGAGCTAATTCTTCTTGTTATAATTAAATTGTGTTGTTAAATAAAGTTTGTTTTGATAAAAGCTCCCCAGTATTTCAGTGGAATCACACCCGCAGTGAAACATATTATCTTCACACGGTCTAGTCTAACTTCCTGATGTAAGCAGCACGGTGGCACAGTGTTTGGCACAGCGCCAGGGACCCTGGTTTGATTCCCGGCTTGGCTCACTGTCTGTGTGGAGTCTGCATGTTCTCCCAGTGTCTGCGTGGGTTTCCTCCGGGTTGCTCTGGTTTCCTCTCAAAGACATGCTGGTCAGGGTGCATTGACCCAAACAGGAGCTGGACTGTGACGACTAGGGGAACTTCACAGTAACTTCATTGCAGTGTTAATGTAAGCCTGCTTGTGATGAATAAATAAAAAACACCGATGGCATTAATATCGATGGTAAAAGGGTGAAAACCCAGCACTAACCCTGATCGTACTCCACTAGTTAAAACCTGTCAGAATGGCCCATTTCTCCCTCACTTCACCTCTTGTCTTTTTTTTGATTTGACTTATTCTTGTCCCATGTGTTAGTATACAGTGAAAAGTATTGTTAACTTTACCTTGGAGTTTCTGATCTGGTTCCTGAACAGGGTGTGGCTGGCTGGGAGATGTCACACAGCTTGGCCGTGCTGTGCTGGAATGAACCACTTGTGTGGTTTGTGATAATTATAGGACGGATGTCAGAGGGAGGTTCTTTACTCAGAGGGTAGTAAGGGCGTGGAATGCCCTGCCTGCAGCAGTAACTCGCCAACTTTAAGGGTGTTCAAATGGTCAGTGGATAGGCATATGGATAACATTGGAATAGTTTAGGTTAGAGGGTCATTAGATTGGTTCCACTGGTCGGCACGACATCGAGGGCCGAAGGGCCTGTACTGCGCTGGAATGTTCTATGTTCTATAACCCCATGCATTGACCCTCGTCGTCCCCCTGACACTAAGGGGCAATTTACCACGGCCAATCCACCTAACCTGCACATCTTTGGGTTGTGGGAGGAAACCGGAGCACCCAGTGGAAACCCACGCAGACACAGGGAAAATGTGCCAACTCCATACAGACAGTGACCCAAGGCCTGAATTGAACCCGGGTCCCTGGCACTCTGAGGCTGCAGGGCTAACCACTGTGCCACTGTGCTGACACTGATGTGGCCATTCAATCTCCCCACTTCCACAGAACATAGAACATTCCAGCACAGTACAGGCCCTTCGGCCCACGGTGTTGCACCGACCTGTGAAACCAGTCTAAAGCCCATCTAACCTACACTATTCCAATATCATCCATATGTTTATCCAATGACCATTTAAATGCCCTTAATGTTGGCGAGTCCACTACTATTGCAGGCAGGGCATTCCACTCCCTTATTACTCTCTGAATAAAGAACCTACCTCTGACATCTGTCCTATATCTATCACCCCTCCATTTAAAGCTATGACCCCTCATGCTGGCCATCTCCATCTGAGGAAAAAGACTCACACTGTCCACCCTATCTAATCCTCTGATTATCTTTTATGCCTCTATTAACCTTCTTCTCTCTCACAAAAATAGCCTCAAGTCAATCAGCCTTTCCTCATAAGACCTTCCCACCATACCAGGCAACATCCTTGTAAATCTGCTCTGCACTCTTTCCAATGCTTCCATATCCTTTCTATAATGTGACGACCTGAAGTGTGGGATACTCCAAGTGCGGCTGCACCAGAGTTTCGGACAGCTGCAACATGAACTCACGGCTCCGAAACTCAATCCCTCGACCAATAAAAGCTAACACACCGTACGCCTTCTTAACAACCCGATCAACCTGGGTGCCAACTTTCAGGGATCTATGCACATGGACACCGAGATCTCTCTATTCATCCACACTGCCAAGTATCTTACCATTAGCCCAGTACTCTGTATTGCTGTTGCTCCTTCCAAAGTGAATCATTTCACAGTTTTCCGCAGTGATGAGAACGGTGATGAAAGCTGATGAGTAGTGTGTGCGCATTCACATGACCAAACATCCAAACAGTGGCCTGGCTTTAAGGAAATCTATTGGTCGTCTCATGCTTCAGAAATGAGCCAGACGCTCACAGAGAAGCTGCTCTCGCTTCCTGCCCATGACCCCTGACCCCGGCTTTCAGAATTTCCACGGCTAAGATCAGAATTATGGAAAAGAATTCCGCTTTCCTTCCCTGTCCTGCTTCTCAAATTGAGGAATTTGGGATTTTTCCCGAATGGTGCCCACTGTTGGCAATGAATGCCGGGTGGTACGGTGGCACAATGTTTAGCACTGCTGCCTCACAATGACAGGGACACGGTTTTGATTCCAGCCTTGGTGACTGTGTAGAGTTTACGCGTTCTCCCTGTGTCTGTGTGGGTTTCCTCCGCGTGCTCTGGTTTCATCCCAGATTTGTGGGTAAGGTGCATTGGCCATGCTAAATTACCTCTCAGGGTCAGGGGGACAAGCATGGTAAATACATGGGGTTACAGCTATAGGGTCTGGGTGTGATTGTTATAGGTGCAAAATAAAATAAAGCTGTATCGCTGTTGAACCTGACCCTGAGTCCGTAGTGAACGTGTTTGCCCACTCGCACCAACAATTGGGGGCTCATCCGTCTCCTGGCACTGGGTGAGTATCTTCAGTCATTTCATCAAATCCGTGGAATATTCGTGTTCCAGCGTCAGACCGGTGTTCCAGTAGGATTATCCTCACCATGTGCCTGTGTTGATATCAAAGGGAAAGGCCGCTGGAAACACTGGTCACAGTTAAAGGTGTACCACCCCGGTGGGGTGCGGGAGACAGGACAGACCGACCGTAGGGATGAGGATAGTCCGTGGACATAAACAGGCCACGTATCGACCCCTAACTAACCACCTCTATCCACACAGCGGAGATCGAATTAACAACCTTCATTTCTAGAATGGAGGAGAGCCACACGCCAGCCATGGCTCTGATATATGTATATAGGTGTAGGTGCCTGCTTAAGTAAGTGAGTTAAGAAAAATTAGGTAATGCTGAGAATCTAATAGCTGGCGGCCACCAGGTTTTGTGTACCCTTCCCACCCCCTCTCCAGGACAATGTTAACCACTTGGAGGATGGCCCTATCTATCATCTTCTTGACAAGTGTCGCCTTCCAGGGACACAACACCAATCAACGATCCCACGGAATAATATTCAATACGTCCGAGGTGTTGTGCGTGCCGGCAGCACCATTCCCCGGGGACAATAGAATGTATTCCAATGCATGGCGACAAGTCCACCCGGGTCTCAATGTGATCTGCTTCACTTGCACACTGCGTATGCTCCCAACATGGATCCAACGGCCAGACTCACTGAGCGACTCTGGCTGCACCTTCGGAACGATCTGCACCCTCCCCGAAGATCCACAGACCCCACTACAAAGGGACATTCTCAAATCGGACACTGATATTTGTGGATATTATGGACTAGTTGAGGCTCCAGTAGTCTCACTATATGTATGTTTTGCACTTCCTACAACCCGTGCCCCCTCGACCACGGCACCCAAAATCTTACCCTGCCCCTTGCTGATTGGGGGGGGCCAGAGGGAGGACTGGTGCTGTGGAACGAGGGAGAAATTGTATATGACAGTGTGAAACATGAAATCGTGCCTGTTCTGATCGATATCTCAGGGATCCAGGGGCCGGGATACTGTTCAGAACAGACACGAGACATGTACCAAATGCTGGGCAGGGAAACGATAAAGCGGGCTATCGATGCGATGGGAGCAACACACTACAGAGACAACACACACACACAGAGAAGCAAAAGGGGTATAGTCAATAGCATCCTCACAGGGATAAACACCGGATCCAGCGTGGTTAACTCAATTGACATCCAGGGACTCAATAATAAGATAGGACAGTTAAAGGGAGTGATGAAAGATATCCTGCAACGGTCACTAGCCCAACAAGCCGAGCAGGCTGTTTTAGGGGAGAGGGGTGCCCATACTCAACTGGATGGAGTTACAATATTAGAAACACACGCCCGTACCATTAACCACCTCATAGATAGAGAGAGAGAAAACACTGCCCGGGTACAACAGGGACAGCTGTGCCATGCGTACGGTCAGTGGATGATAGGCCAATTGAGATATAATTCGGACCAGGTACAGGGGGGGAGGTGCCCGATTGGATTGACAGCACCTGGCGAGCACAACTCGCAGATCAGAAGTGGGTGCTGGATAACCAAACCTTGAAAGGAACGACACGGGTATATCCAGTGATCCCCGACTGCGAGGTTAGTGAGAGTACGGGGGTAGGAATGGTCCTATTGATTCCGATAGTTACACCAGACTCGGGACCATTCCCTATCTTCCAGATTGAAAACATCGGTGTTGTTAGAGGCAACACCTCCCTCCGCTACCACCTAACCGAAGTCACGGCCATCTCAAGGCCTGGTGTGATGTTCGGTACCTCCCTCTCGGGATGCAAACAAAGGGGAGAGAGAACCATCTGCCCCGACCCACTGAGACAAGGAGAGGCAGCTGAATGCGGGTTTAACAAAACGCAGGGCTGTACCCTAGAAATTACACCCACCGATCCACACTTTCCCCGGGCAGGATATGGAGGACGAGGCAGGGATTGTGTAACCACAACAAGAACATCCTTCATATACAACAGGCTGACACGCCCAATCCCCAGCCCAAACTTCTGCTTCACCCCTCACAGACCGCTCATTATTGGCCAGGTCCACATCACCAACATCTTAATGCCACAGACCCCCTGAGAGATGACCTTAAATATTCCCGAGAGCCAGAACAGGCTCCAATCCCACAATTAGCAGAAGTACTGAGAGAGCTCCGTCTCAAAGTGGGACACTCTGTTCGATTGTATCACCAGTTACAATCACATATCAAAACCCTAGAGCATGAGACAGAGTCAGCCTCACAGAGCCAGACATGGGTACAGAGGGTGTGGGACTGGGGCCGAAATATAGACATTCAGCCCTGGATCCAGATAATCTCACACATACTGGTTGCCACCCAACTCATACTGGCAATCTCCTGGGGGATGATAATGTGCTATACATACAGCCAGCACAAGCAAACCAAAACTCAGAGAGAACTAATCAGAATGATTGACAACATGGGACAATTAACAAATCGGGAAGACTTCTCCCACATACACCGAATTTAACAAACCCGGGGTTCCCCGAAACTGTACGACTGCAGCGTGCAAATGCAGGGAGCACCGGACACAAAATTTGGGAAAGAAATCGGACTGAGGGAAGCAGAACAACTCCGCTCCCGACCGTCAGGGGGAACGGTTATCGGACAATAAATTTTCTGAAATTGGGTACACAATATGGAAGCAGAGTAAAGTTGCACTCAGAGCCTCCCCACTAAAGGTCACAAGGGAACAGACACAGACTCGCAGGCAAGAACATGCTTTTAGAATGCAAATGAGGGCTCGCACACAAAGGGAACCGGACAGGATGGCACCGACAGGATGGAAATTAAAAAGTACACCCCGATCCAACCAAATCAGCACCTCTGCTCTAATCAAGCAACCCTCTATTGAGAAACCTAAGGATTAGCATAACGAAGGAAGCATCCCTGGCCCCACAAACTTCCTGAGATCAGTCAAACACCCATTGTTCAAACCCCGGAGATTCTAGATCATTAATAAACCCATCAGACAGAAACCATTAACACACACTTAAAAACATCGTTCCAATACTTGAAGACATCGAAACAGGATGGTCAGAGTCAAATACTGGAAACAAAACATTGGTATTTGAATTGTACAATGTATTGGAGTTCAGGTATAACTGTAACCCATTGCGGCGGGTCTTTAGAGTGCTTTTGGGACAGTTCGGCCTGTCTGTCCTGACTGCACCTCCGTCGACGTTAAGCTAAAGCTGTCCCGCTGTTGAACCTGACCCTGAGTCCGGAGTGATCGTGTCCGCCCACTCGCGCTAACATCATCCATTTGCTGGACGAGCGCATATCCAAGCAGCTCCTTTTTGGGGAACTCTCTGCTGGAAGACGCTCGCATGGAGGGCAGAGGAAACATTACAAAAACACACTAAAGTCCTCCCTGAAGTCGCTTGACATAAACACGACCACCTGGGAAAGACTGGCACAAAACTGTCCTACCTGCTGCTGCCTCACCCACAAAGGCTGTCAAGCTTATGAAGCAAGGTGCAGTGCTGAAGCACAACTTAAACACCAGTTGCACAAATCCAGAGCCACCAGCGCAACAACTACAGTGCCCACACAAATCTGCCCAATATGTGCCAGGACATTCCGTACCCGAATTGGCCCTGATCAGTCATCTTCGGACACACCGCAACCAGCCTCAAAATGACTCATGGTGTCGAGGTCCTGATGGATGAACAACAAGATTGTGAGGCATGGACAAGGTGGACAGTAAGAAGCTTTTTCCCTGGGTGCAAGAGTCACTTACGAGGAAGCAGAGGTTTAAGGTGCCAGGGGCAAGGTTTAAAGGAGATATACGAGGCAGATTTTTGACGCAGATGGTGGTGGATGCCTGGAACCCATTGCTGGGGGAAGGAATGGAAGCAGATACAACAGTGAGTTTTAAGGGGCGTCTTGAAAAATCCATGAATAGAATGGGAATAGAGGATATGATCTGCGGAAGGGGAGAGGGTTTGAGTTCAGTCGGGCAGCATGGTCGGTACAGGCTTGGAGGGCCAAAGGGCTGTTCCTGCCCTGTAAATTCTTTGTTCTTTGGTTGTTGTTATTTGTTGAACGCTTTCCCTTTCTGTCCGTCCAGTGTCTGCTTAGCTGCATTTTTGAAAATCTCAGAGGGTTCGAATTGAAACATTGAAAACATTGCGTTTGTTTATTCATTGTCAGGAATTTTAATCCCCAGAGAAACTCCTCTCTGTGGATTCCACTCCCACATAAATGTGAGGCTTCTTTCAATGTCCTTCCACAATGCCTCAGTAACCTCGAGTGCTGACTGGTTCACTCTCTGCTGCCAAAATCCAAACATGCTTCGGGAATTCTCAATAACCATCCGTGTGCTACACACACTCTGGGAAGTGCAGAAGATATATTATCCCATCATCGCTGCTCTTGGCGTACCCTGTAAGTGTCGCTGTTAACTCCATGCATCATGTTTAACTGTGGCATTTCTCCTCTGTACCTCCGGATTCCTTTCACTCTCTCAGCTCAGTGATGGTCCTGGTAAGTAACATATGCTGAATTAGTGCTGTTGATGGTGAAGAAACATGAAGTATGAACTTATTGGAAAAGTTCCCGCTGGGCCACATTTTCATCCAGATGCCCACAGACTCAGCTGACATTAGATAAACTCTCAATAAAATAACGAATGTTCTGTAAAAGTAATAATCATTGATCACTTAATCTCCTACAGTTATGTACACTCTTCCATATAACCAGTATTTATGGTAAACATATTGGATTGACAGAGATTTTGTGAGCTAAATCGCAATTTGCCATGTTCAGTGTGTTCTATGTATCTGTCTCCATGTGTCACACTGGAACATATCTGCCTAATTCTGTTTGTTACACGATCACCTCCTCACTTTGCCAGATATTTCATTCTTGAACTGAATTGGCGTGGGCATCTGTGTGTTCAGCATTTATTGCCCAATCGTTCTTGCTCTTGGGACAGTGCAGATGAAGCAGCTTTTGCTCTGCTGCTATATTTTGTGATATCGGAACGCCAGCAATTCCAGACTCCACGGACTTTTACTCGGAAACCATGAAGGAACAGCAGTATATTCCCAAGTCAGGACACGGAATAAAATTCTGATGCTTGCTGTACCAGGACATAGCAAGCTTTGATAGTTTAACACATCATTTGGACACAATGCCTGATGTAAAACTGCATGTTGCTATTTGCTCAGTTATGTTTTCAAGACTTTATTTGCATTTCCAAGTCTTTATTCTGCACACATTTTCAGATGTAGAGCAGCAATGTGACAGAGTTGTGATAAATATGCAGACAAAGAGTTGAACATCAAATCCCTGCCGTGCAGAAGGAGACCACTGAATTTGCACGGATTTGCCGACACAGCATCTTACCCGGCCCCCTCCCTCTCCCCTTCACAACACTTAAGAAGCATTTAGAGGAACACTGCAAACACCATTGCATCCAACACAATGCAGGAAGTGCTGGGAAAAGGGACTGGGCTTGTGCGTGCATCATCACACGGGGCACCACATCTAGAAGTAGCACGTTTCACCTCCACGTTTCTGAGTTAGTCTGAAAGTGTAGCAAAATACCCTATCATTTTTCACACAGTAATTGGATAAGTTGTCCATGGATGTTGCCTGATGTGGCTCTGTTGGCAAGGATGCTGAGATTTCTATGTTCCTCTTCCAATAATGCCAACTTTAATCTCCCCTGAACAATCTGCCTCGGCAAAGCTGGTCCCTGGACAAGCTCTGTCTCAATGGAGTGTGGGGAGGAGGAGAGTTTGATGCCCCAGCGCTGAACTGGACTGTGAACCCGTACTGTTTCCACATTTGTGCACTTCCTTCGAACAATCAGTGAGCAGTGATCACAGGAATATCCACGCCCCAAATCTCCCTCCCAGGCAACAGCAGCCTGATATCTATTACAGTGAAAGCCCAATTCTACACAGCTTTCAGTTCTTTCCAAGTTTGGGTGATTGCTGCTTTCACAAACAATAGCTTGTTATTTTCTACAAGATGGAGCAGCAATCCCCCATCTCAGGAATGACATTTCTTAACGTTTGCAGCAGATTCTGAAAGTCGTGCTGGTTTGGTGCATTGGCCGTGCTAAATTCTCCCTCAGTGTCCCCGAACAGGTGCAGAAGTGTGGTGACTCGGGGTTTTTTCACAGTAACTTCATTGCAGTGTTAATGTAAGTGTATTTGTGACACTAATAAATGCATTTTAACTTTAAGAACTTAGATTCTGTATCTATTATGAATAGTTTGATCCTGTTTGGTTCTTTATTTCACAGTCCATTGCTGCTTTTGCAATGCCTGTCTCCAACAGGAGAAACTCTCACAAAGAAGACACTCTCAGTATATGTAGTCATGAAAATTCTAATTTCAGACTGAAATCTCATTGAATACTGCTGCTTTTTCTTTTGCAAACTCCCTTACAGTGAACTTAGTGACGATTGTGATTCTATCTCAAGGACGATGTGGTCTCTCGAAATGTGTCGCTCGATACCTGGATTCCATGGCAGTGGCAGATCGACTGGTTATTATAGTTGATGTGATACTCAGACAGATTCCCATTGCTCACGTCACACACTTCTTTTTTGTACGGAACATTAAATTATGTAATATACACGGCGTCCTGCTTTATGCAGTAACTGACTGTTCAGTCTGGTACACAGTTGCTTTTACCTTTGATCGATTTGTGGCAATTTGTTGTCAGAAGTTGAAAGCAAAATATTGCACAGAGAGGACAGCGACCATAGTTGTGGGAAGCGTGACGGTGCTGTTCTTATTGAAAAATACTTTCTGGTATTTTATTTTGACCAGTGAATATACACTGTTTAACATTCCTTGGTTTTGTAATGTGTTAGACACCTTTCTTTTTTCAAGGGTATGGGGAGCAGTAGAAACAATACATTATATTTTAACTCCGTTTGTTCCTTTCTTTCTGATCCTTCTGCTCAATGCGCTGACTGTTAGACACATTCTGGTGTCGAGCGGGGCCCGGAGGAGACTCCGGCTCCACAGCAGTGGGAAGAATCCCAGTGATCCTGAAATTGAGAAGCGAAGAAAATCCATCATTTTACTCTTTGTCATCTCGGGAAATTTTATCTTGCTCTGGGTGATGTTTCTGGTGAATTCTATATGCTTGCGAATTATCACGTTGCAAGGTAATGCATCATTTGGCATTTTTGATGTCCTCCAAGAAATCGGTTTTATGCTTCAGCTTTTGAGTTCTTGCACAAATACCTGCATTTATGCAGCAACTCAGAATAAATTCCGTAACGAATTAAAGTCTGTGCTGAAATATCCCATCACTCTGATCTTGAAATGTTGCTGGGGAAACAAATAGAAATTAAAACATGCCCAGCTGGCTCCGGGAATAGAAACAAAGAGCAAAACATCCCGTAATCGATTGCTATTTCATTGTTAGCTTCAACAAATATGCAGCAATTTGACTTCATGTGAGAAACTGGGTAAATCATTCCAACCTTTAACATGTTAATAAAATAAGATAAACAAACAACTTTCCACCTGGATCAAATAATCTGCTTGTTCTTTCTCTTGTTGTATATTTTTTATTCGTTTATGTGATGTGGGTGTTGCTGGCTGCAACCAGCATTTATTGTCCATCCCAAACTGCCCCCCATTTCAGAGCACATTTGAGAGTCACCCACACACCTGGAGATCTGCAGTCTCATGTTGGCCAGACCGGGTAAAAATGGCAGATTTCCATCCCTAAAGGTCATTAGTGAACCAAATAGGTTTTTCCAACAACTGGCAATCATTTCATGGTCATTGTTAGACTTTTAATTCTAGATTTTTATTGAAATCAAATTTCACCAGCGTCCGTGGTGGGATTTGTACCTGGGTCTCCGGGTTACAAATCTAGTGACGATACTACTGTGTCCCCATCTACCTCGGCATGTGTTTGTCTTAACATGCCATGGAAAAGACGCAGAGATCTCAGGTAAAAACCATCCACGTGATAACTGAGCCACAATGAAGATTGGTGATTATTGGGTTCTGTAGATGCTATTTGTTCACCAGATGGACAACTCATCCAATGAATAGAGGGCAATCATTTCTTTATGAATTAAGATTGACTTCATGGTATTGGAGATTGAAAAATAACTTTAAAACTTCACGCACACCCTGGGTGGGATTCTCCCAAACAGATTCTAAGAGCTGAATTTGTGTAAAAACTGCTTTTTTCAGCAGGAGTTTCAAAATGATGGTGGATGGAGGGGTTCATGGGGTTGGGATGGGGGTCATTGGATGGTGGCACAGAGAGAGAAACATATTGTCCAATTATTCATCCCAGCTCCCCACCCCCTCCCAATAACCAGCGTTCCCATGAGTCTGGACGATGGCAACCCAACACCATCCTTGGTGTCAAGCGCCACCTCAATGGGTTGCCTACCAATAACAAACTGGCCATGGTAGGCAGGGAGAGCATACCGGTGGGAGCGCGGGGGTGCCCATTGTGGATCCTTAAGGCATAAACGTTGATGCTGGTACTGCACTGCCTTCCGGGTATGTGTTTGAGTTCAGTCGCACAGGCAGGGGCAGCCTCCTGACTATCACCAGCTGGGTTCCACGAGGTGGTGACCTTCCTATAAAGTGGCGACCAGAACTGCTCACAGTATTCTAGCTGTGGCCTCACCAAATCAAGACAACTCCAACATGACTTCCCAGCTTTTGTCATCTATCCCTGGAATGAGAAAAGCAAATGTCCCAAATGCCTTTTTCACCATCTTACTAACATGCCTTTGAGCTTTCAGAGATCTGTGGACAAACGCGCCAAGGTCCCTTTGTGCTTCAGGAACTTCCTAGTGTCACGCCGTTCACTGAATAATTCCTTAACAAATTACTCCTTCCAATGTGTATCGCCTCACACTTTTCAGGGTTAAATTCCATCTGCCACTTACCCGCCCATTTGACCATCCCGTCTATATCTTGCTGTAGCTGAAGATACACAATCTCACTGTTAACCTCCCGACCAATCTCTGTGTCATCGGCAAACTTACTAATCCTACCCCCCCAGTAGTGCTCCCTGTCTTTTAATTAAATGATAAATAATAGGGGACACAGCTCAGATCCCTGTCATCACAACTGGACACTGATTTCCAGTCACAACGGCAGCCTTTTCTTATCCCCCTCAACAACTGAGCCAATTTTGAATCCACTTTATTAAAGTTACACTATATCCCATCTGCATTTGATTTCTTTATAATTCTCCCATGTGGGACCTTGTCAAAGGCTTTGGCAAATCCATTTCAACTCCATCAACTGCTCTACACAACTGGTCACCTTCTCAACAAATACTATCAAATTCGTGTTAATATCACTGGGCCATTGCCTCCCCTGCCTCCGCTGTTTTGAGTGTCACGAGTAGGCTTACATTAACATTGCAATGAAGCTACTGTGAAAATGTAGTCACCACATTCAGGTGCCTGTTCGAGGAGACTGAGGGATAATTTAGCATGGCCAATACACCGAACAAGCATGTCTTTCAGACTGCGGGAGGAAACCGGAACACCCAGAGGAATACCATGCAGACACAGAGAGAATGTGCAACTCTGCAAGGACAGTGACCCAAGCTGCGAATTGAACCTGGGTCCGTGGCGCAGTGAGGCAGCAGTGCTAACCACTGTGTCATCGTGCTACCCAGTTCTTCCCCCAGTACTGATGATTGGCCTGGATTAGAGAGATTTCATGGATTGAAAATAGTCACATCTTCTGTATTTCACTCATTCTCCAAATCCTTCTGTTCTGTTCATTGGCTGTTCTCTCTCTCGGGCTCAGTTGAATATCTGATGAGGATATTTTCTCTGCCGTCCAGTGCTCTGGCCATCGTACCATCATGGAACTGGCATTCCATCTGAATGAATCGGGGGGGGGCAGCCGAACATTGACATGTTCCTCCACAGGCCTTGTCGGCTGACAGTGTCGACTTCTATCAGGTCACCCCTGAACCTCCGTCATTCCTGTGGGAACAAACAAACTTTCTTCAACTTCATCGACAAAGAGGATGTCTCTCAGAACAGTCTCCTTCACTTTAGAAATAGCTTGAAGTCTCCTCAGGTTGAAGAGTTTCACTCTGTACTTGAGGCTGATCCCAGCAACACTGTCCTGGAATACATCATTCAGCATGGCAGTAAACATCATGCTGAACAGTCTGGGTGTTTGATGCCATTGGTACCATCCTGGTGAATCTTTTCTGCACCCTCTCCAAAGCTTCCACATCCTTCTGGTAGTGTGGTGACCAGAATTGAACACTATATTTCAAGTGTGGCCTCACTAAGATTCCAGAAAGCTGCAACATGACTTGCCAATTTTTAAACTCAGTGCCACAGCTGATGAAGGCAAGCATGCTCCACCTGAATTGCCACTTTCAGTGGCCTGTGTACCTGTACACCCAGATCCCTATCAATAATCTTCAGGGTTCTGCCATTTACTGTATATTTCCTATTTGTATTAGACCTTCCAAAATGCATTACCTCACATTTGTCCGGATTGAACTCCATCTGCCACATCTCCGCCCAAGTCTCCAACTGACCGATATCCTGCTGTATCCTCTGATGGTCCTCATTGCAATCCACAAATCCACCAACCTTTGTACTGTCTGCAAACTTACCAAACAAACCAGTTACATTTTCCTCCAAATCATTTATATATATCAGCAGACAATTATTGGGAGGGTCTGTCAATGTGGAAGTTGATAGGAATTTCAGATCGATTCATAGAATCATAGAATCCCTGCAGTGCAGAAGCAGGCCATTCAGCCCATTGACCCTGCCCCTATAACAATCACACCCAGACCGTATACCTGTAACCCCATGTATTTACCATGCTTGTCCCCCTGACCCTGGGAGGTAATTTAGCATGGCCAATGCACCTTACCCCCAAATCTGGGATGAAACCAGAGCACGCGGGGGAAACCCACACAGACACAGGGAGAACGCGTAAACTCTACACAGTCACCAAGGCTGGAATCAAAACCGTGTCCCTGTCATTGTGAGGCAGCAGTGCTAAACATTGTGCCACCGTACCACCCGGCATTCATTGCCAACAGTGGGTACCATTAGGGAAAAATCCCAAATTCCTCAATTTGAGAAGCGGGACAGGGAAGGAAAGCGGAATTCTTTTCCATAATTCTGATCTTAGCCGTGGAAATTCTGAAAGCCGGGGTCAGGGGTCATGGGCAGGAAGCGAGAGCAGCTTCTCTGTGAGCGTCTGGCTCATTTCTGAAGCATGAGACGACCAATAGATTTCCTTAAAGCCAGGCCACTGTTTGGATCTTTGGTCATGTGAATGCGCACACACTACTCATCAGCTTTCATCACCGTTCTCATCACTGCGGAAAACTGTGAAATGATTCACTTTGGAAGGAGCAACAGGAATACAGAGTACTGGGCTAATGGTAAGATACTTGGCAGTGTGGATGAATAGAGAGATCTCGGTGTCCATGTACATAGATCCCTGAAAGTTGGCACCCAGGTTGATAGGGTTGTTAAGAAGGCATACGGTGTGTTAGCTTTTATTGGTAGAGGGATTGAGTTTCGGAGCCGTGAGGTCATGTTGCAGCTGTACGAAACTCTGGTGCAGCCGCACTTGGAGTATCCCACACTTCAGGTCGTCACATTATAGAAAGGATATGGAAGCATTGGAAAGAGTGCAGAGCAGATTTACAAGGATGTTGCCTGGTATGGTGGGAAGGTCTTATGAGGAAAGGCTGATTGACTTGAGGCTATTTTTGTTAGAGAGAAGAAGGTTAATAGAGGCATAAAAGATGAGCAGAGGATTAGATAGGGTGGACAGTGTGAGTCTTTTTCCTCAGATGTTCTATGTTCTGTGGAAGTGGGGAGATTGAATGGTCACATCAGTGTCAGCACAGTGGTTAGCCCTGCAGCCTCAGAGCGCCAGGGACCCCGGTTCAATTCAGGCCTTGGGTCACTGTCTGTATGGAGTTGGCACATTTTCCCTGTGTCTGCGTGGGTTTCCACTGGGTGCTCCGGTTTCCTCCCACAACCCAAAGATGTGCAGGTTAGGTGGATTGGCCGTGGTAAATTGCCCCTTAGTGTCAGGGGGACGAGGGTCAGTGCATGGGGTTATAGAACATAGAACATTCCAGCGCAGTACAGGCCCTTCGGCCCTCGATGTTGCGCCGACCAGTGGAACCAATCTAATGACCCTCTAACCTAAACTACTCCAATGTTATCCATATGCCTATCCACTGACCATTTGAATGCCCTTAAAGTTGGCGAGTCCACAACTGCTGCAGGCAGGGCATTCAACACCCTTACTACCCTCTGAGTAAAGAACCTACCTCTGACATCCATCCTATAATTACCACCCCTTAATTTCAAGCTATGTCCCCTCGTGTTAGCCATCTCCATCCGAGGAAAGAGGCTCTCACTGTCCACCCTATCCAATCCTCTGTTCACCTTGTATTCCTCGTTTAGGTGAGGCTGCAGCTGGAGGACTGTGTGCAGTTTTGGGCGCCGCACTTACGCAAGGATATTTTAGCCTTGGAGGGAGTGCAGAGGAGGTTTACTAGGCTGATGCCGGAGTTGAGGGGGTTGAGCTATGAGGAGAGGCTGAATAGATTAGGCTTGTACTCGTTAGAGTTTAGAAGAATGAGGGGAGATCTCATTGAGACGTATAAGATGATGAATGGGATGGATAGGATAGAGGTGGAGAGACTCTTCCCGCTCAGAAAGGATAGTAGGACTAGGGGGCACAGCCTCAAGATAAAGTGGGGGCTGTTTAGAACGGAGTTGAGGGGGAACTTCTTCACTCAAAGGGTGGTGAATCTCTGGAATTCTCTGCCTGTTGAAGTGGTGGAGGCTGCCTCGCTAAATATTTTTAAGACGCGGGTTGATAGGTTTTTGATAAGCGAGGGGATTAAGGGTTATGGGGAGAGGGCGGGAATGTGGAACTGAGCCACGACAGATCAGCCATGATCTTATTGAATGGCGGGGCAGGCTCGAAGGGCTAGTTGGCCTACTCCTGCTCCTATTTCTTATGTTCTTATGTTCTTATGTCACCTTGTAACCTTCTTCTCTCCAATGAAAATAACCTCAAGTCCCTCAGCCTTTCCTCATAAGACCTTCCCACCATACCAGGCAACATCCTGGTAAACCTCCTCTGCACCCTTTCCAATGCCTCCACATCTTTCCTATAATGTGGTGACCAGAACTGTACGCAATACTCCAAGTGCAGCTGCACCAGAGTTTTGTACAGTTGTAACATGACCTCACGGCTCCAAAATTCAATCCCTCTATCAATAAAAGCTAACACACTGTACGCCTTCTTAACAGCCTTCTCAACCTGGGTGCCAACTTTCAGGGAGCTATGAACATGTACCCCGAGATCTCCCTGCTCCTTAACAATACTGAGTCCTTCCATTAGCCCTATATTCTGTACTCCTGTTATTCTTACCAAAGTGAATCACCTCACACTTTTCTGCATTAAACTCCATTTACCACCTCTCAGCCCAGCTCTGCAGCTTATCTATGTCCCTCTGCAAACTGTAACATCCATCCTCACTGTCTACAACTCCTCCAACTTTGTCGTCAGCAAATTTACTAACCCATCCTTCTACACCCTCATCTAGGTCATTTATATAAATGACAAACAGCAGTGGCCCCAAAACAGATCCTTGAGGTACACCACTTGTAACTGAACTCCAGGTCGAACACCTGGAGTTATGGGGATAGGGTCTGAGGGATTGTAGTTGGTGCAGGCTCGATGGGCTAAATGGTCTCCTTCCGCACTGTAGGATTCTCCGATTCTCTCTTGTTATTCCTCATTTACATCGATATGTTTAGTGTCACATCAGCAAGAGATGGCTCCTCCATCTAAAATCCTGTCAATCTACATTTCTGTGATGTACGTCTCTCTCTCTCTCTGTGTCCGGATGCTTTTTAAATGTATAATTTTCCATGTAGCAACCACCACCATCCAAAGCACCAGTTAAAACAAAGATTTCTACATAACCAACTTCAGAAGAATCCTTCCTTGCCCCATGCTCTGCTGGAAAGTTCTGGAACAGTGTTCCCTCTACTGTGAGTGGCAAGTAAAGTAACAAATTAATGGAGACCAAAGAAAGGAAGAGGCTGAGCTCAGGATCACATCGTTAACTAAGGGGGTTCTAAAGCTTTGTGGCACATTTGCTCTTCCACAAGCCTTTCCAATGAAGGTCAGGGAATTTAGACAAAACCTTCATCACCCACAGGATGGTGGGAATGTGCAGTGTCTGAAAGGGTGGCAGGAGTGGAAACCTCAACATTGAAGAAATATTAAGATGAACACTTAAAACTAAAATCAAAAAAGCTCATTAGAAGAGAGGAAGGAGGAAACTTACTTGCAGCATGAGAAGCAGTTCGAGTTGATTCAGAAATAGGAGATGGCCAGGCTAAGGGAAATGTGGGAGCTGAACTGAACAAGGCGGGTGAATTGATAATAGCAAACAATGAAATGGCCGATATGCTGAATAAATCAGTCTTCACCAAGGAAGATCCTTCCAAAAATCCCAATCGCAAGGGATAGATTATTAGAGAAACCCAAGGGTCTCAAGGCAGACAAGTTGCCAGGACCCATAAAAAGTTGCTACAGAAGGTTATGGTGCACGGAGTTGGGGGTAAGGTGTTAGTGTGGATAGAGGATTGGCTGTCTAATAGGAAGCAGAGAGTTGGTATCAATGGGAGCTATTCTGGTTGGCGATTGGTGACGAGTGGAGTGCCACAGGGATCAGTGCTGGGGCCTCAGCTATTTACCATTTATATCGATGATCTGGAGGAGGGGGCTGAGTGTAGGGTGAAGAAATTTGCTGATGGCATGAAGACGAGTGGAAAAGCAAATTGCGTGGAGGGTGTGGAAAGTCTGCAGAGGGATCTGGATAGGCTGAGCGAGTGGGTGAGGACCTGGCAGATGGAGTATAATGTTAGCAAGTGTGAGGTTATCCACTTTGGCAGAAATAATAGTAGGAGGGATTATTATTTTAAAAGCGAAAAGCTGCAGCATGCTACGGTGCAGAGGGACCTGGGGGTCCTTGTGCATGAATCGCAAAAACCCAGTCTGCAGGTGCAGGTGATCAAGAAGGCAAATGGGATGCTGGCCTTTATA
This sequence comes from Carcharhinus amblyrhynchos, assembly GCF_965287045.1. Taxonomy (NCBI): domain Eukaryota; kingdom Metazoa; phylum Chordata; class Chondrichthyes; order Carcharhiniformes; family Carcharhinidae; genus Carcharhinus; species Carcharhinus amblyrhynchos. Next base: position 19,701,274 of record NC_137356.1, read on the forward strand.
GCGAGGGGGATAGAATATAAAAGTAGGGAGGTCTTGCTGCAACTATACAGGGTACTGGTGAGGCCGCAGCTGGAGTACTGTGTGCAGTTTTGATCGCTGCACTTGCAGAAGGATATATTGGCCTTGGACGGAGTGCAGAAGTTCACTAGGCTGATACAGGACATGAGGGCGTTGGACTATTAAGAAGGACTAAATAGACTGGGTCTGTACTTGTTGGAGTTCAGAAGGATGAGGGGGGGATCTCATAGAGACATATAAGAAAATGAAGGGGATGGATAGGGTAGAGGGAGAGAGATTCTTGCCGCTTAGAAAGGACAGCAGGACTCGAGGGCACAGCCTCAAGATAAGGGTGGGGGGAGCAGTTCAGGTCAGAGTTGAGGAGGAACTTCTTCACTCAAAGGGCGGTGAATCTCTGGAATTCTCTGCCCGTTGAAGTGGTGGAGGCTGCCTCGCTAAATATATTTAAGTCACGGGTAGATAGGTTTTTGATGGACAGTGGAATTAACAGTTATGGGGAGAAAGCAGGAAAGTGGAACTGAGCCACTTCAGATCAGCCATGATCTTATTGAATGGCGGGGCAGGCTCGAAGGTCTAGATGGTCTACTCCTGCTCCTATTTCTTATGTTCTTATGACCCAATGAACTGCATGCTAGGGTTTAATGGAAGCAGCTGCAGGAATAGTGGGCCCATTGGTTAAAAATTTGCATCACTTGCTAAATTCTGGAAGGTATCAGAAAATTGGAAATCACAACCGTGACTGCCTTGTTCAAAACAAGGAGAAAGACAGAAGGCAGGGAGCGCGAGGCCAGTTATTGAACATCTATCATAGGCAAGATGCTGGAGTCAATAATCAAAGAGGAAAGAGCTAATCATTTAGCAAACATGAATAGAAGCAAACTTAGTCAACATGCTTTTATGAAAGGTATATCATGCTTGACAAATTTGCTGAAATTCTTTGAGGATGTAACAGGGAGAATAGATCAAGGGGAACCTGCAGATGTAGTGTATTTAGATTTCCAAAAGGCATTCAGCAAGGTGCCACATAAGATGCTGGTGCACAAAAGTAAAAGACCAAGTGATTGAAGAGAGTGTGTTAGCATGGATTGAAAACTGGCTGTCACATAGAAAACAGAGTTGGAATAAATGGGTCCTTTTCACAGTGGAAAGATATAACCAGTGGAGTATCACAGGGATCAATTCTGCCTCGTACATCTCCTTTAAAATTTGCCCCTCAACCCTTCGTCCCCTCGTGACTGACCCTTCCATCCTGGGAAAAAGCTTCTGACTATCCACTCTGACCATGCCTCAATCTTGTAGACTTCTATTAGGTCTCCCATCATCCTCTGTCATTCTAGAGAGAACAAACCAAGTTTATCCACCTTCCCCTCACAGCTAATGCCTTCCATACCAGGCAAAATCCTATATCCCCTTGAAAGCCTCCACATCCTTCTGTTAGTCTGGTGACCAGAATTCAACACTGTATTCCAACTTCAGCCAAACTAAGGTTCTATAAAGCTGCAACATGACTTGCCGATTTTTAAACTCAATGCCCCAGCCGATGAAGGCAAGCATGCCGGATGCCTTCTTGACTACCTTCTCCACCTGCATTGCCACTTTCAGTGACCTGTCTACCTAGACACCCAGATCCCTTTGTTTATCAATACTCTGAAGGCTTCTGCCATTTACTGTATATTTCTTATCTGTTTTAGACCTTCCAAAATGCATTACTTCACATTCAGCCCATCAAGCTTGCACTGACAATCCCACTCAGGCCCGAACCACAAAACCTTGCATATTCACCCTGTTAGGGTCGGGGGCTAAGAGGCAATTCAGCGTGGCCAGCCGACCTAAACCGCACACCTTTGGCCTGTAGGAGAATGTGCAAACTCCACACAGACTGTCAACTGAGACTGAATGGAATTGAGATCACTGCCACCATGCTGCCTGAGTATAGTAAGGGGTGAAGGACAAGCCTTTGGTCGGCACCAGTGTTGCTGTCTCTCCTTGCTGACTTCATGGTAGGACTGTGAGAGCCAAGTGAAAAAGACACATGGGGACTGAGGAGAATTAGGGGGAACCTTAAAGGTTTATAAAATCACAAGAGACATAAGTAAGATATATAGTCAAGGTCTTTTCTCCAGGGTAGGAGCAACCTTTTCCAGAGGGTGGTGTGTATATAGAACAAGCTGCCAGAGGAGATGGGGACAATTACAACATTTCAAAGGCAGGTGACAGGTATATGGATGGGGAAGGTTTAGAGGGATATGGGACAAACACTAATCTATGGATACTATCAGGTTTCCTGAACTGAACTAGTCCCATTTGCAAGTTGAGCTGAAGGGCCTGTTTGTGCTTTATATCTGACTGATTTCATCGTCAGAATGCAGGGCGTTTACCTGATCCATTGATTTGGGAGATTGCTTAGTGTCATCCTGCAGGCTGCTTCCACTGTGTGCCATGCAGATAGTGCTCCCACACCAGAACAATTGCTAGATTTGTAATCATCTCAATTTAGCAGAGTGCTAATGTCAGCCAGCAATGGGCCATGTGAAGGGATTGTGGATGGGTCTTTGAACCAAAGCTGTAATGGGCAGATGTATCTGTGGCAGGGAGATTGGGGAGGATGTGGAGAGGTCGCTTTCTCCCTCATGTCACAGACAGTCCAGCAGTTCTACCCAATAGGACTCAGCCAGCTTGATCAGCAGAACATCCTCCCAGGTCAATTCCTCATCTCTGCATCCCTGAGTGAACAGAGTTCAGCAGCCAGGGAGGACCGACTGGTTTAGTGATCTGCCCCTCTCCAGGGTGTGATCACCAGGGGAGAGATGAAGCACCCTCAGCTCCACATGGACACCCCCAGACCTGATCACACCCCCTCCCCTACACTGGGCTCTGAAACAGACAGAAAACCAGCAGCAGCCCATCAAATCCAGAGAGTTAGTGTTTCTCTCTCAACCCTCAGTAAACCAATCACTCAGCAGGCCCAGTTCTGTGCTGGGATTGGCTCAGCCCAGCCATCAGTCCCATGGAGCCATTGAACTCACATGGAGGATGCATTGACCAATCAGCTCCCAGACACTAGAAACAAGGAGGCGGTGCTTTATTGATCATTTGATGACTGGTTGAACAGAGTTTGTTTGTGTTTCCTGTACAGGAACAAGGTGATCAATGAAGCAGAGATCAGAGAGACAGCTGTCACAGTCAGGCTCACAATCAGGACCACCTCAGACTCCACACCTACAAAGCAATGAGAAACCAATGGTTAGTGAAGCTAACACTGAGGGGGAAATGGAAACCAGCAGACAGCCAACTCACCCCCTGGAGACCTCTCCTCCATCCTTCCCTCAGCCTCATTCAGGGAGGCTGTTGCCAGCTTGGTCCCATCAGTATCCAGAATGAGCAGGGGTCCAAGTGAGGCCTCAGCCTCCCACTTCAATCCATCTTCACTCTCTGCAATATCAACCATTCCAGTTAGAGAGGGGAAAGGGGGGAGCTCCCACATCTAGAGGATCAATGTCCTACCAGCTTCAGCTCCAAGATCTCTCCTTCCTCTGGATCCAAATCCCAAATCCCTTGTGGTCCCACAGTTCCCCACATGGCAACAGGCACAAATGTCAAAGCTCGATTCCTCCAATGGGGTCCAGCTAAACAAGAGAAATCAGTCAACCAGGTTGTGCATCATTTCTCCACACAGACACATTCCTGAGGGAGAGAGGGGGAACTCACACATTCTGCATCTTCTGCCAAGTACAAGCTTTGTTCCTGGAATCTCTCCGATCCACTGGAACAACTCTCAGGTGACAGGTGATGAAAATCTGAGGGACACATTCAACACAAGTGCTTATTGAGTGACTCCCTCCCAACATGGAGAGCCCAATGATCAGCTTCCACTTACCAAGGAACGCTCATCCCCAAAGAAACGGAAGGCATCCAGGTCAAAGCGGAGCTTGTCCGGCTCCCGCTCCTCTCCTGGCAACACAAAGGTTGAAAAGGAATCCTCAGCTTTGCTGTCCAGGAGGCAACTGAAGAAAGATGGGAAAAGAGACATGAAGTGAATCCAGAGAAGCCATTGAGATGGGAGGAGCTGGAGAAAGCAGAGAGCTCCTTACCCATTGGAGTCAATGATGCTGTAACTGGGCCTGGAGTCCTGGCCTGGCCTCAATGTAGCTACACAGCGGTCAATGTAGAGCTTCAGGGCCATGTGGTTGCTCATTGAAACAGAGGCCTCAATGTGAATGAGCTCACCCAGGTAGTAGACAGTCGAAGTGCGCTCTGTAAGTCAGTCACCTGAAGGACAAGAGGACAAGGGTTGGAGACAGTGGGTATAACTCCCAGTGAGTGAGGACAGGAAATCACTCACTATCCACCCATCACATACCATTCATCAGGCGCAGTGAGAATGACAGATGCCCTTCTCCAGATCTGGTGGAGCTGAATGGGATCCAGGTGGGTTTGATGGGGTCACTGCTCACATTGCCCTTCCTGGAAAGACAGTGGAGCCATTTTAGGACAAGGTCAGAGGTTGCGAGCAGCTGGAGATCTTATTGACAATCGAGGAAAGATTCTCACCTCAAATAACGACACTCAATGGGAACGACAGCTCCATTGGTCTCACAATAACAGATCCACGATACTCTGGGCTGTGGCTCAGGTGGGTGCTGTAGATCAGGAAATCTCCACTCATCTGAAAGACAGCAGCTTAAGGAATGAAGAACTGATGTGAAATGAGAATGTTCTACACTGGGGTTAACAATGAACTCATCCCATGAGAACAATTCTTCAGGGGGGGATTGACAGGGTCAGTGTGAAGAGGCTGTGACCCCCAGCACCCCCAAGCTGGAGAGTCATCTCAGGACAGGGGTCAGTCATTTAGGATTAATGTGGTCAGGAATTTCTCCATCCGGCAGCTGATGAATCTTTGGAATTCTCTCCAGCCCCAGAGAGCCGGGAATGGTCACTCACTGAGGATATTCAGGACAGAGGCATTTCTTTCTGGCCATTGAGGGAATCATGTTGTAAAGACAGGAACATGGAGGCTGTGGGAAGCTCAGTCCTGATCATAATGACTGGGGAACGGGCTGAAGGGCCTCATCTGGTTAGCAGTGTTGCTTTGCAACCTCAGCCCTTGCTGCAAGGAGAGATCATTAGCACAAGACCAGAATTAACAGGGAAGGGATTCAATAAAAGCTTCAGTTCACAGGAAAAGGAGCTACAAGTTCTCAGGAATTGGGAGCAGGGAAATAGCACAGTTTGGAATCAGGGAGCCTTTTCTTCCAATGACTGGGAAAGTGGGAAGTGTGGAGTTCCTCTTTAGTCCAATCCATCTCAACTCCCATTTCATTCAGATTCAACCCATTTCTATTCAACTGGACTGAAACTCAACCCTCAGTTGAGTTGATCTGAATGAGGGGGAAATCAAACTGAAAAGTCCTCAAAATAGGAAAAGCTGGGAGGAAGCAAAGAGAAGCTTCCAGAACAATGGGGTTGGAGAGACTCAGACCAGTGAAAGTCAAATCCTGAATAGAAAGCTAGTTTGGCCTTTAGAAAGCAGGAGACAGCTATCTCCTCAATATCAATGAGATCTGACCAAGTGTTGGAGTGAAGAGTGGGGAACAACCTCCAGCCCCAGCTCAGAGGCAGAGTTTGAGGATTCACATTCCCTGCAATCTGCTGCCAGACTCATGGAGCCCATAGTCAAAGAGGACAGTGTGGTTCTGAGAGTAGATCCTGGTTGGCCGACAACCTGCTGTCCCCAGGGTCAGATCAGCAGCTTTAACCAGGTGCCTGGTTCCAAATAAATCCAGCTGGACCCTGAGCAGCAGCTTGTCCTCTCCACACTGCACCCTCACACTCTGCACTGGAGACACACCTTGACCCTCAGACACACGCAAATGGGAATCAAAGGGAGGCCCAGGAGGAGGGAGTATCTGAGGCCTCGGGGTGGCTTTGACTATTCCCCATGGAAACTGTTGCCACGTATCAGAGCAACAAACAGCTCCAACTAACACCAGCACTGGGAAGAAACCCCTCACTCCAAAATCCCCCATCATAACAAACAACTCAAGCATCCCTTCAGGCACCAAGTAACACCTTTTATACACACAGCCCACACTCAGCTGACAGCAATTTACACACACACACTCCCCGGGGCTTTTTTTTATCAATCAGGTTGGGGTTTCTTTCCCGATGATATAGACTGTATATTTTTTTCCAGAGACAAAAATGGTTTATTTTCCAATGCAGCAGAGCTGACATTTCCATTCGAATCCCAGTCAGTTGAGGGTGAGCCTGTCAAACAGGTCCTCTCCCAGGCCATTCTCAGGGGCTCCCACTCTCTTCAGGTTGGTGATGTGATCTCCAAGCTTCTTGATCATCTTCACTTGTTCATCCAAGTAGTGAGTCTCCAGGAAGTCACACAGATGAGGGTCAGAGTTCCCAGAGGAGAGTTTGTGCAGATCCAGCAGACTCTGGTTCACATTCTTCTCCATCTGCAGAGCTCTCTGCATTGCCTCCAGACCATTGCTCCATCAACAGGTCCAGGCAGCGGGCGATCGACGGGGCCGTCCGTCCCGACTGCCTGCCCCTCTACCACGGCTACGTTCGCGGCCGGGTGTCCCTGGAGAGGGAGCACGCGGTGTCCACGGGCACTGTCAAGCCCTTCCGTGCCCGTTGGGCACCGCAGGGTCTTTCGGGTCAGTCTTTTGGGTGGGTCGAACCAAACAAACAAACTCAAATTACATTCGGACAAAGAAAAAGGGGGCGGCTCCCTAAAAGTCAGTGTCCAAAGTCTTTTCCTCTCTTTGTCCATATTCCTTCCTTATCTAGAGTTATCCCACCTACTCCTGTTGTACCTTTCCAATCCCATTCTCTGTGGAACTGGATCAATCCTCAATCCCTATCTCCTCCACTCTTTAACACCATTTCATAACAATTCTTTATCTTTTTCTGTTTTGATGAAATCCTTGATATGGAAACACAGAAACTAGAAGCAGGAGTGGGCCATTCGGCCCTTTGAGGCTGTTCCTCCATTCATTTTGATCCTGGCTGATCATCAAATTCAATATTCTGAAGTGTTCAATACCGTAGTGTTGGACCTTCACCTGATACTTGTCGCCCTTTGTGGAACTCACTGCGTAACGTACCTGAGTTCAAAAGGGCCACTGCAAACTGGTCAAGGTGAGTGAGGGGACATTGACCCACTTTTCACTTTCCAACACATTGTCCCACATTAAACTCTGCTGCCATCATGTCACTCACCTACTTCATCCTTCAATGTCTGCTTCCCACTTGCTGCTTCCACTGGCACCAACTACGATACAATCAGTAAAGATACACAACGATACCTCCTCCATGATCATCCACAACACAGGTCCCCCACATGGCTGTGTCCTCAGCCCCTTACTAGACTCCTTATACACCTATGGCTGTGAGGCCAAATTCCCCTCCAACTCCATTTTTCAGTTTGCTGATGGCACCACCGTAGTGGGTCAGATCTCAAACAATGATGAGATAGGACAGAAATCAGATCGAGAATCTGGTGAACTGGTGCAATGACAATAATCTCTCCCTCAGTGTCAACAAAACAAAGGAGATCATCATCGACTTCAGGAAGCATAATGGAGGTCATGCCCCTGTCTATATCACCGGGGATGAACTGGAAATGGATGACAGCATCAAATTTCTCGATGGCCACATCACCAACAACCTGTCCCGATCCCTCCGTGCCAACACCATCGTTCAGAAAACCCACCAATGCCTCGACTTTCTCAGGTGACTAAGGAAATTTGGCATGTCCTCTACAACTGTCACCAACTTTTACAGATGCACCACAAAGAACATTCTTTCTGGTTGTATCACAGCTTGGTATGGCTCCTACTCTGTCCAAGACCGCAAAAACTTACAAAGGGTCATGAACGTAGACCAATCCATCACGCAAACCAGTCTCCTATCCATTCACTCTGTCTACACTTCCGGCTATCTTGGAAAAGCAGCCAGCATAATAAAGGACATGTACAACTCAGACATGCTCTCTTCTAACTTTGTCCATCGTGATACAGATACAAAATTCTAAGGTCACATACCAACTGGCCTAAGAACAGCTTCTTCCCTGCTGCCATCAGGCTTTTGAACAGACCTACCTCACAAGTTGATCTTTCTCTATACCCTATCTGTGACTGTAACATTACATTCTGGCTATCTCCTTTCTTTCTGAATGAACTGTATGCTTTGTCTGTATAGCATGAAAGAAACAATGCTTTTCACTGTAAACCAATACATGTGACAATAAGAAATCAAATCAAAATCTTCTGACCCCATCGTGGTTTCTCATTGAACACACCCCTCGCCTCTGCGAAACCCATGGATGGGATTCACTATCGGCAGAACGATAAGAACCCACCAGCCCAAGTGACCAGAAAATCCCACCCAACGTTAAACAATTTATTGGAGTTGTTTGAAGAAGTAAAATGTGCCGTGAATAAAGGGGAACCAGTGGATGTGCAGTACTTAGGTTTCCTGAAGGTATTTAATAAAGTGCCACATCAAAGACTGTGGTAAAAAATACAAGTTCCTGGTGTGGAACGGACCGGGGAAATGTTCCATTTTACTCTGGGAGAAAAAGTGTTGGATTGGAACGAAGAACAATACAGCAACAAGCCCTTTGGCCCACCGAGTCTGCAGCAATTAGTCATCCTGATTTAGACCATTACTTGTTTCCCATGTGCAGTTTCTATCTCTCTGTTCACCTCCCGTTCATGTGTCTATCAAGATACGCCTTGAATGTTGCTAATGTGCCTGATTCCACCACCTTCTCCAGCAGCGAGTTCCAGGCACCCATCACTCTCTGTGTGAAAAACTTCCTCTACACATCTTCTCGAAACTTCATCCCCTCACCTCGGACTTGTCCCCTCTTGTAGTTGATTCTTCCACCCTTGGAAAAAGCCTCTGACTATCCACCCAATCTCTGCTTCTCATGATTTTGTTGACCTCTGTCAGGTCCCCCCTCAGCCTCAGTTTTTACAGAGAAAACACCTGAGTTAATTCCATCTTTCCTCATACCTTCAAACCATCCAGGGGTGACTGAACCTGTTTGTTTAGTGACTGTAATTAATGTCACTCCCCATGGATATTAAGTGTGTCACTCGGGGGCTCCCTCTTCTAATAATAAGGGAATCATTTCAGTGAGAATCATTTCAACCACCCCCAGCAATAACAGGGAGCAGTGACTCTACAGAGCGGGAGAGGAGAGATCGGAATCTGGGAATAATGAATTGAAATGTTACAACAATGGATCAGAATCTGGGAATAAAGGATCGGAATATTACAACAATGGATCGGAGTTTAAGTGATGGACTTAACTATCTTGTTTGGGAGACTTATTGGATGACATTAACTTGGCGAATTTATGGGCTAATTTTCGTGATTCAAGCAGGTTATTACCCTGTCCTCGCTATGGTTGGTATTCCGGGTAAGTCTCTAACTCCAGCTGCCTCACTCTCGTTTTTGTTTAAGTTTTGAGAAGACTGATGCTGTTGACTTCAGTTGCAATCACAAATTTGGAAACATTCCTCTGCTCACCACTTGCACAGAAAACTCCAGCTGAGATTAAAATATAAAGCATGGTTTAATTTTCCACAAACATACGAGGGAGAGGTTTCACAACATTCACCTCTTCTTACACTCACACAATCAATGGGGGATCGGGAAAGAGAAAGCGGGTTCAGGACACAGCCAGAGTGAAATACAAGGACGGGTTTTGTATGTGTCCAGAGTCGGGAATCGTGAGTCAATAGGAATGTTCCTTCTGAGGGGAGGTTGACTGGTTGTTGAATTCTTTGTCTTCCATCCTCCATGACGGAAGAAGGTACATAGAATGAGTAAGTCTGTAGGTCTGAGTTCCAATATTCCAGCAGTCAGCAGGTTTGAAAAGGGTTGGAGTTCCCTCTGCTGCCACCAGCTTGGTGATAGACAGCACAGGCCATTGCCTGGAGTTCTGCTCATATTCCAGATAAGACAGGAATTGCCGGAATTCAGTTCCAACAAACAACACAACAGCATCTTTCAGAGGTGGTCCTTTGATGTAGCTGCTCAATATTGGACGCAGGGTGACTGGAATCTTGAGGTTTAATTGAGTCAGGAGTTCTTTGCTGTCGGAGACACTGGTCACGAGTCAGTAAACAGGCTCTCTTTTCCAAACCGGTTGGAGTCACTAATGATGTGGCCATTTGCACCATTCTGGGAGATTGCGACCTGTGAAGAATTGTCTATGTTTGAAGGTGCTTGGATCAGGCTGAGTGTCCGTGTAGCCATCGTTATGTTGAAACTCAGGCAAGGCATCAGGTGACCAGCTGCAGATTCTTTTTTCAGGTTGGCTAATGTCCATTTTGAAAAGAACTGAAAAAATTGCCTTTATAAAGTATCCCAGCTGATGAATAAATATCTGTACAGATAGTTTCTGTCACACCTCAACCGTGACAGGAAGCAACACTTGAATCAAACTCTGAGTGTCCAGACCATCGAGCTGTGGACTTCCCTCCCTGCACCTCTCTACTGCTCAACCTCACTTCACCATTTGAAAAATCACTCCTTAACACCCAACTATTTTACCCAACCAAAAATACATTTCAAAACCTCAATGTCCTGAATGAATCTGATAGGCTTGCTTGCATAATGATGGACAATTTTCCTGTTTATTCCCTATCCACACAGTGAACTCAGTGATGATCGTGGTCCTAACTCAGGGGAATTGCGGTCTCTCCAAATGTGTAACGCGTTACCTCGTGGCCATGGCGACGGCAGATCTCCTGGTAATCATCTTGGATGTGGTATTGAGACAGATTCCAATTGTTTTTTGGGAACAGTTTACTTTCCTGTACGATGTCCCAGTGTGTAATATCCACGGTGTGCTGCTTCATGCAGCCACTGACTGTTCCGTCTGGTTCTCTGTCGCGTTCACCTTTGATCGATTTGTGGCTATTTGTGGTGAGAATCTGAGAAAGAAATATTGTACCGAGAAAATGGCAGCTGTGGCCCTGGGAACCGTGAGTGTGCTGAGCTGTTTAAAGAACACGATGTGGTATTTTATATACACCGGTCGGTATTTGCTGTTCAACTCTCCCTTCTTTTGTTTTGTATCGGAGTCTGTTCGGTTTTCTGACGTCTGGGTTTCGATCGAGTTCCTCCACCACATTCTGACCCCATTTGTACCATTTGTCCTGATTCTGCTCTTCAACCTTTTCACCGTGAAGCATATTTTAGTGAGCAACAGAGCTCGCAAGAGACTGCGAAATCACAGCGTTGGGGAGAGTCCCGGAGATCCAGAGATGGAGAAGCGAAGGAAATCCATCATTTTGCTCTTTAGTCTCTCAGCAAATTTCATCCTGTTATGGGCAACATTTATGATATATTCCATATGGTACCGCATGTGGTTGTTGCAATATCGATCCGTATACATGCATGCAATTGTTCAGGAATTTGGCTTCATGCTGCAGCTCCTGAGCTGCTGCACAAACACTTATATTTACGTGGTGGTTCAGGCTAAGTTCAGAGAGCAGTTGATGAGTGTGTTTTAATATCCCTTCATTACAATTGTGCGATTATTCAATGATGAAAAGAAGTGAATCCCTGAGATTAAGAATGTTTGCTCAATAGCACAATATTGGTTTGAATTTATTTGGATCATCAGGAAAGGAAATGTGGCTGACAGGGTGACTTAATCGGACAGGAACTGAAATCTCCCTTTCCTGATGGCCGGATGCGTTTATTGGATTACATTAGCGGCAGTTCAGTGGCAGACGGTACTCACGGTGTCTGCTGTTGGGAAAATCATTTCCGTACTTCTGAATCTCATGCACATTCATTAAATTACAACTTTCCCACAATAAGTCTGACCATCAAGGTGAGGTCAGCAGCAAACAACAAACTCATGCTGCTCGGCTTAGGGTAAAGCTGAGCAGCACCAGGTGAAGTGGTCAGTTTGGATAAGTGGTGGGTGGGGGTCTCTGAGGCAAAGAGGGAGGGGTGAGGAGAATGTTCACTGACATGGACTTGTTCTTGTTGGTAAGAGTCATAAAGGTTTACAGCATGGAAGCAGGCCCTTTGGCCCAACTTCTTCATGCTGTCCCAACTTTTACTATTAAGCTAGTTCTAAATGCCCCCGTTTGGCCATGTCCCTCGATACCAAACTTACCCGTATAACTATCTAAATGCTTTTTAAAAGACAAAATTGTACCCACCAATTTATTAAGATCCCGTTGGATTCCTGGATAGCCTTATTTACTGTCCACTATGCCACTAAGCTTGGTGTCATCTGCAAACTTACTAACCATGTCTCCTAAATTCTCATCCAAATCATTCATATAAATGACAAATAGCAGTGGTCCCAGCACCGATCCCTGAGGCACACCGCTGGTCACGGGTCTCCAGTTTCAAAAACAACCTCGACAACCACCTGCTGTCTTCTGTCTCAATCCAATTTTGGATCCAATTGGCTACCTTCCCCTGGACCCTGTGAGATTTTACCTTCTGCAGCAACCCACCATGCGGGACCTTGTCAAAGGCCTTGCTAAAGTGTGTTTAGACAATGTATTATGAGTGGGGAAGGGCAATAAACTGATTGGTGGGTGGTTTGGGGGTAAAGGAGTCAGAATGCAGACGTTGTCCGGCCGATAGGACGGGAGCGTCCTGTCAGATAACGGGTCCTGAATGTCTAAGGGGGGACAGTTATGCCACAAAGGGAAGGTCCACACTCAGAGGGAGAGCTGCAGCTTAACAGAGGGCAGGCTAACAGTGTCTGAGGGTGAATTGAGGGATGTACATTTCAAAACGGGGCTTTGTAATGAGGAGAGGAAGTCCCAGGTGAAGACATAGAGGAGACACACTCAGACACTGAGGATGATGGTGAGGATTCTGAGGAAGAGGCCAGGAATGTCCCAGAGGTGTGAGGCTCATGGAGAGATGTGCCAGGGAGGTCAGACACCATTTGATTTGATCTGATTTTGTGCAGGAATGAGACACAGAATGAGGATCCCATCAGCAGGAAACCACTGAGATGCCAGGATGGTCGCCACCTCCACCAGCCTCGTCCCTGCCACCCCCACAACAATTTTTAAAGCCACATCCTCTTCCAGCCAGAAGGGCAAAGCAGACGTTTACCCCCCACAGCTGTGGGTGAATAAGTGTGCAATGCTTCAACAGCCACACCAACTTTGTGCCTCTTCACACCTTCATTCTCTTTTCCTCACATTACATCTTGATGTGACATCAGTGTCTGAGAGAGAGGCGGCTGCTGTCTTTGACTCCATCTTGTCTCTGATAACTTTAACTTTGTCTACTGACCGCTGTTCTCCATCACTTCCTCCTCATCTGGCCCCAGGACCTCCACATCTGGCACAGCTGCAGCTGTCCGGTCCCATCCATCCATATGTCCGCCCCTCGATCCCTCCCTCCCTCTCCTCCTCCCTCCCTCCTTCTCTCCTTCACTCTCTCTCTCATTCACACACACACACACACACACACAGACATACACACACACACACACACACACAGACATACACACACACACACACACACACACACACACTCACACACACACACACACACACACACAGATACACACACACACACACACACACACACATACACACACACACACACACACACACACACACACTCACACACACACACACACACACACACACACATACACACACACACACACACACGCACACATAGACACCCACACACACACACACACATAAGAACATAAGAACATAAGAAATAGGAGCAGGAGTAGGCCATCTAGCCCTTCGAGCCTGCCCCACCATTCAATAAGATCATGGCTGATCTGTCGTGGCTCAGTTCCACTTTCCCGCCCTCTCCCCATAACCCTTAATCCCCTCGCTTATCAAAAACCCATCAACCCGCGTCTTAAAAATATTTAGCGCGGCAGCCTCCACCACTTCAACGGGTAGAGAATTCCAGAGATTCACCACCCTTTGAGTGAAGAAATTCCTCCTCAACTCCGTTCTAAACTGCCCCCCCTTCATCTTGAGGCTGTGCCCCCTAGTCCTACTGTCTTTTTTGAGCGGGAAGAGTCTCTCCACCTCTATCCTATCCATCCCATTCATCATCTTATACGTCTCAATGAGATCTCCCCTCATTCTTCTAAACTCTAACGAGTACAAGCCTAGTTCATTCAGCCTCTCCTCATAGCTCAATCCCCTCAACTCCGGTATCAGCCTAGTAAACCTCCTCTGCACTCCCTCCAAGGCCAAAATATCTTTGCGCAGGTGCAGCGCCCAAAACTGCACACAGTACTCCAGCTGCGGCCTCACCAATGCCCTATACAGCTGCAGCAAGACCTCCCTACTTTTATATTCAATCCCCTTTGCTATGAAGGCCAGCATCCCATTCGCCTTCCACACACACACACACACACACACACACACACACACGCATACACACACACACACACACACACACACACACACACACACACACACACACACACACACCTCTGCTTCAGGATAATGGGGACATTTATTGACACATTAAGTCACACCCAATCCCCTTGTGTCTCTGCATCCACTGGCCACATACTGGGCTGTGAATTGGGGCTCGTTCCCCAATCATTTTCTCAAGCAGAACCCTCACAGGGTTTGGCTTCAGTGCCGTGTGTTTCTGAGGTTGATGACACATTCAGCCCAGCAGTCAGTCCCTCTCTCACTCACACAGTCTCATTGCTTGATGTCCATATTGGAGAGTGTTGCTGCAATGCCATCCTGCCACTTTTCCTGGCGGAGTGAAGGGGCTCCTTCACCCCCTTGTGCCTCTGGATGCTGGAACCTGGGTGGTCCGCACAGCCACTCACCTCCCCCCCTTCCCCCCACTCCCGTCATCTCTGTCCAGGCTCCCTTGCTCAGGCTGGAGGGGTTTTGGTGACACATCGCTGGAGAGAAGCAACTCCTGGTGTTCCAGGAAATTCAGGAGAAGGCTCAGGGAGACATCAGGAATCTATCGAGCCAGTCCCTGTGTAAACCCTGACTGTGCAGGGGAGAGAGGGCCCAGAATTGAGGGGAGGGGGAGTGAGGAGGGTGTCCCAGGGGGTGAAGGGACTGAGGGAGGGAAGTGAGGGGGTGTCCCAGGGGGTGAAGGGACTGGGGGAGGGGAGTGAGGGGGAGTCCCAGGGGGTGAAGGGACTGGGGGAGGGGAGTGAGGGGGTGTCCCAGGGGGTGAAGGGACTGGGGGAGGGGAGTGAGGGGGTGTCCCAGGGGGTGAAGGGACTTGGGGAGGGGAGTGAGGCGGTGTCCCAGGAGGTGACACTATCTCTGCAGGGCACTGAGGCCAGCATCGCAAGGACGGCGAGCTTGGCGCAGGACGGGCGCTCCATGGCAGCAGATGTCCGCACCGTGGCTCAGGTCATGAGGTCCGTGTCCAGGGTGGAGGACGTGGGGACCCACAAGTGTCAGCACCAGGGGATGGTGGGGTCTGACTCCAGCTGCCCCTCCCTCCCCTGAGAGCCTGAAGGGAAGAGGATCAGCAGGAGTCCAGCCCGGGGCCCTCCTGCTGGATTAACTCCCACCCAGAGCCCTCGGCTGAGCTTTAGTAAGGCCCCCTGACCTTTCCCCCCTGCCCCCTGACCCACCCTTCATTGAATAGAATAAAGTGACGTTAGATAACTTATATCGTTGTACTATATATAATGTACCACATGTATAACCTCAGAAAGTTATATCAATCAATTCCAGCCCTTTTATTCATTTATTTTTCAAAGAACAAAGAGAACAAAGAACAACACAGCAACGGGAAACAGGCCCTTCGGCCCAACGAGCCCGTGCCGCCATTTTAACATTGTGAGCACCCTCTTCTACCCATGACCTTTGTCTACGCCTATTGGGGACGATTGAGGGGAGACTAATTTAGGGACAATTTGTTACACCAATCAGCCTAAGAGCACATCTTTGGGGTGTGGGAGGAAACCGGAGCACCCGGAGAAAACCCACGCAATCACGGGGAGAATGTGCAAACTCCCACAGACACCGACCCAAATCCATGTGTCTGCACAGCAAACAGTGATAGTCACTGAGCTGTCGTGTTGCCCGTCAGTTGGTCCAGTTTAAGCGTACACTAACGACGTGAAGCACTCGGCTACTCTCGAACATCCAGGAGCAGCCCTCGCACGACCCACCGCGTGTATGCCCCTCGTTGGACAACAAGGCGAACCGAATCACCTGTGGATTAAAAGAGAAAAACATCAATAACATCCGCATCCTGAGACACACATTGAAGTTCTCGCGTCAATGCTGACTGAACCGTGGGCGTGAAGTTGGAGACATCGGAAATTTGCCGTCAACCATTCCCAAAGACTGCTATCCGGCCCGTCTGAGCTTGTTTATGGAGCTGACTATCCGACTGATTGGGCCGAACGATCTCCAGGTCTAATGGGCATTGAGGCAGCACCCCCCCCCACTCCGCCCCCCACCCCCCACCCCACCCCCACCCCCCCATCGCTGGGTCACTCCAGTTGTTGTTGAGGTTGAACTCGTTTTGGCGATGTTCGGATTAAGGTGGGGGTGTGGGTGGTGGGGGGGTTGGTGTCGGGGAGGGTGGGGCAATGGTTTAATATTTGTCCATTTTGTCTCACCCTAAGTAATGTCTGTGAGGAAGTGATACAATCTGATGTGGAACAACACACAGAGAAGTGTCAGGATATCAGACAGAACTCAGCACAGTAAAGACACGCTCATTTAACCAGCTTTCCCGGGCTTCATTCTCCAAGTACACAATGGAATTCCGGATCTCTCAATGACGGGAACACCATTATGTCACTCCCTGTGTCTGCGTGGGTTTCCTCCGGGCGCTCCGGTCTCCTCCCACAGTCCAAGGATAGGGGGATTGCCAGGGGAAGTGTGTGGGGTTACGAGGATAGGGCAGGGGAGAAGGCCTGGGTAGGACACTGTCAGAGAGTCAGTGCAGGCCCGATGGGCTGAATGGCCTCCTTCTGCACTGTAGGGATTCTATCACTGTCGCAGTAAAGCTGAGCTTGTGAGACTGTCTGAAATTCTATTCAATTAAATTGACTCTGTTCAGAGGAAGCAGAGTTAGGGATGGTATGATGGTGCAGTGGTTAGCACTGGTGCCTCACAGTGCGAGGGACCTTGGGTCCAAACCTCCAGCTCGGGTCACTGTCTGTGCCGAGTCTGGACATTTTCCGTATGGGTTTCCTCCGGGCGCTCTGTTTTACTCCCACAGTCCAAAGATATGCGGGTTAGAGTTTGATCTGATTTGATTTATTATTGTCATATATATTAACATACAGTGAAAAATATTGTTTCTTGTGCGCTAGACAGTCAAAACATACCGTTCATAGAGAAGGAAGTGAGAGAGTGCAGAATGTAGAGGTACAGTCACAGTTCGGGGTTTTACTCTTATATTAGGAACAAGAGGGTGGTTAGAGGGAAAATAAGTCCTCTTAGGGACAAAGGAGGGGAACTGTGCATTGAGTCTGAAGGACCCACCGGAAGGATGTGGAGACCCTGGAGAGAGAGCAGAGGAGGTTTACCAGGATGCTGCCTGGTATGGAAGGACTGGGGTATGAGGAAAGATTGGGTAAACTGGGGCTTTTCTCCTTAGAAAGACGGAGATTAAGGGGGGATCTGATAGAGGTGTAGAAAATAATGAAGGTTGTAGATAGAGTAAACAGTGGCAGGCTTTTTCCTAGACTGGAGACAAATATCACGAGGGGTCACAAGCTAAGGGTGAGGGGGGAGAAGTATAATTTGGATTCTAGAGGGAGGTTTTTCACACAGGGTCATGGGGGTATGGAATGCACTGCCAAGTAAGGTGGTGGAGGCAGGCACGCTGGACTTGTTTAAGGTTTACTTCGGCACATGAGTGAAACAAGGATGGAGGGTTATAAGGAGATGGTTTTAAAAAGGGTCAGAGCCTCGGGACGTTACTGGAAATGTAATACTACATGTTAATGTTTTGTCTCTTTTAATCCACAGGTATGTCGGTCCACCTTGTTGTCAAACGAGGGGCATGCACACGGTGGGTCGTGCGTGGGCTGCTCTTGGATGTTTCGAGAGTGGCCTAGTACTTTGTGTCGATGTGTGTGCTTAAACCTGGACCAGCAGATGGGCACCACAACAGCTCAGTGACTATCACTGCTCGCTGTGCAGATACATGGATTTGGGCCGGTGTCTGTGGGAGTTTGCGCATTCTCCCTGTGGTTGTGTGGGATTCCTCCGGGTGCTCCGGTTTCCTCCCACACCCCAAAGATGTGCTGTTAGGCTGATTGGTGTAACAAATTGTCCCTACACTATTCTCCCCTGAATCTGGTTACAATAGGGGTACCATTCACATACACACGGGGCAGGGTAGGTGTAGGAAAATGCTTTAAGATGGCAGTATGGGCTCGTTGGGCCGAAGGGCCTGTTTCCCGTGCCGAACTGTTCTTTGTTCTTTGTTCTTGGATTCATTCGCTGCCGGATGGAGAAATTCCTGACCACGTTAATCCTAAATGGTTTGTCTCCCTGGGGCTGGGATCCGGGATGTCTCTGGGCGGGTCCCAGACATCCTGAAAGGGGAGGGTGAGGAACCAGAGGTTGTAGTGCATATAGGTACTACTGACGTAGGCAAGAAGAGGGAGGCACTCGTGAAAAGGGACTATAGGGAACTGGGTAGGCAGCTGAGGAAGAGAAAAGCGAAGGTAGTAATCTCAGGATTGCTGCCTGTGCCACGGGAGAATGAGGGAAGAAATGAAATGAGGTGGAGGGTGAATGCGTGGCTGAGGGACTGGTGTAGAGGGCAGGGATTTCGGTTCCTAGATCACTGGGACCTCTTTAGGGGTAGGTGGGACCTGTATAGTAAGGACGGGTGGCACTTAAATACCAGGGGGACTAATACCTTGGCGGGAAGATTGGCTAAGGCTACCGGGGGGACTTTAAACTAGAAAGGATGGGGGGAGGGAACTGTGATGGGGAGACTGGGACGGAGGAGGTTCGCTCCCAGGTAGGGGAGGACCGTAGGCAGTATGGGAGGGAGGTTAGACAGGCGGTGGAGAAGGGAAATGCCCAGACTGAGGGGCTGAAGTGTATATATTTTAATGCAAGGAGTGTAGTGAATAAGGTAGATGAGCTTAGGGCTTGGATTGCTGTTTGGGATTGTGATGTGGTGGCCATTACGGAGACTTGGATGTCTCAGGGACAGGACTGGGTACTTCAGGTGCCAGGTTTCAGGTGCTTCAGGAAGGACAGGGAGGGTGGCAGAAGGGGTGGTGGAGTGGCACTGTTGATCAGGGACAGTGTCATGGCTGCAGAGAAAGAGGATGCCGTGGAGGGACTATCTACAGAGCCTCTGTGGGTGGAAGTTACGAACAGCAAAGGGTCGAAAACTTTGCTGGGTCTATTCTATAGGCCGCCCAATAGTGACAGGGAAGTTGAAGTGCAGATAGGGAAACAGATTCTGGAGAGATGTTTTAATAACAGAGTTGTCGTGATGGGAGACTTCAATTTCCCAAACATCGACTGGAATATCCCTAGGGTAAGGGGTTTGGATGGGGAGGAGTTTGTTAGGTGTGTTCAGGAAGGTTTCCTGACACAGTATGTGGATAAGCCTACGAGGGGAGAGGCTGTACTCGACCTGGTACTGGCGAATGAACCAGGGCAGGTGATGGATCTTTCGGTAGGAGAGCATCTTGGAAATGGTGACCATAATTCTATCTCCTTCACAATTGCATTGGAACGAGATAGGATCAGGCAGGCTAGGAAGGTGTTTGTCTGGGGTAAGGGGAGATACGAAGAAGTCAGGAAGATACTTGGACAAATAAACTGGAAGGAGGCGTTCTTAGGGAAAAGTACCGAAGGAAGGTGGCAGATATTCAAGGAATGTGTGTCTGGAGCTGTGAATGGCAACGTTCCGATGAGACAAGGGGGTTTTGGTAGGTCGCGGGAACCGTGGTGCACAAAGGCTGTGTTGAACCTAGTCAGGAGGAAAGGGAAGGTGTATAAGAGGTTCAGGGAATTAGGAGAGTTTAAAGATCTTGAGGAGTATAAGGACTGTAGGAAGGAACTTAAAAGGGAAATTAGGAGAGCCAGAAGGGGTCATGAGAAGACCTTGGCGGGTAAGATTAAGGAGAATCCCAAGGCCTTCTATAACTATGTGAAAGGTGAAAGGATAAGAAGAGAAGGGATAGGACCTATAAAAGGTGAGGGGGGAAAGGTTTGTGTGGAACCAGAAGAAATGGCAGAGGTGCTTAACGAGTACTTCACCTCAGTATTCACAGTGGAAGCTGATCTGGGAGATTTTGTTATGGATTTGCAGCAGATGGAAAAGATTGAGTACGTGAATATTAAGGAGGAGGATGTGTTGGAACTTTTGAATTCGATCAAGGTAGATAAGTCGCCTGGACCAGATGGGATGTACCCCAGGATACTGTGGGAGGCGAGGGAAGAGATGGCGGAGCCCCTGGCGATGATCTTTGCATCGTCAATGGAGACGGGAGAGGTTCCAGAGGATTGGAGGATTGCGGATGTAGTTCCTATTTTCAAGAAAGGGAACAGAGATAGCCCGGGAAATTACCGTCCGGTGAGTCTGACCTCAGTGGTTGGTAAGCTGATGGGGAGGCTTCTGAGGGACAAGATTTACGAACATTTGGAGAGGTTTGACATGATCAGGAATAGTCAGCATGGATTTGTCAAGGGCAGGTCGTGCCTTACAAGCCCAGTTGAGATCTTCGATAATGTGACTGAACACATTGACGAAGGGAGTGCCGTGGACGTAGTGTACATGGACTTCAGCAAGGCGTTTGATAAGGTCCCCCATGCAAGACTTCTTGAGAAGGTGAGAGGGCATGGGATCCAAGGGCCTTTGGCCTTGTGGATCCAGAACTGGCTTGCCTGCAGAAGGCAGAGAGTGGTTGTGGATGGGGCTTTTTCTGAATGGAGGTCAGTCACCAGCGGAGCGCCTCAAGGATCTGTTCTCGGACCCTTGTTGTTTGTCATTTTCATAAATGACCTGGATGAGGAAGTGGAGGGATGAGTAAGTAAGTTCGCTGATGACACTAAGGTCGGTGGTGTTGTGGATGGTCTGGAAGGATGGCAAAAGTTGCAGCAGGACATAGATCGGATGCAGGACTGGGCGGAGAAGTGGCAGATGGACTTCAACGCGGATAAATGCGTAGTCGTCCATTTTGGCAGAACCAACGGGATGAACGAGTACACTATCAAGGGCAGAAGTCTGAGTAGTGTTGAAGAGCAGAAGGATCTTGGGGTCCGGGTGCACAGGACTCTTAAATCGGCCTCGCAGGTGGAGGAGGTGGTCAAGAAGGCGTATGGTGTACTGGCCTTCATTAATCGAGGGATTGAGTTTAGGAGTCGGGAGGTAATGCTGCAAATTTATAAGACCCTTGTCAGGCCTCATTTAGAGTATTGTGCGCAGTTCTGGTCACCTCACTATAGGAAAGATGTAGAAGCTATTGAGAGGGTACAGAGGAGATTTACAAGGATGTTGCCTGGACTGGGAGGCATGCCTTATGAAGTTAGGTTGAGGGAGCTGGGACTCTTTTCCCTGGAGAGACGAAGGTTGGGAGGCGACCTGATAGAAGTTTACAAAATGTTGAGAGGAATAGATAGGGTGGACTCTCAGGGGCTATTTCCCCGGGTTGAAATGGTTGCTACGAGAGGACACAGATTTAAGATACAGGGAGGGAAGTTCAGAAGTGATGTTAGGGGTAAGTTTTTCACTCAGAGGGTGGTGAGTGAATGGAATCGGCTGCCGTCAGTGGTGGTGGAGGCGAACTCGCTGGGGTCTTTTAAAAGACTTCTGGATGAGTATATGGGGCTTAATGAGATTGAGGGTTATAGATAGGTCTGTAGGTTGGTAGGTGTTGATGTGATCGGTGCAACTCGTGGGCCGAAGGGCCTGTTTGTGCTGTAGTGTTCTATGTTCTATGTTCTAAATGACTGACCCCTGTCCTGAGATGACTCTCTCCTCTTCTCTTACCCCCCTCCCCTGTAAGAAGTCTGACAACACCAGGTTTAAGTCCAACCAATTTATTTGTTAGTAAACTCAAGCTTTTGAGGTTTGCCCCTTCATCAGGTGAATGGAGAGTTCTGGCCTCAGACAGAGCATATAAAGCACAGACAGTTTACAGATTACTGATTAGAATGTGAATCTTTACAACTAACCTGCTGTTCAAGTCTTAAAGAGGCCGACAATGTGAGTGGAAAGAGCATTAAGCCCAGGTTAAAGAGATGTGCAATGTCTCCAGACAGGACAGTGAGGTTATGCAAACCCAGGCAAGTCATGGGGGTGAGAGAGTGCGGCATGAACCCAAGATCCCGGTTGAGGCTGTCCTCGTGTGCGGAACTTGGCTATCAGTCTCTGCTCAGCGACTCTGCGCTGTTGTGTTGTGAAGGCTGCCTTGGAGAAGGCTTAACCAAAGGTCAGAGACCAAATGCCCATAACGGCTGAAGTGTTCGCAAACAGGAAGGGAACAGTCTTGCATGGTGATTGTCGAGTGATGTTCATTCATCTGTAGTCGTAGCATCTGCATGGTCTCCCCAATGTACCATGCTTTGGGACATCCTTTCCTGCAGTGTATCAGGTAGACAATGTTGGCCGAGTTGCAAGAGTATTTCCCGTGTACCTGGTGGATGGTATTCTCACATGTGATGTCATCCGTGTCGATGATCCGGCATGTCTTGCAGAGGTTGCTGTGGCAGGGTTGTGTGGTATTGTGGTCACTGTTCTCCTGAAGGCTGGGTAGCTTGTGAACAATGGTCTGCTTGTAACCTGGTGTTGTCAGACTTCTTACTGTGTTTACCCCAGTCCAATGCTGGCATCTCCACATCATGATGACACCCCCCACCACCCAACAGACTCTTGCCAGCCTGGGGAGGAGGGGGGCACAGCCTCTTCACACTGACCCTGTCAATCCCCTCTGAAGAATTGTTCTAATGGGATGAGTTCATTGTTAACCCCAGTGTAGAACATTCTCATTTCACATCAGTTCTTCATTCCTTAAGCTGCTGTCTTTCAGATGAGTGGAGATTTCCTGATCTACAGCACCCACCTGAGCCACAGCCCAGAGTATCGTGGATCTGTTATTGTGAGAACCAATGGAGCTGTCGTTCCCATTGAGTGTCGTTATTTGAGGTGAGAATCTTTCCTCAATTGTCAATAAGATCTCCAGCTGCTAGTGACCTCTGACCTTGTCCTAAAATGGCTCCACTGTCTTTCCAGGAAGGGCAATGTGAGCAGTGACCCCATCAAACCCACCTGGATCCCATTCAGCTCCACCAGGTCTGGAGAAGGGCATCTGTCATTCTCACTGCGCCTGATGAATGGTATGTGATGGGTGGATAGTGAGTGATTTCCTGTCCTCACTCACTGGGAGTTATACCCACTGTCTCCAACTCTTGTCCTTCAGGTGACTGGCTTACAGAGCGTACTTCCACTGTCTACTACCTGGGTGAGCTCATTCACATTGAGGCCTCTGTTTCAATGAGCAACCACATGGCCCTGAAGCTCGACATTGACCGCTGTGTAGCTACATTGAGGCCAGGCCAGGACTCCAGGCCCAGTTACAGCATCATTGACTCCAAAGGGTAAGGAGCTCTCTGCTTTCTCCAGCTCCTCCCATCTCAATGGCTTCTCTGGATTCACTTCATCTCTCTTTTCCCATCTTTCTTCAGTTGCCTCCTGGACAGCAAAGCTGAGGATTCCTTTTCAACCTTTGTGTTGCCAGGAGAGGAGCGGGAGCCGGACAAGCTCCGCTTTGACCTGGATGCCTTCCGTTTCTTTGGGGATGAGCGTTCCTTGGTAAGTGGAAGCTGATCATTGGGCTCTCCATGTTGGGAGGGAGTCACTCAATAAGCACTTGTGTTGAATGTGTCCCTCAGATTTTCATCACCTGTCACCTGAGAGTTGTTCCAGTGGATCGGAGAGATTCCAGGAACAAAGCTTGTACTTGGCAGAAGATGCAGAATGTGTGAGTTCCCCCTCTCTCCCTCAGGAATGTGTTTGTGTGGAGAAATGATGCACAACCTGGTTGACTGATTTCTCTTGTTTAGCTGGACCCCATTGGAGGAATCGAGCTTTGACATTTGTGCCTGTTGCCATGTGGGGAACTGTGGGAGCACAAGGGATTTGGGATTTGGGTCCAGAGGAAGGAGAGATCTTGTAGCTGAAGCTGGTAGGACATTGATCCTCTAGATGTGGGAGCTCCCCCCTTTCCCCTCTCTAACTGGAATGGTTGATATTGCAGAGAGTGAAGCTGGATTGAAGTGGGAGGCTGAGGCCTCACTTGGACCCCTGCTCATTCTGGATACTGATGGGACCAAGCTGGCAACAGCCTCCCTGAATGAGGCTGAGGGAAGGATGGAGGAGAGGTCTCCAGGGGGTGAGTTGGCTGTCTGCTGGTTTCCATTTCCCCCTCAGTGTTAGCTTCACTAACCATTGGTTTCTCATTGCTTTGTAGGTGTGGAGTCTGAGGTGGTCCTGATTGTGAGCCTGACTGTGACAGCTGTCTCTCTGATCTCTGCTTCATTGATCACCTTGTTCCTGTACAGGAAACACAAACAAACTCTGTTCAACCAGTCATCAAATGATCAATAAAGCACCGCCTCCTTGTTTCTAGTGTCTGGGAGCTGATTGGTCAATGCATCCTCCATCTTAGTTCAATGGCTCCATGGGACTGATGGCTGGGCTGAGCCAATCCCAGCACAGAACTGGGCCTGCTGAGTGATTGGTTGACTGAGGGTTGAGAGAGAAACACTAACTCTCTGGATTTGATGGGCTGCTGCTGGTTTTCTGTCTGTTTCAGAGCCCAGTGTAGGGGAGGGGGTGTGATCAGGTCTGGGGGTGTCCATGTGGAGCTGAGGGTGCTTCATCTCTCCCCCGGTGATCACACCCTGGAGAGGGGCAGATCACTAAACCAGTTGGTCCTCCCTGGCTGCTGAACTCTGTTCACTCAGGGATGCAGAGATGAGGAATTGACCTGGGAGGATGTTCTGCTGATCAAGCTGGCTGAGTCCTATTGGGTAGAACTGCTGGACTGTCTGTGACATGAGGGAGAAAGCGACCTCTCCACATCCTCCCCAGTCTCCCTGCCACAGATACATCTGCCCATTACAGCTTTGGTTCAAGGGCCCATCCACAATCCCTTCACATGGCCCATTGCTGGGTGACATGAGGACATGAGAAGACTTTGGCTGATAGGATTAAGGAGAATCCTCAGGTGTTGTATAGATATGTTAAGAACAAAAGGTTGGTTAGGGCAAGATTAGGGCCAGTTAGAGACAGCAGTGGGAATTTATGTGTGGAACCGGAAGAGATTGGAGAGGCATTGAACCAATATTTCTCTCGGTGTTCATGCAGGGGGACATAAATGTAGCTGTGGAGAACACTGGGTTACAGGGTTGTAAACTGGACAGTATTGCAGTTGACAAGGAGGATGTGCTAGTTATTCTTGAGGGTTTGAAAATAGGTAAGTCCCCTGGGCCAGACAGGATTTACCCTAGGATTCTCTGGGAGGCAAGGGAGGAGATTGCAGAGCCTCTAGCTCTGATCTTCAGGTCGTCATTGGTCACCGGCATAGTTCCAGAAGATTGGAGGTTAGCAAATGTTGTCCCATTGTTTAAGAAGGGGAACAGAGACTTCCCTGGGAATTATAGACTGGTGAGTCTTAGTTCTGTTGTGGGCAAGGTTTTAGAAAAAAATATTAAGGATAGGATTTATAGTTATTTGGAGAGTAATGAATTGATTGGAGATAGTCAGCATGGTTTTGTGGAGGGTAGGTCATGCCTTACTAACCTTATTGAGTTTTTTGAGAAAGTGACCAAAGAGGTGGATGGGGGTAAGGCAGTTGACGTGGTGTATTTGGACTTTAGTAAGGCATTTGATAAGGTTCACCATGGAAGCCTTCTGCAGAAATTGCAGATGTATGGGATTGAGGGTGATTTAGGAAATTGGATGAGGAATTGGCTGGCAGATAGTAGACAGAGGGTAGTGGTTGATGGTAAGTATTCGACATGGAGTTCAGTTACGAGTGGTGTGCCTCGGATCTGTTTTGGGGCCACTGCTGTTTGTAATTTTTATAAATGATCTAGATGAGGGTATAGCTGGGTGGATTAGTAAATTTGCTGATGACACCAAAGTCAGAGGTGTGGTAGATAGTGAGGAAGGGTGTCTTAGTCTACAGGGAGACTTGGTCAAGTTGCAGAGCTGGGCCGAGAGGTGGAGGATGGAGTTTAATGCGGAAAAGTGTGAGGTAATTCACTTTGGCAGGAATAACAGATGTGTAGAGTATAGGGCTAACGGTAGGACTCTGAATAGTGTGGATGAACAGAGGGATCTAGGTGTATGTGTACATAGATCCCTGAAAGTTCGGAATCAAGTAGATAGGGTTGTTAGGAAGGCATACGGTGTCTTGGCGTTTATTGGTAGGGGGATTGAATTTAAGAGCCGCAGCGTCATGTTGCAACTGTACAAAACTCTGGTGCGTCCGCACTTGGAGTATTGTGTGCAGTTCTGGTCCCCACATTATAGGAAGGATGTGGAGGCATTGGGGAGGGTGCAGAGGAGGTTTACCAGGATGTTGCCTGGTATGGAGGGAATGTCCTATGAGGAGAGACTGAGGGATTAGAGGTTGTTTTCATTAGAAAGAAGGCGGCTAAGAGGGGACCTTATTGAAACATATAAGATGATCAGAGGTTTAGATAGGGTGGACAGTGATAGCCTTTTTCCTCGGATGGAGAAAGCTAGCACGAGGGGGCATAGCTTTAAATTAAGGGGTGGTAGTTATAGGACAGATGTCAGAGGTAGGTTCTTTACCCAGAGGGTGGTGAGGGATTGGAATGCCCTGCCTGCTGCAGTTGTAAATGCGCCTAGTTTGGGGGTGTTTAAGAGATCCGTGGATAGGTTTATGGATGGAAAGGGAATGTTTTAGGTAAGAGGGTCATTGCTTTTTAACTGGTCGGCGCAACATCGTGGGCCAAAGGGCCTGTTCTGCGCTGTAATGTTCTATGTTCTATCAGCACTCTGCTGAATTGAGATGATTACAAATCTAGTTCTGGTGTGGGAGCACTATCTGCATGGCACACAGTGGGAGCAGCCTGCAGGATGACACTAAGCAATCTCCCAAATCAATGGATCAGGTAAACACCCTGCATTCTGACAATGAAATCAGTCAGATATAAAGCACAAACAGGCCCTTCAGCTCAAATTGCAAATGGGACTAGTTCAGTTCAGGAAACCTGATAGTATCCATGGATCAGTGTTTGTCCCATATCCCTCGAAACCTTCCCCATCCATATACCTGTCACCTGCCTTTGAAATGTTGTAATTGTCCCCATCTCCTCTGGCAGCTTGTTCTATATACACACCACCCTCTGGAAAAGGTTGCTCCTACCCTGGAGAAAAGACCTTGACTATATATCTTATTTATGCCCCTTGTGATTTTATAAACCTTTAAGGTCCCCCCTCATTCTCCTAGGCCCCCATGTGTCTTTTTCACTCGGCTCTCTCAGTCCTACCATGATGTCAGCAAGGAGAGACAGCAACACTGGTGCCTACCAAAGGCTTGTCCTTAACCCCTTACTATACTCAGGCAGCATGGTGGCAGTGATCTCAATTCCATTCAGTCTCAGTTGACAGTCTGTGTGGAGTTTGCACATTCTCCTACAGGCCAAAGGTGTGCGGTTTGGGTCGGCTGGCCACACTGAATTGCCTCTTAGCCCCCTGACCCTAACAGGGTAAATATGCAAGGTTTTGTGGTTCGGGCCTGAGTGGGATTGTCAGTTCAAGCTTGATGGGCTGAATGTGAGGTAATGCATTTTGGAAGGTCTAAAACAGATAAGAAATATACAGTAAATGGCAGAAGCCTTCAGAGTATTGATAGACAAAGGGATCTGGGTGTCTAGGTAGACAGGTCACTGAAAGAGGCAATGCAGGTGGAGAAGGTAGTCAAGAAGGCATACGGCATGATTGCCTTCATCGGCTGGGGCACTGAGTTTAAAAATTGGCAAGTCATGTTGCAGCTTTATAGAACCTTAGTTAGGGTGAACTTGGAATATAGTGTTGAACTCTGGTCGCCAGACTAACAGAAGGATGTGGACGCTTTGGAGAGGATTCAGAAAAGATTTCCCAGGATTTGGGGCAGTTGGATAAACTGGTTAGTTCTCCTAGTATGACAGGGGTTGATGGGAGACCTGATTGAAGTCTACAAGATTGAGACATGGTCAGAGGGGATAGTCAGAAGCTTTTTCCTGTGGTGGAAGGGTCAGTTACTCGGGGACACAGGGTTAAGGGGCAAGGTTTAAAGGAGATGTACAAGGCACATTTTTTTAGAGTAGTGGGTGCCTGGAACCTGTTGCTGGGGGAAATAGTGGATGGAGATATTGTAGTGACTTTTATGGGGTGTCTTGACAAATACATAGGATGGGAATAAAGGGATACAGTCCCCAGAAGGGGCGGGGGTTTAGTTCAGTCGGGCAGCATGTTTGGTGCAGGATTGGAGAGCTAAAGGGCCTGTTCCTATGCTGTAATGTTCTTTTTGAATGGATTCCTTCTGCATTGTAGGGTTTCTATACTCATACCGAGCTGTGACAAAATTTCTCTCCTCCACCCCCTGAACTGATTCCATTCTGAAATTTGCTGATGGCCCTTCTGTACTGGGTTAGAGCTCAAACCATGAGTGCACTGGAAAGAACATTGGTGCGACGAGAGTCTCTCAATGTCAGGAAAACTGAGGAGAGAGTCATCAACTTGCAGTGTAGTGGAGGACAGGCCCCGTCTCCATCAACAGGAATCAAGTGATCTCCATTAATTTGTTACTTTACTTGCTACTCACAGTAGAGGGAGCACTGTTCCAGAACTTTCCAGCAGAGCATGGGGCAAGCAAGGATTCTTCTGAAGTTGGTTATACGGAAATCTTTGTTTTAACTGGTGCTTCGGATGGTGGTGGTTGCTACATGGAAAATTATACATTTAAAAAGCATCTGGACACAGAGAGAGAGAGAGACGTACATCACATAAATGTAGATTGACAGGATTTTAGATGGAGGAGCCATCTCTTGCTGATGTGACACTAAACATATTGATGTAAATGAGGAATAACAAGAGAGAATCATAGAATCCTACAGTGAGGAAGGAGGCCATTTAGCCCATCGAGCCTGCACCAACTACAATCCCTCACCGACCCTATCCCCATAACTCCAGGTGTTCGACCTGGAGTTCAGTTACAAGTGGTGTACCTCAAGGATCTGTTTTGAGGCCAATGCTGTTTGTCATTTATATAAATGACCTAGATGAGGGTGTAGAAGGATGGGTTAGTAAATTTGCTGACGACAAAGTTGGAGGAGTTGTAGACAGTGAGGATGGATGTTACAGTTTGCAGAGGGACATAGATAAGCTGCAGAGCTGGGCTGAGAGGTGGTAAATGGAGTTTAATGCAGAAAAGTGTGAGGTGATTCACTTTGGTAAGAATAACAGGAGTACAGAATATAGGGCTAATGGAAGGACTCAGTAGTGTTAACGAGCAGGGAGATCTCGGGGTACATGTTCCTAGCTCCCTGAAAGTTGGCACCCAGGTTGATAAGGCTGTTAAGAAGGCGTACAGTGTGTTAGCTTTTATTGATAGAGGGATTGAATTTCGGAGCCGTGAGGTCATGTTACAACTGTACAAAACTCTGGTGCAGCTGCACTTGGAGTATTGCGTACAGTTCTGGTCACCACATTATAGGAAAGATGTGGAGGCATTGG
Organism: Carcharhinus amblyrhynchos; assembly: GCF_965287045.1. Lineage (NCBI taxonomy): Eukaryota > Metazoa > Chordata > Chondrichthyes > Carcharhiniformes > Carcharhinidae > Carcharhinus > Carcharhinus amblyrhynchos. The sequence goes on from NC_137356.1 coordinate 19,731,037, forward strand.
AAAGGGTGCAGAGGAGGTTTACCAGGATGTTGCCTGGTATGGTGGGAAGGTCTTATGAGGAAAGGCTGAGGGACTTGAGGTTATTTTCATTGGAGAGAAGAAGGTTACGAGGTGACATAAGAACATAAGAACATAAGAAATAGGAGCAGGAGTAGGCCAACTAGCCCTTCGAGCCTGCCCCGCCATTCAATAAGATCATGGCTGAGCTGTCGTGGCTCAGTTCCACATTCCCGTCCTCTCCCCATAACCCTTAATCCCCTCGCTTATCAAAAACCTATCAACCCGCGTCTTAAAAATATTTAGCGAGGCAGCCTCCACCACTTCAACAGGCAGAGAATTCCAGAGATTCACCACCCTTTGAGTGAAGAAGTTCCTCCTCAACTCTGTTCTAAACCGCCTGCACTTTATCTTGAGGCTGTGCTCTCTAGTCCTACTGTCCTTTCTGAGCGGGAAGAGTCTCTCCACCTCTATCCTATCCATCCCATTCATCATCTTATACGTCTCCATGAGATCTCCCCTCATTCTTCTAAACTCTAACGAGTAAAAGCCTAATCTATTCAGCCTCTCCTCATAGCTCAACCCCCTCAACTCCGGCATCAGCCTAGTAAACCTCCTCTGCACTCCCTCCAAGGCTAAAATATCCTTGCGTAAGTACGGTGCCCAAAACTGCACACAGTCCTCCAGCTGCAGCCTCACCTAAACGAGGAATACAAGGTGAACAGAGGATTGGATAGGGTGGACAGTGAGAGCCTCTTTCCTCGGATGGAGATGGCTAACATGAGGGGACATAGCTTGAAATTAAGGGGTGGTAATTATAGGATGGATGTCAGAGGTAGGTTCTTTACTCAGAGGGTAGTAAGGGCGTGGAATACCCTGCCTGCAGCAGTTGTGGACTCGCCAACTTTAAGGGCGTTCGAATGGTCAGTGGATAGGCATATGGATAACATTGGAATAGTTTAGGTTAGAGGGTCATTAGATTGGTTCCACTGGTCGGCACAACATCGAGGGCCGAAGGGCCTGCACTGCGCTGGAATGTTCTATGTTCTATAACCCCATGCACTGACCCTCGTCATCCCCCTGACATTAACGGGCAATTTACCACGGCCAATCCACCTAACCTGCACACCTTTGGGTTGTGGGAAGAAACCGGAGCACCCAGTGGAAACCCACGCAGACACAGGGAAAATGTGCCAACTCCATACAGACAGTGACCCAAGGCCTGAATTGAACCCGAGTCCCTGGCGCTGTGAGGCTGCAGGGCTAACCACTGTGCCACTGTGCTGACACTGATGTGGCCATTCAATCTCCCCACTTCCACACAACATAGAACATTACAGCACAGTACAGGCCCTTCGGCCCACGATGTTGCACCGACCTGTGAAACCAATCTAAAGCCCATCTAACCTACACTATTCCAATATCATCCATATGTTCATCCAATGGCCATTTAAATGCCCTTAATGTTGGCGAGTCCACTACTATTGCAGGCAGGGCATTCCACTCCCTTATTACTCTCTGAGTAAAGAACCTACCTCTGACATCTGTCCTATATCTATCACCCCTCCATTTAAACCTATGACCCCTCATGCTGGCCATCTCCATCTGAGGAAAAAGACTCACACTGTCCACCCTATCTAATCCTCTGATCATCTTTTATGCCTCTATTAACCTTCTTCTCTCCAACAAAAATAGCCTCAAGTTAATCAGCCTTTCCTCATAAGACCTTCCCACCATACCAGGCAACATCCTTGTAAATCTGCTCTGCACTCTTTCCAATGCTTCCATATCCTTTCTATAATGTGACGACCTGAAGTGTGGGATACTCCAAGTGCGACTGCACCAGAGTTTCGTACAGCTGCAACATGACCTCACGGCTCCGAAACTCAATCCCTCTACCAATAAAAGCTAACACACCGTACGCCTTCTTAACAACCCGATCAACCTGGGTGCCAACTTTCAGGGATCTATGCACATGGACACCGAGATCTCTCTATTCATCCACACTGGCAAGTATCTTACCATTAGCCCAGTACTCTGTATTCCTGTTGCTCCTTCCAAAGTGAATCATTTCACAGTTTTCCGCAGTGATGAGAACGGTGATGAAAGCTGATGAGTAGTGTGTGCGCATTCACATGACCAAACATCCAAACAGTGGCCTGGCTTTAAGGAAATCTATTGGTCGTCTCATGCTTCAGAAATGAGCCAGACGCTCACAGAGAAGCTGCTCTCGCTTCCTGCCCATGACCCCTGACCCCGGCTTTCAGAATTTCCACGGCTAAGATCAGAATTATGGAAAAGAATTCCGCTTTCCTTCCCTGTCCCGCTTCTCAAATTGAGGAATTTAGGATTTTTCCCTAATGGTGCCCACTGTTGGCAATGAATGCCGGGTGGTACGGTGGCACAATGTTTAGCACTGCTGCCTCACAATGACAGGGACACGGTTTTGATTCCAGCCTTGGTGACTGTGTAGAGTTTATGCGTTCTCCCTGTGTCTGTGTGGGTTTCCTCCGCGTGCTCTGGTTTCATCCCAGATTTGTGGGTAAGGTGCATTGGCCATGCTAAATTACCTCTCAGGGTCAGGGGGACAAGCATGGTAAATACATGGGGTTACAGGTATAGGGTCTGGGTGTGATTGTTATAGGTGCAGGGTCAATGGGCTGAATGGCCTGCTTCTGCACTGCAGGGATTCTATGATTCTATGAATCGATCTGAAATTCCTATCAACTTCCACATTGACAGACCCTCCCAATAATTGTCTGCTGATATATATAAATGATTTGGAGGAAAATGTAACTGGTTTGTTTGGTAGTTTGCAGACAGCACAAAGGTTGGTGGATTTGTGGATTGCGATGAGGACCATTAGAGGATACAGCAGGATATCGGTCAGTTGGAGACTTGGGTGGAGATGTGGCAGATGGAGTTCAATCCGGACAAATGTGAGGGAATGCATTTTGGAAGGTCTAATACAAATAGGAAATATTCTGTAAATGGCAGAACCCTTAAGATTATTGATAGGGATCTGGGTGTACAGGTACACAGGCCACTGAAAGTGGCAATTCAGGTGGAGCATGCTTGCCTTCATCAGCTGTGGCACTGAGTTTAAAAATTGGCAAGTCATGTTACAGCTTTCTGGAATCTTAGTGAGGCCACACTTGAAATATAGTGTTCAATTCTGGTCACCACACTACCAGAAGGATGTGGAAGCTTTGGAGAGGGTGTAGAAAAGATTTACCAGGATGTTGTCTGGTATGGAGGGCATCAGTTATGAGAATATGGAAGTTGAAGGAAGTTTGTTTGTTCCCACAGGAATGACGGAGGTTCAGGGGTGACCTGATAGAAGTCGACACTGTCAGCCGGCAAGGCCTGTGGAGGATCATATCAATGTTCGGCTGCCCCCCCAGATTCATTCAGATGGAATGCCAGTTCCATGATGGTACAATGGCCAGAGCACTGGACGGCAGAGAAAATATCCTCATCAGATATTCAACTGAGACCGAGAGAGAGAACAGCCAATTACAGAACAGAAGGATTTGGAGAATGAGTGAAATACAGAAGATGTGACTATTTTCAATCCATGAAATCTCTCTAATCCAGGCCAATCATCAGTACTGGGGAAAGAACTGGGTAGCACGATGACACAGTGGTTAGCACTGCTGCCTCACTGCGCCACGGACCCAGGTTCAATTCGCAGCTTGGGTCACTGTCCTTGCAGAGTTGCACATTCTCTCTGTGTCTGCATGGGATTCCTCTGGGTGTTCCGGTTTCCTCCCACAGTCTGAAAGACATGCTTGTTCGGTGTATTGGCCATGCTAAATTATCCCTCAGTGTCCCTGAACAGGCACCTGAATGTGGTGACTACATTTTCACAGTAGCTTCATTGCAATGTTAATGTAAGCCTACTCGTGACACTCAAAATAGCGGAGGCAGGGGAGGCAATGGCCCAGTGATATTAACACAAATTTGATAGTATTTGTTGAGAAGGTGACCAGTTGTGTAGAGCAGTTGATGGAGTTGAAATGGATTTGCCAAAGCCTTTGACAAGGTCCCACATGGGAGAATTATAAAGAAATCAAATGCAGATGGGATATAGTGTAACTTTAATAAAGTGGATTCAAAATTGGCTCAGTTGTGGAGGGGGATAAGAAAAGGCTGCCTTTCTGACTGGAAACCAGTGACCAGTTGTGACGACAGGGATCTGAGCTGTGTCCCCTATTATTTATCATTTAATTAAAAGACAGGGAGCACTACTGGGGGGGTAGGATTAGTAAGTTTGCCGATGACACAGAGATTGGTCGGGAGGTTAACAGTGAGATTGTGTATCTTCAGCTACAGCAAGATATAGACGGGATGGTCAAATGGGCGGGTAAGTGGCAGATGGAAATTAACCCTGAAAAGTGTGAGGCGATACACATTGGAAGGAGTAATTTGTTAAGGAATTATTCAGTGAACGGCGTGACACTAGGAAGTTCCTGAAGCACAAAGGGACCTTGGCGCGTTTGTCCACAGATCTCTGAAAGCTCAAAGGCATGTTAGTAAGATGGTGAAAAAGGCATTTGGGACATTTGCTTTTCTCATTCCAGGGATAGATGACAAAAGCTGGGAAGTCATGTTGGAGTTGTCTTGATTTGGTGAGGCCACAGCTAGAATACTGTGTGCAGTTCTGGTCACCACTTTATAGGAAGGTCACCACCTCGTGGAACCCAGCTGGTGATATTCAGGAGGCTGCCCCTGCCTGTGCGACTGAACTCAAACACATACCCGGAAGGCAGTGCAGTACCAGCATCAACGTTTATGCCTTAAGGGTCCACAATGGGCACCCCCGCGCTCCCACCGGTATGCTCTCCCTGCCTACCATGGCCAGTTTGTTATTGGTTGGCAACCCATTGAGGTGACGCTTGACACCAAGGATGGTGTTGGGTTGCCATCGTCCAGACTCATGGGAACGCTGGTTATTGGGAGGGGGTGGGGAGCTGGGATGAATAATTGGACTAAATGTTTCTCTCTCTCTGCCACCATCCAATGACCCCCATCCCAACCCCATGACCCCCCCCATCCACCAGAATTTTGAAACTCCTGCTGAAAAAAACAGTTTTTACACAAATTCAGCTCTTAGAATCTGTTTGGGAGAATCCCACCCAGGGTGTGCGTGAAGTTTTAAAGTTATTTTTCAATCTCCAATACCATGAAGTTAATCTAGATTCATAAAGAAATGATTGCCCTCTATTCATTGGATGAGTTGTCCATCTGGTGAACAAATAGCATCTCCAGAACCCAATAATCACCAATCTTCATTGTGGCTCAGTTATCACGTGGATGGTTTTTACCTGAGATCTCTGCGTCTTTTCCATGGCACGTTAAGACAAACACATGCCGTGGTAGATGGTGACATAGTAGTATCGTCACTAGATTTGTAACCCAGACTCCCAGGTACAAATCCCACCACGGCCACTGGTGAAATTTGATTTCAATAAAAACCTAGAATTAATAGTCGAACAATGACCATGAAATGATTGCCAATTGTTGGTAAAACCTATTTGGTTCACTAATGACCTTTAGGGATGGAAATCTGCCATTTTTACCCGGTCTGGCCAACATGAGACTGCAGATCTCCAGGTGTGTGGGTGACTCTCAAATGTGCTCTGAAATGGGGGGCAGTTTGGGATGGACAATAAATGCTGGTTGCAGCCAGCAACACCCACATCACATAAATGAATAAAAAATATACAACAAGAGAAAGAACAAGCAGATTATTTGATCCAGGTGGAAAGTTGTTTGTTTATCTTATTTTGTTAACATGTTAAAGGTTGGAATGATTTATCCAGTTTCTCGCATGAAGTCAAATTGCTGCATATTTGTTGAAGCTAACAATGAAATAGCAATCGATTACGGGATGTTTTGCTCTTTGTTTCTATTCCCGGAGCCAGCTGGGCATGTTTTAATTTCTATTTGTTTCCCCAGCAACATTTCAAGATCAGAGTGATGGGATATTTCAGCACCGACTTTAATTCGTTACGGAATTTATTCTGAGTTGCTGCATAAATGCAGGTATTTGTGCAAGAACTCAAAAGCTGAAGCATAAAACCGATTTCTTGGAGGACATCCGAAATGCTAATTGATACCTTATTTTGCAACGTGATAATTCGCAAGTATATAGAATTCACCAGAAACATCACCCAGAGCAAGATAAAATTTCCCGAGATGACAAAGAGTAAAATGATGGATTTTCTTCGCTTCTCAATTTCAGGATCACTGGGATTCTTCCCACTGCTGTGGAGCCGGAGTCTCCTCCGGGCCCCGCTCGACACCAGAATGTGTCTAACAGTCAGCGCATTGAGCAGAAGGATCAGAAAGAAAGGAACAAACGGAGTTAAAATATAATGTATTGTTTCTACTGCTCCCCATACCCTTGAAAAAAGAAAGGTGTCTAACACGTTACAAAACCAAGGAATGTTAAACAGTAGATATTCACTGGTCAAATTAAATTCCAAAAAGTATTTTTCAATAAGAACAGCACCGTCACGCTTCCCACAACTATGGTCGCTGTTCTCTCTGTGCAATATTTTGCTTTCAACTTCTGACAACAAATTGCCACAAATCGATCAAAGGTAAAAGCAACTGTGTACCAGACTGAACAGTCAGTTATTGCATAAAGCAGGACGCCGTGTATATTACATAATTTAATGTTCCGTACAAAAAAGAAGTGTGTGACGTGAGCAATGGGAATCTGTCTGAGTATCACATCAACTCTAATAACCAGTAGATCTGCCACTGCCATGGAAACCAGGTACCGAGCGACACATTTCGAGAGACCACATCGTCCTTGAGATAGGATCACAATCGTCACTAAGTTCACTGTAAGGGAGTTTGCAAAAGAAAAAGCAGCAGTATTCAATGAGATTTCAGTCTGAAATTAGAATTTTCATGACTACATATACTGAGAGTGTCTTCTTTGTGAGAGTTTCTCCTGTTGGAGACAGGCATTGCAAAAACAGCAATGGACTGTGAAATAAAGAACCAAACAGGATCAAACTATCCATAATAGATACAGAATCTAAGTTCTTATAGTAAAAGTACGTTTATTGGTGTCACAAGTAGGCTCACATTAACACTGCAATGAAGTTACTATTAAAAGACCACCAAGTCGCCACACGTCTGCACCTGTTCGGGGACACTGAGGGAGAATTTAGCACGGCCAATGCACCAAACCAGCACGACTTTCAGAATCTGCTGCAAACGTTAAGAAATGTCATTCCTGAGATGGGGGATTGCTGCTCCATCTTGTAGAAAATAACAATAATAGATATCAGGCTGCTGTTGCCTGGGAGGGAGATTTGGGGCGTGGATATTCCTGCGATCACTGCTCACTGATTGTTAGAAGAAAGTGCACAAATGTGGAAACAGTACGGGTTCACAGTCCAGTTCAGCGCTGGGGCATCAAACTCTCCTCCTCCCCACACTCCATTGAGACAGAGCTTGTCCAGGGAACAGCTTTGCCGAGGCAGATTGTTCAGGGGAGATTAAAGTTGGCATTCTTGAAAGAGGAACATAGAAATCTCAGCATCCTTGCCAACAGAGCCACATCAGGCAACATCCATGGACAACTTATCCAATTACTGTGTGAAAAATGATAGGGTATTTTGCTACACTTTCAGACTAACTCAGAAACGTGGAGGTGAAACGTGCTACTTCTAGATGCGGTGCCCCGTGTGATGATGCACGCACAAGCCCAGTCCCATTTCCCAGCACTTCCTGCATTGTGTTGGATGCAATGGTGTTTGCAGTGTTCCTCTAAATGCTTCTTAAGTGTTGTGAAGGGGAGAGGGAGGGGGTCGGGTAAGATGCTGTGTCGGCAAATCCGTGCAAATTCAGTGGTCTCCTTCTGCACGGCAGGGATTTGATGTTCAACTCTTTGTCTGCATATTTATCACAACTCTGTCACATTGCTGCTCTACATCTGAAAATGTGTGCAGAATAAAGACTTGGAAATGCAAATAAAGTCTTGAAAACATAACTGAGCAAATAGCAACATGCAGTTTTACATCAGGCATTGTGTCCAAATGATGTGTTAAACTATCAAAGCTTGCTATGTCCTGGTACAGCAAGCATCAGAATTTTATTCCGTGTCCTGACTTGGGAATATACTGCCGTTCCTTCATGGTTTCCGAGTCAAAGTCCGTGGAGTCTGGAATTGCTGGCGCTCCGATATCACAAAATATAGCAGCAGAGCAAAAGCTGCTTCATCTGCACTGTCCCAAGAGCAAGAACGATTGGGCAATAAATGCTGAACACACAGATGCCCACGCCAATTCAGTAAAAGAATGAAACATCTGGCAAAGTGAGGAGGTGATCGTGTAACAAACAGAATTAGGCAGATATGTTCCAGTGTGACACATGGAGACAGATACATAGAACACACTGAACATGGCAAATTGCAATTTAGCTCACAAAATCTCTGTCAATCCAACATGTTTACCATGAATACTGGTTATATGGAAGAGCATATATAACTGTAGGAGATTAAGTGATCAATGATTATTACTTTTACAGAACATTCGTTGTTTTATTGAGAGTTTATCTAATGTCAGCTGAGTCTGTGGGCATATGGATTAAAATGTGGCCCAGCGGGAACTTTTCCAATAAGTTCATACTTCATGTTTCTTCACCATCAACAGCACTAATTCAGCATATGTTACTTACCAGGACCATCAATGGGCTGAGAGAGTGAAAGGAATCCGGAAGTACAGAGGAGAAATGCCACAGTTAAACATGATGCATGGAGTTAACAGCGACACTTACAGGGAACGCCAAGAGCAGCGATGATGGGATAATATATCTTCTGCACTTCCCAGAGTGTGAATAGCATACGGATGGTTATTGATAGTTCCCGAAGCATGTTTGGACTTTGGCAGCAGAGAGTGAACCAGTCAGCACTCGAGGTTACTGAGGCATTGTGGAAGGGTAGTGAAAGAAGCCTCACATTTATGTGGGAGTGGAATCCACAGAGAGGAGTTTCTCTGGGGATTAAAATTACTGATAATGAATAAACAAACACAATGTTTTCAATATTTCAATTCTAACCCTCTGAGATTTTCAAAAATGCAGCTAAGCAGACACTGGACGGACAGAAAGGGAAAGCGTTCAACAAATAACAACAACCAAAGAACAAAGAATTTACAGGGCAGGAACAGCCCTTTGGCCCTCCAAGCCTGTACCGACCATGCTGCCCGACTGAACTCAAACCCTCTCCCCTTCCGCAGATCATATCCTCTATTCCCATTCTATTCATGGATTTTTCAAGACGCCCCTTAAAACTCACTGTTGTATCTGCTTCCATTCCTTCCCCCAGCAATGGGTTCCAGGCATCCACCACCATCTGTGTCAAAAATCTGCCTCGTATATCTCCTTTAAACCTTGCCCCTGGCACCTTAAGCCTCTGCTTCCTCGTAAGTGACTCTTGCACCCAGGGAAAAAGCTTCTTACTGTCCACCTTGTCCATGCCTCACAATCTTGTTGTTCATCCATCAGGACCTCGACACCATGAGTCATTTTGAGGCTGGTTGCGGTGTGCCCGAAGATGACTGATCAGGGCCAATTCGGGTACGGAATGTCCTGGCACATATTGGGCAGATTTGTGTGGGCACTGTAGTTGTTGCGCTGGTGGCTCTGGATTTGTGCAACTGGTGTTTAAGTTGTGCTTCAGCACTGCACCTTGCTTCATAAGCTTGACAGCCTTTGTGGGTGAGGCAGCAGCAGGTAGGGCGGTTTTGTGCCAGTCTTTCCCAGGTGGTCGTGTTTATGTCAAGCGACTTCAGGGAGGACTTTAGTGTGTTTTTGTAATGTTTCCTCTGCCCTCCATGCGAGCGTCTTCCAGCAGAGAGTTCCCCAAAAAGGAGCTGCTTGGATATGCGCTCGTCCAGCAAATGGATGATGTTAGTGCGAGTGGGCGGACACGATCACTCCGGACTCAGGGTCAGGTTCAACAGCGGGACAGCTTTATTTTAACGTGGACGGAGGTGCAGTCAGGACAGACAGACCCAACTGTCCCGAAAGCACTCTAAAGACCCGCCGCAATGGGTTACAGTTATACCTGAACTTCAATACATTGTATAATTCAAATACTAATGTTTTGTTTCCAGTATTCGACTCTGACCATCCTGTTTCGATGTCTTCAAGTATTGTAACGATGTTTTTAAGTGTGTGTTAATGGTTTCTGTCTGATGGGTTTATTAATGGTCTAGAATCTCCGGGGTTTGAACAATGGGTGTTTGACTGATCTCAGGAAGTTTGTGGGGCCAGGGATGCTTCCTTAGTTATGCTAATCCTTAGGTTTCTCCATAGAGGGTTGCTTGATTAGAGCAGAGGTGCTGATTTGGTTGGATGGGGGTGTACTATTTAATTTCCATCCTGTAGGTGCCATCCTGTCCGGTTCCCTTTGTGTGCGAGCCCTCATTTGCATTCTAAAAGCATATCCGTGCCTGCGAGTCTGTGCCTGTTCCCTTGTGACCTTTAGTGGGGAGGCTCTGAGTGCAACTTTACTCTGCTTCCATATTGTGTACCCAATTTCAGAAAATTTATTGTCCGATAACAATGACATGACCTGCCCACCGGGTCTGTGCTCTCATCAGCCGTGTGTGGACTGATGGTAGACTCGCTCCAGAGAGAACTTCAGTGTCTGGAACTTTGTCTTGCCATCTAATGTGTAATATTCTGCGAAGACAAGTCATGTGGAAATGATTGAGCTGTCTTGCATGCCTTCGATAGACAGTCCACATTTCACAGGCATACAGGAGGGTAGTGAGTACCGCGGTGCTGTAGACCTTCAGTTTTGTTTGTGAGCTGATTCCTCGACGTTCCCATACAGTGGAGCGCAGTCTACCGAAAGCAGAACTTGCCTTTGCTATTCTGCAGTTAACTTCTGTATCAATAGTCACTGCTTGGGAGAGGGTGCTGCTAAGATCAGTGAACTGGTCCACTGCCTGTAGTTTCTGTCCTTTGATTGTGATTATGGGTTCTGTGTACGGTACATGAGGAGCAGGCTGGTGCATGACTTCAGTCTTTTTAATGTTGATGGTGAGTTCAAAGATGTCACAAGTTGTGGAAAATTTGTCCATACTGACTTGTATCTCTGGCTCTGAGCCAGTAAACAGGGCGCAGTCATCGGCAAAGAGGAAGTGTCTCAGGACAGTCTCCTTCACTTTGGTAATGGCTTGAAGTCTCCTCAGGTTGAAGAGTTTCCCATCCACTCTGTACTTGAGGCTGATTCCAGCAACACTGTCCTGGAATACATCATTCAGCATGGCAGTAAACATCATGCTGAACAGTCTGGGTGTTTGACACCACTGGTGACTGGGAAAGCCTTCAAAGTTTCTCTGCCGTCCAGTGCTCTGGCCATCGTACCATCATGGAACTGGCATTCTATCTGAATGAATCTGGGGGGACAGCCGAACATTGACATGATCCTCCACAGGCCTTGTCGGCTGACAGTGTCGACTTCTATCAGGTCACCCCTTAACCTCCGTCATTCCTGTGGGAACAAACAAACTTCCTTCAAATTCCATATTCTCATAACTGATGCCCTCCATACCAGACAACATCCTAGTAAATCTTTTCTACACCCTCTCCAAAGCTTCCACATCCTTCTGGTAGTGTGGTGACCAGGATTGAACTTTATAGAACATAGAACATAGAACATTACAGCGCAGAACAGGCCCAGTTACAAAAACAATGACCCACTAGCCTATACCAATCCCTTTTCGTCCATAAACCTATCCAGAGATCTCTTAAACGCCCCCAAACTAGACGCATTTACAACTGCAGCAGGCAGGGCATTCCAATCCCTCACCACCCGCTGGGTAAAGAACCTACCCCTGACATCCGTCCTGTAGCTACCCCCCCTTAATTTAAAGCCATGCCCCCTCGTGCTAGATTTCTCCATCCGAGGAAAAAGGCTATCACTATCCACCCTATTATATTTATATTCCAAATGCAGCCTCACTAAAGTTCTATAAAGCTGCAACATGACTTGCCAATTTTTAAACTCAGTGCCCCGGCCGATGAAGGCAAGCATGCCGTATGCCTTCTTGACTACCTTCTCCACCTGCATTGCCTCTTTCAGTGACCTGTGTACCTGTACACCCAGATCCCTTTCCCTATCAATACTCTGCCATTTACTGTATATTTCCTATTTGTATTAGACCTTCCAAAATGCATTCCCTCACATTTGTCCAGATTAAACTCCATCTGCCACATCTCCACCCAAGTCTCCAACTAATCGATATCCTGCTGTATCCTCTGATGGTCCTCATCACGATCCGCAAATCCACCAACCTTTGTGCTGTCTGCAAACTTCCCAAACAAACCAGTTACATTTTCCTGCAAATTATTTATATATATAAATAATTATAAAACTATAATGTAATAACTATTATATAATTAATAATTAAAATTATAATTATTATATAATAAATAATTATAAATGATCAATAAATAAGAGCCAGAAGGGGTCATGAGAAGGCCTTGGTGGGTAAGATTAAGGAGAATCCCAAGGGCTTCTACAAATATGTGAAGAGTAAAAGGATGAGAAGAGAAGGGATTGGACCGATAAAAGGTGAAGGGGGAAAAGTCTGTGTGGAACCAGAAGAAGTGGCAGAGGTGCTTAATGAGTACTTTGCCTCGGTGTTCACGGTGGAAAGTGATCTGGGGGGTTGTACTACACGTTTGCGGCAGTCTGAAAAGATTGAGTGTGTGGATGTTAAGAAAGAGGATGTGTTGGAACTTTTAAAATCTATCAAGATAGATAAGTCACCAGGACCAGATGGGATGTACCCCAGGTTACTGTGGGAGGTGAGGGAAGTGATTGCAGAGCCCCCGGCGATGATGTTTGCGTTGTCGATGGAGATGGGAGAGGTTCCGGAGGACTGGAGGATTGCGGATGTGGTTCCTATTTTCAAGAAAGGCAACAGGGATAACCCGGGAAATTACCGAGCGGTGAGTCTGACCTCAGTGGTTGGTAAGTTGATGGAGAGGATTCTGCGGGACAAGATTTATGAGCATTTAGAGAAGTTTAGAATGATCAGAAATAGTCAGCACGGCTTTGTCAAGGGCAGGTCGTGCCTTACGAGCCTAGGTGAGTTCTTTGAGAATGTGATTGAACACATTGATGAAGGAAGAGCGGTGGACGTGGTTTACATGGACTTCAGCAAGGCGTTTGATAAGGTCCCCCATGCAAGACTTCTTGAGAAAGTGAGAGGGCATGGAATCCAAGGGGCTTTGGCCTTGTGGATCCAGAACTGGCTTGCCTGCAGAAGGCAGAGAGTGGTTGTGGATGGGTCTTTTTCTGCATGGAGGTCGGTCACCAGTGGAGTGCCCCAGGGATCTAGGGCCCTTGCTGTTTGTCATTTTCATAAATGACCTGGATGAGGAAGTGGAGGGATGGGTTAGAAAGTTCGTGGATGATACGAAGGTTGGTGGTGTTGTGGATGGTCTGGAGGGATGTCAGAAGTTGCAGCGGGACATAGATAGGATGCAAGACTGGATGGAGAAGTGGCAGATGGACTTCAACGTGGATAAATGTGTCGTGGTCCATTTTGGCAGATCCAATGGGATGAAGGAGTACAATATCAAGGGTAGGAGTCTTAGCAGTGTTGAGGAGCAGAAGGCCTCGCAGGTGGAGGATGTGGTCAAGAAGGCGTATGGTGTACTGACCTTCATTAATCGAGGGATTGAGTTAAGGAGTCGGGAGGTAATGCTGCAACTTTATAAGACCCTTGTCAGACCCCACTTGGAGTACTGTACGCAGTTCTGGTCGCCTCACTACAGGAAGGACGCGGAAGCTATTGAGAGGGTGCAGAGGAGATTTACAAGGATGTTGCCTGGATTGGGAGGCATGCCTTATGAAGGTAGGTTGAGGGAGCTGGTACTCTTCTCCCTGGAGAGACAAAGGTTGAGAGGCGACCTGATAGAGGTTTATAAAGTGTTGAGAGGGAAAGATAGGGTGGATTCTCAGAGGCTATTTCCCAGGGCTGAAATGGTGGCTACAAGAGGACACAGATTTAAGGTGCAGGGAAGCAAGTACAGAGGAGATGTTCGGGGAAAGTTTTTCACTCAGATGGTGAGTGAACGGAATCGGCTGCCGTCGGTGGTGGTGGAGACAAACTCGCTGGGGTCTTTTAAAAGACTTCTGGATGAGTCTCTGGGATCTAATGGGATTGGGGGTCATAGATAGGTCTATGGCTTAGTAGGTTTCGATGTGATCAGCGCAACTTGTGGGCCGAAGGGCCTGTTTGTGCTGTAGTGTTCTCTGTTCTATGTTCTCAAAGCCTCCACATCCTTCTGTTAGGCTAGTGACCAGAATTCAACACTATATTCCAAGTTCAGCCAAACGAAGGTTCTATAAAGCTGCAACATGACTTGCCAATTTTTAAACTCAGTTCCCCGGCCGATGAAGGCAAGCATGCTGGATGCCTTCTTGACTACCTTCTCCACCTGCATTGCCACCTTCAGTGACCTGTCTACCGAGGCACCCAGATCCCTTTGTCTATCAATACTCTGAAGGGTTCTGCCATTTACTGTATATTTCTTATCTGTTTTAGACCTTCCAAAATGCATTACCTCACATTCAGCCCATCAAGCTTGCACTGACAATCCCACTCAGGCTCTAAACACAAAACCTTGCATATTTACCCTGTTAGGGTCGGGGGCTAAGAGGCAATTCAGTGTGGCCAGCCAACCCAAACCGCACACCTTTGGCCTGGAGGAGAATGTGCAAACTCCACACAGACTGTCAACTGAGACTGAGTCTTTCAAAGGAAAACTGCAATGGGTGCAGGAAAGGCATGTGCCGGTTAGGAGGAAGGATGGGAAAGGTAGGATTAGAGAGCCGTGGATTACTAGAGATATAGAAGACCTGGTTAGGAAGAAACGAGAGGCTTTTGAACAGAGAGGAGTACGGTAGGATGAGAGAAGAATTGGCGAATGTTGACTGGGGGAGTGTGTTGGAAGGTAGGTCTGCTGAGGAGCAGTGGAGGATCTTTGAGGAGATCTTTCTTGGTGCTCAGCAGAAATTTATTCCGACGGTTAAAAAGGACCATAGGAGGAGAGGTAATAAGCCGTGGATAACGAAGGAGGTGAAGGAAAGTGTTAAATTAAAAGCGGATGCGTTTAGAGTAGCTAAGAGTATTGGGCGAGAAGAGGATTGGGAGAGGTTTAAATGTCAACAAAGATTGACAAAGAAGTTGTTAAAGAAGGGTCGGAGAAACTATGAAGCTGGGCTAGCGCTTAATACAAAAAAGGATGGCAAGAGGTTTTATAAATTTATGAAAAGGAAGAGGCTGGTTAGGGTGAACGTTGGACCCTTAGAAGATGAGAGGGGGGACTTAGTGGTAGGGGATGGGGAAATGGCTGAGGTCTTGAATAACTTTTTTGTTTTGGTCTTCACAGAGGAGGACGTGAATAATTTGCCGGGTGTTAGTGATGGAAAGGTGGTAGGACTGGAGGGTCTGAATGACATTATTGTTACTAGAGAGGCGGTGCTCGACAGACTGGAGGGACTGATTGTGGACAAGTTCCCAGGACCGGATGGAATGCATCCGAGGGTTCTGAAAGAAATTGCGGAAGTGACAGTGGATGCCTTGGTGGTTATTTTCCAAACGTCGCTGGATTCCGGGGAAGTGCCGGAAGATTGGAAAACAGCTAGTGTTACGCCATTGTTTAAGAAGGGTGGCAGGCAAAAGGCAGGGAATTATAGGCCGGTTAGTTTAACGTCTGTTGTATGTAAAATGTTAGAATCCGTGATCAAGGAGAAAATAGCAAGGCATCTTGAGGGGAAATGCTTGATAGAGCAGACGCAGCACAGTTTCATTAAGGGGAAGTCGTGTCTGACAAATTTATTGGAGTTCTATGAGGATGTATCTCGGGCGGTGGATAGAGGAGAGCCGGTGGATGTGGTCTTTCTGGATTTTCAGAAGGCGTTTGACAAGATACCTCACAAGAGGTTATTGCAGAAGGTAAGGGGGCACGCATTTGGGGGTAGGGTGTTAGTGTGGATAGAGGTTTGGTTGTCAAATAGGAGGCAGAGAGTGGGGGTTAATGGGTGCTATTCGGATTGGCAGTTGGTGACTAGTGGAGTGCCCCAGGGGTCGGTGCTGGGGCCTCAGCTATTTACCATTTGTATAGATGATCTGGAGGAGGGACCCGAGTGTAAGGTGTCGAAATTTGCTGATGACACCAAGATTGGTGGAACGGCAAATTGCGCGGAGGGTATGGAGAGTCTACAGAAGGATCTAGATAGGCTGTGCAAATGGGCCAGGAAATGGCAAATGGAATTTAATGTTGGCAAGTGTGAGGTGGTCCACTTTGGTAGGAATAATGGTAGGAAGGACTATTGCTTACGTGGCGAAAAACTGCAGCAGGCGACGGTGCAGAGGGACCTCAGGGTCCTTGTGCAAGAGCCGCAAAAACCCAGCCTGCAGGTGCAGCAGGTTGTCAGGAAGGCGAATGGGATGCTGGCCTTCATAGCGAGGGGGGTTGAATATAAAAGTAGGGAGGTCTTGCTGCAGCTGTATAGGGCATTGGTGAGGCCGCAGCTGGAGTACTGTGTGCAGTTTTGGTCGCCGCACTTACACAAGGATATTTTGGCCTTGGAGGGAGTGCAGAGGAGGTTTACAAGGCTGATACTGGAGTTGAGGGGGTTGAGCTATGAGGAGAGGCTGAATAAACTGGGCTTGTACTCATTAGAGTTTAGAAGAATGAGGGGAGATCTCATTGAGACGTATAAGATGATGAATGGGATGGATAGGATAGAGGTGGAGAGACTCTTCCCGCTCAGAGAGGACAGCAGGACTAGAGGGCACAGCCTCAAGATAAAGGGGGGGCGGTTTAAAACAGAGTTGAAGAGGAACTTCTTCACTCAAAGGGTGGTGAATCTCTGGAATTCTCTGCCCGTTGAAGTGGTGGAGGCTGCCTCGCTAAATATTTTTAAGACGCGGGTTGATGGGTTTTTGATAAGCGAGGGGATTAAGGGTTATGGGGAGAGGGTGGGAATGTGGAACTGAGCCACGACAGATCAGCCATGACCTTATTGAATGGCGGGGCAGGCTCGAGGAGCTAGATGGCCTACTCCTGCTCCTATTTCTTATGTTCTTATGTTCTTGTGTTCTGATGTAAAAGTTCTAACACATCCTCTTTCTTAACATCCACACACTCAATCTTTTCAGTCTGCCGCAAACCTGTAGTACAACCTCCCAGATCACTTTCCACCATGAATACCGAGGCAAAGTACTCATTAAGCACCTCTGCCATTTCTTGTGGTTCCACACAGACTTTTCCCCCTTCACCTTTTATCGGTCCAATCCCTTCTCTTCTCATCCTTTTACTCTTCACATATTTGTAGAAGGCCTTGGGATTCTCCTTAATCTTACCGACCGCGGCCTTCTCATGTCCCCTTCTGGCTCTTATTTATTTATAATTGGTAGAGGGATTGAGTTTCGGAGCCGTGAGGTCATGTTGCAGCTGTACGAAATTCTGGTGCAGCCGCACTTGGAGTATCCCACACTTCAGGTCGTCACATTATAGAAAGGATATGGAAGCATTGGAAAGAGTGCAGAGCAGATTTACAAGGATGTTGCCTGGTATGGTGGGAAGGTCTTATGAGGAAAGGCTGATTGAGTTGAGGCTATTTTCGTTGGAGAGAAGAAGGTTAATAGAGGCATAAAAGATGATCAGAGGATTAGATAGGGTGGACAGTGTGAGTCTTTTTCCTCAGATGGAGATGGCCAGCATGAGGGGTCATAGCTTTAAGTGGAGGGGTGATAGATATAGGACAGATGTCAGAGGTAGGTTCTTTACTCAGAGAGTAATAAGGGTGTGGAATGCCCTGCCTGCAATAGTAGTGGACTCGCCAACATTAAGGGCATTTAAATGGTCATTGGATAAACATATGCATGATATTGGAATAGTGTAGGTTAGATGGGCTTTAGATTGGTTTCACAGGTAGGTGCAACATCGTGGGCCGAAGGGCCTGTACTGTGCTGTAATGTTCTATGTTCTGTGGAAGTGGGGAGATTGAATGGCCACATCAGTGTCAGCACAGTGGCACAGTGGTTAGCCCTGCAGCCTCAGAGCGCCAGGGATCCAGGTTCAATTCAGGCCTTGGGTCACTGTCTGTATGGAGTTGGCACATTTTCCCTGTGTCTGCGTGGTTTCCACTGGGTGCTCTGGTTTCCTCCCACAATGTGGGTATGCCGGCATTGGACTGGCGTAAACACAGTAAAAAGTCTGACAACACCAGGTTTTAGTCCAACCTATTTATTTGATAATATACTCACAAGCTTTCGAGGGGACTGCCTCTTCGTCAGGTGAATGGAGAGTTCTGGCCTCAGACAGAGCATATAAAGCACAGACAGTTTAGAGATTACTGATTAAAATGCGAATCCTTACACCTAACCTGCTGTTCAAGACCTGAAGTGGCTGATAATGTGAGTGGAAGGAGCACAGATCACAGTTTAAAGAGATGTGTATTGTCTCCAGACAGTAATGTCGCACTATCTGTAACCCCCGTGACTTGCCTGGGTTTGCAAAACCTCACTTACTGTACTGTGTGGAGACAATACACATCTCTTTAAACTGTGATCAGTGCTCCTTCCACTCACATTATCAGCCACTTCAGGTCTTGAACAGCAGGTTAGGTGTAAGGATTCGCATTTTAATCAGTAATCTCTAAACTGTCTGTGCTTTATATGCTCTGTCTGAGGCCAGAACTCTCCATTCACCTGACGAAGAGGCAGTCCCCTCGAAAGCTTCTGAGTATATTATCAAATAAATAGGTTGGACTAAAACCTGGTGTTGTCAGACTTTTTACTGTGTTCCTCCCACAACCCAAAGATGTGCAGGTTAGGTGGATTGGCCGTGGTAAATTGCCCCTTAGTGTCAGGGGGACGACGAGGATCAATGCATGGGGTTATAGAACATAGAACATTCCAGCGCAGTACAGGCCCTTCGGCCCTCGATGTTGCGCCGACCAGTGGGACCAATCTAATGACTCTCTAACCTAAACTATTCCAATGTTTTCCATATGCCTATCCACTGACCATTTGAACGGCCTTAAAGTTGGCGAGTTACTGCTGCAGGCAGGGCATTCCACGCCCTTACTACCCTCTGAGTAAAGAACCTACCTCTGACATCCGTCCTATAATTATCACAAACCACACAAGTGGTTCATTCCAGCACAGCACGGCCAAGCTGTGTGACATCTCCCAGCCAGCCACACCCTGTTCAGGAACCAGATCAGAAACTCCAAGGTAAAGTTAACAATACTTTTCACTGTATACTAACACATGGGGCAAGAATAAATCAAATCAAAAAAAAGACAAGAAGTGAAGTGAGGGAGAAATGGGCCATTCTGGCAGGTTTTAACTAGTGGAGTACAATCAGGGTTAGTGCTGGGTTTTCACCCTTTTACCATCGATATTAATGCCATCGGTGTTTTTTATTTATTCATCACAAGCAGGCTTACATTAACACTGCAATGAAGTTACTGTGAATTTCCCCTAGTCGTCACAGTCCAGCTCCTGTTTGGGTCAATGCACCCTGACCAGCATGTCTTTGAGAGGAAACCGGAGCACCCGGAGGAAACCCACGCAGACACTGGGAGAACATGCAGACTCCACACAGACAGTGAGCCAAGCCGGGAATCAAACCAGGGTCCCTGGCGCTGTGCCAAACACTGTGCCACCGTGCTGCTTACATCATGAAGTTAGACTAGACCGTGTGAAGATAATATGTTTCACTGCGGGTGTGATTCCACTGAAATACTGGGGAGCTTTTATCAAAACAAACTTTATTGAACAACACAAATTAATTATAACAAGAAGAATTAGCTCCATTTTTTACCCTTCTACTAAGGGTAGAACCCTTAGGAGTATTGACAGGCAGAGATATCTGGGTGGACGTGTCCACTGATCACTGAAAGTAGCAACGCAGGTGGGTAAGATGCTAAGAGAGCAGACGGCATGTCTGCCTTCATCGCTCAGGGCATTGAGAACCTGAGCCAGGCCTCGTTTAGAAAACTGTGTATAATTCTTTTGGCCGCACTCCCGGAAGGATGTGGGTGCTCTGGAGAGGGGACAGAAGAGGTTTCCCAGGATGTTGCCTGGTCTGGAGGGTATTAGCTATGAGGAGAGGTTAGAGAAACTCGATCTGTTCTCACTGGAGCGATAGAGGTTGTGGGGCGACCTGATAGAGGTCTCCAAGACTGGGTGGCGTGGACAGAGTGAATAGTCAGATGCTGTTCCCTAGGGTAGAAAAGCTAAGTTCTAGGGGACATCGGTTTAAGGTGTGTGGGGAAAAGTTTTGAGGAGATGTTACACAGAGGGTGGTGAATGTCTGGATCGGGCTGCCTGGGGAGGGGGTGGGAGCAGGAACGATAGCGACATTTAAGGGGCAATTAGATGGAGACAAGAACAGGATGGGAATAGAAGGATACGGACTCTGTAAGTGCGTACGGTTTTAGTTTAGGCAGGCATCATGATCCGCACAGGCTTGGAGGGCCGAAGGACCTGTTCCTGTGCTGTACTTTATCCTTTGTTCTTTTATCAATTGAAATACTTAAACATGATGAGATACAATTCTTTAACTGCGAGCGATTTCTATTAGTTCCAATTTAAGCAATATTCCTCTCATAGACTGAAACTCTCCTTCAAAATCAGTTGGAGAAACAGACAGGTTTTGGTGAATTACTGATTCTCCAGCCTCTTCATCCCTCTGGGCAGAGATACAGAGAGACACATGTCTTCAGACCCTCAGACAGCAGCCTCCAGAGGAAGACCTCTCTTCACACAGCAGAACTCCAGAGAGAGAGAGAGAAGCACTATCAGCCCCACCCCACTCCCACCACCAGCCCCCGGAGGGTCTCCCACATCCTTGCAGTCTGCTGTGCTCTCAACAACTTGTACTCCAGAGGGGAGACCAGCTGGGCCTGGAGGAGATGGAAGAGCTTCACATCTCCTTGGCTGAGGAAAATGTTGAGGAGGGCTGTGAGGGTGACCGCACAGAGGAGGAGGTGGATGTAGCCTAGGAAATGGACAGGACCCGACTGGGCCAAAGCGCTAGGAATGGTCTCATTGTGTCTCGCTTCAGGACAAGGAGCGACTCGCTCTCTCACCATGGACACCAACATCTCACCAGTGAGGTGGTGCCAGTAATGTGCTCCCAGGCTGTTGCCTGGTGTCACGGACAGGGCACTGAAGCTATTGGTCAGAACCTGTGGGTGATGAGTTGCATTGAGGACAGAGCGATGCTCCTCTCACCCTCAGCAATGTGTCTCACTCCGGCCTGACAGAGAGCCTCACATGTCCTACCATCGAATGGGCTTATTATAGGATTCAGAAATGTGGATACACAGCGTTTACTCCAGGCCCCACCCACATCAGGGAGCCGGGTGTTCATTATCCATCTCACAGCCGAGGTGGGCAGCACCTCGACAGCCCCTGGCCTTGAGCTCACTGGAGGACAGTATTAGATATAAGAGGGGTTTGCTTTGATGGAGGGAGGGGTGGGTGGGGATCCTGTGGAGAGGGGTGGGTGGTGGGTGGAGGGGGGGGGTGGTGTTCACTCTTCCATGCCAGCAGCAGCGCCTCCTTGTTGCATTGCTGGTGTGGGCACTGCCACCCTCACACTCCACTGAGATGAGGCACTGGGTCAGCAGAAACAGACAAGGTGGAGGCTCGGTGGGTGAATATTCGATCCAATGGTGACCGATCCACACTGGTGCCGATATTCACCCATTAAGTGCCGACACTTTCTGAATCTTCCACATCCTTCCACTCCATCGAGATCCCTCCCCAGGATCCACCTCCAGCCCAGGTGGAGGGGACTTCCATGCCCTGTTGTGTGAGTTGACCTTGGAGGGTGTCCTGTGGGATGGGGAGGGGAGGGGGGAGGGGAGTGGGGGTTGGGGGGGGTGGGGGTGGGGGGGGAATGTCCTTGAGGGTGCTTGTGGGTCCGAACCTGCTCTCGGGCAGCACGGATGTTTGACTGCTGCCCTCCCTGGAGGTGTGTGAGTGGCAGGGAGGGGTGGGGTGGGGGGTGTCAGAGAGTTGGATGCCCCTCGTGTCCCCGGCAGGCAGTGGCGGATTAACCATTAGGCTGAGCAGGATTAAGCCTCGGGGCCCGGAGGGAGGGGATGGGGGGGGCGCGGGAGGGGGAAGCAAAAAAAATTGGTTTCCCCCTTTTAAGGGTGAATAAATTTTCATAACTATAGCCCGTGGGTGAATTAATATAACAAATACCTATAAATAGAGAAGCTTCACCCCCAGACTTGTACTACATGCAAATAAATACAAAATAAATGCAACAAAGAGTTTATTGTCACGCTATAACATGTTATACATACTTACGGTGCACATTGAATCAAACACGCTTCGATCTGTTGATTTACACGCTGTCATCAACACTTTTATAAACCAAAACACGGAAGATTTTTAAAGTACAAGTGTAAAGAAAATGAAAAATAAATGAATAAAAGGGCTGGAATTGATTGATATAACTTTATGAGATTATACATGTGGTACATTATATATAGTACAACGATATAAGTTATCTAACGTCACTTTTTTCTATTCAATGAAGGGTGGGTCAGGGGGCAGGGGGGAAAGGTCAGGGGGCCTTACTAAAGCTCAGCCGAGGGCTCTGGGTGGGAGTTAATCCAGCAGGAGGGTCCCGGGCTGGACTCCTGCTGATCCTCTTCCCTTCAGGCTCTCAGGGGAGGGAGGGGCAGCTGGAGTCAGACCCCACCATCCCCTGGTGCTGACACTTGTGGGTCCCCACGTCCTCCACCCTGGACACGGACCTCATGACCTGAGCCACGGTGCGGACATCTGCTGCCATGGAGCGCCCGTCCTGTGCCAAGCTCGCCGTCCTTGCGATGCTGGCCTCAGTGCCCTGCAGAGGTAGTGTCACCTCCTGGGACACCCCCTCACTCCCCTCCCCCAGTCCCTTCACCCCCTGGGACTCCCCCTCACTCCCCTCCCCCAGTCCCTTCACCCCCTGGGACTCCCCCTCACTCCCCTCCCCCAGTCCCTTCACCCCCTGGGACACCCCCTCACTCCCCTCCCCCAGTCCCTTCACCCCCTGGGACACCCCCTCACTCCCCTCCCCCAGTCCCTTCACCCCCTGGGACACCCCCTCACTCCCCTCCCCCAGTCCTGTCACCTCCTGGGACACCCCCTCACTCCCCTCCCCCAGTCCCTTCACCCCCTGGGACTCCCCCTCACTCCCCTCCCCCAGTCCCTTCACCCACTGGGACACCCCCTCACTCCCCTCCCCCAGTCCCTTCACTCCCTGGGACACCCCCTCACTCCCGTCCCCCAGTCCCTTCACCCACTGGGACACCCCCTCACTCCCCTCCCCCAGTCCCTTCACCCACTGGGACACCCCCTCACTCCCCTCCCCCAGTCCCTTCACTCCCTGGGACACCCCCTCACTCCCGTCCCCCAGTCCCTTCACTCCCTGGGACACCCGCTCACTCCCCTCCCCCAGTCCCTTCACCCACTGGGACACCCCCTCACTCCCCTCCCCAAGTCCCTTCACCCCCTGGGACACCCCCTCACTCCCCTCCCCCAGTCCCATTACCTCTTGGGACACCCTCCTCACTCCCCCTGCCCTCAATTCTGGGCCCTCTCTCCCCTGCACAGTCAGGGTTTACACAGGGACTGGCTCGATAGATTCCTGATGTCTCCCTGAGCCTTCTCCTGAATTTCCTGGAACACCAGGAGTTGCTTCTCTCCAGCGATGTGTCACCAAAACCCCTCCAGCCTGAGCAAGGGAGCCTGGACAGAGATGACGGGAGTGGGGGGAAGGGGGGGAGGTGAGTGGCTGTGCGGACCGCCCAGGTTCCAGCATCCAGAGGCACAAGGGGGTGAAGGAGCCCCTTCACTCCGCCAGGAAAAGTGGCAGGATGGCATTGCAGCAACACTCTCCAATATGGACATCAAGCAATGAGACTGTGTGAGTGAGAGAGGGACTGACTGCTGGGCTGAATGTGTCATCAACCTCAGAAACACACGGCACTGAAGCCAAACCCTGTGAGGGTTCTGCTTGAGAAAATGATTGGGGAACGAGCCCCAATTCACAGCCCAGTATGTGGCCAGTGGATGCAGAGACACAAGGGGATTGGGTGTGACTTAATGTGTCAATAAATGTCCCCATTATCCTGAAGCAGAGGGGTGCGCGTGTGTGTGTGTGTGTGTGTGTGTGTGTGTTTGTGTGCGTGTGTGTGTGCGTGTATGTGTGTGTGTGTGTGTGTCTGTGTGTCTGCGTGTGTCTGTGTGTCTGTGTGTGTGTGTGTGTGTGTGTGCATGAATGAGAGAGAGAGTGAAGGAGAGAAGGAGGGAGGGAGGAGGAGAGGGAGGGAGGGATCGAGGGGCGGACATATGGATGGATGGGGCCGGACAGCTGCAGCTGTGCCAGATGTGGAGGTCCTGGGGCCAGATGAGGAGGAAGTGATGGAGAACAGCGGTCAGTAGACAAAGTTAAAGTTATCAGAGACAAGATGGAGTCAAAGACAGCAGCCGCCTCTCTCTCAGACACTGATGTCACATCAAGATGTAATGTGAGGAAAAGAGAATGAAGGTGTGAAGAGGCACAAAGTTGGTCTGGCTGTTGAAGCATTGCACACTTATTCACCCACAGCTGTGGGGGGTAAACGTCTGCTTTGCCCTTCTGGCTGGAAGAGGATGTGGCTTTAAAAATTGTTGAGGGGGTGGCAGGGACGAGGCTGGTGGAGGTGGCGACCATCCTGGCATCTCAGTGGTTTCCTGCTGATGGGATCCTCATTCTGTGTCTCATTCCTGCACAAAATCAGATCAAATCAAATGGTGTCTGACCTCCCTGGCACATCTCTCCATGAGCCTCACACCTCTGGAACATTCCTGGCCTCTTCCTCAGAATCCTCACCATCATCCTCAGTGTCTGAGTGTGTCTCCTCTATGTCTTCACCTGGGGCTTCCTCTCCTCATTACAAAGCCCCGTTTTGAAATGTACATCCCTCAATTCACCCTCAGACACTGTTAGCCTGCCCTCTGTTAAGCTGCAGCTCTCCCTCTGAGTGTGGACCTTCCCTTTGTGGCATAACTGTCCCCCCTTACACATTCAGGACCCGTTATCTGACAGGACGCTCCCGTCCTATCGGCCAGACAATGTCTGCATTCTGACTCCTTTACCCCCAAACCACCCACCAATCAGTTTATTGCCCTTCCCCACTCATAATACATTGTCTAAACGCACTTTAGCAAGGCCTTTGACAAGGTCCCGCATGGTGGGTTGCTACAGAAGGTAAAATCTCACAGGGTCCAGGGGAAGGTAGCCAATTGGATCCAAAATTGGATTGAGACAGAAGACAGCAGGTGGTTGTTGAGGTTGTTTTTGAAACTGGAGACCCGTGACCAGCGGTGTGCCTCAGGGATCGGTGCTGGGACCACTGCTATTTGTCATTTATATGAATGATTTGGATGAGAATTTAGGAGACATGGTTAGTAAGTTTGCAGATGACACCAAGCTTAGTGGCATAGTGGACAGTAAATAAGGCTATCCAGGATTCCAACGGGATCTTAATAAATTGGTGGGTACAATTTTGTCTTTTAAAAAGCATTTAGATAGTTATACGGGTAAGTTTGGTATCGAGGGACATGGCCAAATGGGGGCATTTAGAACTAGCTTAATAGTAAAAGCTGGGACAGCATGAAGAAGTTGGGCCAAAGGGCCTGCTTCCACGCTGTAAACCTTTATGACTCTTACCAACAAGAACAAGTCCATGTCAGTGAACATTCTCCTCACCCCTCCCTCTTTGCCTCAGAGACCCCCACCCACCACTTATCCAAACTGACCACTTCACCTGGTGCTGCTCAGCTTTACCCTAAGCCGAGGAGCATGAGTTTGTTGTTTGCTGCTGACCTCACCTTGATGGTCAGACTTATTGTGGGAAAGTTGTAATTTAGTGAATGTGCATGAGATTCACAACTACGGAAATGATTTTCCCATCAGCAGACACCTTGAGTACCGTCTGCCACTGAACTGCCGCTAATGTAATCCAATAAACGCATCCCGCCATCAGGAAAGGGAGATTTCAGTTCCTGTCCGATTAAGTCACCCTGTCAGCCACATTCCCTTTCCTGATGGTCCAAATAAATTCAAACCAATATTGTGCTATTGAGCAAAATTTCTTAATCTCAGGGAATCACTTCTTTTCATCATTGAATAATCGCACAATTTTAATAAAGGGATATTTAAACACACTCATCAACTGCTCTCTGAACTTAGCCTGAACCACCACGTAAATATAAGTGTTTGTACAGCAGCTCAGGAGCTGCAGCATGAAGCCAAATTCAATAACAATTAGATGCATGTCTACGGATCGATATCGCAACAACCACATGCGGTACCATATGGAATAAACCATAAATGTTGCCCATAACAGGATGAAATTTGCTGAGAGACTAAAGAGCAAAATGATGGATTTCCTTCGCTTCTCCATCTCTGGGTCTCCGGGACTCTCCCCAACGCTGTGATTTCGCAGTCTCTTGCGAGCTCTGTTGCTCACTAAAATGTGCTTCACAGTGAAAAGGTTGAACAGCAGAATCAGGACAAATGGTACAAATGGGGTCAGAATGTGGTGGAGGAACTCGATCGAAACCCAGACGTCAGAAAACCGAACAGACTCCGGTACAAAACAAAAGAAGGGGGAGTTGAACAGCAAATACCGACCGGTGTATATAAAATACCACATCGTGTTCTTTAAACAGCTCAGCACACTCACGGTTCCCAGGGCCACAGCCGCCATTTTCTCGGTACAATATTTCTTTCTCAGATTCTCACCACAAATAGCCACAAATCGATCAAAGGTGAACGCGACAGTGAACCAGACGGAACAGTCAGTGGCTGCATGAAGCAGCACACCGTGGATATTACACACTGGGACATCGTCCAGGAAAGTAAACTGTTCCCAAAAAACAATTGGAATCTGTCTCAATGCCACATCCAAGATGATTACCAGGAGATCTGCCGTCGCCATGGCCACGAGGTAACGCGTTACACATTTGGAGAGACCGCACTTCCCCTGAGTTAGGACCCCGATCATCACTGAGTTCACTGTGTGGATAGGGAATAAACAGGAAAATTGTCCATCATTATGCAAGCAAGCCGATCAGATTCATTCAGGACATTGAGGTTTTGAAATGTATTTTTGGTTGGGTAAAATAGTTGGGTGTTAAGGAGTGATATTTCAAATGGTGAAGTGAGGTTGAGCAGTAGGGAGGTTCAGGGAGGGAAGTCCACAGCTCGATGGTCTGGACACTCACAGTTTGATTCAAGTGTTGCTTCCTGTCACGGTTGAGGTGTGACAGAAACTATCTGTACAGATATTTATTCATCAGCTGGGATACTTTATAAAGACAATTTTTTCAGTTCTTTTCAAAATGGACATTAGCCAACCTGAAAAAAGAATCTGCAGCTGGTCACCTGATGCCTTGCCTGAGTTTCAACATAACGATGGCTACACGGACAGTCAGCCTGATCCAAGCACCTTCAAACATAGACAATTCTTCACAGGTCGCAATCTCCCAGAATGGTGCAAATGGCCACAACATTAGTGACTCCAACCGGTTTGGAAAAGAGAGCCTGTTTACTGACTCGTGACCAGTGTCTCCGACAGCAAAGAACTCCTGACTCAATTAAACCTCAAGATTCCAGTCACCCTGCGTCCAATATTGAGCAGCTCCATCAAATGACCACCTCTGAAAGATGCTGTTGTGTTGTTTGTTGGAACTGAATTCCAGCAATTCCTGTCTTATCTGGAATATGAGCAGAACTCCAGGCAATGGCCTGTGCTGTCTATCACCAAGCTGGTGGCAGCAGAGGGAACTCCAACCCTTTTCAAACCTGCTGACTGCTGGAATATTGGAACTCAGACCTACAGACTTACTCATTCTATGTACCTTCTTCCATCATGGAGGATGGAAGACAAAGAATTCAACAACCAGTCAACCTCCCCTCAGAAGGAACATTCCTATTGACTCACGATTCCCGACTCTGGACACGTACAAAACCCGTCCTTGTATTTCACTCTGGCTGTGTCCTGAACCCGCTTTCTCTTTCCCTATCCCCCATTGATTGTGTGAGTGTAAGAAGAGGTGAATGTTGTGAAACCTCTCCCTCGTATGTTTGTGGAAAATTAAACCATGCTTTATATTTTAATCTCAGCTGGAGATTTCTGTGCAAGTGGTGAGCAGAGGAATGTTTCCAAATTTGTGATTGCAACTGAAGTCAACAGCTTCAGTCTTCTCAAAACTTAAACAAAAACAAGAATGAGGCAGCTGGAGTTAGAGACTTACCCAGGATACCAACAATAGCGAGGACAGGGTAATAACCTGCTTGAATCACAAAAATTAGCCCATAAATTCGCCAAGTTAATGTCATCCAATCAGTCTCCCAAACAAGATAGTTAAGTCCATCAGTTAAACTCCGATCCATTGTTGTAATATTCCGATCCTTTATTCCCAGATTCTGATCCATTGTTGTAACATTTCAATTCATTATTCCCAGATTCCAATCTCTCCTCTCCCGCTCTGTAGAGTCACTGCTCCCTGTTATTGCTGGGGGTGATTGAAATGATTCTCACTGAAATGATTCCCTTATTATTAGAAGAGGGAGCCCCCGAGTGACACATTTAGTATCCATGGGGAGTGACATTAATTACAGTCACTAAACAAACAGGTTCAGTCACCCCTGGATGGTTCGAAGGTATGAGGAAAGATGGAATTAACTCAGGTGTTTTCTCTGGAAAAACTGAGGCTGAGGGGGGACCTGACAGAGGTCAACAAAATCATGAGAAGCAGAGATTGGGTGGATAGTCAGAGGCTTTTTCCAAGGGTGGAAGAATCAACTACAAGAGGGCACAAGTCCGAGGTGAGGGGGTGAAGTTTCGAGAAGATGTGTAGAGGAAGTTTTTCACACAGAGAGTGATGGGTGCCTGGAACTCGCTGCTGGAGAAGGTGGTGGAATCAGGCACATTAGCAACATTCAAGGCGTATCTTGATAGACACATGAACGGGAGGTGAACAGAGAGATAGAAACTGCACATGGGAAACAAGTAATGGTCTAAATCAGGATGACTAATTGCTGCAGACTCGGTGGGCCAAAGGGCTTGTTCCTGTATTGTTCTTCGTTCCAATCCAACACTTTTTCTCCCAGAGTAAAATGGAACATTTCCCCGGTCCGTTCCACACCAGGAACTTTTATTTTTCACCACAGTCTTTGATGTGGCACTTTATTAAATACCTTCAGGAAACCTAAGTACCGTACATCCACTGGTTCCCCTTTATTCACGGCACATTTTACTTCTTCAAACAGCTCCAATAAATTGTTTAACGTTGGGTGGGATTTTCTGGTCACTTGGGCTGGTGGGTTCTTATTGTTCTGCCGATAGTGAATCCCATCCATGGGTTTCGCAGAGGCAAGGGGTGTGTTCAATGAGAAACCACGATGGGGTCAGAAGATTTTGATTTGATTTCTTATTGTCACATGTATTGGTTTACAGTGAAAAGCATTGTTTCTTGCATGCGATACAGACAAAGCATACAGTTCATTCAGAAAGAAAGGAGATAGCCAGAATGTAATGTTACCGTCATAGATAGGGTATAGAGAAAGATCAACTTGTGAGGTAGGTCTATTCAAAAGCCTGATGGCAGCAGGGAAGAAGCTGTTCTTAGGCCATTTGGTCTGTGACCTTAGAATTTTGTATCTGTATCGCGATGGAAGAAGTTAGAAGAGAGCATGTCTGAGTTGTCCATGTCCTTTATTATGCTGGCTGCTTTTCCAAGATAGCCGGAAGTGTTGACAGAGTGAATGGATAGGAGACTGGTTTGTGTGATGGATTGGTCTACGTTCATGACCCTTTGTAAGTTTTTGCGGTCTTGGACAGAGTAGGAGCCATACCAAGCTGTGATACACCCAGAAAGAATGTTCTTTGTGGTACATCTGTAAAAGTTGGTGACAGTTGTAGAGGACATGCCAAATTTCCTTAGTCACCTGAGAAAGTAGAGGCATTGGTGGGTTTTCTGAATGATGGTGATGGCACGGAGGGACCAGGACAGGTTGTTGGTGATGTGGCCATCGAGAAATTTTATGCTGTCATCCATTTCCAGTTCATCCCCGGTGATATAGACAGGGGCATGACCTCCATTATGCTTCCTGAATTCGATGATGATCTCCTTTGTTTTGTTGACACTGAGGGAGAGATTATTGTCATTGCACCAGTTCACCAGATTCTCGATCTGATTTCTGTCCTATCTCATCATTGTTTGAGATCTGACCCACTACGGTGGTGCCATCAGCAAACTGAAAAATGGAGTTGGAGGGGAATTTGGCCTCACAGCCATAGGTGTATAAGGAGTCTAGTAAGGGGCTGAGGACACAGCCATGTGGGGGACCTGTGTTGTGGATGATCATGGAGGAGGTATCGTTGTGTATCTTTACTGATTGTATCGTAGTTGGTGCCAGTGGAAGCAGCAAGTGGGAAGGAGACATTGAAGGATGAAGTAGGTGAGTGACATGATGGCAGCAGAGTTTAATGTGGGACAATGTGTTGGAAAGTGAAAAGTGGGTCAATGTCCCCTCACTCACCTTGACCAGTTTGCAGTGGCCCTTTTGAACTCAGGTACGCTACGCAGTGAGTTCCACAAAGGGCGACAAGTATCAGGTGAAGGTCCAACACTACGGTATTGAACACTTCAGAATATTGAATTTGATGATCAGCCAGGATCAAAATGAATGGAGGAACAGCCTCAAAGGGCCGAATGGCCCACTCCTGCTTCTAGTTTCTATGTTTCCATATCAAGGATTTCATCAAAACAGAAAAAGATAAAGAATTGATATGAAATGGTGTTAAAGAGTGGAGGAGATAGGGATTGAGGATTGATCCAGTTCCACAGAGAATGGGATTGGAAAGGTACAACAGGAGTAGGTGGGATAACTCTAGATAAGGAAGGAATATGGACAAAGAGAGGAAAAGACTTTGGACACTGACTAGAACTTTCTATTGAGTTGACTGTATTCAATGCTCACAATGTGCTCTGCTCTACATTGTGACAAAACTTCTCTCCTCCACCCCCTGAACTGATTCCATTCTGAAATTTGCTGATAGCCCTGCTGTACTGGGTTAGAACTCAAACCATGAGTGCACTGGAAAGGAAATTGCTGAGAGAGTCGAAGCAATGTCAGTAAAACTGAGGAGAGAGTCATCAACTTGAAGCCTAGTGGAGGACACGCCCCCTCTCCATCAACAGGAATCAAGTACGAATGGTCAAGAACTTCAATTTCTCCATGTTCAGATCCAGTCTCCTCCCCCCGACTTTGGGGCAGAGAATTCCATTCTGAAAGAAGGAATTTCTACACAGTTTAAATGGCCAACCCTTTATTTTGGAGCTATGTCATCTTGTTCGAGACTCTCCCACTAGTGAAAACACCTATCTGCCCTGTCGAGCCCCCTCAGCATCTTCTATGTTTGAATAAGGTCACCCCTCATTCCTCCAAAATCCCAAGGAATACAGACCCAGACTATTTAGTCTCTCTGGGTAAGACAATCCTCTCCCAAGAATTTAGCCTGGTGAATCTGGTTTGGACTGCCTCCAATGTTACACTTTTTTTAGGAAAGATAACCAGAATTGTCAGTAGGATTCCAGATGAGGCCTCACGAACACCTTGTAAAATTGTAACAAAACCTCCCTAATTTTAAACTCCAACCCTTTGCAATAATGGCCAAAATGTTGGACTTGCCTGCTGGCTTTTTGATTCAAGCACTCGAACACCCAGATCCCTCTGTACTTCACTCGCCTGCAGAGTCTCTCCAATCTGCCTTTACCTTCCTCCTACTGAAGTTCATGACCTCACACTTCCCCACACGAAATTCCTTTTGCCAGGTTTTTACCCAGTCACCCAATCTATCTCTATCCTGCTGCAGCATCACAATCTCATCACAACCTGCCTGATCTTATCAGCAAACTTGGACACCTCACAATCTGTTCCTTCCTCCGGGTCATTAATGCAAATAGTCAACAACTGTGGGCCAAGAATTGATCCCTGTGATACTCCACTGGTTATATCTTTCCACTCTGAAAAGGACCCATTTATTCCAACTCTGTTTTCTATGTGACAGCCAGTTTTCAATCCATGCTAACACACTCTCTTCAATCACTTGGTCTTTTACTTTTGTGCACCAGCATCTTATGTGGCACCTTGCTGAATGCCTTTTGGAAATCTAAATACACAACATCTGCAGGTTCCCCTTGATCTATTCTCCCTGTTAAAGAACAACACAGCACGGGAAACAGGCCCTTCGGCCCAACGAGCCTGTGCCACCATTTTAACAATGTGCTTTCCTCCTCCACCCTTGCCCCATGTCTATACTTATGGTACCCCCATTGGAAACCAGATCAAGGGGGGAATAGTTTAGGGACAATTTGTTACACCAATCAGCCTAAGAGCACATCTTTGGGGTGTGGGAGGAAACCGGAGCACCCGGAGGAAACCCACTCAACCACAGGGAGGATGGGCAAACTCCCACAGACACCGACCCAAATCCATGTGTCTGCACAGCAATCAGTGATAGTCACTGAGCTGTCGTGGTGCCCCCTCATTCTCCTCATGGCCACGAGATAACGCGTTACACATTTGGAGAGACCGCACTTCCCCTGAGCTAGGACCCCGATCATCACTGAGTTCACTGTGTGGATGGGGAATAAATAGGAAAATTGTCCATCATTATGCAAGCAAGCCTATCAGATTCATTCAGGACATTGAGGTTTTGAAATGTATTTTTGGTTGGGTAAAATAGTTGGGTGTTAAGAAGTGATTTTTCAAATGGTGAAGTGAGGTTGAGCAGTAGAGAGGTGCAGGGAGGGAAGTCCACAGCTCGATGGTCTGGACACTCACAGTTTGATTCAAGTGTTGCTTCCTGTCACGGTTGAGGTGTGACAGAAACTATCTGTACAGATATTTATTCATCAGCTGGGGTACTTTATAAAGACAACTTTTTCAGTTCTTTTCAAAATGGACATTAGCCAACCTGAAAAAAGAATCTGCAGCTGGTCACCTGATGCCTTGCCTGAGTTTCAACATAACGATGGCTACACGGACACTCAGCCTGATCCAAGCACCTTCAAACATAGACAATTCTTCACAGGTCGCAATCTCCCAGAATGGTGCAAATGGCTACAACATTAGTGACTCCAACCGGTTTGGAAAAGAGAGCCTGTTTACTGACTCGTGACCAGTGTCTCCGACAGCAAAGAACTCCTGACTCAATTAAACCTCAAGATTCCAGTCACCCTGCGTCCAACATTGAGCAGCTCCATCAAATGACCACCTCTGAAAGATGCTGTTGTGTTGTTTGTTGGAACTGAATTCCAGCAATTCCTGTCTTATCTGGAATATGAGCAGAACTCCAGGCAGTGGCCTGTGCTGTCTATCACCAAGCTGGTGGCAGCAGAGGGAACTCCAACCCTTTTCAAACCTGCTGACTGCTGGAATATTGGAACTCAGACCTACAGACTTACTCATTCTATGTACCTTCTTCTGTCATGGAGGATGGAAGACAAAGAATTCAACAACCAGTCAACCTCCCCTCAGAAGGAACATTCCTATTGACTCACGATTCCCGACTCTGGACACGTACAAAACCCCTCCTTGTATTTCACTCTGGCTTTGTCCTGAACCCGCTTTCTCTTTCCCTATCCCCCATTGATTGTGTGAGTGTAAGAAGAGGTGAATGTTGTGAAACCTCTCCCTCGTATGTTTGTGGAAAATTAAACCATGCTTTATATTTTAATCTCAGCTGGAGTTTTCTGTGCAAGTGGTGAGCAGAGGAATGTTTCCAAATTTGTGATTGCAACTGAAGTCAACAGCTTCAGTCTTCTCAAAACTTAAACAAAAACAAGAGTGAGGCAGCTGGAGTTAGAGACTTACCCGGGATACCAACAATAGCGAGGACAGGGTAGTAACCTGCTTGAATCACAAAAATTAGCCCATAAATTCGCCAAGTTAATGTCATCCAATCAGTCTCCCAAACAAGATAGTTAAGTCCATCAGTTAAACTCCGATCCATTGTTGTAATATTCCGATCCTTTATTCCCAGATTCTGATCCATTGTTGTAACATTTCAATTCATTATTCCCAGATTCCGATCTCTCCTCTCCCGCTCTGTAGAGTCACTGCTCCCTGTTATTGCTGGGGGTGGTTGAAATGATTCTCACTGAAATGATTCCCTTATTATTAGAAGAGGGAGCCCCCGAGTGACACATTTAGTATCCATGGGGAGTGACATTAATTACAGTCACTAAACAAACAGGTTCAGTCACCCCTGGATGGTTTGAAGGTATGAGGAAAGATGGATTAACTCAGGTGTTTTCTCTGGAAAAACTGAGGCTGAGTGGGGACCTGACAGAGGTCAACAAAATCATGAGAAGCAGAGATTGGGTGGATAGTCAGAGGCTTTTTCCAAGGGTGGAAGAATCAACTTCAAGAGGGCACAAGTCCGAGGTGAGGGGGTGAAGTTTCGAGAAGATGTGTAGAGGAAGTTTTTCACACAGAGAGTGATGGGTGCCTGGAACTCGCTGCTGGAGAAGGTGGTGGAATCAGGCACATTAGCAACATTCAAGGTGTATCTTGATAGACACATGAACGGGAGGTGAACAGAGAGATAGAAACTGCACATGGGAAACAAGTAATGGTTTAAATCAGGATGACTAATTGCTGCAGACTCGGTGGCCAAAGGGCTTGTTCCTGTATTGTTCTTAGTTCCAATCCAACACTTTTTCTCCCAGAGTAAAATGGAACATTTCCCCGGTCCGTTCCACACCAGGAACTTTTATTTTTCACCATAGTCTTTGATGTGGCACTTTATTAAATACCTTCAGGAAACCTAAGTACCGTACATCCACTGGTTCCCCTTTATTCACGGCACATTTTACTTCTTCAAACAGCTCCAATAAATTGTTTAACGTTGGGTGGGATTTTCTGGTCACTTGGGCTTGTGGGTTCTTATCGTTCTGCCGATAGTGAATTCTATCCATGGGTTTCACAGAGGCGAGGGGTGTGTTCAATGAGAAACCACGATGGAGTCAGAAGATTTTGATTTGATTTCTTATTGTCACATGTACTGGTTTACAGTGAAAAGCATTGATTCTTGCATGCGATACAGACAAAGCGTACAGTTCATTCAGAAAGAAAGGAGATAGCCAGAATGTAATGTTACTGTCATAGATAGGGTATAGAGAAAGATCAACTTGTGAGGTAGGTCTATTCAAAAGCCTGATGACAGCAGGGAAGAAGCTTTTCTTAGGCCAGTTGGCCTGTGACCTTAGAATTTTGTATCTGTATCACATTGGAAAAAGTTAGAAGAGAGCATGTCTGAGTTGTACATGTCCTTTATTATGCAGGCTGCTTTTCCAAGATAGCCGGAAGTGCAGACAGAGTGAATGGATAGGAGACTGGCTTGTGTGATGGATTGGTCTACGTTCATGACCCTTTGTAAGTTTTTGCGGTCTTGGACAGAGTAGGAGCCATACCAAGCTGTGATACACCAGAAAGAATGCTCTCTGTGGTACATCTGTAAAAGTTGGTGACAGTTGTAGAGGACATGCTAAATTTCCTTCATCACCTGAGAAAGTAGAGGCATTGGTGGGTTTTCTGAACGATGGTGTTGGCACGGAGGGACCAGGACAGGTTGTTGGTGATGTGGCCATCGAGAAATTTGATGCTGTCGTCCATTTCCAGTTCATCCCCGGTGATATAGACAGGGGCATGACCTCCATTATGCTTCCTGAAGTCGATGATGATCTCCTTTGTTTTGTTGACACTGAGGGAGAGATTATTGTCATTGCACCAGTTCACCAGATTCTCGATCTGATTTCTGTCCTATCTCATCATTGTTTGAGATCTGACTCACTACGGTGGTGCCATCAGCAAACTGAAAAATGGAGTTGGAGGGGAATTTGGCCTCACAGCCATAGGTGTATAAGGAGTCTAGTAAGGGGCTGAGGACACAGCCATGTGGGGGACCTGTGTTGTGGATGATCATGGAGGAGGTATCGTTGTGTATCTTTACTGATTGTATCGTAGTTGGTGCCAGTGGAAGCAGCAAGTGGGAAGCAGACATTGAAGGATGAAGTAGGTGAGTGACATGATGGCAGCAGAGTTTAATGTGGGACAATGTGTTGGAAAGTGAAAAGTGGGTCAATGTCCCCTCACTCACCTTGACCAGTTTGCAGTGGCCCTTTTGAACTCAGGTACGTTACGCAGTGAGTTCCACAAAGGGCGACAAGTATCAGGTGAAGGTCCAACACTACGGTATTCAACACTTCAGAATATTGAATGTGATGATCAGCCAGGATCAAAATGAATGGAGGAACAGCCTCAAAGGGCCGAATGGCCCACTCCTGCTTCTAGTTTCTGTGTTTCCATATCAAGGATTTCATCAAAACAGAAAAAGATAAAGAATTGATATGAAATGGTGTTAAAGAGTGGAGGAGATAGGGATTGAGGATTGATCCAGTTCCACAGAGAATGGGATTGGAAAGGTACAACAGGAGTAGGTGGGATAACTCTAGATAAGGAAGGAATATGGACAAAGAGAGGAAAAGACTTTGGACACTGACTTTTAGGGAGCCGCCCCCTTTTTCTTTGTCCGAATGTAATTTGAGTTTGTTTGTTTGGTTCGACCCACCCAAAAGAACGACCCGAAAGACTGATCCGAAAGACCCTGCGGTGCCCAACGGGCACGGAAGGCCTCGACAGTGCCCGTGGACACCGCGTGCTCCCTCTCCAGGGACACCCGGCCGCGAACGTAGCCGTGGTAGAGGGGCAGGCAGTCGGGACGGACAGCCCCGTCGATCACCCGCTGCCTGGACCTGTTGATGGAGCAATGGTCTGGAGGCAATGCAGAGAGCTCTGCAGATGGAGAAGAATGTGAACCAGAGTCTGCTGGATCTGCACAAACTCTCCTCTGGGAACTCTGACCCTCATCTGTGTGACTTCCTGGAGACTCACTACTTGGATGAACAAGTGAAGATGATCAAAAAGCTTGGAGATCACATCACCAACCTGAAGAGAGTGGGAGCCCCTGAGAATGGCCTGGGAGAGGACCTGTTTGACAGGCTCACCCTCAACTGACTGGGATTCTGGAATCCTTGTTTCAATTGTCTATAGAAATAAAATCCTGTTCTGCTTTCCATGGAAAAAAATTACAGTATTATCATGGAAAAAAAAAAGCCTGATTGATTAAAAAAAGCCCCGGGGGGTGTGTGTGTGTAAATTGCTGTCAGCTGAGTGTGGGCTGTGTGTATAAAAGGTGTTACTTGGTGCCTGAAGGGATGCTTGAGTTGTTTGTTATGATGGGGGATTTTGGAGTGAGGGGTTTCTTCCCAGTGCTGGTGTTAGTTGGAGCTGTTTGTTGCTCTGATACGTGGCAACAGTTTCCATGGGGAATAGTCAAAGCCACCCCGAGGCCTCAGACACTCCCTCCTCCTGGGCCTCCCTTTGATTCCCATTTGCGTGTGTCTGAGGGTCAAGGTGTGTCTCCAGTGCAGAGTGTGAGGGTGCAGTGTGGAGAGGACAAGCTGCTGCTCAGGGTCCAGCTGGATTTATTTGGAACCAGGCACCTGGTTAAAGCTGCTGATCTGACCCTGGGGACAGCAGGTTGTCGGCCAACCAGGATCTACTCTCAGAACCACACTGTCCTCTTTGACTATGGGCTCCATGAGTGTGGCAGCAGATTGCAGGGAATGTGAATCCTCAAACTCTGCCTCTGAGCTGGGGCTGGAGGTTGTTCCCCACTCTTCACTCCAACACTTGGTCAGATCTCATTGATATTGAGGAGATAGCTGTCTCCTGCTTTCTAAAGGCCAAACTAGCTTTCTATTCAGGATTTGACTTTCACTGCTCTGAGTCTCTCCAACCCCATTGTTCTGGAAGCTTCTCTTTGCTTCCTCCCAGCTTTTCCTATTTTGAGGATTTTTCAGTTTGATTTTCCCCTCATTCTGATCAACTCAACTGAGGGTTGAGTTTCAGTCCAGTTGAATAGAAATGGGTTGAATCTGAATGAAATGGGAGTTGAGATGGATTGGACTAAAGAGGAACTCCACACTTCCCACTCTCCCAGTCATTGGAATAAAAGGATCCCTGATTCCAAACTCTGCTATTTCCCTGCTCCCAACTCCTGAGAACTTGTAGCTCCTTTTCCTGTGAATTGAAGCTTTTATTGAATCCCTTCCCTGTTAATTCTGGTCTTGTGCTAATGATCTCTCCTTGCAGCAAGGGCTGAGGTTGCATAGCAACACTGCTAACCAGATGAGGCCCTTCAGCCCGTTCCCCTGTCATTATGATCAGGATTGAGCTTCCCACAGCCTCCATGTTCCTGTCTTTACAACATGATTCCCTCAATGGCCAGAAAGAAATGCCTCTGTCCTGAATATCCTCAGTGAGTGACCATTCCCGACTCTCTGGGGCTGGAGAGAATTCCACAGACAGACAGAGTTGTAGTGGAAGGGTCCTTTTCTAGCTGGAGGTCTGTCACCAGTGGTGTGCTGCAGGGCTCAGTACTGGGACCTCTTCTCTTTGTAATATATATAAACGACTTGGAAGGGGGTGTACGTGGTGTGATGAGCAAGTTTGCAGATGACACCAAGATGGCAGGATTGGTGGATAGTAAGGAGGAGTGTCAGGTGACACAGCAGGA
This sequence comes from Carcharhinus amblyrhynchos, assembly GCF_965287045.1. Taxonomy (NCBI): domain Eukaryota; kingdom Metazoa; phylum Chordata; class Chondrichthyes; order Carcharhiniformes; family Carcharhinidae; genus Carcharhinus; species Carcharhinus amblyrhynchos. Next base: position 19,769,813 of record NC_137356.1, read on the forward strand.
TATAGATAGGCTGGTATTTTGGGCAGATTGATGGCAGATGGGGTTTAATCCTGACAAATGTGAGGTGATGCATTTTGGAAGGAATAATGCAGGGAGGAGTTACATGATAAAAGGTAGACCAATTCAGAGTATAGAAATGCAGAGGGACCTGGGAGTGCAAGTGCACAAGTCTCGGAAGGTGGCAACCCAGGTGGACAAGGTTGCGAAGAAAGCTTCCGGAATGCTAGCCTTTATAGAGAGGGGTATAGAGTATAAGAGCTGGCGTCTAATGCTACAGTTGTACAGAATGTTGGTTTGACTGCATTTGGAGTACTGCATCCAGTTCTGGTCACCTTACTACCGGAAGGACGTGGAGACCCTGGAGAGGGTGCAGAGGAGGTTTACCAGGATGCTGCCTGGTATGGAATGACTGGGTTACGAGGAAAGATTGGGTAAACTGGGGCTCTTCTCCTTAGAAAGACGGAGATTTAGGGGGGATCTGATAGAGGTGTATAAAATAATGAAGGGTATAGATAGAGTCAACAGTGGCAGGCTTTTTCCTAGATTGGAGACAAATATCAAGGGGTCACGAGCTAAGGGTGAGGGGGGAGAAGTATAATTTGGATACCAGAGGGAGGTTTTTCATCAGAGGGTCGTGGGGGGGATGGAATACACCTACCAAGTAAGGTGGTGGAGGCAGGCACGCAGGACTTGTTTAAGGTTTCGTTAAATAGGCACATGAGTGAAACAGGGATGGAGGGTTATAAGGAGACGGTTTTAAAAAGGGTCAGAGCCTCGGGATGATACTGGAAATGTAATACTACATGTTAATGTTTTGTCTCTTTTAATCCACAGGTGTGTCGGTCCACCTTGTTGTCAAACGAGGGGCATGCACACGGTGGGTCGTGCGTGGGCTGCTCTTGGATGTTTCGAGAGTGGCCTAGTACTTTGTGTCGATGTGTGTGCTTAAACCTGGACCAGCAGACGGGCACCACAACAGCTCAGTGACTATCACTGCTCGCTGTGCAGATACATGGATTTGGGCCGGTGTCTGTGGGAGTTTGCACATTCTCCCTGTGGTTGCGTGGGATTCCTCCGGGTGCTCCGGTTTCCTCCCACACCCCAAAGATGTGCTGTTAGGCTGATTGGTGTAACAAATTGTCCCTACACTATTCTCCCCTGAATCTGGTTACAATAGGGGTACCATTCACATACACACGGGGCAGGGTAGGTGTAGGAAAATGCTTTAAGATGGCAGTATGGGCTCGTTGGGCCGAAGGGCCTGTTTCCCGTGCCGGGCTGTTCTTTGTTCTTTGTTCTTGGATTCATTCGCTGCCGGATGGAGAAATTCCTGACCACGTTAATCCTAAATGGTTTGTCTCCCTGGGGCTGGGATCCGGGATGTCTCTGGGCGGGTCCCAGACATCCTGAAAGGGGAGGGTGAGGAACCAGAGGTTGTAGTACATATAGGTACTACTGACATAGGCAAGAAGAGGGAGGCACTCGTGAAAAGGGACTATAGGGAACTGGGTAGGCAGCTGAGGAAGAGAAAAGCGAAGGTAGTAATCTCAGGATTGCTGCCTGTGCCACGGGAGAATGAGGGAAGAAATGAAATGAGGTGGAGGGTGAATGCGTGGCTGAGGGACTGGTGTAGAGGGCAGGGATTTCGGTTCCTAGATCACTGGGACCTCTTTAGGGGTAGGTGGGACCTGTATAGTAAGGACGGGTGGCACTTAAATACCAGGGGGACTAATATCTTGGCGGGAAGACTGGCTAAGGCTACCGGGGGGACTTTAAACTAGAAAGGATGGGGGGAGGGAACTGTGATGGGGAGACTGGGACGGAGGAGGTTCGCTCCCAGGTAGGGGAGGACCGTAGGCAGTATGGGAGGGAGGTTAGACAGGCGGTGGAGAAGGGAAATGCCCAGACTGAGGGGCTGAAGTGTATATATTTTAATGCAAGGAGTGTAGTGAATAAGGTAGATGAGCTTAGGGCTTGGATTGCTGCTTGGGATTGTGATGTGGTGGCCATTACGGAGACTTGGATGTCTCAGGGACAGGACTGGGTACTTCAGGTGCCAGGTTTCAGATGCTTCAGGAAGGACAGGGAGGGTGGCAGAAGGGGTGGTGGAGTGGCACTGTTGATCAGGGACAGTGTCATGGCTGCAGAGAAAGAGGATGTTGTGGAGGGAATGTCTACAGAATCTCTGTGGGTGGAAGTTACAAACAGCAAAGGGTCAAAAACTTTGCTGGGTGTATTCTATAGGCCGCCCAATAGTGACAGGGAAGTTGAAGTGCAGATAGGGAAACAGATTCTGGAGAGATGTTTTAATAACAGAGTTGTCGTGATGGGAGACTTCAATTTCCCAAACATCGACTGGAATATCCCTAGGGTAAGGGGTTTGGATGGGGAGGAGTTTGTTAGGTGTGTTCAGGAAGGTTTCCTGACACAGTATGTGGATAAGCCTACGAGGGGAGAGGCTGTACTTGACCTGGTACTGGCGAATGAACCAGGGCAGGTGATGGATCTTTCGGTAGGAGAGCATCTTGGAAATGGTGACCATAATTCTATCTCCTTCACAATTGCATTGGAACGAGATAGGATCAGGCAGGCTAGGAAGGTGTTTGTCTGGGGTAAGGGGAGATACGAAGAAGTCAGGAAGTTACTTGGACAAATAAACTGGAAGGAGGCGTTCTTAGGGAAAAGTACTGAAGGAAGGTGGCAGATATTCAAGGAATGTGTGTCTGGAGCTCTGAATGACAACGTTCCGATGAGACAAGGGGGTTTTGGTAGGTCGCGGGAACCGTGGTGCACAAAGGCTGTGTTGAACCTAGTCAGGAGGAAAGGGAAGGTGTATAAGAGGTTCAGGGAATTAGGAGAGGTTAAAGTTCTTGAGGAGTATAAGGACTGTAGGAAGGAACTTAAAAGGGAAATTAGGAGAGCCAGAAGGGGTCATGAGAAGACCTTGGCGGGTAAGATTAAGGAGAATCCCAAGGCCTTCTATAAATATGTGAAAGGTAAAAGGATAAGAAGAGAAGGGATAGGACCTATAAAAAGTGAGGGGGGAAAGGTTTGTGTGGAACCAGAAGAAACGGCAGAGGTGCTTAACGAGTACTTTGCCTCAGTATTCACAGTGGAAGCTGATCTGGGAGATTTTGTTATGGATTTGCAGCAGATGGAAAAGATTGAATACGTTATTATTAAGGAGGAGGATGTGTTGGAACTTTTGAATTCTATCAAGGTAGATAAGTCGCCTGGACCAGATGGGATGTACCCCACGATACTGTGGGAGGCGAGGGAAGAGATTGCGGAGCCCCTGGCGATGATCTTTGCGTCGTCAATGGAGACGGGAGAGGTTCCGGAGGATTGGAGGATTGCGGATGTAGCTCCTATTTTCAAGAAAGGGAACAGAGATAGCCCGGGAAATTACTGACCGGTGAGTCTGACCTCAGTGGTTGGTAAGCTGATGAAGAGGCTTCTGAGGGACAAGATTTACGAACATTTGGAGAGGTTTGACATGATCAGGAATAGTCAGCATGGATTTGTCAAGGGCAGGTCGTGCCTTACAAGCCCAGTTGAGTTCTTCGATAATGTGACTGAACACATTGACGAAGGAAGTGCCGTGGACGTAGTGTACATGGACTTCAGCAAGGCGTTTGATAAGGTCCCCCATGCAAGACTTCTTGAGAAGGTGAGAGGGCATGGGATCCAAGGGCCTTTGGCCTTGTGGATCCAGAACTGGCTTGCCTGCAGAAGGCAGAGAGTGGTTGTGGATGGGGCTTTTTCTGAATGGAGGTCAGTCACCAGCGGAGTGCCTCAAGGATCTGTTCTGGGACCCTTGTTGTTTGTCATTTTCATAAATGACCTGGATGAGGAAGTGGAGGGATGGGTAAGTAAGTTCGCTGATGACACTAAGGTCGGTGGTGTTGTGGATGGTCTGGAAGGATGGCAAAAGTTGCAGCAGGACATAGATAGGATGCAGAACTGGACGGAGAAGTGGCAGATGGACTTCAACGCGGATAAATGCGTAGTCGTCCATTTTGGCAGAACCAACAGGATGAACGAGTACACTATCAAGGGCAGAAGTCTGAGTAGTGTTGAAGAGCAGAAGGATCTTGGGGTCCGGGTCCACAGGACTCTTAAGTCGGCCTCGCAGGTGGAGGAGGTGGTCAAGAAGGCGTATGGTGTACTGGCCTTCATTAATCGAGGGATTGAGTTTAGGAGTCGGGAGGTAATGCTGCAACTTTATAAGACCCTTGTCAGGCCTCATTTGGAGTATTGTGCGCAGTTCTGGTCGCCTCACTATAGGAAAGATGTAGAAGCTATTGAGAGGGTACAGAGGAGATTTACAAGGATGTTGCCTGGACTGGGAGGCATGCCTTATGAAGTTAGGTTGAGGGAGCTGGGACTCTTTTCCCTGGAGAGACGAAGGTTGAGAGGCGACCTGATCGAAGTTTACAAAATGTTGAGAGGAATAGATAGGGTGGACTCTCAGAGGCTATTTCCCCGGGTTGAAATGGTTGCTACGAGAGGACACAGATTTAAGGTACAGGGAGGGAAGTTCAGAAGTGATGTTAGGGGTAAGTTTTTCACTCAGAGGGTGGTGAGAATGGAATCGGCTGCCGTCAGTGGTGGTGGAGGCGAACTCGCTGGGGTCTTTTAAAAGACTTCTGGATGAGTATATGGGGTTTAATGGGATTGGGGGTTATAGATAGGTCTGTAGGTTGGTAGGTGTTGCTGTGATCGGTGCAACTCGTGGGCCGAAGGGCCTGTTTGTGCTGTAGTGTTCTATGTTCTATGTTCTAAATGACTGACCCCTGTCCTGAGATGACTCTCTCCTCTTCTCTTTCCCCCCTCCCCTGTAAGAAGTCTGACAACACCAGGTTTAAGTCCAACCAATTTATTTGTTAGTAAACTCAAGCTTTTGAGGTTTGCCCCTTCATCAGGTGAATGGAGAGTTCTGGCCTCAGACAGAGCATATAAAGCACAGACAGTTTACAGATTACTGATTAGAATGTGAATCTTTACAATTAACCTGTTGTTCAAGTCTTAAAGAGGCCGACAATGTGAGTGGAAAGAGCATTAAGCCCAGGTTAAAGAGATGTGCAATGTCTCCAGACAGGACAGTGAGGTTATGCAAACCCAGGCAAGTCATGGGGGTGAGATAGTGCGGCATGAACCCAAGATCCCGGTTGAGGCTGTCCTCGTGTGCGGAACTTGGCTATCAGTCTCTGCTCAGCGACTCTGCACTGTTGTGTTGTGAAGGCTGCCTTGGAGAAGGCTTAACCAAAGGTCAGAGACCAAATGCCCATAACGGCTGAAGTGTTCGCAAACAGGAAGGGAACAGTCTTGCATGGTGATTGTCGAGCGATGTTCATTCATCTGTAGTCGTAGCGTCTGCATGGTCTCCCCAATGTACCATGCTTTGGGACATCCTTTCCTACAGCGTATCAGGTAGACAACATTGGCTGAGTTGCAAGAGTATTTCCCGTGTACCTGGTGGATGGTATTCTCACGTGATGTCATCCATGTTGATGATCCGGCATGTCTTGCAGAGGTTGCTGTGGCAGGGTTGTGTGGGGTTGTGGTCACTGTTCTCCTGAAGGCTGGGTAGTTTGTGAACAATGGTCTGTTTGTAACCTGGTGTTGTCAGACTTCTTACTGTGTTTACCCCAGTCCAATGCTGGCATCTCCATCATGATGACTCCCCCCACAACAGACTCTTGCCAGCCTGGGGAGGAGGGGGGCACAGCCTCTTCACACTGACCCTGTCAATCCCCCCCTGAAGAATTGTTCTAATGGGATGAGTTCATTGTTAACCCCAGTGTAGAACATTCTCATTTCACATCAGTTCTTCATTCCTTAAGCTGCTGTCTTTCAGATGAGTGGAGATTTCCTGATCTACAGCACCCACCTGAGCCAC